>NC_064639.1:283920507-284522114 GCF_023864345.2 Schistocerca serialis cubense
CGGGTTCCCAGGTAGATGCCGTTTTGCTTGACTTCCGCAAGGCGTTCGATACAGTTCCCCACAGTCGTTTAATGAACAAAGTAAGAGCATATGGACTATCAGACCAATTGTGTGATTGGATTAAAGAGTTCCTAGATAACAGAACGCAGCATGTCATTCTCAACGGAGAGAAGTCTTCTGAAGTAAGAGTGATTTCAGGCGTGCCGCATGGGACTGTCGTAAGACCGTTGCTATTCACAGATACATAAATGACCTTGTGGATAACATCGGAAGTTCACTGAGGCTTTTTGCGGATGATGCTGTAGTATATCGAGAGTTTGTAGCAATGTACTGAAATGCAGGAGGATCTGCAACGAATTGGCGCATGGTGCAGGGAATAGCAATTGAATCTCAACCTAGACAAGTGTAATGTGCTGCAAATACATAGAAAGAAAGATCCTTTACCATTTAGCTACAATATAGCAGGTCAGCAACTGAATGCAGTTAATCCCATAAATTACCTGGGAGTAGGCATCAGGAGTGATTTAAAATGGAATGATCATATGAAGTTGATCGTCGGTAAAGCAGATGCCAGACTGAGATTCATTGAAATAATCCTAAGGAAATGCAATGCGAAAACAAAGGAAGTAGGTTACAGTACACTTGTTCGCCCCACTGCTTGAATATTGCTCACCAGTGTGGGATCCGTACCAGATAGGGTTGATAGAACAGATAGAGAAGATCCAACGGAGAGCAGCGCGCTTCGTTACAGGATCATTTAGTAATCGCGAAAGAGTTACGGAGATGATAGATAAACTCCAGTGGAAGACTCTGCAACAGAGACGCTCAGTAGCTCGGTACGGGTATTCGTTGAAGTTTCGAGAACATACCTTCACCGAGGAGTCAAGCAGTATATTGCTCCCTCCTACGTATATCCCGCGAAGAGACCATGAGGATAAAATCAGAGAGATTAGAGCCCACACAGAGGCATACCGACAATCTTTCTTTCCACGAACAATACGAGACTGGAATAGAAGGGATAACCGATAGAGGTACTCAAAGTACCCTCAGCCACACAGCGTCAGGTGGCTTGCGGAGTATGGATGTAGATGTAGATTTAGTACTTCTGTCTTCGAAGCAACCGCCACGCAGCTGATAGAGCAAACCCTAAAGTGGCAACTATGGTCAGATCTTCATCTACCCACTCCATCCATTTGAGGCCGACATAATAGCCGCACACCACGAATGCCATATTCCCTTAAACGCCTGTCCACAGCTGTGAAAGTCTGATGGTTTTGGTACTCTTCCGTTTGGAAACATTACCATTTACCATCGTCTTACTGCTCGTGCATTGCCTTCTACTGCTCCGTAAAGGGTGTACATATCTGCGAATCCACCGTTTGAGTACGCCATCGTACCGTACACGACGAATGCAGTCAATGAACTATCGACACAATAAACATATATTTGTACGTCTGGTGCTGTAACATTACAACAGAATCCTAGAGTACAACGTACCACATCAGAGTCAAGTAAACAAAAGCGTTCCGTGCCAGAATCAACCGAGAAGTGTAGGGGAGTGCACAAAGCAACATCAGTCCGATATGCAGGCGAACACGACATGACAAAACCCTCTACTGGCCCATGCACAATGTAATGCCTACCACAAATGACGTACCACGGAAATAAAGCAATTTCTGTCAAAACTTTATTTAACATCTTGGTCTTATTTTGATATATACATTACACCCATGAATTGTGTACAGTTACTTTTGGAACACCCTGTATAACTAACATTAATTGAAAATAAAAACATATAAATTTTACTATTCCTGTTTTCGCTTTGATTTTAACTTTTATGTTTCAGGTTAAACAATGCATTCCCCAAGGTGACATCTATCACGAAAGCATTCGAAGCATAAAAACTCGGAATACCACGAGTAACGCGCGAAGGAACATTTGTTACTTTCACTATTTTAGTTTGACTACCATTAGAAAAAGCAATGTCTTTAACACTGCTAAACAGCTCGCGATCTGGCAATAATCCAGGCATTTTCTCGAAGGCTCGAACGTGTAGTTGATTATGGCTCAAGGTATGTATTTTATCTAATTCTTTTCAACTTGTGATTTCCGTTTCCTTTGAAACGAGAACAGCGCACTTCTGTAACCTGCGAATGTAAATCTTCACCTATCAGTAAAAGTACGAGGACATTCTGAGAAATAATAACCCGAAGCTCTTAAATGAAAACTCTTAAAGCTTTTTAAATAAAATAAACCTTATTAATATTCTACATCACCATTCTTCATGTCTACATATTTCAGCTCTCTGACGCTGAGATCTCCGTCGAGTGGTGTAGTCGAGTTTCGAATTCGAAGAGTTCGTCTGCACAAGACGCTCCCTCTCGTTCAGCACGACAATGCCAGACCACACACGAACGCCGCGACATCTGCAACAATCCAACTCCTTGGATTCACTGCCATCCATCATCCTCCATACAGCCCAGACTTTGCCCCATCCGATTTTCACCTGTTTCCGAGACTTAATGAACACATTCGAGGACTTCACTTTGATAGAGATGAAGTTGTGCGAGGAGAGGTAAGGTTGTGGCTCCGTCAACAAAGTCAAACATTCTGTAGGGTGACGGTATCAACAAACCGATCTCTTGTTGGGAGAAATATGTTCGTCCCCAGGGTGACTATGTTGAGAAATAAATACGTAGACATGAAGAACAAATATGTAGAATGTTAATGATGTTTTATTTAAAACGCTTTGTGAGTTTGCTTGTCGGTTTGCATGTCCTCGTATATGTCGCAGAATTGACAGAATGGCATACACTTTGACAGAATTAGTTTTAATGAACACGTCGGTATTCCGATTGCATCGATAAACAACCAATCGTATCAGAAGGAATGTACTGAAACGGCTCCATTTTTACTTAAGGTCACAAAACTTTGTCCAAAGACTGAACGTAGATATCTGTTGATATCCTGCAGACTTCGTGGCTGTTGCTTACACATTTTGATACCATTTAATTAATTGGTTTACACTGACTTCTTGGAGAAAAACAAATAAATTGGCTACAGTTTTCCGGAAAGTAAAAATGAAAGTAAAAATTAAAGTATTAGATTTGATATGTACTTCATTTTTAATTACTTTTAATCATACAAAATTTGTAATGGCTTGCATGAGGGTTTTTGCAAGAAGGCAGGAATTGAGACTGTTGTGGGTTTCCGGGTGGTCGAAATAAATACAGGTGTTCAAGCCCAGATATATCCCTTAGGGTTTATTCAACCATGATTATGACTACGGGTACATGTGGCACTGGGGCTCAATCCCCTGCCCGAAAGAGTACTCATTCTAACGGATAATCCAGAACAGTGGACAAGCAGAGTGGACACGGTACGTGCTAGTTAGTCGAGGACCGCCACGAAAGAGAGCGGAGCCTACAGTGGGAGCAATGATATCTCAGCAACATGCGCTGAATTCGTGGGCCAGCTGTAACTGGTCTCGTGGAGCGTCTTAGCTCTCAACAAGAATTGCAAAACTTTCAAAGGAATAGAAGGGTCTGAATGAGAATCTGTACAAAAGTTACGCCTTCTACCCCTTCCGAGGCTCCTCCCGTCGGAGGTTCGAGTCCTCCCTCGGGCATGGGTGTGTGTGTTGTCCTTAGCGTAAGTTAGTTTAAGTTAGATTAAGTAGTGCGTAAGCTTAGGGACCGATGACCTCAGTAGTTTGGTCCCATAAGACCTTAGCACAAATTTCCAACTTTCCACTTCCTCCCCTTTCCACAGGAATCGCTTTACGACGATAGACCTGTTTACTATGAGCGATGGAACGTTGGGCGTCCCTTGGAAAGGCGTACTGAGGAGCCTTACGAACTAATCTAGGGAATTACTTATTTTGTGAATTTTTCAGTAACTGGGACAGTTTACAACTGATTAATTCTGATAACAAGTATCATTATAAAAATAAATGAACAACTGATAAAGTTTTGTAAGTTTCCTAAGTTCCCCACTATGTGTTTCTGTATGAAATTTAGCCCAAATTTACCTCCCACTCTATAAAAGGTCTACGTCTTACCAAAACTATAGCCACAAACTATTATCCAACTTCAACTCGTATACTAACCTTTGCTTAACTAAATAGAACCTAACTTGAATTGAACTGTAACTGGTCTGAATGCAACTTGTATTTGTATTAAATGCGCAACTGAGGCAAAATAATTATGTGGCCCTAATCAAAATTTCCACTTACCTCGCATCTTGACAACATTGTTGCAGATTTGTCGAAAGCACGACAACAAACAACAAGTAGGCAGCGGCTAAGCTAGGTTTCAATTTTTTAAGTAAAATTTCTAAACAGTATTCAAACTGTTGCATACCATGTAGTGCATTGTGGTAATGCATAATGTTTAACCTTCTTGAAACAGTGGAATAGTGGCAGTAACTGTTCCTATTAAATAATATTCCAAGTCATCGATTTTAGAATAAAGTATGTCTTCAAAAAGACAGGGCAAAACACATAACATTGATCTGAACAATACTACACTTAACAAAGAGAACAATTTTTTTAAAAAATGGTTCAAATGTCTCTATGGCTCTGAGCACTATGGGACTCAACATCTGAGGTCATCAGTCCCCTAGAACTTAGAACTACTTAAACCTAACTAACCTAAGGACATCACACACATCCATGCCCGAGGCAGGATTCGAACCTGCGACCGTAGCAGTCGCGCGGTTCCAGACTGAAGCGCCTAGAACCGCTCGTCCACACTGGCCGGCGATTTAAAAAGGGCGCAGTGTTAAGAGAGAATTTCTATAAAAACCGAACAGTTTAATCAGTTGATATGTTACTGCATGACTCAGGGAAGGGCATTGTCTTCCTCTCAGCTCTGAGCCGACAATAATAACTTTCCCTTCAGCAAAAAAATTATTTAAAATTTATATTATTTTCGTCTTTCAATATATACATCATACTCGTCCTTGCTGTCCTTTACAGTAATTTTTTCTTCGTCTGACATATACATTACAAGTCAACACAGTGCTACTGAATACGTCCGTCACCTACCGCACTTCAACCAAAAATATATCAGACTGCAGAGACAAAGACCGTGCCACAACAAGACCGAAGACTATTTAAAAGTAACATAAGTTGCTCTCTCTCTCTGACGTACACGTCGATAGCTTACAAAAATCAAAATGGCATGCTCACATTACAAAAAAAATGGTTCAAATGGCTCTGAGCACTATGGGACTTAACATCTTAGGTCATCAGTCCCCTAAAACTTAGAACTACTTAAACCTAACTAACCTAAAGACATCACACACATCCATGCCCGAGGCAGGATTCGAACCTGCGACCGTAGCAGTCCCGCCGTTCCGGACTGCAGCGCCTAGAACCGCAAGACCACCGCGGCCGGCGCTCACATTACAGCTTTAAAACATGTCAGCGAACAAAACTGTTGCAATGAGTTAAAATGTTTTGTTCTCTGATCTCAGTTTCAGTCCCTCGAGTCGTGGCACAGAAGTTATTAATCACAACACCGTGGCGTCACTACATCTTGCCTTGCTCAGAGAGGAGTAACCTGGTCGGTGCGAACAGATGGACCGTGCAATGGTGGCGGCAGAGCATTGGGGACAGGCTAGGGCTGCACTGCTGTGGCGGCCCAAAGGGAGAAGCAGGCATCGACGGGTAGCTGTAGGGCTTAGAAGAGTCACACCGTGAAAGGTCCTCCGAACTGTAGCACTCCGTCCAGTGTGTCTTAGAGGAGAGCTCAGTGGAACAAAATTGTGTACATAACAATAATCAATATAGGGCAATATTTGTTTGTATTTGTGTCCATCCTGTTGTCTTTGAAGAGATGCTTGCATTTCATAACGCTAACAGCTGAGGATGAAGTCCTTCTCTTCTAAAATCCTAATGAGTAACTACAAATATCTGCTACTTACTTTTCTCAACCCATTTTCTAGTAACATTCGAGTCTACAGCACTATTAAAGCTCTTTCTCAAAACTAGCTAGAAATATAAACGAATTACGCAAATTACAAGTATTTCTGTCATATGATACAATTAAACTTTAAAATTAAATTCATCCTTCCTCCCGTTAGGTTCTATTTGAGTATTTAATAACGCTGTTTCCTTCTGTAGCATTAAATAGTTAGTGAAATGTTGTGCAAAAGTGAACACTCTATCCAGGCTTTAATCAATTATCATATAAAGTGTCCATTGCAGACCATCGAACAATCAGTTAGGTATTAAATTATACTCACGTTCTCTTATTACTGATAAAATTCACAAGGC
Source organism: Schistocerca serialis cubense (assembly GCF_023864345.2). NCBI lineage: Eukaryota > Metazoa > Arthropoda > Insecta > Orthoptera > Acrididae > Schistocerca > Schistocerca serialis. The sequence continues at coordinate 283,926,788 of NC_064639.1, forward strand.
GACTTGGTCTTAATATATGAATAAAGTTACTGTCATACGTAACTGACAGGTTCAGTGGTTTTTCCTTACAGCTACGTACTAATCTAAGAGAGCACCTATGCCTCAGTTATATGTACAATCTAGACGTTGAAACGGAGTAATGGCTGAGGTCCTTACAGTCACATCTTACAATGGTTCGCAGAACTGCTTACCAGTCTCTCTTGGAGATAAAGCCACTCGAACAATAAGAGGTAGGATGAAGGCGTGAAGCGTGCACTTGGCGACACTAACGAGGAGTAAATTCGTCAAACTCTAGTCAAAGCAACACAAACAGTGGTACACAGATATGGGTAGGTTAAGGCTATTTGGCGGTATGGTTCACATAGTTTTTCAAATGACTTTTTGAATTAGTTGGAAACGTGTAACTTCAGTTCTAATCCATAGTGTCTCAAGACAATCCACGTATGGCACCTGACGTAGGCTGTCTGCTCGGTACAGGATCGGATTCCAAAAGTTACTTAAGTTAGGTCAATAGGTGTTAGGCGTTCTTCTGGCATCGGGGAATACATTAATAGGGAGGGACACAGATTAGCGGCTAAATTACTTGCTGAAGCGGAATGCAGGTGATATGAAGGTATTGTGCCATTGGTTGTAATTGGTTGTACTATTGCACCGCACTCTTGCTAATAGCATGTTGCTGTTGTTGTGGTCTTCAGTCCTGAGACTGATTTGATGCAGCTCTCCATGCTACTCTATCCTAAGCAAGCTTCTTGATCTCCCAGTACCTACTGCAACCTACATCCTTCTGAATCGGCTTAGTGTATTCATCTCTTGGTCTCCCTCTAAGATTTTTACCCTCCAACGCTAAATTTGTGATCCCTTGATGCCTCAGAACATATCCTACCAACCGGTCCCTTCTTCTTGTCAAGTTGTGCCACAATCTCCCCTGCTCCCCAATTCTATTCAATATCTCCTCATTAGTTATGTGATCTACCCATCGAATCTTCAGCATTCTTCTGTAACACCACATTTCTAAAGCTTCTATTCTCTTCTTGTCCAAACTATTTATCGTCCATGTTTCACTTTCGTACATGGCTACACTCCACACAAATACTTTCAGAAACGACTACCTGACACTTAAATCTATACTCGATGTTAACAAATTTTTCTTCTTCAGAAACGCTTCCCTTGCCACTGCCAGTCTACGTTTTATATCCTCTCTACTTCGACCATCATCAGTTAATCTGCTCCCCAAATAGTAAAACTCCTTTACTACTTTAAGTGTCTCATTTCCTAATCTAATTCCCTCAGCATCACCCGACTTCATTCGACTACATTCCATTATCCTCGTTTTGCTTTTGTTGATGTTCATCTTATATCCTCCTTTCAAGACACTGTCCATTCCGTTCAACTGCTCTTCCAAGTCCTTTGCTGTCTCTGACAGAATTACAATGTCATCGGCGAACCTCAAAGTTTTTATTTGTTCTCCATGGATTTTAATACCTACTCCGAATTTTTCTTTTGTTTCCTTTACTGCTTGCCCAATATACAGATTGAATAGCATCGGGGAGAAGCTGCAACCCTGTCTCACTCCTTTGCCAACCACTGCTTCCCTTTCATGCCCCTCGACTCTTATAACTGCCATCTGGATTCTGTACAAATTGTAGATAGCCTTTCGCTCCCTGTATTTTACCCCTGGCTAATAGCATAGACAGAAGTATTTGGCAATGGGGAAAGAAGAGACACACGCCTGACAGATATGTAATACCGCAAAGTACAGTTCCGGTACTCAACGCGCACGGTTCTCGATCACAAAACAAACAATCCAGTGGTTTTAATAACGGCGCGATAATCATGCGTAGGATGCACCTTATTGGCTTTTATGTCTGACAAAAGGCCGTTGTACAGACGAGAACGCCTTTTCTGGGTATCATCTTCGGAAATGATCTTCAGTAGTGCGCCACTGCGGGTACAAACAGTAGAGCACAGTGCCTCCTCGGAGCGACAAGAGGTTGGCTCTCACTGCGTAACACTGAATCGGCAGCGCGGAATATCTACATGGAGAAATTCACGGGAATGAGGGACACACTCTTTGACAAGCTTCAGGAGACAAATGTTAGTCAGACAGTAGGGCAGGGGAGCAGCAATACCTGTCTGATGGTCGTCTGCATTCGACGCAGCTTGTCGGGGGTGGGAGTCAACCTTCTGGTAAATGGAAATGAGCGTTTGGCGTCATTGGCCGGGAGGCCCCTTGCGAGGCTGAACCTTCTGGTAATACTTAACCACTAAAGGTCTTACTGGGGATAGTGAATCCCACAATGATGAGCTGTAAGTAACCACGGATCTTTTATCATCACTAACATAATCCTTACAGAGTCAAGGAGTGAGGTGGCATCAATACCTTTGCCTAACCTGGATTGATGGAAACAATTAGTTAAGGTAACGTTTTCAGGCAAGTCAAATAGGCATCGAGGAACAACGGACAGTATCAAATCAGGAACAAAGTATGGACACTTCAAACTGCAACGTGTCTCTGAATAATAAAAAAGCTGTTGTAACATACGTTCAAAAGATTGGCAATAAGACTACTGCCATATCAACAAAGTACAGGTTGTTTATTTTTACATAAATCTGCAGAAAATGTGACTCACTCGGTCTTGGTTTAGATGGGTTGAGGATAACTGAACTTCCACAGTTTACAGCAAGCTAGGCTCTTCTTCGGGTCAAACTATACTGTTCACGGTAATTGCGGAAAAACTTCACATTTGTCCCTGGCGAAGAATTTACGTGGTAAAAGGTATAAAATAAGGCTCAAAATGCAAAGTCAGATTATTAGTTGCGAACGCTGATCACTACATTGCAGATGGGTACGAAGGGTTAATAACATTTAAGAACAGACACAAAATCAGAACTGATAACAAGCTTTTAAGCGGAACGTCTGCAAATGTAGGGCCACGCGGAATTAGCCGAGCAGTCTGGCACTGCAGTCATGGACTGTGCGGCTGGTCTCGGCGGAGGTTCGAGCCCTCCCTCGCGCATGGGAGTGTGTGTTTGTCCTTAGGATAATTTAAGTTAAGTAGTGTATAAGCTTAGGGACTGATGACCTTAGCAGTTAAGTCCCATAAGATTTCACACACATTTGAACATTTTTTTACAACAACACCGGAATCAGAACGACGCAAATGATGTCTTCCTACAAGCAAGTAGACCAGCGCTCAAATGACGCTTGTAGGACTCTCTTCAACGGAGGACAGGGAACAGTCATATGTTTCCAAGTGACGGAAGGAATGAGCGAGCGCAAACTGCGTTGTAAGGGAACAGCCTATATATTACATCCATAAACGAGGGCAAATCTTTAGCAGCAGAAACTGAGTACGCATCAGGAGCACGATACGCAGGAAGAACATTCCGTAAATATCGTAACGGAAACCAGCTCAGTAGCTACAGGAACATTGTGAAGGTGATGGTTCAGTATAAATTCATGCAGTGGCAAGTAATATCTTAGCGATGTAACATTTAAGGCTCAATTGTAGCCAGTTCAAATAATTTAATTCAACTAGTTCAAACAGCACACATGTAATAATTCGTCAAACTATTTGTTGAACCATAGGTTAGCGTCAAAATACATACGATGGTAAAATAATATAAGTATTCTACAGTCATACATGGCAAAATAATACAAGTATTCTGCAGTCATACATAATAAAAAAGTCGAAAAATAATGAAGGCGAGTTGATTCAGAAGTGGTGGAAGCAGATGTCTTGATTTAGGATATATAGGAGTGACTTCCTGTTTACAGTAGCAAAAGTTGAAGGTATCGTCTGATATGCTTGTGGGACATGACCTACGGTTTAATAATTAACAACGTCCATACAGGCTGCACTAAGGTTCATTGCGAAATCTGAACTTTCTGTGCTCATACGGGTTTTAGGAACAGAGATTTATCCCAGACAAATAATTTCAGCGTTTGAATGTAAAAGCCTCGGCGGTGCTACAGCTAGTGGTGTGTGGCTCACTTACTGATAAAAGTACGCGATGTTCTAACTCGCGCGAGGAACAAGGTACAGTCATGTCCGGGAATGCAGGTTCCAATCGCCTCTTGAAGTAGTAGTTTAAGAAAAATAGCGAATTTTTCATTACTATACATGAGGATTCAGAAGGTAAACTAGTGCATTAAAGGCACATAATATGTGGCCTGTAATATAAAAAGTGTCGGGTTGATCTTTCCACTGGCTAAAGATTCCGAAATATTCCTCCATTCGGATCTCCGGAAGGGGACTGCCAATGGGATGGTGACCACGAGGAAAACATTGAATAACCAACGAAAGCATAATGTTCTACGAGTCGGAGAGTGAAATGTTGGAAATTTGAAAGTGGTAGGGAAGGTAGAAAATCTGGAAAGGGAAACCCTAAGACTCAGTTTAGATACTGTAGGGGTCAGTGAAGTGAAATGGAAGGAACAGAAGGATTTCTGGGCAGATGAGTATAGGGTAATATCAACAGCACAAATAATGGTTATGAAAAGGAAGGCAGGACAGAGAGTGAGTTAATGTGAACATTTCAGTGATATGGTTCTTCTCATCAGAGTCGACAGCAAACCAACACCGACAGCGATATTTCAGATATACGTGTCGACGGCGCAAGCAGAAGATGAAGAGAGGAGGAAGTATATGAGGATACTGAACGGGTAATTCAGTACGTAAAGGGAGATGAAAAGCTGATAGTCGTGAGGGACAGGAATAGGGTTGTAGGGGAAAGAGTAGAAGAAATGGTACGGTCAACAGAGTCTTGTTACTAAGAATGAGAGAAGAGAAAGATTAATTGAGTTCTGCAATAAATTCCAGTTAATAATAGCGAACTCTCTGTTGAATAATCACAAGAGGAGGAGGTATGCTTGGGAAAAGTCATAAGATACGAGAAGATTTCAGTTAGATAACATCATCAGATATTGGATTGTAAGGCGTACCCAAGTGCACATATAGATCCAGATGACAGTTCAGTACTGATGAAGAGAAGGCTGAAGTTTAAGAGACTAGTCAGGAAAAATCAACGCGCAAAGAAGGTGGAACTACTAAGGAATGAAGAGATACGCTTCAATTTTTCTGAGGCTATAGATACTGCGATAAAGAATAGCTCAGGAGGAAGTTCAGTTGAGGAGGAATGAACATATCTAAACCGTTCAGTCACAGAAGTTGGAAAGAAAAACGTAAGTACAAACAATGTAACTGCGAAGAAATCCTGGCTAGCAAATGGAATACTTCAGTTGATCAATGAAAGAAGAAAGTACCAAATGTTCAAGGAAATTCAGAAAAACAGAAATACAAATCACTTAGGAAGGAAATAAATAGGAAATGCAGGGAAACTAAGGCGAAATCGCTGCACGAAAAATATGAAGAAATCGAAAAAGAAATGATTGTCGAAAGGTCTGACTCAGCATATAGAAAAGTCAAAACAACCTTCGGTCAAATTAAAAGCAAGGGTGGTAACATTAAGAGTGCAATGCGAATTCCACTGCTAAGTGCAGAGGTGAGAGCGAATAGGTGGAAAGAGTACGTTGAATGCCTCTATGAGGGGAATACTTGTCTGAGGACTTGACAGAAAAAGTAGCAGTGGTCGACAGGGAGGAGATAGGCGATCCAGTATTAGAATCAGAATTTATGAGAATTTTGGAAGACTTAAGATCAAATACGGCAGAAGGGATAGATAACATTCTATCAGAATTTCTAAACTCATTGGGGGGGGGGGGGGGGAAGGGGGGGGGGGAGTGGCAACAAAACTACTATTCATGTTGGTTTGTAGAATGTATGCAACTGGTGATAAACGATCTAACTTCCGGATAAACATCATCCACATAATTACGAAGATAGTAAGAGCCTAGAAGTCCGAGAATTCAACTTATCACCCTGCTTACAAGAATAATATACCGAATAATGGAAAAGACGATTGAGGATGTGTTAGATGAAGATCTGCTTGGCTTTAGGAACGATAAAGGCACCAGTGGGGCTGTCCCGACATTGAGGTTTATAATGGAAACAAGACTAAAGAAAAATCGAGACGTGTTCATAGGATTTATCGACCTGGAAAAAGCGTTCGACAATGTCAAATAGTGCAAGATGATCGAAATTGTCAAAAAAAAGGGTAAGCTATAGGGAAAGATTGGTAATGTACAATATGTGCAAGAGCCAAGAGAGAACAATAAGAATGGAAGACCAAGAACAAAGTTCTTGAATTAAAAGTTCTGTACGACAAGGATGTAGTTTCCGCCTCCACTGTTCAATTTATACATTATGGACGCAATAAAAGAAAGATTCAAGAGTGGGATTAAAATTCAAGGTGAGCGATATCAGTGATAAGAAGATTGGCTGATGGTATTGCTGACCTCGGGGAAAGTGAAGACGAATTACAGGATCTGCTGAATGGAATGAACAACCTAATGGGTACAGAATATGGATTGAGAGTAAATCGAAGAAAGACGAAAAGTAATGAGCAGAAATGAGAACAGCGAGAAACTTAAAATCAGAATTGGTGAGTACGAAGTAGATGAAGTTAAGGAATTCTGCTACCTTGGAGTAAAATAACCCGTGACGGATGGACCAAGGAGGGCATCAAAAGCAGACTAGACCCGGAAAAAGGCGTTCCTGGCGAAGAGAAGTCTACTAATATCAAACATAAGCCGTAATTTGAGGAAGAAATTTCTGATAATGTACGTTTGGAGCACAGCATTGTATGGAATGAGAAATGGACTGTGGGAAAACCGGATCAGAAGAGAGAAAAAGCATTTGACATGTGGTGCTACAGAGAATGTTGAAAATTAAGTGGACTGATAAGGTAAGGAACGAGAAGGTTCTGCGCAGAATCGGAGGGGAAAGAAATATGTGGAATACGATGACAAGGAGATGAGACAGGATGACAGGATATCTGTTCAGATATCAGGGAATGATTTCCATGGTACTAGAAGAAGTTGCACTCCGCCGTCAGGCCACGAGTGGCCTACCGGGACCATCCGACCACCGTGTCATCCTCAGTGGATGATGCGAATAGAAGGGGCGGGGGGTCAGCACACCGCTCTCCCGGTCGTTATGGTGGTATTCTTGACCGAAGCCGCTACTATTCGATCGAACAGCTCCTCAATTGGCATCACGAGGCTGAGTACACCTCGAAGAAGGAGTTACAGAGGGCAAAAACTGTAGAGGAAGACAGAGATTAGAATACATCCAGCAGATAATTGAGGAGGTAGGTTGCAAGTGCTACTCTGGGATGAAGAGGTTGGCACAGGAGAGGAATTCGTGGCAGGCCGCATCAAACCAGTCAGAAGACCGATGACTTTAAAAAATATATACCATTTCTCTGCCTCTGCCATTCTATGTATCGGTCAGAAAGTGTAGCGGTTGTTGTGGATTAATAATAGTACATCTATTGGTGTGAATGTGAGATCTGTTGATAATCTCGTGGACGGGTTCATCTGTGCCGGTTTTGGCATGTATTTGCATCACTCAAAAACGGCTCTGAGCACTATGGGACTCAACTGCTGTGGTCATAAGTCCCCTAGAACTTAGAACTACTTAAACCTAACTAACCTAAGGACAGCACACAACACCCAGCCATCACGAGGCAGAGAAAATCCCTGACCCCGCCGGGAATCGAACCCGGGAACCCGGGCGTGGGAAGCGAGAACGCTACCGCACAACCACGAGATGCGGGCTTTGCATCACTGATCTGATACTGAATCTACTTACCTGCGGAAAATACTTTTTCGCGTTTACATTGAGATTTAGTAGAGTAAGAGGCGCAGAGTAGTCAGAACGTTAAGTGTTGTGTGCCGGTAACCGTATATAATGCTAATTGCTAATGCGATTGGGGTAAATCACGCCAGCTCGTGCAGAGATGCACGGACAAGTTTGGCGTTTTCTTTTATTCCGGCAAAGAATACATAGTACCTTGACTGATCCAGATGACGGTGGTGCGGCATGGGTAGGTACGTGGTGGCGCGACAAGTGTACGTGTGTTGGCGAAACCGCCAGCGTCTGAACCTGCTGGTAAGGAACTCAGACGCTCCGTCCCCGTAACGTGACCCAGCAGCCGTCGTAGTAGAGCCTCAGCGGCTGAAGTCGCACACCTAGGGCATCTCGGTCGGTGATAGGACAGCCTCGGTCGAGGCCGTCCGCGAGATCGCGTCCCGGCTCCGCCCACGCAGGCGGCAGCTTGCAGACCGTCGGACGACGTCACTCAGAGAGAGAAGGCCGGCCGCTCCCTTTCTCCCTTCACTAGTGGAGCACCGAGTATCGGACCCGCCGCGCCACCGCTGTGGCGCATCCGTACGTCTGAGCCTGGCGGCTGATTCAACGGGCCGTTTGGCTGCCGAAATCCATCACCAGATGACCGTCGTGGTTGGCCTGCAGTTTAAACAATCGCGATTCTCTCCGGTTCTAAATGCGGACAGAATGGCGATACGCCTGCTTACCTTGAGCGTCTGGACTCCCTTATTTATACTCCCTTTCGTTCACGTCTGGAGTGGACGAGTGGAGTGTTCCTTAATAATTATAACGTAATCCTTCCTTACAACTGATACCAGATGTGTCCATCCCCGTCTCTTAACTTCTAGGTACCGGCCGAACTACACAAAATTTTCAAGACTTCCTCAAATCGGTGCCTATATTTATTTGTAGCGCAGCAGTTCTATGGCAGATTACCAAGTCGTCGGCTACGGACACTTGCAGTAATTGGCTTCGTTCGAACACAGCGGCGGCGGCTATGTCGATGTCGGCAGCATGCGGCTGGCAGTGAGGTGGTGGTGGCGTCGCAGACGGACAGACGTGACAGCAACGGCGGCGGCGGCGGTGAGGCGACAAACCTGGTGTCGCCGCTCTGCACCCTCACGGCGAAGAGAGGGACGGCCAACGGGAACAGCGACCGCGGCCCCGCATAGGGCAGCGCAATTGCGGTGTCGATGTGTCATCCAAGAGGCGGCCGGCGACGGGAAGTGAGAAACTGAGGACAAATCAAGTCAATAGTTTACCAATGAGTATATCCTCGATATGAAAATAAACGTGTAATTTCTTCCCATATGTTGTTGCAAAAAGCCACTGCAAATCTCTTTCCTCCATTGATGGTCGTTAAAAACTACGTTGTTTCATTTGGTCTACATTCTGAACCACTCTAAACTACTTATTAAGGTTAAAATAAATTATAAATATATGTAATCTATCTTTAACAGATTAAAAGATAATTTTGATGCGAAAGTTCACCACGTCACTCTAAATGGGGATAGGAAAAGAAATATCGTACACTATTTTCTGTGAATTATTTTCATATTTCTCAAATAAGAAATAGGGAGAAAATCCTTTTGTAAGTTCCCATTCTACCCGTTCACTATTAAAAACACGATGGGTTACAGAGTTCCGTCAAAATTGCAACATAATTTATTTTTGTGTAAATTGTTATCTGTTTCCCATTTGAAGAAATTGAATCAGCTATCAGCAACGTCTAAATTTCTCTTTTGACAAGTATCATTTTCCTTTTTTGTTAAAATACGGTATAAATTGCACAAACTTTCATTGCAATACCTAATGCGCCAGACTCGTGAAACAGAATGTATTATTAAAATGCAGTAGATGGCTAGGGCGGTCAGAAACTTAGAGAAGACCTCGTTGTGTCGGTTTGTTGTAAACTAAGATGCTAAATTTCATGTTTAGTTTCGTGCTAACAAATTTTCTGTTCAGTAGTTGTCTAAGGCTTAGAAACATTACAGTATTGGATTGAAAACATGAAATAAAAGCCATATCTTCTGCTATATCGCCGTACATAAGAAAGTTATGTGTGTTAATCATGTAGCAAAATACTCTCCTCTTTGCATGCTATCACCTGCTAAAATCTCGTATCGATATCTCGAACGGTTTAGGAGATATGAGGTATGTTATGAATACCTTATTCCCGTGCGCGTGCGGTCGGAAGTGTACATTCTACGTTAATTCCATTTTCTCGAGACTGGAGACAGATACAGAGCTCCTCTCAAGTCTAAAGAAAAATTCAGTATCTTAGCTAAATTTTATTCGCACCAACATGTGATGTAATATGCACAAAACGCAAAATCATAGCGACCCATATTTTTCATTGCAAACTTTTTCAAATTCCTCGCAGCGTTGCACTTAGATGCCAATATCACGTTAAGTATTATCATTACCGAAATTTTGGGCACTTCGCCATGAAGCTGACATATAAGGCTATACGTGACGTGAAAATCAATTTCTTTTCCCTATTAGTTTCTGTAAAATCGTGTGAGAAAGACTACAGATGTAACGGATTTAGCGTGACGTTCTACCTGTGATGACACTGCTGCACCCTGACTAGCAGGCAACCAGTATTCTCTACTCATTCGTAGCAGCGAGAAACTGCGCTGGACAGCGACTAAGTTTACACGTAGACTGCCGATTTTCTTGTATGTTCTCACACTGCCACAGATTCCTGCTTAATTGGCCGGCCGGTGTGGCCGTGCGGTTAAAGGCGCTTCAGTCTGGAACCGTGTGACCGCTACGGTCGCAGGTTCGAATCCTGCCTCGGGCATGGATGGGTGTGATGTCCTTAGGTTAGTTAGGTTTAATTAGTTCTAAGTTCTAGGCGACTGATGACCTCAGAAGTTAAGTCGCATAGTGCTCAGAGCCTGCTTAATTGCAAAACACACATGCCGGACGCTGTTAAAATGGCTAGAAACAAGTTGTTCTTCATGTTTTTCACAAGATTACAGGGAAAACCAGCTGTGAAGTTTTTTAAGATACTGTAGTTACTTAATGTAAGGTGTTTTTGGATAGAGATGCATGGCGTAATTGGTAGCGTTAGAGGTGGTAATCGAGTTTTCTGTAGATCGCTTGTTCCAATCTCATCATCACTGTTCCTTTTTTCGTTCATTTCGAATACCGACATCATTTAAATTTTAAATTCGTCAAATGTACGTCACACGTAGCTCAAATAGAAAAAGTATCGTGTGTTTAAGTTAGGAATTTTGATCATTCTTGTTTATAATTATAATACTGTGCTGGCTAAGAACGAGAACATGTTGAGTTTTCTGCCTGCTCACCTAAGACGCGTATTGCAATAGTTTTCCCATGTATTATTTCATTCTGTTTAAAAATTATATGACATTCGAAGTTATGTTGTTTCTCTACTCGTCTCTTTTTAGCTCTTAACTGCAACCGTTGACATCAGTGCATGTTAGTTGGACTAGCTGGCTGGCTAGTGCTGTCTAAGTTAAATGCGCCAGTAAAGCTGTTGTCGTTGTTCCGTATCACTGCTGAGTCGATGTGCACGCAACAGACAGCTTGAAACGTATCCCATCGTACTTGACTATACTCGAGACAGCTTGGCTTCCGCTCCACGTGAAAGAAAATCCAATGAGGCTCCGACAAACATGAAAGAATACAAAGTGTAAAGTTTACATCAGGTTTATTCTTGCGATGAACGCAATATAACACGGCTCAACGGAGGCTTCAAACCTCAAGGAACGACCATTTCCGGATCAGAGGACAATGTTCAAATGTGTGTGAATTTGTAAGGGACCAAATTGCTGAGGTCATCGGTCCCTAGACTTACACACTACTTAAACCAACTTATGCTAAGAACAACACACACACCCGTGCCCGAGGGAGGACTCGAAACTCCGGCTGGAGGGGCCGCGCATTCCGTGACATGGCGCCTCAAACCGCGCGGCCACTCCGCGCGGCTCAGAGTAGAGATCAGATCACGATTCTGACATCAGATTGTGCGTGAGGGTGTTTGTCAGGAAGGTAAGACCTAGGGATTGTTGTGGGTTTCCGGATGCTGGAAATAAATACAGGTAATTTGACTCAGACCTACCCCTTGGGTTTATTCAACCAAGGCTGCGGTTAGGGGTAAATGTGGCACTGCTCGAAAGGGTAGTCATTCTGACTGAAAGTACGGAACAGACGTAGCAGAGTGTAAAGGGTACGTAATAGCTAGTCGAGGACCGCCACACAAGAGAGGGAAGCCACCGCCTCCGCTCCATGCTGCAATCTCGTCTCAGGCACCACGTGACCCTTCTACTCACCCTTATCGCCCAAGGATCGAGAACAAGGTCCATCTTAAGGGGACCACACCGTGGTTCAGGTCGAAAACAATCGATTTTCGGTTATCAACATATTTCGATAGATTAAGGTTTTATTTAAGTACTGCGAAAAAGATTTTGCTGAAAACATTTTTTTCGAGCATTTTTCTACAACGATTGTTTATCTGCCATGCCCACCTTTCTGGCACCCACTTTTCTGCATATATTTTATATCTTTATATCTCCTACATTGCACGTTAGGGATTTTTTTTTTACTCCCGAGTGTGTTGGCTATCCTTGGAATGCAACGGTCGGTATTCTTTTGTTTCTGCTGTTTGTAAACAACACGCTTTCAATCACGCGGTTAGTTTTGTTTAAGTGTTTCCAGAATGATATTTTCACTCTGCAGAGGAGTGTGCGCTGATATGAAACTTGCTGGTAGATTAAAACGGTGTGCCGGACCGAGACTCGAACTCGGGACCTTTGCCTTTCGCGTGCAAGTGCTCAACCATCTGAGCTATCCAAGAACGACTCGCGATCCGTCCTCACAGCTTCAGTTCTGCCAGTACCTCGTCTCCTAAGTTCCAAACGAAGTACTGGCAGAATTGAAGCTGTGAGGACGGGTCGCTCAGATGGTAGAGCACTTGAACGCGAAAGGCAAAGGTCACGAGTTCGAGTCTCGGTCCGGCACACCGTTTTAATCTTAGTTAAGTGTGACTGAAAACTTGCAGGTATACTATGGGCAGGCAATTAGGAGAAATAAAGAAAATCTGGAGGCAATGAAGAGATATGTTTGGGCCATATTCTTCCATAAGTGCTCTACTGATGACAAGCCATGTCATGAATTGTGTCCATCAGGAGAAAATTCGTGGTGCAAATACAATAGGGCTCAGGCAATTAGAGAATCTTATTCTCACCAGCATTCTCTTCCTGCTGTTGTTATTACAGCAATTAAACCTATCTTCAGAGACTTGGCTCATACTGACCTTCTAAGGAAATGTCTGTATGGGCAGACAGAACCCAAATGAATGTTTCAACAGCATAATTTGGAACCGCCTTCCTAAAACTATATTTGTAGGCATGCATACAATGAAACTAGGCGCTCACTATGCTGTCATTACATTCAGTTGTGGTAATAATGGAAAGTGTTGGGTACTGAAAAAGCTGGGAATTAATCCTGGTGAAAATATGATCACTGGGCTGCAACATTGCGATAAAATGAGGATAGCCGCTGCAGACAGGACTACATCTAATATGGCCAAGAAGTCAAGACGAACATCCAGGATGGTGAAAAAGAAGCTGGAAGACCTGCTAGAGGCCAAAGGAGGGCCATCATATGCAGCAGGACAGTTTTAATTAACTGTAAGTAACGAATTTCTTAAGTTTTTTCTTTAAACTCAATTTCCCGCAAACTAAAATTTTCAGTACATATGCCCCATTATATCAGAAACTATAAATGAATGAAATATTCAGAGACTCTGCATAACATAAAAAGCCACCTCTGGTACTACGTTCATTAATATTCCCCCATTAGAAAGTTCACAAAAAAATATTTTCTGCAGAAAAAAAATTAACATTTTTTGTTAATAAATTTAAAGAAGTATTTCTTAAAAACAATAAAATGGAGAAAGTAGATTTTAGTACAGTTGACTCTATTAGCATCATGTAACGTACAGTAAAAATATTAAGGTCCTGCATCAATTTTTTTTCAGAAATGGGTAAAATACTTGCCTAAATTAACATGGATTAGATAGGCAGGTTGTGGTCCCCTTAAGGCATCCCTTCTTCAGTAAACTAAACGTGGGAGCAATGATAGCTCAGCAATACGTGCTGAAATCGTGGGCCGGCTGTAACAAGTCTCTGCAGCTTCTTAGCTCTCGACAAGTACTGGAAATCTTCCAAGGAAATAAACTGGGCTCCAGCACGCTATCAATGTATTACCTGGTTTAGCTCAGCCCTCCTCTCGTGTACTGATACAGTAGCGTCAAGGCTTTGTCATTTTCTCGGAAACTATTGAGTGTTGGGCGAGCTGTGGCGCGTTCCTGTCGTAGGTGGGAAGCGAGAAGGCGTGAAGGCGAAAATTAAGTGTCCGACAGCGGAGAATTCCATATCGGTTGTGGGAAGGACAGCTGCGCCGCCTGTCGGACGACGAACAAACGACCTCTGCCCACGCGCAAGGCATTCGTGCCTCCTTTGTACGGTCGCCAAGCCGCCCCAACGACCTCTGCCGAAAGCCGCATGCTGGAATACGTGACTATCTTCGTTTGAGAAGGCTTTGCGTTTCTAAGATTCCTTGTAGCTGCAGGTAGTTATACATCGGACAAACATGTCGCACCATGGAAGATCGGTTGATAATAGACGACATACACTTCTGGACTAACCATAGCACTCCGCAGTGGTCTGATGCTGCAGTTTTACTGCATGAACAGCGGGAATGTATTATGCGACTTACTTACTCCATTTCATAATTTTTTTGGGTGGATTTGAGCGAGAAAAAGTTTTGCTATGGTTTGAAATTATGTGTAAATTTTGTTTAAAGTAGATAAGTGCTCTCATTCTCAAATATTGGATACGCTCAGAGGTATTGAACCGCGCATTGTCGCTCCTAACAGAGGTTTATGTGTTTTCTTATCTATCGGTCTGCAACAGCAGTGATCACAGAAAGTGAAGCTTTGTCGAAGTAAAGCATCAAGCCGACCAACGATGCCTATTGTCTTCCGGATCTCATTAGGTGCGTACACACTAGGCCAACGAAGGCCGACGAACGACAGCGAATACGATTCGACCGAACGTCGGTTGCCAAAGCACTGACGTTCGATCTGTCATACCCCTGAAACCAAGGGATTGGGACCAACGGAATCACAATTTCGCCGGCCGATGTTATGAGAGAAGAAGAAGTCGTCGCAAGTAAAGCATTTACCTTACAGCCAGAAGCTGATCATCAGAAAACGCTCTTGGGCGACCTCTCTTTTAAAAATCAGGGAGCAGTGTGGTGGGACAAAATTAATGGTTCAAATGGCTCTGAGCACTATGGGACTTAACATCTGAGGTCATCAGTCCCCTAGAACTTAAAACTACGTAAACCTAACTAACCTAAGGACTCATACACATCCATGCCCGAAGCAGGATGCGAACCTGCGACCGTAGCAGTAGCGCGGTTCCGGACTGAAGCGCCTAGAACCGCACGGCCACCGCGGCCGATTAACAAAACTAATGTCTGACCTTATAGCTGGAATTACGTTTCCAGCATTTGTAGACTCAGAGAAAGCTTTTGACAATGTTGACTGGAATACTCTCTTTCAAATTCTAAAGGCGGCAGGGGTAAAATACAGGGAGCGAAAGGCTATTTACAATTTGTACAGAAACCAGATGGCAGTTATAAGAGTCGAGGCGCATGAAAGGGAAGCAGTGGTTGGGAAGGGAGTGAGAAAGGGTTGTAGCCTCTCCCCAATGTTATTCAATCTGTATATTGAGCAAGCAGTAAAGAAAACAGAAGAAAAATTCGGAGTACGTATTAAAATCCATGGAGAAGAAACAAAAACCTTGAGGTTCGCCGATGACATTGTAATTCTGTCAGAGACAGCAAAGGACTTGGAAGAGCAGTTGAACGGAATGGACAGTGTCTTGAAATGAGGATATAAGATGAACATCAACAAAAGCAAAACGAGGATAATGGAATTTAGTCGAATTAAGTCGGGTGATGCTGAGGGAATTAGATTAGGGAATGAGACACTTAAAGTAGTAAAGGAGTTTTGCTATTTGGAGAGCAAAATAATTGATGATGGCGAAGTAGAGAGGATATAAAATGTAGACTGGCAATGGCAAGGAAAGCGTTTCTGAAGAAGAGAAATTTGTTAACATCGAGTATAGATTTAAGCGTCTGGAAGTCGTTTCTGAAAGTATTTGTACGGTGTGTAGCCATGTATAGAAGTGAAAAATGGGCAATAAATAGTTTGGACAGGAAGAGAATAGAAGCTTTCGAAATGTGGTGCTACAGAAGAATGCTGAACATTAGATGGGTAGATCACATAACTAATGAGAAGTTATTGAATAGAATTGGGGAGAAGAGGAGTTTGTGGCACAACTTGACTAGAAGAAGGGACCGGTTGGTGGGACATGTTCTGAGGCATCAAGGGATCACAAATTTAGCATTGGAGGGCAGCGTGGAGGGTAAAAATCGTAGAGGGAAAACAAGAGATGAATACACTAAGCAGATTCAGAAGGATGTAGGTTGCAGTAGGTACTGGGAGATGAAGAAACTTGCACAGGATAGGGTAGCGTGGAGAGCTGCATCAGACCAGTTTCAGGACTGAAGACCACAACAACAACATAGTTGGATTGGAATATGGGCTATTTCATAATTTTCTTCCAAACGAAAGCTACAAATTGCGATACGTATTGAATTGTGTTGAACCCTAAGATATTCAACGATGACACCTCTTCAGGAGATTCTCTGCCTCGTGATGACTGGGTGTTGTGTGATGTCCTTAGGAGCCAGCCGCGGTGGCCAAGCGGTTCTAGGCGCTTCAGTCCGGAACCGCGCGACTGCTACGGTAGCAGGTTCGAATCCTGCCTCGGGCATGGATGTTTGTGATGTCCTTAGGTTAGTTAGGTTTAAGTAGTTCTAAGTTCTAGGGGACTGATGACCTCAGATGTTAAGTCCCATAGTGCTCAGAGCCATTTGAACCATTTGAATTTGATGTCCTTAGGTTAGTTAGGTTTAAGTAGTTCTAAGTTCTAGGGGACTGATGACCATAGATGTTAAGTCCCATAGTGCTCAGAGCCATTTGACCAATTTTTTCTTCAGGAGAGCTGTATCTGCAACTCGAAGTTTAATGGTCACTCCCAGTTCTGTTCGCTCCTCTTTGTCGATCACGGAGAAAAGATGTCAATAAAGACTCCATTTGCTTTCTTTTTTTTCATCGAACACATTTCTTTCTAATGGCTCACTTATTTCCTTTCTACCACCTAAATCTTTTCGATTTATTTTTTATAATCGCAGGGTGTAGGGTCCCATAAGCATTACCGTTAATCATCAAACTCTATCAGCTTTAATGCTATAAATTGTTGCTCGTGTTCAGCATGTTACTGTACACCATCAACAGTTTATTTCACATAACGTCCACGGTCTCCAACCACGTCTTTATTTGACAAAACTGCATTAAGCTTTTAATATAACAATTCACGCACGTTCAACAGACAACAGCAAATCGCTATGGAACCAACAAACATTCACCCCGGCGTCCACACTAGGAGATGGGTCCCAACGCCAATCACTCACTATTGCTGTGACGTTACTGACGGCAGAGTAAACCACACCCATGACTAACTGCTTCGTTGGCTGCGGTTAGTCTCCCTGTAGCATCGCAAGTTATTCCGAGCGAACGTTTGTTTTCAGATAGCTTGCTGTATGTAACTTCGGGGGCTGACATCTAGCGGCCTACCTGGGAGACACACGTGCTACTGTCACTGCCTGCCGTGGGAAAGCTATTCAATGTCTCTTACTGAACGCGTACATTCACCATCTATAAGAATCTAAATAAAGATGGTAGTTTTTGTGTAATCGCTTTCAAAATTTGTATACCGCACATTCTTATTAATAGAAAGGCGGTACGAAAATCTCAGCTTTCTAGCGGGCATATTTTTGGAGATAGTAAAATTTACTTTAAAGTTAGAAAAACTACACTTAAGAAAGGGAATTCGCCTGGGAACATTTATGACTTGTTTTTGGTTGTCAATTTAAATACTTACCTGAAGTATCAGGGTATAGAATTATTTAATTGAAACCTAATTTAAAAATTTCAAATACCTTACAACTTTCGTAATATGAAATCTAGAATAATTTGCTCTCTTAAAATCAATATTTATTTTATTATATGTCATGTGAGCCTGTGAGTGAATGAGAGTGTGTATATGGGACATTTGTCAAATTTCAATATTGTATTATATACCTTCTTAAGTAACCTGCAAGAGTTACACAAGCCTGTCGTGGGAAAATGATCCTAGGGGATTTAACCACTTTGCTGATGACGTATGTCAAGGTGTTATTGATATTGTAACACAGCAGTAAAATCTGTATCTAAAGAATATTTCCAGAATTATTGTCATTTCGTTTTCCATATCCATGTCAGATTGACGCAGATGCGACTGTGAATAAGGATTGGTGCAGGCCAGGTTTGGCGCGAGTATGATCATGAGCGAGTATTCTGATTCGCCGTCAGTATGATCAGCCAATCAGAATTGAGACGCTTCCCGCTCGTTATCTGATAGTTGTACTGGGAGTGAGGCTGGAAGAAGGGAGTCGCTCACTGGCTTTGAACGCGGACGGTCATGTTACTAGTGCCAGTAAAAATAGTGTGAAAGACGAAGAATTACTTAGTGTTTGACTTATTGGTGAGCTAAGTCGATAGCATTTGTTGTTAAGGACTGCTTGGCGAAATTTAAGAGGTTTTGACTAAATCTGTTGGACAGATAACCACGTGTGAAATATTGGCCTTCATAGAATCCGCGTGATATGTTTCAGTATTCAACTACCGAGCATTTCTGGCGAGCAGTTTCTTTTTTAGAAATCCACAAGAAGGACCGAATGTAATAACTCATATTAGTGGTGAAATTAATGACTGTGAAAACGTTCTTTAATTTGGGTCGGGTTTAGACAGATTTCTGGCTGCTGTGCGTGTGAAACGTGTGTATGAATCGCGAACTTGAAGGAAATAGCCAATAGTTTAAATGTGGACTGAATAGTACCTTTTCTTTGGTTATCAAGGACAAAATAAACGTTATTGTGTAGATATTTCGGACATTATTTTCCAGAAGCCTATTCATTTTCTTATTGCCCGATAAAATTGGATGACAGTATTTCTACAGAACTTTCTTTCATAACTAGAGTTGTGCAGCCTCAGTAATTGTACACTACTGGCCATTAAAATTACTACACCAAGAAGAAATGCAGATGAAAAACTGGTATACATTGGACAACTATATTACACTTGAACTGACATGTGATTACATTTTCACGCAATTTGGGTGCATAGATCCTGAGAAATCAGTACCCAGAACAACCACCTCTGGCCGTAATAACGACCTTGGTACGACTGGGCATTGAGTCAAACAGAGCTTGGATGGCGTGTACAGGTACAGCTGCCCGTGCTGCTTCAACACGATACCACAGTTCATCAAGAGTAGTGACTGGCGTATTGTGACGAGCCAGTTGCTCAGCCACCATTGACCAGACGTTTTCAATTCGTGAGAGATCTGAAGAATGTGCTGGCCAGGGCAGCAGTCGAACATTTTCTGTATCCAGAAAAGCCCGTACAGGACCTGCAACATGCGGTCGTACATTATCCTGCTGAAATTTAGGGTTTCGCAGGGATCGAATGAAGGGTAGAGCCACGGGTCGTAACACATGCGAATAAGAGGTGAGCGAGACGTGTAACCAATGCCACCCCATACCATCACGCAGGGTATGGCGATGACGAATACACGCTTCCAATGTGCGTTCACCGCGATGTCGCCAAACACGGATGTGACAATCATGACGCTGTAAACAGAACCTGGATTCATTCAAAAAAATGACGTTTTGCCACTCGTGCACCCAGGTTCGGCATTGACTACACCATCTCAGGCGCTCCTATCTGTGATGTTGCGGCAGGGGTAACCGCAGCCGTGGTCTCCGAGCTGATAGTCCATGCTGCTGCAAACGTCATCGAACTGTTCGTGCAGATGGTTATTGTCTTGCAAACGTCCCCATCTGTTGACTCAGGGATCGAGAAGTGGCTGCACGATCCGTTACAGCCATGCGGATAAGATGCCTGTCATCTCGACTGCTAGTGATACGAGGCCGTTGGGACGCAGCACGGCGTTCCGTATTACTCCCCTGAACCCACCGATTCCATATTCTGCTAACAGTCATTGGATCTCGACCAACGCGAGCAGCAATGTCGCGATACGATAAACCGCAATCGCGATAGGCTACAATCCGACCTTTATCAAAGTCGGAAACGTGATGGTACGCATTTCTCCTCCTTACACGAGGCATCACAACAACGTTTCACCAGGCAAAGCCGGTCGACTGCTGTTTGTGTATCAGACATCGGTTGGAAACTTTCCTCATGTCAGCACGTTGTAGGTGTCGCCACCGGCACCAACCTTGTGTGAATGCTCTGAAAAGCTAATCATTTGCATATCACAGCATCTTCTTCCTGTCGGTTAAATTTCGCGTCTGTAACACGTCAACTTCGTGGTGTAGCAATTTTAATGGCTAGTAGTGTAGATATTAGGAGTTGTTTTTTATCAGCGCTGCTTTTACATCATCTTGTAAGTATTTACGTTGCTGAGTGAAGAGACATCGAGCAGACGCCATTCTGAGGTAGGTGAATTTTAATTTGCAGCCTTCACAGTCACAACGACGGATAGACTCGAGAAATTAAACCACGACCTGCCGCAACCCGTACACACTAAGCAAATCTCGACCAACAAACCGATTGGCAGTCGTTCATTGGCCTATGTTTACCTGTTGTGAACAGGCTAATTAACAAACAGCGATATATTTAAGTGGGCGTAAGCTGATCCCTTACAGTTGTAGTGGGCTGAACGCGGCAGCTTCGGGTGGCTTCCTCAATCAATAACGTAGAATGATTTTGTAAATGTCTCTATGGCAACGCCTCAGTGCTGTCACAGCTCTGTAGACGACTAGTAGTTTCGCCTGCAATCGTTAGCGCTTCGCAGCCGAAAGCTGGCAACAGTGCAGTGAACTATGGAGGATCGTCTTACGCCATCTCGACTATAGCTTGATTCAAGCGATCAGCGCCTTGCTTTAAACCACGGAAACTGGAAATTTGTGGTAAGGTCTTATGGGACCAAACTGCTGAGGTCATCGGTCCCTTAGCTTACACACTACTTAATCTAACTTAAACTAACTTACGCTAAGGACAACACACACGCACCCATGGCCGAGGGAGGACTCGAATCTCCAACGTGGTGAGCCGCGCGGATTTAAACCATGCTGATTTCTGCTTCGGAGCTGTTCAGTGTACACAAAAGACATCATACGAGGTGCATTCAAGTTCTAAGGCCTCCGATTTTTTTTCTCCGGACTGGAAAGAGATAGAAACATGCGCATTGTTTTAAAATGAGGCCGCGTTCATTGTCAATACGTTCCACAGATGGCAGCACCGTAGGGAGGATGTAATTTTACCGCCAGCGGCGAGAATGAGAACTGTTTTAAATACTTAAAATGGCGACGTTTTCCTTACTTGAACAGCGTGCAATCATTCGTTTTCTGAATTTGCGTCGTGTGAAACCAACTGAAATTCATCGACAGTTGAAGGAGACATGTGGTGATGGAGTTATGGATGTGTCGAAAGTGCGTTCATGGGTGCGACAGTTTAATGAAGGCAGAACATCATGTGACAACAAACCGAAACAACCTCGGGCTCGCACAAGCCGGTCTGACGACATGATCGAGAAAGTGGAGAGAATTGTTTTGGGAGATCGCCGAATGACTGTTGAACAGATCGCCTCCAGAGTTGGCATTTCTGTGGGTTCTGTGCACACAATCCTGCATGACGACCTGAAAATGCGAAAAGTGTCATCCAGGTAGGTGCCACGAATGCTGACAGATGACCACATGGCTGCCCGAGTGGCATGTTGCCAAGGAATGTTGACGTGCAACGACAGCATGAATGAGACTTTCTTTTCGTCGGTTGTGACAATGGATGAGACGTGGATGCCATTTTTCAATCCAGAAACAAAGCGCCAGTCAGCTCAATGGAAGCACACAGATTCACTGCCACCAAAAAAATTTTGGGTAACTGTCAGTGCCGAAAAAATGATGGTGTCCATGTTCTGGGACAGCGAGGGCGTAATCCTTACCCATTGCGTTCCAAAGGGCACTACGGTAACAGGTGCATCCTACGAAAATGTTTTGAAGAACAAATTCCTTCCTGCACTGCAACAAAAACGTCCAGGAAGGGCTGCGCGTGTGCTGTTTCACCAAGACAACGCACCCGCACATCGAGCTAATGTTACGCAACAGTTTCTTCGTGTTAACAACTTTGAAGTGATTCCTCACGCTCCCTATTCACCTGCCCTGGCTCCTAGTGACTTTTGGCTTTTTCCAACAATAATAGACACTCTCTGTGGCCGCACATTCACCAGCCGTGCTGCTATTGCCTCAGCGATTTTCCAGTGGTCAAAACAGACTCCTAAAGAAGCCTTTGCCGCTGCCATGGAATCATGGCGTCAGCGTTGTGAAAAATGTGTACGTTTGCAGGGCGATTACGTCGAGAAGTAACGCCAGTTTCGTCGATTTAGAGTGAGTAGTTAAATAAAAAAAAATCGGAGGCCTTAGAACTTGAACGCACCTCGTACATTAGCACAATGTAGATTCTGAAATCTGTACAAGAAAGCGACGTTAGTGAAGTATGTCTGTAGTTCTGCTCTTTAATACCCCGATCCTTCCTAAGGACCGAAATGTTGCATGGTGTGCTCCATTTCTCCAACGCACGACTGTAAGCTGCCTTTACACAGCTGACTATTAAAATGGCAACACCAGGAAGGATAGAAAATACCGAAATTTTACTTATTGCACATGTACGACACAGTAGGAAGAATACAACAGTGAATTTGTAAGTGATATGGGAATACAGAGAGTGTGAATTTCAGTACAGAGTTGCTTCCTCTGCCAGCACAATGGATCCATCCCGGCTGGGCACTGAGCCGAAATAAGATCGAATGACTGATATGGATACGTCATTCAATACTCCTGCAACTCTAGTGCAGTCGTAGTGGCTGGTGAGTGATGTCACGACGGTCTCTCGGTAACCGACGACCAGATATCTTCAATGGGTGATGGATGTGGAGAACGTGCTGGTCAGAGCAACAGTCGAACGCCCTCTGTATCACGATAGGTCAAGACAGCGCAGACAATATATGATCCTGCGTTATCTTGTTGAAAGATGTCCGCTCCCGGTAGCTGAATGGAGCCGGCACAGTAGCTCAGCGTGTTCGGTCAGAGGGCTAGCCGCCCTCTGTAATAAAAAAACTGAGTTAATGGATCAACAACGAACTGAAACGGATGTCTTTCGAGGTCCGCCCAGAGCAGATACAACGAACGAAAACGAACAAAATGAGATTTTAAAGAAAATGGTCAGGGTGACAGACTGTCAATCCTAAGGGCCCGGGTTAGATTCCCGGACTGGGTCGGAGATTTTCTCCGCTCAGGGACTGGGTGTTGTGTTGTCCTAATCATCATTTCATCGCCATCGACGCGCAAGTCGCCGAAGTGGCGTCAAATCGGAAGACTTGCACCAGGCGAGCGGCCTACCCGACGGAAGGCCCTCGTCACACGCCATTATTATTATTTGTTGAAAGATAACGTCACTGAGACTTCTAAGATGGTGCACAGCCCCAGCATTGAAAAAAGCGAGATGGCATTCCGGAGAATGACACACAGTGGAGTATTTATTTTTGATAGTTTTAAAAGTTTAAAGCGCTCCTGTTCACTTTTAACTTAATTGAGACGTAAATACGTCTAGCCTACTCCATTGCCAACCCTAGAGGGGCACCTGGGATGATTCGGTATGAATTTGTTGGTTTGTTTGCCTCTCTTTCAGTTAGTACCACGCGACTTCCCACAATTTCGGGTCTTTTGGCTTGAAAGTATCAACGTAGATTGATGAGACATCCTTAATTTTCTCTATAGATTTTGGTGGTGGTATGATGACGGAAATGCTTCTATTAGGGTAGACAAGTGCCTTGTCACATAGATGATTGAACCATAAGACCAAAATCTCTCGCAGTAATTTTTTTAATGTTTTCTCATACTGATTCAATAATTCTAGCTGTATCTACAATGGTTTTTCATATACTTTGTTATATGTACATGTTATGAGGTGTAAATGTTAATCTTTCAGTTAGTACCACGCGATTTCCCACAATTTCGGGTCTTCTGGCTTGAAAGTATCAACGTAGATTAATGAGATATCCTTAATTTTCTCTATAGATTTTGGTGGTGGTATGATGACGGAAATGCTTCTATTAGGGTAGACAAGTGCCTTGTCACGTAGATGATTGAACCATAAGACCAAAATCTCTCGCAGTAATTTTTTAATGTTTTCTCATACTGATTCAGTAATTCTAGCTGTATCTACAATGGTTTTTCATATACTTTGTTATATGTACATGTTATGAGGTGTAAATGTTAATCTTTCAGTTAGTACCACGCGATTTCCCACAATTTCGGGTCTTCTGGCTTGAAAGTATCAACGTAGATTAATGAGATATCCTTAATTTTCTCTATAGATTTTGGTGGTGGTATGATGACGGAAATGCTTCTATTAGGGTAGACAAGTGCCTTGTCACGTAGATGATTGAACCATAAGACCAAAATCTCTCGCAGTAATTTTTTAATGTTTTCTCATACTGATTCAGTAATTCTAGCTGTATCTACAATGGTTTTTCATATACTTTGTTATATACACATATTTTGAGGTGTATATGTTAATCTAGGTTGGCGCGGCTATTAGTCCATGTTCATTTGTCTAATCGTCGCGATCATGATCCAGGCTTCTGGCCAAGTTTTTCAACTTCATCTCATGATTTTGTTTATACATAAGAGCGTTATATTTTGGAAGTGAACGTATAAAGAATAACTATAAGTAATTACAAATGTAAGTATTCACGTAATAGTATTCTA
Organism: Schistocerca serialis cubense; assembly: GCF_023864345.2. Taxonomy (NCBI): domain Eukaryota; kingdom Metazoa; phylum Arthropoda; class Insecta; order Orthoptera; family Acrididae; genus Schistocerca; species Schistocerca serialis. The sequence goes on from NC_064639.1 coordinate 283,951,519, forward strand.
CCCATATGCTTAGAACAGATACTATATATTTTTAATGTACTAATCTGAGTAAGGCTTCTGGGTCTTTGGTTAACTAATATGAAAATGAAAGCATGAGTTTATTGTTTTCAAAAATGTAATGTACGAAGTTATTTTAACTGTGCACGGTTTTGATGGGAAAGGAAATATTGGTTGGTCTACAAGTGAGGTTCAAATAATTTAGAAAGTAATTTACAAATATATAAAACTTTAATCAATCATGAAAATCACTAATGAATTTACACATTTAGTTTTCATATCGACAGTTTCAAACTGATTCCCCAGAATTCAGATCTTCATCATCATCTTCCTCAAATTCCTCTTCCTCAGCACTCTCTTGTTGGCTTTTGTCAGAAGGGTCAATATCTGACGTCTCTGGAAGAAGGAGTTGCAACTTATCACAGCAACAAGGCTTACTCATTTTCATTCGTCTCTTCCCGCAGCAGCTCATATAAGGATCTCTGCTAAGAAGAAGCCTGTATAAGATATCCCTGTTGCAAACCTCTCTGTTGGCTCAGGGGGCAGCAGCAGCTCTTAAGATTGCAAATATTGCATTATCATTTTCACACAACACTCTATTACTATCTCCCTTCTTCGTAATATTATTATATCATCTTTGATGTTTTTGCTTTTCTGGTAATGTTGAGTACTTCATTTTCTCTTCTTTTATTAAAAAATACTTATTATTGATTTGAATCGTCACTAAATGTTAATAAATAACTTTTTACAGGCTCACCTGAGTCATACAGATCACATATTTAGTCCTAAGGTCGTTTGTAATCGAAAGGCACATGAATTTTTCGATAAGATATATAAAAATAGTTTATTATTTAAAAGGTCTTGTACTTCCGTAAGGGAAACTTAGGAAATTTTTTATCTTTGTAACTGAGTCTCAATAGTGTACCAATCACGACTATACTATAGCATAGGTTCAACAAGTATCAACACACATTTAAAACCGTTAAAAGAAGTGACAGAAAAACTAAAATATTGTTTAGTACAATTGTTCAGTGTCATTACTGAATTATAAATACAAGCTGTTAACATTTAGATTTGCTTCAATTTAAAACAAAAGAATTAGAAACAAGCTAATACATTAATCAAAAAAAAGGATCCACATTAGAAAAACCCCTTCAGCTGTTGCTAAGGGCTAACAGAAATGTCTCTGGCGCCCGAGAATTGATTAATCAACTCACCATTTGGTCGTTTACTATAAAATATACTTGGTACAATCTTTGTGCAAACTTTAATTTTTGCGGCTTTGGTCAGAATTTTGGTACAAATTCTTTGCAACGGTTCAAATCCGCGTCCGGCTATCCTGATTTGGTTTTGTCGTGATTTTCCTAAATCGCTCCTGACAAATGCCGGTTCGGTTCCTTTGAAAAGGCATGGCCAGTTTCTTTCCCCGTCCGTGAAACAATCCGAGATGTGCTCTGTCTGTAATGACCTCTTTGTTGACAGGTTGTTAAACCCTAATCCCCCTTTCTCCCTTTCGGCGTTAACACATCAGAAACGTAACGCCTGCTCCCGTATTACCGGCTATGCCAACCAGAGGTATTTATGTTGTTTACTCAACGGCAGGACAGTTGCTGGGCCTGTATGACAAAGATGAAAGCAATATGGCGTCGTTCGTAGTCGGCACTGTCTCCAGTTATTTGTAGATCCGTAGGATGCTATGTGAAGATACTCGTCTTGCTGCAAACAAGCATATTTCCTGTCTCACAGTACGTGACACGGCTGTATGTAACTGCACGGCCTGTTGACCATATGGAGCTAATCGTTTTGGCCTGTTGAGATTATGATTGACATTGAACATGGTCCTCCTGCACCCAACGGGTCCATATTCGCAGAGCGATTTTGGAATCCTCTCTAATGCGAACAGCAGTATCGCAGAACGAGAAACCACAGCTCGATAGACCACGATCTTACTGCTGTTGGATTCTGATACATGCCTGTAGACATTTCTGTATCCTACGACACTTATAAGCGGTGTTCCACAACAGAACATTTCAGTTTGGGAGAACAGAAAAATTCTAAGTTCACCAGCCGAGCATTGCGTCCTCAGCAGGACCATTGTGTCAGCAGCTGCAGAATGCGTCATAAGCGAGTGCGGTTGGCGAGCAGGCCCGGCATAAGCAGAAAGCTCAGCAAGGCAGTGCGTGGGGGCTAACATACCAAAACGAATCACTGAGAAAGTGTAGCTGTGGGAGAGACTGCTGACGGCAAGGAATAAAGGAGGATGGTTTGGTCATAACGAATGACATCTAATAGAAAACCCCTTCCGCAACCATAGCAAATACACTAGCTGACAGGCCAGTAGGCATTCGATCAGAAAGATCGATGGCATTCACAGCGTTCACACTTGAGTCTCTGATTACTTTTAGGTAACAGTTTGAGTAAGATTGTTCCAGTTCTCTGGTACATCTGCTATAATGTTGGGCGAAGATGACTGCGTCTTCATGAGCCACAAGAAGACTGGAACGACCACTGCCGCTGATGAGCCACTCAGAAGACTGTCCCCACAACACAGAGCTGGGGCATGAGCTGCTCTAATATCACAGCCTCTGATCCACCACCAGCTTGCTGAAGGTTGGGTCAGGATTGGTGAACAACGCAGTCACCTGATGGGCAGTAGCATCGGTCATCACGACAACCGACAATATTGCAATATGCAGTGCCTGATAGAGCAATAGTGTCGGACATCACGGCATCTGACAACTCCACAATGCGATATGTGAAAGCGAGAGGAGGCACGGGAGGGACCGAGCACTCCCACATCCTCGCAGACGTCCAGTCTGTGAAGTAATCGGCGAGTTGTGGCGCCCTGAAAAGATTCTAAAGTTCGGAGTTGGCATAGCCGTGCGGGCCACTCGGCTGGCCGACCTCATGGTGCCAGACAAGAGGGGCGGCCCCAGCGCGTGGTCCAAGGAGCGCGTGGCTGGGAATTCCATGGTAACGCTGTGTCGATGAAGGAGACAAGCCGGGAGTGCCAAAGATGGCGGACTTTGTGAAACCTTAATGGCAGACATTTCACAGTATAGAAATTAATAGTAGCCAGATGAATCATGATAGCTCAAAAAGAAACATGTACATTACTATTATTTGCATGACGCTTCTGATGGTGTCATCAAATTTTCAATATCTTTATTAGTTTAAAGTTTAGTATCTGACTATAAATTATGCAAGTAACACTCAGCAAAGAATTTCCAAAATCTAAACGGTCCATCCGATTTCGTCGATCGACGTGTCTTTAGAAAGCTACTAGGTTAAACCTAAATTGGTATGAATTACAGGCATGTAACTTGAATAGTACATGAGTTATTGGAGGTCAAAGTGGCCGATTATTATTAATCGCGTCAGGCCATAAGTACTCCACAGTTACACAAAAAACGGTAGCAGCATGCTTATAAATACAGGGTGATGCAAAAAGAATACCACAACTTTAGGAAATTAAAACTCTGCAACGACAAAAGGCAGAGCTAAGCACTATCTGTCGGCGAATTAAGGGAGCTATAAAGTTTCATTTAGTTGTACATTTGTTCGCTTGAGGGGCTGTTGACTAGGCGTCAGCGTCAGTTGATGCTAAGATGGCGACCGCTCAACAGAAAGCTTTTTGTGTTATTGAGTACGGCAGAAGTGAATCGACGACAGTTGTTCAGCGTGCATTTCGAACGAAGTATGGTGTTAAACCTCCTGATAGGTGGTGTATTAAACGTTGGTATAAACAGTTTACAGAGAATGGGTGTTTGTGCAAAGGGAAAAGTTCTGGACGGCCGAGAACGAGCGATGAAAATGTAGCACGCATCCAGCAAGCATTTGTTCGCAGCCCAGGAAAATCGACTCGCAGAGCTAGCAGAGAGCTGCAAATTCCACAATCAACTGTATGGAGAGTCCTACGAAAAGGGTTAGTTACGAAACTACCCGAGCCGATGGATCGGCCGCCAGGCAGCCCGTGACAGAGCACTTCATCACTGGCCTCCAAGAAGCCCTGATCTTACCCCCTGCGATTTTTTCTTATGGGGGTATGTTAAGGATATGGTATTTCGGCCACCTCTCCCAGCCACCATTGATGATTTGAAACGAGAAATAACAGCAGCTATCCAAACTGTTACGCCATATATGCTACAGAGAGTGTGGAACGAGTTGGAGTATCGGGTTGATATTGCTCGAGTGTCTGGAGGGGGCCGTATTGAACATCTCTGAACTTGTTTTTGAGTGAAAAAAAACCTTTTTAAATACTCTTTGTAATGATGTATAACAGAAGGTTATATTATGTTTCTTTCATTAAATACACATTTTTAAAGTTGTGGTATTCTTTTTGAATCACCCTGTATATTTATTCATCTATGTCTTTGTTTATATTCGATATTGTACTATTCATGAAGAAATTGTTTAAATATTTACTGTGTTTTAGAAAGCACAGAGGCATTAGGCTACTGACCTACCTTTTATTTCTATTCCTATGATATATGTTTATTTGATTTGTTTATGTATTTAATAATGTGTGTTAGAGCTTGTTCATGGTCCAGTCATAGGAATATTTATTTAATTTCAAGTTATTTAAATGTAAAACCAACATTTAGACTATGTTTCATTATGTTTGTGAGTGTGCGTTGGCTTGGAGACAGAACTGGAGCTGTCTAGCCATTCATAGCGATAGTTTCGACAGAGGACAGGGGGTTCTAGACAGTGCGGTGCGAGGGACAGGACGGCACAGGAGACGGGAGGTGCTGTATAGAGAGCCTATGTAGGGAGAGAGTGGCCAATCGGCCCGTGGCCGCCATGTTTTTACCAGATTGCGCGCGGGACGTGCAATTAGGTAGCAACGCAAGCAGAAAGCTAGCCACTTCACGAGTAAATTAAGGCATGTGTTTGACGCATGAAACCAAAGCAGATCTTCTAGCTTAATACTCGGCACACGATTAAAACAAATGCCATTCGTCTATGATTATATAGGCCTAATAAATTTATGAGCAAATGGAAGTATCGTGATGCAGTGTGTATGTCTGCCGAATTTCAACAGCTATAGTTTATGATGCTTTATAAACATTGACAACTGATTAATACGAAAAAGAAGTTTTATTTAATGTATGTCAGAGTACATGATGCTATTTCAGATTTTTCCGTGCGGATATCCATCGCTGAAATTGGTAAACTCTTGTCTCTTTCCGCCCCAACATAATTAATTTTAAGTGTGTGTCGATCGTATAAAATTTTCTTATGATGGCAAAACACGTCATTCTGTTCTCACTTTTACGAACTCTGTACCACAGAAAATGGGAAAAATATCAGTACTTAGGTACTTTACTGAAACAGCAGAAAGTAATTCAAAATAGATAACTTAATATCCACACGATAATTATAATTTACAGGAAAGTGAATAGCCAAGTCTACAGAGCCAAGTGCGAGTCGCCAGTCGGAAGTACGTAGACTTAGGGTTCCGTATACATGTTAAAACACATCGTGTCACTCAAGAACCATTAAAAGTCTAGAAAATAACGTTTAAAGAAAACCTGGATTGAGCGGGATTCCAACTCACGACCTTCGGATTACAACGAGCATCATACATCCATCTTCACTTCGGTTTTTGCACCCAACAGCGGACCAACCAGGCATTCCTCTTGATTGTCCTTAATGATTTTGTAATTCATATTATTAGTGACACTCAGTAAATCACATTAAATAAAAATTTTGCCTCTAAAATTGCTGTGAAGTTCTAGAAGTATCGTCATAGATCCGAGCAACAGAGTTGGTTGTAAGGTAATTTACGTAAATAGAATCGACAGAGAACATGCAAAAGTCCTTCAATACCTCCTGTTTTACAACCTATACATAATTGTTCCACGGAACTGGTGTTCGAAGTGTTGAAGAGAACCACTAGTCAGCGTCAGTTTGGTAAAAACATGGCGTCCTCGGCTCTCAGCCAATCAGCGACACTCGCCATTGACCACTCTCTCCCTCTATATAGGCTCTCTAGTGCTGGACAGTACGGTGCGACAGGCGGTCGGTCGCGGGAACTACGTGGAGGGTAGAGAGTTTGCGCATGGTCTGGGGAGATAGAAATATTTCGTAGTGCCGACCTGTGCACTTGTGAGATTTCCGTGGCTTCTGCAGTGAAGACGTAGTATGCGGTTAGAAGTGAATATCTCGCGAGCTGTGTTGTTCAAAAATGGTTCAAATGGCTCTGAGCACTATGGGACTTAACATCTATGGTCATCAGTCCCCTAGAACTTAGAACGTCTTAAACCTAACTAACCAAAGGACATCACACAACACCCAGTCATCAGCTATGTTGTTGTTCATATCTAATTACGTGAAGTAGGAATCTATTGTTTGCCTGTTATTCAACTCATATTTTATTTATTTGCTGGACTATCGACACAATTAAGTGTTTTGCAGCAATAAAGGCCATTCTCAAAGGTACTTCTGCTATCCTACCCATCATTTAAAGGCATTAAAATAGTACCTGCAGAATTTACTTAATCGCAATCTTTCATTTATAAATTTGTATATAACATTCAAAATTCGCAATTGCCGAGTGATAGGAACCTTCGGCCATTCGATTCGTGTGTATATTCATATTTTATACTGTAGACTCAGCAGTATTTGGCTCGTAATGCTGGAACTACGTATCCCAGCCCCTAGACAACGAAACCAGCCAAGACTTTTAATATTTCAACTCTGAGTCAGAGGGTACTTAGTTCAGGGTCATCACATCGCATTTCATTTTGTTTTTCGAAAGTCCGCAAGTTAGAGGACCATAACAGTAGATGGATACGAGTATTCACCCCCCAGGACCTATCAACGAACGGATGACGCCGTCTGGATTGTACAATTACTGGCTAAACAAGTCTTACAACTGATTCTTCTGTTACCGTGTCTGCTGACGTGTTCAGTAACCTCCTATGACCATCTTGAACACATTAGGGGCACCAGCCAGGAGTGCTGGCTTCTACAGTGGGATGAGAATGGAGTTACGTCTACTTTATGTATATCACGCTGAAATGATAATCATTTGCGTATCCAAGCATGTGGTACACTTCATCGCAATTTTACCTTTGTTGCATAATGCCTTCAAGGTGATACCTCTTTAATAGCCACCAGTGTAGAAGAGAGACATATTCAATATGGAATCTAACGTCACCCTATCAGGCCCTGTGGCCCTTCTTCCATCGCTTTCAGCTACTTCTCATTGCTTTATATACAGCGTGTCCCAGAAATGTTGTGACAAACTTCGAGGGTTGTAGAGGGTGTCTTGAGGAATGAGTTTAGGATAGGAACCTGTGTCCGGAAACGTTATCCAACGACTCTACAGAGCGTCGAAGTTCTACACGCTGGCGCCTACCTCTAGCCGACTTCTTCGGCTGCAAACGTGACTTTTTACACCGATGGACATAATGGGGTACGTCTGGCAATGTTGGTTGTTATTGATCGCGACTGATTGCCAGTGGAGAAGATGGAACTAGCTGCTGCAGTCTCCTATGACTGTGATGCTCTGTTGCCTCGGTCGATGACGATTTCGGACACAGGTTTCCATCCGCAGTTTATTTTTCTCCTGGCACCCACCAAAATCGCCAATGTTTTTCGATATATAGGAGAAAAATAAACTGCAAATAGAAACATCTGTCCGAAATCTTCATCCACCAAGGTAACAGAGCTTCGCATTTGTAGGAGACAAGGCCTGTCTCGCATCTTATCCACAGGCAATCAGTCGCGATCACTGAGTAACAAACAAAATTGCGAGACGTACCCCATTATGTCCATCAGTGTGCAAAGTCACGTTTTCTGCCGAAGAGGTCGGTTAGAGGTAGGCGCCAGTGCATATAACTTCGACTTTCTGTAGTGTCATTCGATGACGATCCTGGACGCGGGTTCCTATTTTCGATGTGTTCCTCAATATATCGCCTACAACCCCATGAAGTTTGTTGCAACATTTCTAGGACATCCTGTGTATACCATTCTGGCACTTGGGCAATGGTCGACTTCAGGAACTGCAATGTGTATTTCGGTGAAGCAGCTGCGAGTGACAGAATTTATTATATAGGTCGTCTTCCGTTTCTGTGTCATGATGTTCGACGTGCACTTGAATGGACGTCCTTGTTCTATTGAGTTCACGTAGGACCAACATTTTTACGGACTATTCACAAGCCAGTTGGTACAACCCTGCTTTCGAATTCACTAAATGCTTCTCGCATAGGTGATCTTTGTTCGGTTTTTATTTGTAACCGATGGTTTGGTTTCGTATGAGTATGTCATATAGTGTGATAAAATAGGATTGATACACACCATCCTACTTCATTTACACTCCTATTTATAAGTTAAAGCATATCAAAATTTTCTATGCTAATATTCTTATTCAGATATTAATGGTAATATTACGATAGTGAGTAAAAGTTACACCAAATGTCAATTTTCCATAAGCGGAAATTCCCTTCCAAACACTATTATTCAGTTCATGCTATTTACCACTCTGACTGTATTGTGACAATCAGTTTCACCAGAACTACAGTAGTTCAAAAGTTACCAAATGGTTCAAATGGCTCTGAGCACTATTGGACTTAACTTCTCACGTCATCAGTCCCCTAGAACTTAGAACTACTTATACCTAACGAATCTAAGGACGTCACACACATCCATGCCCGAGGCAGGATTCAAACCTGCGACCGTAGCGGTCGCGCGGTTCCAGACTGTAGCGCCTAGAACCGCTCGGCCACTCCAGCTGGCCCAAAAGTTACCGTAATTATAAAATTTCGTACAGCCAGCTACCCAGGAAAAGTTTGTGAGCTAATGCGTTAAATCTAAAAGAAAACCCCGATTCATTACAAAGAGTATTTCTCTATGATTTCAATAATGTAATTATATTTGCCCAAACTTCCTTAGTTTGTCAGATATTGTTAAAAAAAGATTTCAACTACCCCGAACTTTCGGAACAGAGTATGACCGAAGTACTGTAACATTTCAGGATTTAGTCTCATGCTTTCGTTAACCTTAAGTTTCTGCATCCAATGACATTCATATTATGTGAGAACCTTCACTAATTAAGAATTACATAATTTTCAATAACAAAATTTCATCGTTCATTATGGGTGCAACAATTGTAATCCTGTTAAGCCCCGTGAATGTAAGTAGTTTGGTTCTCAACATTTTGATAGCTACTGCTCAAAACCAATATTTGTTAAACCAAACTTGACTGTAGTTTCATCTGCCAGTTAGGAATGAACATTTTAACCTACGTGATATTCAAACTATAGCTTAATAACCAAAATTGCTTAACACTCCAGCGCGAGTCTTTATAAGGTCGATGTCACACCATATCAGTGAGTCTGCGTTCAGCCTTAGCTTTGACTTGACATCAATCAGTATGTGTTGAGTCTCAGCTTCGCTTTCACAACAGTTAGCAAAGTATCGATCACTTAACTGGATTACATTGTTATTCATTCGGCACGACGATTCAGTTACAGAAAAGTGTGCAATGCCTCTCGTATTGGTTTTTATTTACATGAGCCGAGGGAACCGTTATATTGCTATATTATCTTAGAGTCCACTGCTCCGCCTGTAGAGATTTTTTTTTATTCAATCGAATTTTTGTGTTGTTCACAAATTGCAACAACTTCTAAAGTTTTCGCGCTAATTAAGACCATATAAGCATTAGTGTCGGTGGTGACTTCAATCTACCCTCGATATGCTGGAAAAATCATACGTTTAAAACCGGCGGCAGGCATAAAACGTCATCCGAAATTGTACTGAATGCCTTCTCAGAAAATTATTTTGAACAATTAGTTCAGGACACCACTCGAAGCGTAAATGGTTGCGAAAGCATACTTGACGTCTTAACAACAAATAATCCTGGACCAATAGGGAGTATCGTGACGAATACAGGGATTAGTGACCACAAGGCAGTTGCTACTAGGCTGAACACCGTAACACCTACAACTATCAAAAGAAACCCAAAGTACATTTATTTAAAAAATGCTGAAAAAATGCTCTTAACGCCTTTTTAAGGGACAGTCTCCACTCCTTCCGATCTGATCACGTAAGAGTAAAAAGATGTGGAATGATTTCAAAGAGATAGTATCGATGGCTATTGAGAGATATAGACCACATCAGTTTATAAGTGATTGTGCTGATCCCCCATTGTACACAAAATGGGTCAGATCGCTGTTGCAGTAGCAACGAAAAAAGCATGCCAAATTTAAAAGAACACGAAATCCCCAAGATTGACAAAGTTTTGCGGAAGTTCGAAATATAGCGCGTACTTCAATGCGAGATGCTTTTAATAATTTCCATAACGAAATTCTGTCTCGGAATCTGGCAGAAAAACCAAAGAGATGCTGCTCATACATAAAGCACACCAGTGGCAAGACGCAATCAATACCTACACTGCGCGATAACAACGGTAAAGTCACTGATGAGAGTGCCACTAATGCAGAGTTATTAAACACGGTTTTCGAAACTCCTTCACCAAAGAAGACGAAGTAAATATTCCTGAAATAAAATCAAGAATACCTGCCAAGATGATGGTTCAAATGGCTCTGAGCACTATGGGACTTAACATTTGAGGTCATCAGTCCCGTAGAACTTAGAATTACTTAAACCTAACTAACCTAAAGACATTACACACATACATGCCCGAGGCTGGATTCGAAACTGCGACCGTAGCAGTCGCGCGGATCCGGACTGAGGCGCCTAGAACCGCTCGGCCACAATGACCGGCAACTGCCAAGATGAGAAACATAGAAGTAGATATCCTCGGTGTAGCAAAGCAGCTTAAATTACTTAATAAAGGCAAGGCCTCCGGTCCAGATTGTATACCACTCAGGTTCCTTTCAGAGTATGCTGATAAAATAGCTTCATATTTATCAGTTATATACAACCGCTCGCTCACAGAAAGTTCCGTACCTAAAGACCGAAAGATTGCTCAAGTGTCACCAATGCCCAACAAGGAAAATAAGAGTAATCCGCTGAATTTCAGGCCCATATCACTAACGTCGATTTGCAGCAGGGTTTTGGAACATATACTGTGTTCGAACAAGATGAATTACCTCGAAGAAAACGATTTATTGACATATAGTCAGCACGGATTCTATTTCTATTAGTTATGTATATTAACAGAAACTGTTATGTAGGCATGCTATTGCTATTTTGTGCTAAAGGTTTTCCTGGCTACTCCATTGTTATTTATGTACTGTTCAGTTTTTACTTTCTCATTGCAAATATGTTACTTACTGTATGTTTCCACTTCAGTCTAGATGTGTTACTTCTCTTCCAATGTTGTCTGCAAACATTTAACTTCTTTGGTAATAATACTCAGTAAATGTCTGAAGATGGCCTTGTAAGCTGAAAACCGGTTAACAATAAAAGTAATATCGTAGAACAAAAGCAAACTGGTGCTTTTCATTTATTAACTGTAACTCTAATCATTTACATACCGACCTGTCGTGACTACGTTTATGAAGTTACACTGACATCCGATCATACCTTCCGGGTGCTCAACTCTTGTCAGGCACTGTAATAAGTGCGTCATTTACAAAATTCTGAGGTTGTTATTAGTACTGTATCCCAGATCATGAATCTACAACATGAACCGCAAGGGTCCCAACATACTTCGCTGGTAGCTCACCGGAAGTCATTTCCGTTGATGACTCTCCATCTAAGATAACGTGCTTTGTCCTCCATGCCAAGAGATCCTCCATTCAGTAACAAATTTCGCTTTATACCCCATACAATAGTACTTTCGATGTGAAGTACAGGTGGGGTACTGATTATAAGTCGAATAGTCAAGAAGAACTGCATCTCCCTGACCGCCTTGATCTATGGTTTTCAGGATGTCATGCGAGAAAAGCACAAGTTGGCTTTCACTGCCAAAATCTCTGGCTAGTATTCCTTTGGCCTCGCAAAGCTCATCCCATGACAGCGGTGTGCAGGTAGCTTCAGCGTGAAAACATTCGCAGACTGGCGTGTACGAACTGTATAGTGTTGGCTGTAATATGGGTCCACGTGTTCCCCAAAACTTCCGTTAAAACTAAGTACCACAAACTGTTCTTATTAACGAGACGAGTTCATTGCACCTTCCAAGTTGCTACTCCAGGCTGGTGCAAAAATGAATGTGCGCAACGGAAAATACTGAAAGCGAAAATGAAAATTTCGCCCTGTCTGACTACCCCCTGAAGCAGATCTTAGGATCTCTTATGGTGATATTATTTCCTCCTTCTTGCTCTTTAACATATAAATTACAACATAAGCATAAATGAATAATTAAGGGAACTAGTAACTACTAAATGATAAATGTTGTTTCTGTTTATACATTTATTGTAGATTAAAACCCCCTTATATATTACAAATGTTTATATATCAATGTCCAATGGACATAAAGGGATACAAAAAAATTTCCAAACTAATATGATTAATCAATTGCCCAAATCTGAGCCTTTTTATGCCTACGCGATATAATATAAATAACGCGAGAAGACTGACATGATCTACGTACCAAACACTAGAAGACACTACTTTCAAAGATGATATACACTGGTGTGCAACCTCAGTGGAAATAAACTTTACGTGATCACTGCTGTTTAGCTTTATAGCCCTAACAAGCCGAAGCAATTAGCAATATCACCGTATGTACTGCGTCCGGTGCGTCGGAGTGACGGTTCTCGTACACGTCTGCGACGACGATAGAACTCCAGCCACAAAACATTAAAAAAAACCTCATTCGAACACTAGGACCTCAGAAGACGGTCCTCTGTCTAGTATAATCTAACACAGTCTTCTCCTCTCTGTGTTCTACAGACGAGAAACTCGAACTCCCAGCCACAAGGACCGAGTTTAGAAAACGTCTCAATGTGAGTATAGACAGAAGAAGTGCTCTCAACCACTGAACACTGCGTACTCATCGACGACTCCCTAGCCAGAGGCGAAGTCCAGAATCGTATAAGTTCGCAACAGTACAGTGCCTAATCGTTCTAACTATAAAATCTCCTGAGAGATAAGCAAGTCCATCAGAAGCAACAAAGCTGCTACTGAGCGACCGTCACACACGGGCGCTCAAAACGTAAGACCTCTTTCTCTCCACTGCTCGCTTCCCACAAAGCTCGGCTCTCCTCCCTCGTAACTGCAGAAAGCGAATCATATTCTCGAAACCACCGAATACTCTCCCTCTCTCCAGATTCTTCCCAACGCCGACCAACCACATTTTAGACTTTTGTCGTCCATCGTGGAAAGTTTGTGAGGAAATACCTACACCCGTTAATTAGGAATTCATACAATGGTACGCTTCTCAGAGTAAAAATCCTCAGAAATAGTCCACAGCTCGTGGTCGTTCGGTAGCGTTCTCGCTTCCCGCGCCCGGGTTCCCGGGTTCGATTCCCGGCGGGGTCAGGGATTTTCTCTGCCTCGTGATGACTGGGTGTTGTGTGATGTCCTTAGGTTAGTTAGGTTTAAGTAGTTATAAGTTCTAGGGGACTGTTGACCATAGATGTTAAGTCCCATAGTGCTCCGAGCCATTTGAACCATTTTGAACCTCAGAAATAGCCCAGCCTGTGTGATTTCCGAGGTTACACTTCCTCACTCCTCTCTGTGGCGTCGAAGATTTTCAGAATTTCCGAAGTATTATCTGGTTATCCTTCCGGCCCCGCCACAATACGGACAGCCGCCGCTGTATTGTGCTTCAGCGCTCAGGTGTCCCAACCGTCCGTCTTGGGATACTTTCTGTGTTAAAGAGATCAACACACCTGTGAGGGCTTTTCCTCCCAGAGCCTGAGTTCCGCCTGCCACTTTATTTCCACTGGCATTCCCACCTCTGCTAGTATAGGCAATCATTCATTACGCTGTTTTAATAATAAAGACGCTCCATCACCTTTAATGCAATAAGCGTTAACAACTATTTACAAGGTGTACGTGACAATGTCAGTCTGTTTTTAAATATTCATACATACGATGTACAACCTATCAAATAATACGAAATTTCGGTTGTAAATCACGGCAAAGTATGTAGATGAGTGCTTGTAAGTTGCGAAATTCTATATAGCCAACTTACAACCTTCGAATTCGCTCGTGCGCAAACACGTACAGCTAGGAGCAAGATATTAACAGCGATTGGTAGCAGACAAGAATTACAAAATGGCTCTGAGCACTACGGGACTTATCTGCTCAGGTCATCAGTCCCCTAGAACTTAGAACTACTTAAACCTAACTAACCTAAGGACATCACACACATCCATGCCCGAGGCAGGATTCGAACCTGCGACCGTAGCGGTCGCGCGGCTCCAGACTGTAGCGCCTAGAACCACTCGGCCACTCCGGCCGGCCGATAATTACAGCTGTGGTTGATATAAATCACGTAACTTTATTATTTGTACTTTCACAGTGAAATCCATTTTAGTTCAACCCACAATACGTATATACTCGTATACTGATTAGCACTTACGTTAATATGAAAGCAGATTTGTAACGACCTATGCCTAACATTCACCCTCACATATCCAAATAGAAGCTGTAAATTAATATTTGTAATGATGAATGAACTAGATAATAATAAAATACCATACTATTCAAATTTGTTGCTACAAATGAGATGGTATGAGCGGATTCAGCTCAGAGAGATACAAAAGTTGAAGTGCATAAGTATGTCGTAATAATTTTAATTAACTTGTTATCTGTGTATTTCAAAATGTCGCTAGTTTTAAATATCCTACATTTTGCGTACTAATATGCTCAGAAGTATCCAAAAGACCTGCATTGCGTTCCACCTGAATTGTATGCAACCCGCACAGTGTTAACTTTCATGCAGGTCCTCTAAGCACTCTTCGGAACAGTCATTTGACTACAGAAAACGGTTTCCCCAAGAAAGCATTAGGGGATAGCGTCCTCTATGGCAACCAGTTCAGATGTGAAATAATACCATGATACTGAAAATATCAGGAAAGACGTTATTAGAGATGAGACACATCTTAACGCCTGTACACTCAAGTTTATTACAGTAAATGGTAATTCAAATATTTAACTACTCCCATTAGTATCTGAGACAACTAATACCCCAACTCATATCATAAAAATCACACAGTAGTCCATAGCCAAAACTAAATATTTTTTTAATAAGAGATTTTACAGGAATGTCTGGGCTCCCAGTGCACTATGATAATTTGAATTGTTCTTGTACTCTGAAAGGTTTTGCAGTCACCCATTAACTGTCGTTCGCTTAGCGAGTAACTGTTAATAAAGTGGTTAATACCCACGCCTGAGTTCCCGGGTTCGATTCCCGGCGGGGTCAGGGAGTTTCTCTGCCTCGTGATGACTGGATGTTGTGTGATGTCCTTAGGTTAGTTAGGTTTAAGTAGTTCTAAGTTCTAGGGGACTGATGACCGTAGATGTTAAGGCCCATAGTGCTCAGAGCCATTTGAACCAAAGTGGTTAATAAATGAAGCAGCTAGTAAAACTTTACTTAACAGCAGCAGGCGTTCAACTGGAACCTCAACATCAGCACGGTATCAGTAATAATTTCACTGTACTCTTGATGGCACGTGGATCTTCAAATGGTTCAAATGGCTCTAAACACTATGGGACTTAGAACTACTTAAACCTAACTAACCTAAGGACATCACGCACATCCATGCCCGAGGCAGGATTCGAACCTGCGACCGTAGCAGCAGCGCCTAGAACCGCTCGGCCACAGCGACCGGCCACGTGGATCTATGTACAATTCCAAAGCCGCCTATCGCCCTAATTATCTAGCACTAACTGACACTAAATATCTAAGGTACTCATTAGGAGCTAGTTGCACATATATTTGAAACTTTAAAAGACATGACTGCATCTGTACTCAAATGTAGCAGCTATAGCCACTGCTAACGAAAGAAAGCTTCCATGCTAAACAAGACTAGAACACTATGGTCATTGTTGACTAGGCATAAAGAGACGTGAAATACCAAAGTTTTCACCAGTATCAGTTAGTGAGTCTGAACTTGAAGTTACATGATCAGGATTCGAACCTGCGACCGTAGCAGCAGTGCCTAGAACCGCTCGGCCACAGCGACCGGCCACGTGGATCTATGTACAATTCCAAAGCCGCCTATCGCCCTAATTATCTAGCACTAACTGACACTAAATATCTAAGGTACTCATTAGGAGCTAGTTGCACATATATTTGAAACTTTAAAAGACATGACTGCATCTGTACTCAAATGTAGCAGCTATAGCCACTGCTAACGAAAGAAAGCTTCCATGCTAAACAAGACTAGAACACTATGGTCATTGTTGACTAGGCATAAAGAGACGTGAAATACCAAAGTTTTCACCAGTATCAGTTAGTGAGTCTGAACTTGAAGTTACATGATAAAAATTGTTGTACTGGACCAGTAATCCTGTTAGCACCTATTGTCGATGTTAACTAAGCAAGAACTATATTAAGTATGGTGCCATAAGTAACAAGTATGTGCACGTTGAAAATTGAAATGACGTGACGTTAAATTTTGTGATGGTCGGGGTTTCGAATTCAGCGCCTAATGGGTTAACTAAGATGTTACATATCGTATGTTTTCACCAGCAGCGAGATGTTTGAATCTTAAATGACTAGACGACGTCTTTTTTTTCTTTACTGGGACTCAATAATTTCATTATCGCCATTGTTTTCTAGCCATGAAATATGTAGGGTTAGTCACCTAACATTATCGCTGGATATATTTCGTAAACCACATCAAATACTGACGAATCGATTCCACACACCGAACGTGAGGAGAGGAGCTAGTGTAATTGGTTAATACAAACCATAAACAAATGCACGGAAGTATGTTTATTAACACAAACCTACGTTTTTTTAAATGGAACCCCGTTAGTTTTGTTAGCACATCTGAACATATAAACAAATACGTAATCAGTGCCGTTTGTTGCATTGTAAAATGTTAATTACATCCGGAGATATTGTAACCTAAAGTTGACGTTTGAGTACCACTCCTCCGCTGTTCGATCGTGTGTATCGGAGAGCACCGAATTACGTAGGGATCCAAAGAGAACGGTGATGGACCTTAGGTACAGAAGAGACTGGAACAGCACATTACGTCCACATGCTAACACCTTTTTATTGGTCTTTTTCACTGACGCACATGTACATTACCATGGGGGGTGAGGTACACGTACACACGTGGTTTCCGTTTTCAATTACGGAGTGGAATAGAGTGTCCCGACATGTCAGGCCAATAGATGTTCAATGCGGTGGCCATCATTTGCTGCACACAATTACAATCTCTGGCGTAATGAATGTCGTACACGCCGCAGTACATCTGGTGTAATGTCGCCGCAGGCTGCCACAATACGTTGTTTCATATCCTCTGGGGTTGTAGGCACATCACGGTACACATTCTCCTTTAACGTACCCCACAGAAAGAAGTCCAGAGGTGTAAGATCAGGAGAACGGGCTGGCCAATTTGTGCGTCCTCCACGTCCTATGAAACGCCCGTCGAACATCCTGACAAGGGTCAGTCTAGTGTTAATTGCGAAATGTGCAGGTGCACCATCATGCTGATACCACATACGTCGACTCGTTTCCAGTGGGACATTTTCGAGCAACATTGGCAGATCATTCTGTAGAAACGCGATGTATGTTGCAGCTGTTTGGGCCCCTGCAATGAAGTGAGGACCAATGACGTGGTCGCCAATGATTCCGCACCATACATTTACAGTCCACGGTCGCTGTCGCTCTACCTGTCTGAGCCAGCGAGGATTGTCCACGGACCAGTAATGCATGTTCCGTAGATTCACCGCCCCGTGGTTTGTGAAACCCGCTTCATCGGTAAACAGGTAGAACAGCAACGCATTCTCTGTTAATGCCCATTGACAGAATTGCACTCGATGATTAAAGTCATCACCATGTAATTGCTGATGTAGCGACACATGAAACGGGTGAAAGCGGTGACGATGCAGTATGCGCATGACACTACTTTGACTCAGTCCACCGGCTCTCGCAGTGTCCCGTGTACTCATGTGTGGGTTCATGGCGACAGCAGCTAACACACCAACTGCACCCGCTTCTCCTGTGACGGGCCTGTTACGGACCCGTTTGCGTGCTACGACCATACCTGTTGCATACAGTGGGCGGTAGATGTTTTGCAATGTGCGGCACGTTGGATGCTCTCTGTCCGGGTACCGTTCTGCATACACACTGCAGGCTTCAGCTGCATTTCGTCGACACTCGCCATAGATGAGTATCATCTCCGCCTTTTCAGAGTTCGAATACACCATGGTCACAGTTCCTACAACACTACACTATCACAGACGTCTGGTAACACGGTGTACTTCAGTTGGTCTGCGTGCGGAGACGAATGCAGAATAACAATAGCAGCAAGCGCTACATGCGGACACTGCGACAGGTAGACCAAACCACAACAGTGCACTACAGCCACACTCGTAAACACGGTCGTCATCGTAAACATGTCCCTGCAGATGCTGCTCGCCGACCGTGGCCCGTGTTTGTTACAACACACAACTGAACGTCGGAGGTTTCAAGCGTCAACTTTAGGTTACAATATCTCCGGATGTAATTAACATTTTACAGTGCAACAAACGGCACTGATTACGTATTTGTTTATGTGTTCAGATGTGCTAACAAAACTAACTGGGTTCCATTTAAAAAAACGTAGGTTTGTGTTAAAAAACATACTTTCGTGCATTTTTGTATGGTTTGTATTAAACACTTACACTAGCCCCTCTCCTCACGTTCGGTCTGTGGAATCGGTTCGTCAGTATTTGATGTGGTTTACGAAATATATCCAGCGGTAACGTTAGGTGACTCACCCTGTATATATTCCTCAACAGTTGCGAAATGTGCACATGTTTGAACTAGAAATATTATATGAAGAATTCTGTGCTTACTGGGAGTCGAACTCTGCACATATCGTCATCGTTGACTACACATGAAGAGAAGGTAACCTACGAATTTTTTTCGCCAAGAGCTAGGAGTGGCATGTTTGAACATGAAATGATATGATGAAAAGTTCTCTGAAAACGTTGTATGTTTGGTGCCCCGCGCCATGTATTTGTTAAAGGACACCACGCAAAACCCAGTTGGTGGTTATATTCCCAACCCTTCAAAACTAACTGATGGCAGATCTCACTATTAAGATATACCCTTTAAATCTCAATTGTGCGCAAAGTTAAGTGGATAACGTGAAATTACGGCCCTCGGCAAAGACGTTAAAGCGGGGAATTTGCATAAATCTGAAAGTGATTGACGCTATCCGACTGGAATAATTTATTTGTATATGATTTACTATGACGCTAAGTACCTTACTGAATACAGTCGCCGGCCGCGGTGGTCTAGTGGTTCTAGGCGCGCAGTCCGGAACCTCGGGGCTGCTACGGTCGCAGGTTCGAATCCTGCCTCGGGCATGGATGTGTGTGATGTCCTTAGGTTAGTTAGGTTTAATTAGTTCTAAGTTCTAGGGGACTTATGACCACAGCAGTTGAGTCCCATAGTGCTCAGAGCCATTTTGAATACAGTCAACTGCATCTAGCCTGATACAGTGAAAGTGCCAACCAGAAACACTGATTAGTTAAATACCCAAATTTATTCAGAAACACATCAATTAACGACATACAAGTGCAGCTACGAAAATCGTGACAATGCCGCGTCCAAACTGAGGTTTAAGTCTTGGTGGATAGCAAAGTTCTTTGCCAATGTATGAACTTGGTATTTGCCCATTCGAGAATTTACACTCAAAGTACGACAACAATTCCACTCTAAAGAACACTGCAAATTACTGGATAAATCAGTGTCTGGAAGTACGTGGCCATCGCCTAAAGTCCGCACATTCAAACACGTGCGAAGAACTTGAGACATGCGATCGTCATAGATTCAATAAATTATGTGTCGTTTGGAAGTCAGATGTGGAAGCTGGAGAGATCTGGAGAGATAGAACAAGAGTCTCTACCGTTCTTTCCACCAGCCTGTCGTCTTCTAAAGCTGTGTCCCCAGCGCAGAAGACAGCTCGTCGGTCGTGGGATCTTCTTCGGCGGACGCTGCTACGCTGTCATCTCGAACCTGTGATTGTGCTTTTTATGGGATGCCACTTGCCCAGGCTACTCACTGTACCTACAGAGGGCAAAATCTGTAGTACTGACAATAATGGTGAGCAACATTTCTCATTAATGTATCCTGTCTGGTTATTATTTAAATATTCACACATTTTACACTGTCTTTTAAAACACTCGTCACAGCTTTCTTAATTGTACGGTAACTTTTCCATCAAACTTCCGACATAGAGTACGACATGTCCGTCCCCCCAGAACGCGAGAGAGAGTTACGTGTCCGGCCCTCCAGAACGTCCGAAACAGAGAGACTAGTGCAGCCCAAGTACTTCGTCTCCCAGGCGCGCCAAGGCGACCCGAAGGTGTCCAAAGCACGTCGGCTGCGATATCGTTACTCTTATGTTTCTCAAAACTAGTGAAATTGAATAAACAAAAACGACAGACTTGTAGGGTATACTAAAAACTGGGTTAAATTCAATGAAAAGTATGCAAGGTGCTACTCCAGGCGGATGTAAAATGAATGTGGCAACGGAAAATAATAAACGCTAAAATAAAGATATGGCCCTGTCTGACTACTCCCTGAAGCAGATCTTAGGATCTCTTAATTCTATAAATTACAATCTAAACATGAATGAATAAATGTCGTGTGACTAGGGCCTCCCGTCAGGTAGACCGTTCGCCGGGTGCAAGTCTTTAGATTTGACGCCACTTCGGCGTCGATGGGGATGAAATGATGATGATTAGGAGAACACAACACTCAGTCCCTCAGCGGAGAAAATTTCCGATCCAGCGAGGAATCGAACCCGGGCCCTTAGGACTGACATTATGTCGCACTGACCCCTGAGCTACCGGGGGCGGACAACATGAATGAATGATGAAGGGAACTAATCCTGCTAAATGATAAACTTTGTTCCTGCTTATATATTTATTGTAGAATAAAAAAATTAATACTACGAAGTTTATATTTCCTAAGGAAAATTACTAATCAATTGCCCAACTCTGCCCCCTCATTATGACTGCGCGATCTAATATCAATAACGCGAAATGACTGAAATCATACCAAACATTAGAAGACACTACTTTCAAAGATGATCTACTGTGGTGTGGAACCTCAGTGGAAATAAACTAACATGATCCCAGCTGTTTAGCTTTTATAGCCCTAATAAACCGAAGCAATTTGCGATATCACCGTATGTACTGCGTCCGGTACGTCGATGCAATGGTTCTCGTATTCGTCTGCGACGATGGAAGAACTCCAGCTACAAATAAACTCTTTCAAACACTAGGGCGCAGAAGGCGGTCCTAGTATACTCTAATATTGTCTTCTCTTCTCTGTGTTCTACAGACGAGAAACGTGAACTCCCAGCCACAAGGACGGAGTTCAGATAACGTCTCAACGTAAGTGTAGGCAGACGAAGTGTTCTCAATTACTGAACGCTGCGTACTCATCGATGACTACCAACCCGGAGGTGAAGTCCAGACGCGTATAGGATCGCAACGGTACAGTGCCTAACTGTTCTAACTACAAACTCTTCTGAGAGCAAGGAGAGCAAGTCTGTCTGTATCAACAAAGCTGATACTGAGCGACCGTCACACACGGGCGCTCACAACGGAAAGACCCCGTCTCTACAGCGCTGGCGTCCCAATAAGACTCGGCTCCCCACTACGAATCATATTTCCGATACCTCGGAATATTCTCCCCATCTACACATCTTCCGAACTCCGACCAACCATATTTTAGTCTTTTGTCGTCCAGCGCGAAACGTTTGCGAGGAAAAACCTATACTCGTACAATCCTTGGAAATAACCCAGCCTGTGTGGTTTCCGAGGTGCCGCTTCTTCGTTCCTCTCACCTGCGTCCAAGATTTTCAGCGTTCGGAAGTATTATACGGTTATCCTTTCGGCCCCTACTACAATAGCAGCCAGCCGTCATCCTATTGTGCACCAGCTCAGGTGCCACGATCTCCGTCAAGCTACTTCCTGTGTTAAACACGTTCCACATCATAACGGTTTTTTCGTGCTATTGATCAATGGAACACGTAACTCACTAACTAAAGCAGGACCAACACCTGTGCGGGCCTTCCATCCAGAGCTTGATTTCTGCCTGCCGTTTCATCTCCACTAGAGTTCCAACCTCTACTAGTATAGGCAGTCATTCATTACGCCGTTTTTATAATAAAGACACTCTATCACCTTTCATACAATAAGCGTTAACAATTATTTACAAGACGTACGTGACAATGTCAATCTCCTTCATATATACATATATACGATGTACTACCTATCAAATAATACCTAATGTGGTTGTAGATCACGGCAAAGTATGTGGATGAGTGCTTGTAAGGTGCAAAATTATAGCCACCTTAAAGAGTATATGAATAATTAGTAAGAGAAGCTAAGCGTTTTGGCGCCTAGCACCAAAATGTTCCTACCAAACAGAAGCAAGTTCAATACAATTGGCGGACTCTCCCACATGACTGGCACATTCTGTACCATCTGTCGCTTGTAGCTCACTCCATTTTTGTACCATATGCTACTTCACGTGTATCAGGCTCCATCAGGGCGAGCTTATAGCAAAATAGAATAGTAGCGGCCACAGCCAGGTTGAAAATGGTACAAATGGCTCTGAGCACTATGGGACTTAACATCTGAGGTCATCAGTCCCCTAGAACTTAGAACTACTTAAACCTAACTAACCTAAGGACATGACACACATCCATGCCCGAGGCAGGATTCGAACCTGCGACCGTAGCGGTCACGCGGTTCCAAACTGAAGCTCCTAGAATCGCACGGCCACACCGGCCAGCACACAGCCAGGAATATCACGATTCCACGAGAGTGAGATCGAAATGAGCTACTCTGCCGGTGCTGCGAAACACGCTCATCGTGAGTATGGCGATGTTGTACACGCTGTACGCTGCAGAAGCGCTGGCTTTTCGTGAAGACGAGATTGTCGGCATCCTGTCGCAACGCGAAGATGTTGCAGACCCAACGAAGATGCCACGCCTCGTCGTTCCGTCCTCTATCGCTACTGTACACGGATTCGATATGGACACCTCCGCGACCAAAGCTCAAAACGATACAGACACCTCCGCAAACAAACGCCTAGTCCCTTCTGTTGTGGCGGTCACTTACAACCTCCAAATTCCTTCCCGCCAGTGGCCGTGCGGTTCTAGGCGCTGCAGTCTGGAACCGCGCGACCGCTACGATCACAGGTTCGAATCCTGCCTCGGGCATGAATGTGTGTGATGTTCTTAGGTTAGTTAGGTTTAATTAGTTCTAAGTACTAGGCGACTGATGACCTCAGAAGTTAAGTCGCATAGTGCTCAGAGCCATTTGAACCATTTGAACCTTCCCGCCAAAACAGTGCTAGTTTCCAATTGCGAAATTAAGAAGCACAACTGCCCAATTGTGACGATTCGATCCAGCTAGAGAATCTCACCAAAATAGCACGCTTCCTTCAAACTCCAATCGCAGCAACAACATCTCCCCTACTGCCAAAAAGCCATTGTGTTCAGAGCTACACTCTTGACGTCACACACTATTACACCGATCGCTCGTTCTTCCACTTTTGCCATTAGTCTCACACCTCAAGACTCAAGAAATAAAGTAAGAGCCTCTGCGAGGCTAGACATTGTTCACTGAAGCCCCCACACCCTTTCTACAACCGGTAAATGGCTATCTGCAAAGGAGATCAGCAAAACACCGAAAGACACCCCCGCCTCCCGCTCTTAGCCGCGCACTGCTCTCCAACTGGACATTAAATTGTTCAGTAGGCAATAGCTTGCCGCCCCTCTGGACAGCCATTCCAGCAGCCTGGCCAGTCCCGACTAGCCGCCACGTTTCCTGCTCGTCATTTCAGATCCATCGGTTCAAATGGCTCCGAGCACTATGGGACTTAACTTCTAAGGCCATCAGTCCCCTAGAACTTACAACTACTTAAACCTAACTAACCTAAGGACATCGCACACATCCATGCCCGAGGCAGGATTCCAACCTGCGACCGTAGCGGTCGCGCGGTTCCAGACTGTAGCGCCTAGAACCGCTCGGCTCAAATCCAACGCACTGTTTATTCGCGTGCATACCAAAAGCTTGCACAACCCAGTGAGCCCATCACCATGTTGATAAAGAAAAGAAATGACAATTACGTGGACCACTGTACTCCCAGTCATCATGACTCCATCCCCTCAATAAATATTTCCGTACCGATTTATCCTATTTTCAGTCACTGAATTATAAAGTTACCCTATAATTTTGATGAAAACTACACTCAGAACTAGCTGCCACATTTCTTTACATCGCCCGTTCTAGTTAAAATTTTGGACAGAGGGTGACCCTCTTAAGCTAAGTAGTAGGGCAGCCACAAGCAAAATTTTTACCTCCACTTGTTTGTTCACCCTCTGGTCTACCCGAAGGACTGTCCAGATTATCAAGCTTCAAAAGGCACTACTTTGACTATTGGTAGCACCCTCGCCCCATCAGATTCAAATCCAAAGATACCGCCTTTACCTCATATTTACTACTTGATTGTGCACAGAAGGCACGTCCTTTGAGATGATGCCATCTTAACAACAGGGACTGATGATCCAGCAAACAAATGCAAAGTAAATCTCGACTCACAGGTCAGAGTTAATATTACACTAAACAGCATATCGTGAAAACTTAACTCTGCTTGACATTTACATCGGTTCCTTGCCGAATAATATGATAATATTAACTGACTGAAGATCATTGATATTTGTGTCTCAGAAATGGGTAGTGTGTAAAGAGTAATTTCTGGATGGTCAATTGGAACAGCTATAAGAAAGTTTGTACATTTGCACCCTTAGGTGTGATTGAATTTATCCTGACGTTCACCAAACACAAAGCATGAACATTCAAAGTTGAACAACATAATTTTAGGCTTGTTAAACATTGAATATTATTAATAAATCATCAGAGATTTCTCATGACAACTCATGTTTCCGAATTAGTTAAATAATTCTGTGAGTATTATAAGTAGTGCATCCTACTTGTCGAGTATACTTAATAGCTACGTGGATTGCGACGACATGATGTCTGCGGCACTTAAAACAACAATACAGGCATAATCAAGGGTGTGTTTTGATGGTATCCTTATGACATAATATGTGAAATTTGGCACACCCAGTACAAGACACTGACAAAAGTATACATGAGACATGGAATACACAATACAACAGAACAATAAGCAAAATAAATATTTTTAAGTGCTTTCACACAAAAATGAGCCTGATTTGCCTCTTTAGCAAAAAAATCCGTTGAACGTCACAAAGCACTGGTTCACTGTCCCAAGAGTATAGTGCGGGATCACTTAATGTACGAGGGTAATAAACAAAGTAAGGTCTCCTATTTTTAAATAAGTACAGAACTCTGTTTGCGTGGCAGTTGGTCACTCTGTTATGAAGAGTGCTTCACGCGCTGTGGGTAAACATGCGCACGCCGCGCTAAGGCGCTCAATCTTGGCTTGGCAGCCGTTGAGAATGGAGCTCCCGTTGGATGTTACCGCCAAGTGCGAATTGCGCGCAGTTATTCGGCTTTTGAACGCAAAGGGCACTGCGCCGATTGAAATTCATCGCCAATTGACGGAAATATGTGGTGAGTCGTGCATGAATGTCAAAAAGTTCGAATGGTCGTGGCCAACCTTCTCCAGCATTGCAGTTTTGGGGACCACGGGTGTGTGATCCAGAATAGCACTCAACAGTGTCCCCAAGGTGTGTGCGGATGCATCTGGTTTTGACCTCTGATGTCGTTTCAACTGTTCTTTCACAGTGATGATTAATATCACCTGACTAGTTGGACAACCCATAGCCAAAGGTTGTGTTTGTATGAAAATAGGGGAAACTTGTCTGTACCAATAGCTGCAGTAGCTAGAAATTAGCAGTCTATCCGCGCGAGAATATAGGTTATATTGAGGAGGTTGCCTAGCACAGAAATGCTAGGTGGTGCAAACTGGCCATTGAGTTTCACCAGCAGAAGCGGATATTTAGGGGTTAACTTGCAGCCGACTCGTTGTGTTATGATTACCAACTGTAGAGGGGTTAATTGCGGCAAAATACGAACATCTCAGTCGTAATAGTCCTACAGGTTGAGGGAACTCCTTTGAAGACACGATCTGCCATAGCAGACAGGTATTTGCCTCGACCGCCACGTCAGTCACCTGCCATTGGCCAGCGCACCCATAGGGGCCACTCCGCTCCATTGTGCCTTGCTCCACCCCGTTCGCTTCAGCACCCCGCTGGCTGGCATTGGCTGCGACACACGACACCCGGCCGCACCCTCAGCTCGCCTGCTGCGTGCTGTGACGTCACTGCCTTCGCTGCATTTCGCTTCGGCTGTGTCCGGCTGGCAGTATGTACCGCGAAGCCAGCACCCCCACACCACTTCGGAAAGTGGTCCTGCACAATCCTTGTAACAAGGCTCAGTGCACGTAGTCTCTTATTATATAGTACATGTTCATAAACATCATTTTTCAGTGATTTCTGTGATGAAGTGACTAAACAGAAGAAACCGTGATTTAAAATAACCACATTCGTCCTAGACCGATCATTTTTTAATTAATTAATTAATTAATTTTTTTTTTTTTTGGGGGGGGGGGTCATCAGTCTTCTGATTGGTTTGATGCGGCCCGCCACGTATTCCTCTCCTGTGCCAACCTCTTCATCTCAGAGTAGCACTTGCAACCTTCAACCTCCATTATTTGCTGCGTGTATTCCGGTCTCCGTCTTCCTCTACAGTTTTTGCTCTCTACAGCTCCCTCTAGTACCATGGAAGTCATTCCCTGACGACGTCTTAACAGATGTCCTATCATCCTGTCCCTTCTCCTTGTCAGTGTTTCCCACGTATTCCCATCCTCTACGAATCTGCGCAGAATCTTCTCACTCGATGCCTTATCAGTCCACCTAATTGTCAACATTTGTCTGCAGCACCATACCTGAAGTGTTTCGATTCTCTTCTGATCCGGTTTTCCCACATTCCATGTTTCACTATCAGACGACGCTGTACTCCAAACGTACATTCTCAGAAATTTCTTCCTCAAATTAAGGCCTATGTTTGATACTAGTAGGCTTCTCTTGGGCAGAAACGCCCTTTTTGCCATTGCTAGTCTGCTTTTGATGTCCTCCTTGCTCCGTCCGTCATTGGTTATTTTACTGCCTAGGTAGCGGAATTACTTAACTTCATCTACTTCGTGACCATCAATCCTGACGTTAAGTTTCTCGCTGTTTTTATTTCTGCTGCTTCTCATTACTTTCGTCTTCTTTCGATTTACTCTGAAAGGTGGCTACACTGAGCCACAGCGCCAGAGATTGCGCCAAAGAGTATTATTCAGCCGCCTCCACTGGCAGTTCTTATCGAGATGTGGTGGTGGACACTTCTTGTCGAGAAGTCGTGGTGGAGAGTGCTTGTTGAGGTGTAGCAGTGGTGAGTCGTTGTTGAGAGGTTCCCATGGAGAGTGCTTGTTCAGATGTTGTCATATTGTTTTGATGGGCTAGACACCAGATGTTGTTGGATTAGGGATGCTGTAATGTGCTTTTCGTCAATATACATGAAGGTAGAAAAATTCCTTTTTTTGTATTATTTCAATGTCTTGAACAATAATGCATATTGGTTACAGGTTCAGTCAACAAAGCATCTGGCTCGTGTTCTTGTATTAGATTGTATTTCTGGTTTCTATGTGCAATTATAGTATTTCTGGTTTTTTTAATTACTTCAGTATAAATGGTGTCTTATTGAGGAAGAACCGTGCCAGATGTGTACGTTGAATCACACTTCCACACACAGAACAGCTACACTTGTGTTTTGTTGTTTCGTAGGTTTCATAGTTGCTGGGGACTTAATTAATTAATTGTGTTAACGGAAGTTTTCTTACGTTCTTTGTTGTTATTCTATGCAGTCAGATTGCGTACTAATAGTAGTCAGGGCCAACCGTTTACGAGGCAGCGTAATCGGACAGACAGCGACTAAAAATTAAAAAATTATTTGCATTCTAAATAATTAAGCCCCCATGCAACTCTCAATCCATATTCTGTACTCATTAGATTGTTCATTCCATTCAGCAAATCATGTAATTCTTCTTCACGTTCACTCAGGTTCAAAAATGGTCTAAGCACTGTGGTACTTAACATCTAAGGTCATCAGTTCCCTAGACTTAGAACTTCTTAAACCGAACTAACCTAAGGACATCACACACATCCATGCCCTAGGCAGGATTCGAACCTGTGACCGTAGCAGCCGCGTGGTTCCGGACTGAAGCAGCTACAACCGCTCGACCACAGCGGCCGGCGTTCAATCAGAATAACAATGTCATCAGCGAATCGTATCATTGATATCCTTTCACCTTGAAATTCATTTCCAATTCTCGAACTGTCTTTTACCTCGATTATTGCTTCATCGGTGCACAGACTGAACAGTAGCAGCGATAGACTACATCCCTGTCTTACACTCTTTTTAATCCGATTACTCCGTTCTTGGTCGTCCATTCTTATTATTCCCTCTTGGCTCTTATACGTATTGTATATTACCCATCTCTCCCTATAGCTTACCCAAATTTTTCTCAGGATTTCGAACATCTTGCACCATTTTACATTGCCGAACGCTTTTCCCAGGTCGACAGGTCCTATGAACGTATTCCATTACATCAGCTATTTAAACTGAATTATGTACATTAATGAATAGAATTGTGAATCTTGGCTGGTTCTAAAACCATAGCCAATCTTTCATTAAATTAATGGCCTTGTGTCTTGGTTAGTTACCGTGCCTTCCAACTCATGCCTTAGATGTGCCCAACTTCACGCGTGCAGTGTGTGCGAGCCACGTGCGAGCCTATGCCCGGCCTGCCACTCGGTTTTATTCGGACCTTCTCGGAAGTATCCGTATCAGCAGGACATTTCATTTAGCACTGCGGTGCGGGCATTTTTCGATCGCCGCAACTGAGTTCGACAGAATCGTGGTGTCAGCACTGTTTTCTCTTCGCTATTTGTTCGTCATGTGAAGGACGTCCACAGGTCCAGCGGCTGTTTGCACAAAAAGAGGCAGTCTATCAGTCTCTCGTCACAAACCTTCAAAACAAATGGCAATGACAGAAGACAGGGATGTATATTCCAGATTCGCATAAGCAACGGGTATTGCATATTTGATATGAAACGACGTTGAAATACTATACAGAAAGAATTTAAAGCTTTAGTTGGAAATGAAAGAATAGAAAATTACAGTGATCGACAATCGGGACTCATTATTCTATACATCAAAAATCACTTTGCACTAGATTTCCAGGTATGAAGCATGTGATGAAACTGCTGGTCTGAACAGGAAAATTTATCAAGCCACACACATTATTCCATTGTCAGTTGCAACAGTTTTCAATAAATTGAACAAAGAGTAGGTAAACTTCATGTATGTACATTGGATAAGTCAATGGGCATGCCTGGAAACATTTTTCGAATTAAAACTCGCTATCGTTGAATTTATGAAGGAAAATGGAGCCCAGGGACGAAAATTAGAACACCCGTAATGGATTGCAATCTTCGCATTTTTAGTGGACTTGATTGCACACTCCCACAGTAAGACATTGCAAGGTAACTTGGTACCGGTTTGATGGGGATGCATTTAAAAAGAAAATCGCGTTGTAGGAGCGACACATTCTGACAAAGATAACCCATTTTCCTACGCTCACTAGTGTGAACAAAACGCGAGGTCTGAATAATTTATTGTGGCCTTTGAAGAGTTACAAGGATAGTTTTATAAAGGTTTTTGAGGACACTGTCAATCTTACACCTGTTTTCGAGACCATTTGCCATTTCAGATGATAGCTCCCCTGAGCGTGTGCAGATGTAACTAATACACCTGTAACGTAATTCCAGTTTTAATGGCAAATATTTTTACGTTAAAACGTCCAGGACGTCAACATTGCTTTCCTCAGGTAGAGTTTCCAAGTCTCTATAATGAGGCTGCATAAGTGCTACAATATTTCTATCGACATATTTGTGTGAAGGATCTTTTCTCGATTATGAGACTAAATAAGTCATAATTACGTGGTAACTTCAGTGCGAAACTCTGTGAAATTGCATCGTAATACCCTGCCGACACATTTGACGGAGCACCAATGTAGCGACTGTGGTAATATTCGCAACCAAGCGTCGCGCAGCCCTTCGAATAAACACGTGTTTCTCTCGGAAAGCAGGCATTTCCGAACTCATGTTTAATGGACTTCTTCTTCTTGTTTACATGAGTACTACTAACTCTCAAAATATCTGATAATTTTTTAACACCCTATATATCGAATGGTCAGCGGCCTTGCCGCAATGGATACACCGGTGCCCGTCAGATGACCGAAGTTAAACGCTGTCGGGCGTGGCCGGCACTTGGATGGGTGACCATCCGGGCCGCCATTCGCTGTTGCCATTTGTCGGGGTGCACTCAGTCTCGTGATGCCAATTGACGAGCTACTCGACCGAATATTAGCGGCTTCGGTCACAGAAAACCATCGTAACGACCGAGAGAGCGATGTGCTGACCACACGCCTCTCCTATCCTCATGTTGAGGATGACACGGCAGTCGGATGGTCCCGATGGGCCACTTGTAGTCTGAAGACGGAGTGCTTTACATATCGAATGACTCACTGTCGAACCGTTGCCAACATAGACAACAAAAGGCGAATGCATGGTGAACTGATGGAAATGATCAATGGAAGCATAATATTTCTCGTTCAAGTTACAGCAATATAGTAAAGAAAAGGAGTAAGTTTACTTACTTTACCCGTCAGTGACATCCTCATCGTGGACGATGCGACGTGTGGTATAGGCAGTCGACAGTATTCCTTGTTTTCCGTAGACGGGATAAACACAGGCAGTATCTCTGAGAAATATGGGGAGAGTTTCAGGCGGAAGATATTTCCCTGACAGGCGCAAGTTATGGAAATACAGTATATGTCCTGGAATATCATCTCTTTCCTCCGGACGAACTTCTCTCTCAACAGCTGACTTTAAGGATTTCCATGAACGCTCAATGTTTTGCGTGTGGATAGATCGATCGTCGGATAAAACGAACTCTACAGAGTGTTTAACTAAATCGTGGTCAATACCTCCTTTTCGCAAATTGCTATACGACTTCCACCCATATGTTATGGCTCTCGTGGCAAGTAAAATAAAATTCTTTATCGCGTGCACCGAAATTGCCTCACCCCGAGAGTAAACACGGAGTATAGAGCGTTTCTTCGATTCTCTCTCCGTGCCACTAAAGAATCAAATGTGTGCGATTTCGTTTTTCAAGCGTCCTTCGCCATACTTACGAGTCGCGAGGTGCGTCTCGTCCCTTTCTACTGTTTCACTGCGACCACCAATAGGGACACTTTCATTTGTGACAATGACATGAGACACTTCCCGACAGAATCCGTAATAGTCACACACAGCCTTCATAGTCACTTCGCTTTCAGAAGCAGTGGCTTCTAATGTATAACTTCCCACCCAGCATGAAACGAAAGTAATACTGTTGAGAGGTGGCATGAGCCCCCTCTCATATTTCTATCTTACGATTCTCCTCTCTAATTGCATGCGGTGGAAAGTTGCTATTCCTTCACACGCGGACTTCCCACGCAGCGTCTCTCGTCACCCGGGTGGTCCGGTGACAGGCGGGCTCTGTTGAACTGGAGAGGGTTAAGCCGACGGGTGTGAGGAAGTCGAGTGAATGCTTTGCAGACGCCGACATTGTCAAAAGACACGCCCGGAGGGGTCTGAAGTAGCGGCTGGGCTAGAGGTTCCGTTACTTCGCAGAATCTTAGCGAAAACACTTTCTGGCGGGCTACCAGCGAGGCGTGGGAATGACTTGTGTACCCAGGCAGTTGTGGCGGGAAAATTCCCGCGCTTTCTGCGAAATCGTAACTGTGATTGGCTTGCTCAGGGCATAGCTCCGTGACGTAGCAAAATCAGCGCAGAAATTGGCGCCAAGAATCTCCATTGGTGGAATGGTAGTGCTCCGGCAATGGAGTGGAATTTTCCGCCGGTTTTTGAGAGGCTGATTGGAACGTTTTAACCACGGCCACTGTCGTGGGGCGGGAATGTTGTGTGTTCGGCCTGTACGGGTGCTCTAGGTAGTCGGCTCTCGCCTTTCGGTCGAGGACGTCGAAGCAACCAGCCATCGCCCCGGTACGCCAGATCGTGTTCTGGCAGTTAAGCAGACAGTTTGGTAATGTACGTCTGCAGCACCGGCAGATAGGGATTTTCCTAGGTGATAATCAGAGCTCAGCAGAGCGCGTCTGTTCGTCTTTTTCTAACTTTGTTCTGTCTTGAGTAGCAGCAATTAATGTTGGGTTAGCTGTGTGTCTGTCTTAAGATTTGAGTGGCAAGGAATTGGCTCCACATACCACTTCGTCATAAACCCCACAATCTAGTTTAGGGACAACTTCACCTTCACAGCGTTTGTTTGTGTATCCAATTTGAGCCAATTTGATGTATTATAAATTAGAATTCATGTGTTTTTGCTTATTATTTTGTGTTTAGTGTTAATAAATCATATTGTTATTTTGGACAGAACTTTCATTCTGTTAATCGGTAGAGCAACCCATCATTTCTCACTACGTTTATGAAACCTTCCTTTATTTAACTTATTTATCAAATTAAATTATTGCAGGTGCCAAACTCTTTTCTACTCCACTTGCAGGGTTGATTACAGTCAGTTCGCGTATATTTTTTAATCCTTGTGCAACAGCAAAAGTCGGAGTTAGAATAGGGAGGGCTTAGAGCTTCATTTACATATGTAGATTCTAGAATTTAGTGTTAAATACACTGCTAGCCCCGGCACCTCGCACTGTTTTCAGTGCTCTGTTTTGCCGTCTCAAACCGAGTATTCTTCCTTATGTAATTGTACAATACAGCCCGAAGGGGAACTCGACATCTTACGTTTTCTTGTAAAGTTTAACGCATGTCTGACCGTGACATTCGAAGTAAAATTTTTTCTTTCCGCATTTTTCAATAAGCTGTACTCCCAAAAAAAAATTAAGCACTTTTCCACGGTACACATTCGAGGGATTAATTTCCGCCGTGGAAGTGTACTTTTGCTAGATATCAATAAATGTTCAAATGTATGTGAAATCTTATGGGGCTTAATTGCGAAGGTCATCAGTCCCTAAGCTTACACACTACTTAACCTAAATTATCCTAAGGACAAACACACACGCCCATGCCCGCGGGAGGACTCGCACCTCCGTCGGGACCAGCCACACAGTACATGACTGCAACGCCCAGACCGGTGGGCTAACCCCTCGCGGCTATCAATAAATATTTAGCCCTTCCTGTGTACTCCGTTGTATGATATTCCCTTGGCAACGCAGAAAACACCATTAAAATTCGCCGCCTCAACAATGAGGCTTTCGATATACAGGGTGATTATAATTAAACTTTCAAAACGCTGTAGAAATAACACCACTGGTTAGAATGACGTCAAATTGCAACGGATATTATCGGAGGAGGGGGAAAACATATGGCAGAAGAAAGAAAATAATGTGAAAATTGATCAGTAGTTGGCGCTGTATGTGTCAGAATACGTAAATGAAAACACCTGTCATGCGCACGACCCATTGAAATTGGTATAGACACTCCGGGTACACGGCTTTTCCTCCTTTTGCGTCCTCGACGTTCGCCACGACTGTCTCAATGCAAGATCGTTCTCTGCCTGTATAGCTGTATTACAGGAATGATAACTGCGCACACGTCGCACTGCACAAGTTCCGCACACTGAGGGTCTGAAAGAGAGCGTTGGTCCGATGACTGCCGTGGGTCTGGAGAAAATGATTCGGAAATTCCAAAAGACGGCTTCTTTTAGTGTGCAACCTGGTAGAAGGAGGGAATGAATTAATTCGACGTCAGTGGAAGCAGTGACCACAGCAATGCAGGAGCAGACGAGTGGTGGTGTGCAAACGTGTAGTACACGAAGAATTTCCCGAACATGTTTCAAAATTACCCATGTGCAAGAATTGCTTCCTGTTGACCTGTCAGCAAGAGAGACCCTTGCCTTAGAATTTCTTGCTCGCAATGAAGTGGATAATGATTAGCCATAGAAGATTTTGTGGACAGACGAAGCCCACTTCCATCTGACAGGATATGTCAATACACAGAACTGTTGACTATGGGCAACGGAAAATCCACAAGTAAATCAACCAGGACCACTTCATCCTGAAAAGGTCACTGTGTGGTGCGGGTTTACGGCATCATTTATCACAGGGTCATATTTTTCCGAAGAGACAGGTGCTTCCGGTCCTGTTACCTGTACCGTCACTAGTAAGCGCTATGAGTGTCTTTTGTTCAACACGTCATTCCAGCTCTCCAACGTCGTGGATGTGTCGATGGGATCTTTTTTATGCAAGATGGTGCACCTCCGCACATTACAAATCCCGTTAAACAGCTACTGAAGTGCCATTTCGGAAATGCTAGAATTATCAGCCGCCATTTCCCTACAGCCTGGCAGTCCCGACCACCTAATCTTAACCCCTGTGAATTCTGGCTGTGGGGCCATCTGAAAAATATTGTGTTCAGTGTTCCGACTGCAAACTTAGCTACATTCAAGGCACGCAATCCGCAACACTTTCTGAACGTAAGCTCGGAAACATTTCCATCAGTTGTAGAACATGCTGTTTCTTGATTTCAACTTCTTGCAGAAAACGGTGGACAGCATATTGAACATGTCTTGCGCCAGTCACACGGAAATTAATAATCCGATTTGGTTTTGATTGATGCTTTTTATGCGGTTTTTGGCCTCAGGAGGATAAAAAACCGATGTGATTTGTGCTTTTATGCGGTTTTGGGCCTCAGGATAATTAAAAACCGATTTTTCCCATCCGATTCCGAGCTATGAACTTCATCTTCGGTATTACGAAACAAATATCTTCTACTGCAAGCTATTTGCTTTCCATGTTTTGGGAGGAGGTGATATGGAGCAAAACAAGGAAAAATTGTTCAGTAAACATGGGCTCTAAAATGAGCACTTGCTCAGTACAAGAGATGCTTCACAGCGGCGAAGAAGAAGTGCTCATAGCTCCTAAGGTATGCACTTTAGAGCCCATGTTTAGTGGATATTTATTTATTGTTTTGCTCCATACTACCACCTATTAATTATGACATTATCCAGGCAGGTTAAGGTGTCCATATAAGGTAATATTTTCCTCGGTGTTTTTTTTTTTTTTAATGTACAGATCCTCTTCTTTCTTAGTGATGGTTCCGTCCGTCTCCTTTCTGCTGTAACTTTCCGCTTTTGCAATTTAAACAGTTCACCAATCTCATGTCTGTTTCATATCGCGCTTGCCCTATGGCTCGTGTGCGGTCTTAGTACTTACGGATAATATTTACTAGTACGTAGTTTGTGTTCCTGATAACGCAGCGCGGGGTAAGTTATTCCACGCAACACGTTATTTCTCTCCATCCCAATGTTTAATTGCATTTTACATGTTTCGAGATTGTGTTGACTTTTGGTGTCCGATCGTGACACCCGTTTCATCGGATTTTTTTCCCCATTGTCGCTTTTATCCTTTTGACAGAGAACCTTTGGTTTCTTTCATTTAGAAATTTTAGCACATAGAACTGGTATTTTCAGACTTGGGAAATCGCCCCCTTCTTCTGTAACTCAATTATTTTCATCATTACAGTTTACACCAGATGACGGGACTTAAAGCGTTCCGAAACCGGTCGTGTACACAATAATAAATTGTGGATTAAGCAACTGCCGTTTGGTTCCTTCATTTTAGAAAATTTTACGAAATTTCGCTGAATATTGACCGTTACTCTTGGGACATCTTGTAGTTACGTGGTCAACTACGATTGTTGTAAACGGCACTATATGCTAGCTTCTAGCGCATCAAAAAGGGCTTAAGAAAACTATTTCAAATTTCTGGCCAAACTCATGTTTGAGTAGACAGCCTTTGTGGAAACAAATAAAGAGTCAAAAGACTTGAAACGACAGCGGAGTATGGCACAGGAACCGCACTTGGACATTCACTTTCGACACATTTTCGGCTACTTTCGCGAACAGTTTCAATAGTAGTATTTACACAGAGTTACATCACAATACCTCTCGAATACTGCAAAAAAGGACAAAAATATCTTTTTTTATATTGACCAGGTGCTTATAGGACTCGCACACTGAGGGTTCCTTACGAACTTAATTATGTGATATAGACAGTTCATCCATCCTGGAAATCGAGAATCTTTCACGATTTTTGCCAGTTATGGACACTGGTACCCGTAAGATATCGGTCCTGGGAATTTCAATACTTTCGGGAATGTTTTAAGATTGAAGTCAGGTAACAAAAAAAACATTCCGTCTACAGGCCACACATGGCCCATCGGGACCACCCGACCGCGTATAGGAGGGGCATGGGGTCAGCACACCGCTCTCCCGGTCGCTATGATGCTATTCTTGACCGAAGCCGCTACTGTTCGCTCGAGTAGCTCCTCAATTGGCATCACGAGGCTGAGTGCACCCCGAAAAATGGCAACAGCGCATGGCGGCCTGGATGGTCACCCATCCAAGTGCCGACCACGCCCGACAGTGCTTCACTTCGGTGATCTCACGGGAACCGGTGTATCCACTGCGGCAAGGCCATTGCCCAGTCAGATAACAAATGACAAAAAAATATTTTTTTGGTGTGATAAAACACAAATTAACAATTTTCTGATTTTTTTCTTTACTTGTACTGTGAAACTTTGCTTCTTCCGAATTTCATGATTCTAGGTCAACAGGAAGTACCCTATAAGTTTTTACGAATGAGTTTGCAAGTATCTAAACATGTGACATAAACTGATTGTATTGACTTAGAAGTTTGTGGTTCCTGCACCGCATAGGGACCATACACCTTAGTATGAGACCTAAATTTCAACTTGATACGTCTGTCCGTTACTGAGAAATAAAGGTCTTAACAGAGGGACGGACAGACAGTTGCATAACAAATGCTTGCTGCTTACTAAATTTCGTGATTTTAGGTCAACGAGAAGCTCACTGCAAGTTTTGATGAGCGAGTTTGCGAGTATCAAAATACATGACGCAAGTGGCTATATCTTTTGACCGCATTGACTTACAAGCTTAAGTGTGTTACACCGCCAAGGAGTACAGATCTTAGCGTGTGACATGAATTTCAGCTTGATGGACAGGCAGACAATCAGATAGCAAATGACAATTTTTTTGTGTAAGATAATAATAAATTAACAGTTTTCGGATTTTTTCCTTTACTTGTACTGTGAAACTTTGTTTCTTGCTAAATTTCATGATTGTCAGCCAACAGGAAGTCCCCTATAGGTTTTTTGATGGGTGCGTTTGCGAATATCAAAAAATATGTTACTTAAGCAGACAGATAGAAAGACGGACAAGAAAGTGATCATATAAGGATTCCATTTTTACCGATCGAGGTACGGAACCATAAAAACATACTTACTTCAGTACCCTGATTGGTACAAGAGAGAAGAATATCACCTATCACCTGTACAACAAATCATTTGTCGAAAACGTCATTT
This sequence comes from Schistocerca serialis cubense, assembly GCF_023864345.2. Taxonomy (NCBI): domain Eukaryota; kingdom Metazoa; phylum Arthropoda; class Insecta; order Orthoptera; family Acrididae; genus Schistocerca; species Schistocerca serialis. The sequence continues at coordinate 283,989,063 of NC_064639.1, forward strand.
GTATATCTTGAACGATTCGCGAAATAAAAGTGTTGCCAGTTTTAAGTGATTACCATGTATAGTGGAGACGAAGTGTCTTCTTTTTTCGGTAATACCGTGACCAGCTTCCTTCTAAAAGTGATCCTCGAATGAATAAATCTACTACTACTACTGCTGCTGCTGCTGCTGCTAACGCCAGACCTACAGTAGTCTGTTATGTATAAAGCAAGTATTGGCATTGGAGATTAAATATACTACGTTTCTTTAACTACGTATTGCCCAGCATCTCGTTCCGTCTATTGCAGCAGTTCAAAGAATAAAAACCTACAACGTTCACTAAGGCCATCTTTTCTTCTCATATCGTGATACAGTTCTACGTTTTGAGAATGCCCGGCGAACAATAACGCGCGTTGATACGCATAATAATTTACTTTACTTCTACCCCACTCCCCACTGTCACACCAGTTGCGATAACACGACCATTTCCTTCCGGATGCTATAGACTCGAAAGCTAGCTGTTGGAGGACGAGACACAGCCAATGAGAAGGCCTGAGCAGCTATTGGCTCCGCAGCCTGCCCGCTGGTTGGCTGAGCGAGGCGCGCGGCTGTGACGTTCCGAGCAAATGCGAGGCCTTTAGAGGCCAGAGGTAGCGATCGACGTTATGTCACCTGGCCCGATCGACGTTATGTCACCTGGCCGTGCTTTCACATGGTTCCTCGTCAAGAGCTGTAGTTTACGGTGAATTTAGAAAACGAATTTTCAGTTGTTTTCTGACAATAATATCCTATCAGTACACTGGTTTTCTATCTCACTGAATATTTACGTCACAATAGCAGTGAAATCCAAAAGTGTTGCTAAGAGCTTCTACCTCCTCCTAAAGTTATCGTACGTAACCTAGATTTTGGAATTTTCTTTGGCCTCCCAGTCTTAAATTTTTCGTGCGATGTTATATGATCATTTCCCGCTCTGGCCACACCACTGATTCTGTAGCACGATACGTTCGTACAGCGGTAACCACTGCTGCCATCTATCGTCTTAACCCAGTACCAGTTGCACCAGCTGTGCTGTGACTCAAGAGATGGAGCAAGGTTTACGACTATTGACGTCCACTAAGGACAGCGGGTATTAAAACATCTTTTGAATATCAGGCGCATTCCTGGAGAGACGGAGCAGCATTTTATTAATAGTGCTTATATTTTTATGTATATCAGTTCAAGACTTTCTTACATAATATTCGAAAAATAAAGTACCGGTAGCATAAAAACATTTTTAAAATGTTGATTGTACACTACGATCTTATATTTATATTATTTTTCTTGTAAACTATGCTAAAGACATGTACTAAGCTCTAAAGCAAGCAAATTATAATTACTATATTAAAATATTTTATACAGGGTATATAAAAATGTTACAGAAACTAGGGATGTTTTGCTGTCAAGAATAAATCCTTGACAGCAAAACATCACAAAAAGTTCCCGTGAACATGGATCCGAAAATTCCTCGTTAACAAGTAAGAAAGCATTTATTAATCGTGGCCAAAGATGACACATTTCTCAAACACATTTACATTTACAGAAACTTCTTGAAGTGACCACCTCCTGCTTCCGTGCATCCCCTGAGACTGCGATCTACACTTTGCTGTACATTGTGCTAAGAAATGCGGAACCACAGCACACTGCTCTAAAGCCGCGTACACGCTGGGCTTCGAACATATTTCCGGCTGCTGGATGTGGATAGCGTTTGGAAACATGTTACAGAACTCTGAAACACCTGCCTGAAGCAGTGTCGGTCCAAATCAAAGGGAACAATGTTTGAGGCCAGCTACCACATGTCACCACTGCACCTGCACGGCGCTGGCTATGTTTATATGCCGCTTGTGTCGTCTGTTGTTTATAGAGCTGTATAGTACCTCTCGTGCTGTGTTGTGTTTTCGCATGATTTTCTTCTAAAAAAATGGAGTGGACGAGGCAGCAGACTGTCGAATTGCTAACACTAACCACGCTGAGGACTGCGTGTGACACTTAATGAAGTTAGTGTCTACAAAGAATTGCTGCTACATTTGGCACAGCAAAGAAAGCGCAGGGAAAAAAATACGGTTGCTTGTCGTCGCGTATGAGAAAAGAGGATACTGTCAAGCAAACCATCGAGCAGTGTGCGGATATTAATTACGAACCTAGATGGTTTGGTTATCTACTCTTGAAGCTTCTCGATGACATACATGAGCCGAAAGAAACCACAGGTACAGTAGGTAAAGAAACACAAAAATTATGTTTGCTTTTGTTTATTTGTAACTTATACTGTACATTCATACACAGTTAATCTGCCACGGTACTCTTCCTACTAGGCTTCAAAATAATAAGCAAACTCGTCTCGAAATTGTTTGCTTGTATTTGAAACTTCCCGCGACATATTCAGGGGCGCAGCAAAAATCGATGCAGTGTCAACTCGTGTGCATGTGCCGGCATCATCTCACCTCTCTGTAAGTCATACGATTTGAAGCTTCCTTGTGGGGTATGTTGGTTCTTTGCTTCAGCTTTTCGCCTTAAAAAAATTGTGGAGACTCACAGTTATAAAATTGCATGTCCACTAGCAAGTAACTTCCGAAAGTAACTTGCTGAGGTGATTCCATTAGAACAAAAACTTGCGCAAGTTTACTTCTGCAAATCGCTTGGGAAATTTAATTTCAGCAGCTTGCTACAAGTACTTGCAGAAATGTTTCCGCTAGAGACGCGTCTTGAGATCGGCAAGTGGATGTTTACAGTGTCATGCTAAAAGCAGAGTAGTTACCATCGTTGTAGCATTATTGTTGTTAAAATTATTACTGGAGAGAAATCGTGACGAAAATAAAAAGTTACGAAAACTTTACAGAAGCTCTCCTGCGAACCTTGCAGAACTAGCACTCCTGAAAGAAAGAATACTGCAGAGACATGGCTTAGCCACAGCCTGCGGGATGTTTCCAGAATGAGATTTTCACTCTGCAGCGGAGTGTGCGCTGATATGAATCTTCCTGGCAGATTAAAACTGTTTGCCCGACCGAGACTCGAACTCGGGACCTTTGCCTTTCGCGGGAAGGTAGGAGACGAGATACTGGCAGAAGTAAAGCTGTGAGGACCGGGCGTGAGTCGTGCTTGGGTAGCTCAGATGGTAGAGCATTTGCCCGCGAAAGGCAAAGGTCCCGAGTTCGAGTCTCGGTCGGGCACACAGTTTTAATCTACCAAGAAGTTTCATACCTTCAGTAGTCTTGAGTTTCTCAAAAAAAAAAAAAAAAAAAAAAAAAATCAGTAATATTAGTTCCTCTTATGATAATAGTTAGCTGATGTCTCTGTACATCCGTTTATAATCTCTTGTAAATCATAGCTGGTGGCTGGCAGGCACACTGCTCCTCTCAACCTCTCGCTTCAGACTTACTACCGACTCGCTTCACATCTCGCTTACTACTGACTTCCTACGAACGCTAAAGCGCGGTCTCTCCCGCCAACAATGCTTTCTGGTGCAGACCGTCCCTGCTACCATTACAAAATGATCAGTACGCGGTCTTTCCCGCTCTTTTCTTAAAATGTGTCCATATGCGGTCTCTCCCGCTCTTTTTAAAATTAGATCAATGTGTGGTCTCTTTCGCCAACAATACTTTGGTGCAGACATTCCCTGCTACCACAATTATTTCCAAAGTGACAAATATTAATTATTCCTACTTAATCCTATTAATAAAATATAAACATCTTTCATCAATTGTGGTTTGACAATAGACAATAGAAATATACACGTCTTACAGTTGAACGGCATATACCGATTGCGAGAATGGGACGTTCCGTGCTACGAACGCATCTTTATGTCGCACCGAACGAAAGATTTGTTTTAATGACTATTTGTGAAGGAAATGGAGAGATCGGACGTGAGAGAGGGGGAGACAGATTGTATTGTTGTGAGACGCCATTACGGAATATAGTAAATGATCAAATAGTCTTTGCACATAATAAAATCCAATAACTAACATCAAGTATTCAAGTTGTGTATATCTCCATACCAAAGTTAATTAATTATCACGGTACAGATATTACGAGACGTAGATCGCTCGGAGGTGAAGTTTGGAACGATAGTGCGAAGCTGCATTTTCCACGGGTATAATTCTCCGAATTAATAAACTTTAACTTGCTAAATTGTTGGACCTATCATCCAGACTCATCAAACAACATAGCGCATAGTTGTGCCGAACGATCTGCATAGTGAGTAAAGGTTTTAGAGACTTCAGGTACAGCAGATAACGACGTGGATATCCGCGAGATCGCCGCTGCGGAATACATCTCTCGCTCTCCTCTCGTATTTAAAACGAAATGTTTGTGTTTTCCAGGTTTTCAGAAGAGTAAAGATAAAAGGCAATACGGAACTAAGCTAAACCAACTAAAACCAATAACTAAACCAATAATTACAAAAAAAGCACACAAGAAGACTATTTATTTGTAATAATAAATAACTAAAGAATATTTTTAATTAACTAACCAATAATAATATATTAAAACACCAAAAACAAAATGAAGTTTTCTTCTTTGAATTCAAAACTCGTGTTCCTGGTGAACGTCTGAGGACTATATCCCACCATGTTAAATGGAACATATGGTGAGGGAGAGGAAGACGCCGTGTCTCACAAAGGATCGGTCCAATCTGACATGTCGAAACTTGCCCTGAAATTTCGATCTATACTGGTTAAACAAACTGCTTAAAAGCAAGCAGTGTGAAAGCCGGTACCGTTTCGTAAAATATGAATTTGAGTTGTATGAATGGAAGTACAAAACATGCTCCCAAATGAAACAGACAAAAATGTGAAAGAAAAGCTATTCAAAAGATTGAGACCTGCTCGTAAGAGTCAGTGCACTTTTACCAAAGGAGATCTACAAGACTGGGCACTGTGAATTATAAATGAGATGAACGTTACTGATTTCCATGCTTCTTCGGCTTGGTTAAAAGGAGCTAGGTAGACAAGGAGAATTCTGGTCCAAAGTGTGTCACCAATGCATCGATGAGTCATGGGATTTTCCCAACCCCCCTCCTTCCCCCGCTGACAATGATTAGTTGCCCTATGTGTAAAATTGTGGAAAGTTCAAATTTTGGTGGTAAATTCAAAAAATAGCTCTATTGCACTAGTGTTCACTTCTATGACGTCTAGGGCTATTTGACTGAGTATATAATTAAAGGTGGCTACCAGAACACTCTAACCCGGACTTGTGAAACGAGCACTAGCTTAACTCTGTGTCACAACCCGGATGAGACCTGTCAGGCTGTTTACAATGGCATAGAATTCTGGTATACTGTTCCACAGCTAGAATAACTTACGCCTTTAAGTGCAGTCAATGTGTTGTGTATACGAAAAACAGAACTGGAAATTGAAGAGATCGATGCTAAGAAACGAGATCTGGAGTATGTGGCGAAAACAACTGCCACAAAAGAGGAATATGAACAGCTATAGGAAAAAAGAAGCCATTGCCGGTATGAGAAATGTGATTATGAACAACGGTAAGACAGTTGGAACAGACTGTTTAACATGGGTGACCTCCAACTGTAGAGATATATAATAAATCTGTGCGTCAAATCATAAGCCCAAGTTTGAACAAAGTTCTTGCTAATCACCTTATAGATCTTACAAAGTGTCCAGACATGTGACTATGAGAAACTTCTACATCCTCATTGGCTAAAGTACGTGGTATTACCAGCCTGGAGGTTACAATGTACAGCTGCAAAAGGAACATGTGTTGAACCATGTAACAAATGTGCTCTGGTGTACTCTGTACGAGTCACATCCATGTGGTGTTGACTAACGAATATCGTACAGAGCAGCTGTTGTGTGGTGTTTAATAAAGGTCTGCTGTTTGTGTACTAGGGTAATAACAATATCCGAAAAATGACCAGTGTAGAAATAAACCTCAGGCTTTTAAAATGGAGAAACCCTTATAAATTATTTTCAGTCTACGTACAGTTTTAATTATCTACCTGTAAACCCCATGGAGATTCTTAACATAGGCTCCAAGAAAGACAGTACAAATATCATAAAGTAGTCCTGTGTTATAGCAGGAAAACATATTTCTCGCAATCGAGGACATTGTCCTCCAAAATACCATTGGACACAGATATTTCTGAACTGTATTGCTCCCCACAAATAATGGTATACCACAAGTCTTAAGTAAAGAGAATCAAAGTACCGAACAGACTTAAACCACTCCCCATTAAACAACTTACTCCTTTAAGTGCAGTTAATGTGTCATGTGTGCGAAAAAGAGAACTGGAAATTGAAGAGGTTGATGCTAAGAAATGAGATCTGGAGTATATGGCGGAAACAACTGCCACAAAGGAAAAAAGAAGAATCCAACGCTGATGTACAGGCAAGACTTACATATTACATTAAGTACGGAAAAGTCCCTCCCACCATAAACCATAGATCTTGCCGTTAGTGGGGAGGCTTGCGTGCCTCAGCGATACAGATGGCCGACCGTAGGTGCAACCACAACGGAGGGGTAGCTGTTGAGAGGCCAGACAAACGTATGGTTCCTCAGAGGGGCAGCAGCCTTTTCAGCAGTTGCAGGGGCAACAGTCTGGATGATTGACTGATCTGGCCTTGTAACACCAACCACAACGGCCTTGCTGTGCTGGTACTGCGAACGGCTGAAAGCAAGACGCCGTAATTTTTCCCGAGGGCGTGCAGCTTTACTGTATGCTTAAATGACGATGGCGTCTTCTTGGGTAAAACATTCCGGAGGTAAAATAGTCCCCCATTCGGATCTCCGGGCGGGGACTACTCAGGAGGACGTCGTTATCAGGAAAAAGAAAACTGGTGTTCTACGGATCGGAGCGTGGAACGTCAGATCCCTTAATCGGGCAGATAGATTAAAAAATTTAAAAAGGGCAATGGATAGGTTAAAGTTGGATATAGTGGGAATTAGTGAAGTTCGGTGGCAGGAGGAACAAGACTTTTGGTCAGGTGAATACAGGGTTACAAATACAAAATCAAATAGGGGTAACGCAGGAGTAGGTTTAATAATGAATAAAACAGTAGGAATGCGGGTAAGCTACTACAGACAGCACAGCGAACGCATTCTTCTGGCCAATATAGACAAGAATCGCACGCCTATGACAGTAGTACAAGTCTATAAGCCAACTAGCTCTGCAGATGACGAAGAAATTGAAGAAATGTATGATGAGATAAAAGAAATTATTCAGATATTGAAGGGAGACGAAAATTTAATAGTCACGGGTGACTGGAATTCGATAGTAGGAAAAGGAAGGGAAGGAAACGTAGTAGGTGAACATGGATTGGGGATAAGAAATGAAAGAGGAAGCCGCCTGGTGGAATTTTGCACAGAGCACAACTTAATCATAGCTAACACTTGGTTCAAGAATCATAAAAGAAGGTTGTATACATGGACGAAGCCTAGAGCTACTGGAAGGTTTCAGATAGATTATATAATGGTAAGACAGAGATTTAGGAACTAGGTTTTAAATTGTAAGATATTTCCAGAGGCAGATGTGGACTCTGACCACAATCTATTGCTTATTAACTGTAGATTAAAACTGAAGAAACTGCAAAACGGTAGGAATTTGAGTAGATGGGACCTGGATAAACTGACTAAACCAGAGGTTGTACAGAGTTTCAGGGAGAGCATAAGGGAACAATTGACAAGAATGAGGGAAAGAAATACAGTAGAAGAAGAATGGGTAGCTTTGAGGGATGAAGTAGTGAAGGCAGCAGAGGATCAAGTAGGTAAAAAGACGAGGGCTAGTAGAAATCCTTAGGTGACAGAAGAAATACTGAATTTAATTGACGAAAGGCGAAAGTTTATAAATGCAGTAAATGAAGCAGGCAAAAAGGAATACAAACGTCTCAAAAATTAGATTGACAGGAAGTGCAAAATGGCTAAGCAGGGATGCCTAGAGGACAAATGTAAGAATGTAGAGGCTTATCTCACTAGGGGTAAGATAGATATTGCCTACAGGAATATTCAAGAGACCTTTCGAGAAAAGAGAACCACTTGTATGAATATCAAGAGCTCAGATGGAAACCCAATTCTAAGCAAAGAAGAGAAAGCAGAAAGGTAGAAGGAGTATATAGAGGGTCTATATAAGGGCGATGTACTTGAGGGCAATGTTATAGAAATGGAAGGAAGGATGTAGATGAAGATGAAATGGGGGATATGATACTGCGTGAAGAGTTTGATAGAGCACTGAAAGACCTAAGTCGAACCAAAGCCCCGGGAGTAGACAACATTCCATTAGAACTACTGACAGCCTTGGGAGAGCCGGTCCTGACAAAACTCTACCATCTGGTGAGTAAAATGTAAGAGACAGGCGAAATACCCTGAGACTTTAAGAAATGGTTCAAATGGCTCGGAGCAGTATGGGACTTAACAGCTGTGGTCATCAGTCCCCTTGAACTTAGAACTACTTAAACCTAACTAACCTAAGGACATCACACACATCAATGCCCGAGGCAGGATTCGAACCTGCGACCGTAGCAGTCGCGCGGTTCCGGACTGCGCGCCTAGAACCGCGAGACCACCGCGGCCGGCGAGACTTTAAGAAGGATGTAATAATTCCAATCCCAAAAAAAGCAGGCGTTGACAGATGTGAAAATTACCGAACTATCAGTTTAATAAGTCATGGCTGCAAAATACTAACGCGAATTCTTTACAGACGAATGGAAAATTGGTAGAAGCCGACCTCGGGGAAGATCAGTTTGGATTCCGTAGAAATATGGGAACACGGGAGGCAATATTGACCCTACGACTTATTTTAGAAGCTAGATTGAGAAAAGGCAAACCGAAGTTTCTAGCATTTGTAGGCTTAGAGAAAGCTTTTGACAATGTTGACTGGAATACTCTCTTTCAAATTCTGAAGGTGGCAGGTGTAAAATACAGGGAGCGGAAGGCTGTTTACAATTTGGCAGTTATAAGAGTCGAGGGACATGAAAGGGAAGCAGTGATTGAGAAGGGAGTGAGACAGGGTTGTAGCCTCTCCCCGATGTTGTTCAATATGTATATTGAGCAAGCAGTAAAGGAAACAAAAGAAAAGTTCGGAGTAGGTATTAAAATCCATGGAGAAGAAATAAAAACTTTGAGGTTTGCTGATGACATTGTAATTCTGTCATAGACAGCAAAGGACTTGGAAGAGCAGTTGAACGGAATGGACAGTGTCTTGAAAGGAGGATATAAGATGAACGTCAACAAAAGCAAAACGAGGATAATGGAATGTAGTCGAATTAAGTCGGGTGATGCTGAGGGAATTAGATTAGGAAATGAGACACTTAAAGTAGTAAAGGAGTTTTGCTATTCGGGGAGCAAAATAACTGATGATGGTCGAAGTAGAGATGATATAAAATGTAGAGAAACAATGGCAAGGAAACCGTTTCTGAAGAAGAGAAATTTGTTAATGTCGTGTATAGATTTAAGTGTCAGGAAGTCGTTTCTGAAAGTATTTGTATGTAGTGTAGCCATGTATGGAAATGAAATATGGACGATAAATAGTCTGGACAAGAAGAGAATAGAAGCTTTCGAAATGTGGTGCTACAGAATAATGCTAAAGATTAGATGGGTAGATCACATAACTAATGAGGAGGTACTGAATAGGACTGGGGAGAACAGGAGTTTGTGGCAGAACTTGACTAGAAGAAGGGATCGGTTGGTAAGACATGTTCTGAGGCATCAAGGGATCACCAATTTAGTATTGGAGGGCAGCGTGGAGGGTAAAAATCGTAGAAGGAGACCGAGAGATGAATACACTAAGCAGATTCAGAAGGATGTAGGCTGCAGTACGTACTGGGAGATGAAGAAGCTTGCACAGGATAGAGTAGCATGGAGAGCTGCATCAAACCAGTTTCAGGACTGAAGACCACAACAACAACAACGGAAAAGTCTAGATACAAATGGAAGACATAAGAGATCAGCGTTTACAGTAAACAGCAATGATAAGTGGCCATACGTTGGTATACTGGCCGAAAATTTCAGAATCGATAATATTTGCTCTATTAAAGGATACACAAAAATCTGCTTGTAAAGCTCCATTCGCATGTGGATCCTCTTAAAAAGCATGAGTACACTGTTTCTAAATGTTGTAGACTTGATGTTGTGTACCTAGCAACAGAACATTTGCAGAGTTTAAAACTGATGGAGTAACAACAATGAATGATAATTCGTTTGCAAGAACTGTAAAGTTAAAAAATTCTCTGTGGAAATTCCACAAGAATGTGGAACTGATGATTGGTTAACATACATTCAGGTTAATGTTAAGTGTTTTAATAACAGTGCTGTTCAGGAAGTAAGAGGGGTAATTAAACTTCCCGAATGCTCTCGACTAGAAGAGTTACAAGAAGGAGCAGAAATATTTGATAAAGCCATGTGTTTCAAAATCAAGAACATATCTTCTTTGTACTTGTCAAATTATGGGCTGGAGAAAGAAATATATGATTCAGATGTAGACTTAAATTAAAAGTTAATAATTAAGGCGGATGCTATTAAAACTACACCAAACAAAAATGAATATAGAGTTGTTTTCTGTTTATAAATGAGTATGCAAAATTAATAAAAGTTTATGTGCAAGAGTGTTTGTTTTTGTATTCTTTACCCAGTCGAAGATCCTAAAAGAGTCTACGATTTAAAACGATCTAGCTGTGTGTCTTTTGGAATGTGAGGAGGAGTAGAGGAGGGGCGACCTTAAAAAGTAGTTGAAACTAGGTAATTGAAAGTATGGTGATCCTTGTTTCTTATCTATATGAGCCTCTGCGACTTATACTCTGCAATGTGGATCACTATGTAGAGACTTTATCTATGGTAGGCATATCTTAAACTGTTCTTCAGAAATTGTTTGGAATCCTGCATAGCTAGAATGCACCATTAGACCCAGAAGAAGGCCGCTGCAATCGTGGCCGAAACGTTGGTTTTTCTATAGCAGCAGTAGTTTTTACATTGTGACACGGTACCAAACCCAGAAAATTTTTATGTCTTATCGTTGTTCATAATCACATTCCTCATACCGGCAATGGCTTCTTTTTTCCTGTAGCAGTTCATATTCCTCTTTTGTGGCAGTTGTTTTCGCCACATACTCCAGATCTCGTTTCTTAGCAACGACCTCTTCAATTTCCAGTTCTCTTTTTCGTATACACAACACATTAGCTGCACTTAAAGGCGTAAGTTATTTGATGGGGAATGGTTTAAGTCTAAAAGACACATTGACTCTTTTTCTTAGGACCTGTGGGATAACATTATTTGTGGGAACCAATCCCAATTTAGAAATATCTCTATCCAATGGTATTTTGGTAAACGATGTCCTGAATTGCGAGTAATATGTTTCTTCTTCTTTAATGTAGCACTTCTGTATCATAGTTACATCGTCTTTAATGGTGTCTGTGTTAAGAATCTTCATGTATTTTACAGGTAGATAATTAAAACTGTATGCAGATGGAACATAATTTGTAAGCTTCTCCGGGTCTTGAGAATTTGAAAGGCTTATTTTTACACCGGTCATTTTTTGGTAATTGTTATTACCCTAGTAGACAAACTGCAGAGCTATATTAAACATCACACAACAGCTGTTCTCTACATCTACATCCATACTCTACAAACCACCATGACGTGCATGGCAGAGAGTATGTCCCACTGTACCAGTTATTAGGGTTTCTTTCTGTTCTATTCCTATGTGGATCATGGGAGGAATGATTGTCTGTGCTGTATCCTGCTGCTAGTGTGTGTGAGTCTGAGTGCACCGAGCGTAGAATCGCCGCGTGTGTGTATTTAAATCAACCACCAACCGTATCAGCGTGGGCCAGACATTAGAGACCACCTGTAGGAAGCATGCACTCGACATGATCTCCTCTGCACCATCTACCGACGACTCACACCTTTATACATGCAGAGCGGCGTTGATTCACTCTTACTATCTTCTTTTGGTTTGTACTGCTCACATCAGTTGTTCTGTGTGTCGCTTATGTTGCATCTCCTGTATGATTCTTTTGTCTTGTTCCGAGTGCAGACAGCTGTTAAACATGCAGGCTCAACGCCGAGCAGACCAAGGCTGGCCCAAGCACCCACGACCACCACAGTACCACCATCAGTGTTCTCTGTTTCTGTCTTATCCTTTCTGTTTTGTCCAACGTTCAGCGTGCCCTAAATGCTGGGCTACTTGTCATACTTGCCAGAAGAAATGCCATGTTGCTTCAGTGTGTTATGCACTGAAGGTTGCTCAGGATACAGACATGGCTGCAAACTGTGACTCCAATGCTTGTGACTTTTCCAAGTTTTTTATCAAGCGAAGTGTTTTTCACCAAGTGCTCTGACTAGGTTGGCACAGGTGCTGCAGAGTGAGTGGGTGTGCTACGAATTTTTCTGTTCATATTTCTCTGAAATCCATGGCTCGGCCTCATTTTTATTGTTCATATCCTATTCCTGCCACCCAGAAAGATCAAGTGAAAGCGGAATTTGGCAGACTTCAATTTCTAGGGGTGGTGTAATCTGTGTAACTAACCTGTTACTACGGTTTATTCCTTATTATTGGGAATGGAAATACTTATTGCTTCTGAAATTAACGTGAGAAGAGTAGGGTCGCCACCGACTCTAACCATACAATTAATCAAAGATTTGGTCGAGTCGGAAAATAAATTAATTTGATCACAGACCAAAAACTCACAAAAATGCATACGTTGTGATGTCGCTCATAGGGGATACGATGCAATTAATAGTGTTCCCCGTGCACTGTTCACGACAATCAAACATTTAAAATAAAATAGCACATGCAAGAACACTGTGCAGAAGATCAGCTCCCAGCAACACACCTGAAAATAAGACTTAATCCAAAGCATTTGTTATAAAATACAATGGGAGACTAATCACTGGACCTGTGCATCAGGAAACGCATTGGATGTGCTAACGGGAAAGCTACGAGGTGAATGGCTTAGATGCAAAACCGTAGTCTCGGAACACAAGAGAAAATTGTAGATAAAATCATTTATTCCTAAGATAAGGATGTGAGGCATGTACACGATTCCTGATAACACGTGGTTTGTGGAGACACAATTTCTAGGTATAGTGCCCAAATTCCAACAATATCACATCACACAATCATGTTAACATTATCTAAAACAAACATGCGATCGGACAGTTAGTGATGCCGGTAGCCCAACAACTATAATATTCTACCACGTGGTTGGCTCCCCACGGACGAAAGACACATAAAGCAACGAAAATTTACGAGAAGGCAAAGCTCTAAATATTTAGAAAGGTGAAAGCTTATGCAGGCACAGCTGAAGACAAACAGACATTCATACAGAAGCGAGTGCTCACTTCTTAGCGACAACTTTGCGTGGCGCTCTTCCGGCGGATCCAAGTCTGCTACAGAAATTTGCTAAAAGAAAAATCTGCCAAAGTTTTGCATTCCTTGCTGCGACAAGGCAAAGCAATCTTCCAGATTTGAAAAGCGAGACCAAAAGCTAACAGCTCTCCCCTCGCCAAGTAACAGCGCGCCACGCGGTCAGTCTAACTCACCCTTCTTCGACTGGAGCACAGCTGTGGACGCTTCCCGTACCGGCGACAGACTGCCTCCCGCTTCTCCAGCCTCTTCCACGCTCCGCGTGGCCCGGAAAACCCAAAGATGCCATTTCCGCCACCAACCTAACGCAGGTGGATTTCTCACAAGTAGCGAAAACCTCTTTGCCTACTTGACCACTACTCGAGTTGGCTATTCTGTACAACTGCTGCTGAATCTGTACGACTATTGCACACTTTCTGCAGCAGACTACGCCACCGTCTAGCAACGTGACACACAACCACATTCATTCAATCACGCCACTATGAGAGTAAAAAGAAAAGAGAAACAAGGAAAAGAAAGAGAAATGGTACTGAAAATGGGCTACCGGACTAATGAAAGGTGGCTACAGGACCGTTTCATCTGTTATGGCTAGTGAATGGTCATCTCCTCTGACTGTACGCCGGAAGCCATAGGGAAAACTTCGCCTCTCTGGCGACTTCAGTACTACTGTCAATGTGCAGTCGATCACAGATACACACCCTCTCCCATGCCAGGAGGAACTGTTGGCGAAATATCAGGTGGTCAGTACTTTTCTAAAACTGACTTATCTTAGGCTTATCTGCAGGTTCCTGTGGACGAACAGTCTCAGCGAGTTCTCATTTTGAATACTCGTTTTGGTCTCTATCAAGATTTGCACCTTCCTTTTAGTATGGCTAGTACCCCTGATATTTTCCAATGATTTGTCGAGCAGTTGATTGTGTCCGTGCCACACTGCGTTAATTATTTGGGTGATATCACTGTCGCAGTCCCCTCCAGTGCTGATACCTTGAAAAATTTGCCCACTTTGTTTTCTACCTTACAGTCCGCAGGCTTACAGTGTCACCTCATTAAATCTCAGTTTTTTCATCCCTCTGTTGTTTATTTGAGGTTTGAGGTCTAGCAGGATGAGGTTTACCCTCTACCAGACCACACCTACGTTGTTATGTCTATGTCTCACCCCTCGTCCATGAAGGAGCTTTAGGCCTTCCTAGGGAAGATAGCCAACTACCGTAAATTCCTGCCTTGTCTTATTACACAAGAATGTGCCTTTTTACTGGAGCATGAATTGCAAACGTGCTTTTCAAATCTTGAAATCCAGACTACTCTCAGCTCATTGTTTAGCTTTTTCTCTCTGGACCAGCATATACCGTAGTCCTGGCGACTGAGGCTTCAGAGTATGGCCTCAGTGTGTTCCTATTTCATTGATATGCTGATGGCTCTGAACGACCTGTTGCTTTTGCCTCTAAATCTCTCACTCTGGCCCACCATCGTTACTCTCAGGTGGAAAAAGAGGCTCTTGCTATAGCCTATGCTCTCCAGAAATCTCATGTTTTTTTTGTACGGCTCAAGTTTCAATTCAATACCGACCATAAACTCTAGGTTTGTTTGTTTAACCCTCGCACTTCCCTGCCTGACAAGACAGCACACTGACTATAGCGCTGTGTGCTGTTCTTGTCTCACTGCAATTACAAAATCCATGCGAATGTGGACACCTTTTCCCGCCTTCCTTTGAGTCCTGCTCCCAACTTTGATCATGATATTCGTTAGCTGATACCACTTGGATATGACTGGCACAGAGTACAGCAGAGCTCATTGTTTGCTAGAGTTGAAACACTTAAACAGTCTTGCACAAGGTCAAACACATGATCCATTCTGTGGCTGTATATTATAGTCTCCAGCCTGGTAGTACCATGTTCTTTAACCAAGGAGGATATAAAAGTTTCTCATAGTCACATGTCTGGACACTGTATAAAATCTATAAAGTGGTTACCAATAAATTTGTTCATTTGACATAAAAATTTATTACATTTCTTTACTCTTCAGTTGGAAGTCATCCACCTGAAACAAAGTATGCTGCCTCATCGATGTCAACAATCACAATGCTGTTTCTCTGGCAGTCTCTTTCAATGCAGAAGTCATGGTTTTTATGTTAGGTAGCCCCATATCTCCACTTTGTTAAAAAATCCGGCTAAATCTTGCGTTATGTCCAAATCCAAAAGGTAATAGCCGTCTAGACAAAGCAGCTGGTGTATTGCAGGCAGCTCTTCCATTAGAACATCCATTTAAACGTCAGCTAATTCCACTTCATGTGGTATAGCCGCAAGATGTTTATAAGGATGGTTTGATCAGTTTGGTAAAAAACCAAGAAAACATTTTTGTTTTATAAACAGCTCACCTTAGTTCTTGAGATAGTCTCCTAAGAGGGATATGCACTTGGTCCAACGATCCTCTAGTTTTCTCATTTCATCAAAAAATAGGTTGTGTCAAACTCAGCAAAATATTCTTGACTACAGCTATAACCAGTTCATTCGATGAATTTTTTTTTTTTTTTTCAGCAAGCCGAAGTTTCAAGACAGGCAACAGGAAGAAGTCACTTGGGGCTAAGTCTGGTGAATAGGGTGGATGAGGAACTAATTCGAAGTCCATTCTCCATTGTTATCACTAATGCTTGGGATAGTGCATTGTTCTGGTGAAAGAGCGCTTTTTTGCATGCCAACCTTGCTCTTTTTTCAGCCAATCTAAGTTTCAAACGCTCCAACAACGAAGCACAATAGGATCCAATTACGGTTCTGCCTTTTTCCAAGTAAACTATGACGATTATCCCTCGGGAATCCAAAAAAACCAGTGCCACCACCTTGCCAGCTGACAAAATGTCCTTTGCCTTCTTTAGTGCATTTTCACCAGCCGTCGTCCATTGCTTTTACTGCCATTTTGACTCTGGTGTGTAATGATAGATCCAGGTTTCATCAACAGTCACAAATGGAAGCAAAAATTCTTGTGGATAGCAACTAAACGTCGCTAGACGTTTTGTTGAAATATTGTGCTGGATGCGGCTTTTGCTCGACTGTAAGCAACTGCGGCACTCACCGTGCATACAGCTTTTCTATAGCCAATTCTCTGCGCAGCACGTCATGCACTCGCAAGATGCCTAAGTCTCAGCAAGGTCACGAATTTTTATTCAGAGTTCTTGCATTAAGATGGCATCGATTTTGTAGTGGTGTCCTTTTTTGCTGACCGCAACTAGACGGTCACAGCGCGTTTCTTTTCCTGTGATTGTCCGACCACCTTTAACTTAATTGATCTAAAGGTAAATGTCTTCAGTGATGATGCAGAGTCCGCATGAACTTCATCCAGTCCTGTCTTGATTTGTGTGGCAGTTCAACACCTCAAATGGAAATGTTTAACAACAGGGCGAAACTCGGTTTTCTCCATTTCCAATCGCAATCGGCACACTGACCACCTCAGACAGCTGTCGACAATGAACTGTGCGCTGTATGTTGCTGAAATTGTTTATAAGGTCGTAGGAATAATCAGATTTACCAACCATGAAGGCGCAACAAAAATGTTCAATTTTTTCATGGAAATTTACCAGACCTATCAAACCACCCATGCGTATTTCATTGAAATGGTTTCCAGTGCTTCCTTGTCGCATATCTGGACACTTCCTATAATCTATAAGGTGGTTACTAATAACTTTGTTTAAGTCTCAGCTTGTGATTTGACATTTAAATTTAATATATACCTTTATTCTGCAACTGGAGGTCATACATGTTAAACATTCTGTTTCAATTGTCCAAGTCGCATTGCTGTTTCCCTAGCAGCCTCCTTCCATGCAGAAGTCGTGGTCTGGTATTAGGTAATCACACATCTAAATTTTATTAAAAACTGAGACAAAATTTTGCATAATGTCCAGATCCAAAAGGTAATATTCCATGCAACTCTTCCATCAGAAAATCCAATGTAACATCAGCTAATTTCGCTTTATATGATACAGCCACAGAATGTTTATATTTCCTTGATGTTGTTTCCAGTGCTTCCTTGCATTTGTTCCAGTATTCTTGCTGTCACACTGCCATTCCCACGTCGCATAAAAAATAGCTTCGCCTTGACACCATGTCTTGCAGTGACGAACATGGAGAACTTACAATAAAGATAATAGTTAAATGAGCCACTCATCTCCTTCTTTAACATTACAGATCGTCCTTTGTCCAACTTCTCCAGACATCCACTTGATCACAGGTTTTAACTACCATAACATCATCTCAAAACGATTCTGTATTGGATGTAAGCGCATTTAAATTCTTCTTACTAGGGAGTGTGTCATTTTCTGTGTAATTTAAATTACCAGTGTCAGTAATAAGGCTGTCCAGGTTCTCCTGTAATAACCACAAAACCAGAGCGTTTGTCGGTTGATTGGGTCTTCCTCACTAGTATCTGAGGGATGTTTAGCACTTTGGAGGAAACCATATTGACACTTTCTACTACCACAGAAGACTGATCGTTTTGTACTCAAGATCAAAGATCTCGTCACTTCTGGCACGTGATCTTCCGGTCATACATTCTAAATTTGTTTGCACTTGCATTCTAATTGTAAACTCCTAGCCCACTCGCGCTATTTTATATACAAGATGTCTGTAGGAAGGAGGGAGACCACTCTTCACAGGTACCACCCTTACGTATGGGATAGCACCAGCATATTAACTGGATAGTATAGTATGGTGCTGTACCCAGATTCGATATCCGGACAGGTTACTATAACCTAAGAGTCAGACCGTATAGCATAGCGCTGCAATCGGATGCGATTTCGGAAATGGTAGGACAGTACAGGGCCCGCACGATAGAGTGAACTGTTATACCTGGACTCTGTTTTGGACGAGATAGTACAATGAATTAGCTGAGCGGTATTGTGAAACACTATGCCCAGGCACAATAGAGGCATTATGCGATATCGGATATCATGGTACTCCCAAGGGACAGTTTCCCTTTTTCCCACGAATGTTTTGCACACAAAATAGGATAACTGGGCTAATGAGTTTACAAATACAGTGCAAGAACAACCAAATTTACAATGTATGACCAGAAGATCACGTGATCAGAAGCGACACATTCTTGGAGCTTTAGAGTATAAAAAAAGGTCTGATAGCTGCAACCAATCACTCTCTTGTGGTAGGTGAAAGTGTCGCCTTTTATTCTCCCAAAGTACTAGACATCCCTCAGCTTTTAGGGAGGAAGACTAGATCAGCTGACAAACACTTTGGTTTGTGATTATTATGGAAGAAATTGGACAATCTTGTTATTGACATTGGTAACATAAATTGCACCGAAAATGGCATGATCCTTAGCAAGAAGAAAATAACTGCACTTACACTCATTACAGAGCTGTTTTGCGATAGCATTATGGTAGTTAAAATCTGTGATCAAGTGGATTGTCTTTAGCAGTCAGAGAAAGATTGAACTACAATGTTCAAGAAAAAGATGTGTGGCTCATATAACTATTATCTACATATTAAATTCTCCAAGTTCATCACTGCCAATCTTGGTGTCAAGGCGAAGCTACCTTTTATGCAACATGGGAATTCTTGGGGAATATGGGAACCTTAGAATGCGAAAAGAAGGTGTTACTTCTGGGACCGAAATTTCAGAAAGTTGGGGAACATTGGATTTACTCGGCGTTCGAACTAGAGACCGTAGTTGCCACTTGTTACAGAAATGGTAGATTGACAGATACATCAAAGCTTGAATTGCAGGGCAGCGGGTTATTAATTAATGGCACTGGATGTGAAATAGTTGGGAAGCATTTTCACCTACCAGCTACTTTCACAGGTACAACAATGATTAACGTGACACAGCCTATCTTGTATTATCCAGAGGAACCACCACAGATATTGCCTCGCCAGAACCTAACGTTTATTATCGAGTCCTTGGATCCCACATTGCTACAATATTTAGATAGCCAGATTATCTCAGAAAAAGAGCAGATCTCAGTTAATCAACTACTGCAGCACATGCAGCAATATTGGGAGAAACGTAAGAAAAACACAGTTATATTTGGTGTGTCAATGACTAGCATAGTCTTAGTTCTAGTGTTTACTTGTGCAACTTACTTTTGTATGTGGAAAATGATGTCCCGTTCTGAAATAACAAAGTACATCATATACCTATGTGATGGATTCGGAATAGTGGAACGTAATATAAATAGATAACCAATGATACGATTGGAATCAGTATTAAGTGTGAATAGATTATTAGCGGGTAAGAAAAATTTGACAGTGTTCAAGGAGTAGTTGTAACATACCTGTAGAGTATAAGGAAGTACGGCGTGCACAACCAATAAGTCCAGAATTGTAAAATTTGGGACGAATTTTCTTAAAGAAGGGGGATGTGTAGTGTCGCGGAATAGTAAAGAGTTGGAAACGTGGAATATTGTCAAAGTTTCGTTGTCTATGTCGAGAGCCAGAGGCAGTAGGTTAGCCAAGAAGTAAGAGGATTGCACATGTACTGGAATGTGTCGTCACGCAGGGACAATGGCCTGGTTACACACAAAAGGCGAGAGATAACTGCTTAGCACACGGGTTTGTGTTAGACGGAGACTTTTATAGAGTGCAAGACAGAGGTACTGCATTTCATAACTTGGCGTACGTCTGCAGCAACAACACATAACTCTGTCGCAAGAACACTAAGGGGCGAGTACTGGGATGCTGCGTAGCGTGCAGCTTGGTGATCGACATGTTAATCTTTATTAAGGAGATGTTGCAGTAAGGGCGGCCCATCCAGCAGCAGACGTGAGGAGACAGTACCAGCTCTGGTCCTCTCTGCTGCCGCTGCCAATCATCAACCCAGGATTAGCAGACATCGCGGCAGACTCGCTCGCCGCCAATGCTGACCACATCAGTGAGCCGTCGTCGAGATCGTGCGTGGCCTAGGCCCTGTGCATCCGCCATCACAACCGGGTGAGCTGACGACGCTGGGGGATTGCGGCCCTTTCCGCCCGTCGACCGCAGACGAGCCACCAGGAGGAGCAGGGAAGAAGACGGGGTGGGATAGAGTACACTCCGCACTGCGAGCACGCCTCTCGGGCCGACAGCGCCGGGACTCCAACCCGGAGCCTCCTGCTGTCCGCTGTCGAGCCGGCCGGCCAGCCGGATGCAGCCAGCCACGCGCGGCCGAAGTAAGGACATTCCTTTGTTACGTCACAGCACACGGCCCTGCGCTAGCAAGACTGTGCGGCCCGGAGCTGGTGTCATCGCTACAAGTCAGCGAGGACTCGGGAAGGTCGTTGATATCACCAAGCCACATTGTACTCGGCAGGAATAAAGGTGTCATGAATTAATAATGTTTCTTTGGCGTTTCTGACACGTCCTCAGTCATTTCCTAGCATCCTGACAACTGGAGAGGTCACCGCTCAGCCATCCAGTCCACCGCAGGCGACCGGGACCACCGGGGCACCTACAGATTTAGCGTGACAGCAAGATGTTTACTCAAAAAAAAATTGGCAAGGAAACACAGAAAACAATTTTGAGGAAATATAAACATTATGTTCCTATATCATACAAAGTGGAATTATCTGATGTTAAAATGGATTTTCTAATGGAGGAGACGTCTGGAATATTACCTTTCAGATATGGACATAACACAAGATTTTGCCGGAATTTTTAATAACTTGGAGATATGTGACAACCTAATATAAAACAACGATTCTAGATGGAAGGAGACTGTCAGGAAGTTGAAATGTGATTGCGAACAACGATAAAACAGTTGGAGCAGACTGTTTAACATGGGTGACCTCCAACTATAGAGATATATAATAAATCTGTACGTCAAATCATAAACCCAAGCGTGAACAAAGTTCTTGCTAACCACCTTATAGATCTTACATAGTGTCTAGACATGTGACTATGAGAAACTTTTACGTCATCATTGGCTAAAGTACGTGGTATTACCAGCCAGGAAGTTACAATGTACACCTACAAAAGGATCATGTGCTGAACCATGTACAATATTGTTTAGGTGTTTCAGCTCTAACACATAATGTGCTCTGGTGTACTCTGTACCAGTAACATCCATGTGGTGTTGACTAACGAATATCTTACAGAACAGCTGTTGTGTGGTGTTTAATAAAGGTCTGCTGTTTGTATACCAGGGTAATAGCAATATCCGAAAAATGACTGGTGTAGAAATAAACATCAGGCTTTTAAAATGGAGAAACGCTTATAAATTATGTTCAGTGTGTGTAAAGTTTTAATTAGCTACCTGTAAACCCCATGGAGATTCTTAAAACAGCCTCCGACAAAGACAATACAAGTATCATAAAGAAGTCCTGTGTTATAGCAGGAGCAACATATTTCTCACAATCCAGGACATTGTCCTCCAAAATACCATTGGACACAGATATTTCTGAACTGTATTGCTCCCCACAAATAATGTTATACCACAAGTCTTAAGAAAAGAGAATCAATGTATCGAACTGACTTAAACCATTCCCCATTAAAGAACTTACTCTTTAAGTGCAGTTAATGTGTTTTGTGTACGAGAAAGAAAACTGGAAATTGCAGAGGTTGATTCTAAGAAACGAGATCTGGAGTATATGGCAGAAACAACTGCCACAAAGGAAAAAA
Organism: Schistocerca serialis cubense; assembly: GCF_023864345.2. NCBI lineage: Eukaryota > Metazoa > Arthropoda > Insecta > Orthoptera > Acrididae > Schistocerca > Schistocerca serialis. The sequence goes on from NC_064639.1 coordinate 284,010,975, forward strand.
GAAGAATCCATTGCTGATGTACAGGCAAGACTTACATATTACATTAAGTATGGAAAAGTCTTGATACAAATGGAAAATATAAGAGATCAGCATTTACCATAAGTAGCAGTGATAAGTGGCCATATGTTGCAGTACTGGCCAAAAATTTCAGAATCGAGAATATTTACTACATTAAAGAACACACAAAACATCTGTTTAAAAAAACTCCATTTCCATGTGTGTCCTCTTAAAAAGCATGAGCACACTGTTTCTAAATGTTGTCAACTGGATGTTATATACATAGCAACAGAACAACCATTTGTAGAGTTTAAAACTGATGGAGTAACAACATTTAATGATAATTCGTTTGCAAGAATTATAAAGTTCTTTGTAGAAATTGCACAAGAATGTGGAACTGATGATTAGTCAACGTAACAAAGGTAATTGAAATGTTTTAACAACAGCATTATGCAGGAAGTAAGAGGGAAAATTAAACTTCCCAAAGCTGTCAGCTAACAGAATTGCAATAACGAGTAGAACTAATTGTTAAAGTTATAAAGGAGATAGTTTCCAAAAAAAATTAGATGTACTTTAAAATTCAAGATCATTCCTTCTTTGTACTTGTCAAATTACTGGCTGGATAAAGCAATATAAGATCCAGATGTAGTCTTAAATTATTAGTTAAAAATTAAGCTGGATGTTATTAAAACCACACCAAACAAAAATAAATGAAAGAGTTGTTTTCTGTGTGTAAATCTATATAGAAAAACTAATAAAAATTTTTGTAGAAGAATATCTGTTTTCCTATTCTCTTCCCAGGTAAACATCCTAAAAGAGTCTGTTATTAAAATGACCTATGTGTGTGTGTCTTTTGATATGTGTGTGTGTGGTGGCGGGGGGGGGGGGGGAGGTAGGGGAGGGGTTCACATTGAAAAATAGTTGAAACTAGGTACCTGAAATCGTAGTGATCCTTGTTTCTTACCTATACGAACCTGTACGACTTGTACTCTGCAGTATGGTTTATTATGGAGAGACTATACACCGTGGGCATATAAGTCAGCAGGTCTCAGCTGGGTTGTGACGTTATAGTTAAGCTTGTGCTCATCTCACAAGTCTGGGCTGGTGTGCTCTGGTCGCCATTTTTAATTTTACACTTAATACAACAGCCCTAGCTGTCATAGGAGTGAACACTAGCGCATTTGGACTACTTTTTGAATGTCATGTCAAAATATGAATTTTCCACCACTGTATACATAGGGCAATTGACCTTTGTCAGATGGAGGAGGGAGATGGTTGGGGAATTCCCAGGACTCATCAATGATGTTATCTGTGAGATACTTTGTGCCAGAACTCTCCTTGCCTACCCAATAACAGATTCAGGAAATTACATAGAAAAGATAATTTACTTCAAGTAAACGTGTACTAGACATTTCATTAATACCTAATACTTTAGAGAAATTTGAGGTTGATGTGAAGGCAAAGCTTCGTGTTATGATTGTTAATTGTTTCACAAATTTGTGTATAGTTACTGCACAACTTAGGTTCTGGGCTATAAGCCTATTTTCTTGAAAATGGGCATTTACTTGATAATGAGCTTATAACTCGAAACCTAGGTTGTGTCGCAACCATAATAAAATTTGTGAAAGAAGCTAAAAAAAGTGTTTGTTTAATCTACAATGTTTCACCAAGAACCCACATTTTGTTCAATTAGAAAGTCTTCTTGCTATCCCATAAAAATCTGTGTAAACCAAATCAGTCAGGTTTCTTGCAAGAACTGCGTGCAAGTCGCATTTTACCATTTCAAGTGAAGTTTTTAGCACAAGGCTGAAGCACAAGCGAGATTCATGTCTATCTTAAGGAACCTCACGGTAAATTAGAGCCAAAGTTTAAAACAGAAATGTTTGGTTGCAAAAATCTTGTAACCGACATAGCAAAATCTGGAAAAATGGGAGAGAATAGTTTTCAATACTACATCCAATAGGTCTTATTACCAGCTGCAGAAAATAACTCATTGCTTTTGTTGGATTCTTTGGACATAACAACACCTCTGTCTTCAGGAGAACGAACTGCAAGTTCCAGAAAATTAATGATTTGAGACATTTTTGGTATGGTTTAAGTGCTTAAAATCCGCGTTTTTGCGCTTTGGACTTCCCTTTACGTGACGCTACATTCTCTTGTCATGGCTACTTCTGCTTATTCGCTGCTTCCACGCTATGCAGAAAAACGCTGTACGAACTGCTGTTGTAAACTGTTCTTCGTGCGGCAAATAGAGTCATTTTAACATATTTTTAAAAAATACTTGCGGTGCGCCTTAGCAACAAAAGTTTCGCAGTACATTTCTTTTTGGGTATTCTTCCCAAATGAAAATTTACAGGATAGGTTTCGACATGTCGCATTGGACCATTCCCATGTAAGTCTTCCATCTGCCTTATCTACTACTGATTTTCATGATTGTCCGACTTCACACACTTCTTACTGTTGGCTCTAAATACTCACACAATGTGACATGCTCAAGATGTTCACCACTAATCTTCTTATCGAGTTTCAGGTTCCATTGGGTCCTTTCTCTTTGCTGTAGAGTCTGTACCTCCTGATCTAGCAGTTAGTGTTCCTACCTCTAGCTCCTGGGATGCAGGGTTCAATTCCCAGCCAAGTTAGTGAATTTCCCCACTAGGGGAAATTCAAGCTGTTTTCAATTTACATTTCTTTCTCAATGATGTGGACACCCACGATGTGTTCAAGCCCTTCATTTTCTGAACAAACTTTTGTGTTTGTCTCACACGAAAATTCTAATGTGTCAATGATTAGTTAGTGGTACAAGAAACAGTAGCGCAATCGACGAAATATCTGAAAAATCTTACAAGCAGATGACGTTTCTTGAGGCTGAACAACCAAGTAACATGGAACTTTAGCTGAGTCGGCGTAAGATGATCCCTGACGGTTGGAGAGGGCTGGGCGCAGCAGCTTCGCAGGCCTGCCTACCTCAACCAATAACTAACGGGACTTTGTAAACGTCTCTATGGCAATGCGCCTGTGTTGTCACCGCTCTGTAGACGGTTACTGGCCGTCTCGGCCATGGTGCAGATAAGGGTAGCGTGGCCTACTGCATCCAGCGTAACTTTTGGAAGGATCTGCCCAAAATGAAACACCTGAGTTGTAGGTCCTTCAGATTTGTGCCAATAATCTTATGAAATATATCAGTGGAATTTACAGAACAATTTGAGTGTAAAAATCTACGAATGCCCTCGATTCCGCTACCTTTGTTGCAGCTGTAACTTAATCAAGATAAATTAGCCATACCCATACATCACATCGAGTAAATTAGCTGTACAATGCTGTATTGACTAGCTGACAGAAAAGAGCACTTTATTCATAATAAAACTGAAATCAACATCAAACATTTCCTCATAATGATGAATAGACTTTGTGCGCTTAGCACGTTTGCTCTTCATTTGTGTGATTGTCTACTATCGATATGTCAGTTATCGATTCCAAGCAATCGATACACAGATGTAAATACACTGAACAGCAGGTAGCAAGTATTTCGTAACTGGTGTACTCATTTCAAAATATCAAGTTTAACCTCGTTAATTATGATAAGTAACGGAAGAAACCAGAAGAGAATTCGCTGACAATGCTTCTGAACTGCTACTTCCTGTAATGGCAAACTCTCATTTTAGGTAAACTTAGGCATGACATAAATTATTTCATGTTTGGTTCATATTAAGAGTCTCGAAACTGGTTTACAAAACGTCCTGCCGCGTAAAGTAACCGGCAAAAATTGCCCGTAAAGCTATGTTGCGAATTTGTTACTTGTGGTCCTAAGTACATATTTCTGTTTCAGTAAAATTGACGAGTACGGATTTGAGCGTCCTGATGACTTCGATTATGAAACTTATGAAGAATTTATGTCCCATTATCTTGTTGTTCTGGCAAGGAGGGCAAAGAAATGGGCAGACCTGGTAGGCGAAGGGAGGTCGTTGAAAAGGAATTTGACAGTTAAACGCTATGTGCGAAAAGGAATTCCAAGTGAATATAGAGGCAAGGTAAGACACAGAGCTGTCTCTGGATATCATCGTACGGTAATCAATACGCTACCTAGTTTATATTATAGGATCGGAAATATAATATACGGAGCTTTCTTGTTTCAAGGAGACATCAAATGGAATCAGTGCGCTGTGGACGACAGTCTTTCAGTTTATTTTAAAAGGCAACTCAAATGAGACCAGTGCACAAACTTCCAGAGTATTGCAGAGTCTCGCACTAAAAGCTACACTCGTAAATCTTGCAGTATTCATGATGAACTGCCTTCAGTAAACATTTTAGACTTTGATGTTCAGGCCTATAGTTTTTGCTGTGAGGATGTGCGTTGTTTCCAGGAATAGTCTTTTGACTGTGGTTAATGTTCCCAGTTACTTTAACAAATACCTGCAAGATGTACGTTTGTGAACCATTCAAAACATTCTACTGCCTTTTGTGAAATTAATTTCAGGCATAGTCAGAAGCTACCCCAGAATATCACATAGATCACAGTCACTGAATTCATGGTTAATATGTTAACATAACAATTTGTGTCTCCCAAAGCTGGCTGTTCTTGTTATGGGAAAATAGGCAGACTGGATATTTTGGATGTATTTGTTTCAGGTATGGCTAACTGTAAGTGGTGCAGAGAAAATGAAAGACGATTCAGGTCCCAACTATTATCTTCAGTTGCTTTCCGGTGATATAGATCAAGATATAGTTGACATTGTGAAGACCGATCTGCCCAGGACATACCCAGATAACATATTCTTCAATGCTGCTGCAGACCATCAGAGGCAGCTCTGTAATATATTAGTTGCCTATGCACATGACAACAAAGAAGTTGGATACTGTCAGGTAAATTCCTCACTATTGTGATTTCTATAAGTATCACACATTGTAAAATAGTTTCTCGTAGTCCCAGATAGTTTCTCTAGGCATCAGTGTCTATTGTACTTAAGGAGGGACATTGATGAAAAACACACACTATTTCAGAAATGCACCAAATCTACAGTTTTGGAGATATGGCAATGAAATTTTGTACCACTCTTTACATGAAGAGATTTCAACCAAAATTTCTCTGTCTCATATCTTTATACGTTGTAAACTTCTCTCGTGAAGTTTTTGGAATATGTCAAATTGGAGAATTTTCATAATTTATTAATTTTAATTCCTCTAGTACAATTTTAAATTCATGCAAAATTCCAAGCACTTTGCCCCATATCTCAGCTTGCAATCAAAATTTCAAAATTTGCTCTTGAGACAATGTTTATTAGGTTTACAGATATATGTGTAATTTCATAATTCTAGCGTTCATAGAATCTGAGGAAAAGGTATATAAACTTTAAAAAACAAACTTTTCAGGAAATGCAATTTAAATTCAAACTAAATTTTTTTCTGTGTGTCACTTCTTCAGGAGGCACCACATTTGTGTTCTGGGTCGTCTTTACCTTCAAGGCTTCTCTTCTGGTTTCTTGTTGTCTGTTTTCATTCCTTTACCAGGTCTTCAACTGACTTTTCAGCTGCAGAGACATGCTGTATATCTATTTTTCTCAGAATGTCTTGAGTAAAATTTCCTTTCTAATACTTTCATCCTCCTGACGTTCCCATCATTAAATACAATAACTGCATAAGTTGCAAATGTGTTTTTAGGGCATCGTTTCCATATTTTGCCATGAGCGCACTATTTGAGAAGTGCAGGATCAGTCAGAACCCTGTAAGTGGGCTTGACAAGATCCAGGATACAATTTGGAAGCCTCTCCTTGTGAATGTAGGGGTTATCCCTCTGAGCTTGTAGATATTCACACCAGCTAATGTGGCACAGATTATGAATAGGGTGTTCAGCTGTTGACAATATGTGGAAATATGTAGCCCATACTGCACTTTTCATGTAATTTACACTGGATAGGTTCTGTCTGATAGCCTTGCCGTAATACACTCGAAGATTGTCATCTTCTTTGAGAGCCTGTGTCCACTAATGCCCTTTCCATCTTACAACTTTTTGCCCTTCACGTCACTGACAAGTTTCCTCAATCTTGAGCCCATTCTCTTTTGGATGTGACCTATGCATTCAAGTTTCTCAATTGAAAGTTGTCCATAAGGTTTGCTCTCATTCACAGACTTGAATGCACTGGAGTCACCATCCCCAAGATATTTCACATATCTCCCACCATGTTCCTTGACAGATATCTTAAAAATAATTTGCATACCAGCTCCTTCCATTCCACCACTAGAACCAGAAAATGTTTTGCTGCAGTTATGCTCTTTACATCTTCTTCACATTCTCCACTAAGTGCACAGTTATAGCAGAATTTGCTCGTAACCTGAACATCTAGTACCTTCCCTGTGTCAATACGTACTATTTGGCACACCTTATAAAGACGTATGCCCTCTTTTCACGAATGTACCATCACATAACACAACAAGATCATGTTCTAACATGACCAGAATCGTTCTCATCCGACAGGTCATTGTCTGCAATAGCTTCTACTGTAGCTGCTATCACACTGTCCTCACACACATCAGAAATTACGTTTTCCAGTACACAGTTTGTGTAAATCTCAGACATGGCTCTGGCATGTTCATCATTCCACACAACAAATTTCCCCCTTCTCTTCCAACTCCAGTGCACCTCAATCCGTAGGTAAACCTCATATTAGCTTCATAGTACCAGTTTTTACATTTAGAAGTTTTGAATGAGCTATCAGCATCGCATTTTTTGCACACTATATGCAGATTGGCTGCCAAGCCCAATCCCTTATCATCTATAATCTGAATGTTATCACTACCACATATCTTACAAACACGAGAAAATTTCACTGCTGCATATCTGAAAAATCTTACAAGCAGATGACGTTTCCTGATATGAGCAAAAATCTTAAGTACTAACATCAGTATCTTTTGTAATGAACTGTTTTTAGATGGAGAAAGCAAGCCAAGTGGTATATTTGTTTCTTTAAGACCACTGATGTTGTTTTATTTCAATAAAACAAAAAACCATTTGGTGACATAAATATGCATTTCCTTGGCATTGCAAGACTTCCTTGGAGTCACAAGACAAGTTTAAAATACCTTCTCTGATTTCAGAAATAACCTCAGAAACAAGTAGGCATCTTGAAAGAAGTCGGGGAAGAATTGTGTAAACCAAGACTATAGGCGAGCACCAATAACAAGTTGGTTCTACAGGGTGTTTCAAAAATGACCGGTATATTTGAAACGGCAATAAAAACTAAACGAGCAGCGATAGAAATACACCGTTTGTTGCAATATGCTTGCGACAACAGTAAATTTTCAGGCGGACAAACTTTCGAAATTACAGTAGTTACAATTTTCACAACAGATGGCGCTGCAAGTGATGTGAAAGGTATAGAAGACAACGCAGTCTGTGGGTGCGCCATTCTGTACGTCGTCTTTCTGCTGTAAGCGTGTGCTGTTCACAACGTGCAAGTGTGCTGTGGACAACATGGTTTATTCCTTAGAACAGAGGATTTTTCTGGTGTTGGAATTCCACCGCCTAGAACACAGTGTTGTTGCAACAAGACGAAGTTTTCAATGGAGGTTTAATGTAACCAAAGGACCGAAAAGCGATACAATAAAGGATCTGTTTGAAAAATTTCAACGGACTGGGAATGTGACGGACGAACGTGCTGGAAAGGTAGGGCAACCGCGTACGGCAACCACAGAGGGCAACGCGCAGCTAGTGCAGCAGGTGATCCAACAGCGGCCTCGGGTTTCCGTTCGCCGTGTTGCAGCTGCGGTCCAAATGACGCCAACGTCCACGTATCGTCTCATGCGCCAGAGTTTACACCTCTATCCATACAAAATTCAAACGCGGCAACCCCTCAGCGCCGCTACCATTGCTGCACGAGAGACATTCGCTAACGATATAGTGCACAAGATTGATGACGGCGATATGCATGTGGGCAGCATTTGGTTTACTGACGAAGCTTATTTTTACCTGGACAGCTTCGTCAATAAACAGAACTGGCGCATATGGGGAACTGAAAGGCCCCATGTTGCAGTCCCATCGTCCCTGCATCCTCAAAAAGTACTGGTCTGGGCCGCCATTTCTTCCAAAGGAATCATTGGCCCATTTTTCAGATCCGAAACAATTACTGCATCACGCTATCTGGACATTCTTCGTGAATGTGTGGTGGTACAAACTGCCTTAGACGACACTGCGAACACCTCGTGGTTTATGCAAGATGGTGCCCAGCCACATCGCACGGCCGACGTCTTTAATTTCCTGAATGAATATTTCGATGATCGTGTGATTGCTTTGGGCTATCCAAAACATACAGGAGGCGGCGTGGATTGGCCTCCCTATTCGCCAGACATGAACCCCTGTGACTTCTTTCTGTGGGGACACTTGAAAGACCAGGTGTACCGCCATAATCCAGAAACAATTGAACAGCTGAAGCAGCACATCTCATCTGTATGTGAAGCCATTCCGCCAGACACGTTGTCAAAGGTTTCGGGTAATTTCAATCAGAGACTACGCCATATTATTGCTACGCATGGTGGATATGTGGAAAATATCGTACTATAGAGTTTCCCAGACCACAGCGCCATCTGTTGTTGACAATTGTAACTACTGTAATTTCGAAAGTTTGTCTGCCTGAAAATGTACTGTTGTCCCAAGCATATTGCAACAAACGGTGTATTTCTATCGCTGCTCGTTTAGTTTTTATTACCGTTTCAAATATACCGGTCATTTTTGAAACACCCTGTATGTTCGTTATTGTCGCTTACTACCCTCTGTGTTATATCTATTATTTTACAGGTACTGTGTGATTTTTCTTTTGAGAAATATATGAGTACATAATGCACAAACCACCATCAACTGATACAGTTTTATTCTTCTTATCGTCCATACTTTTTAACATATAAACTACTTTTGAAGTGGCAAAATATGCTAGAACAAATGAAAAGCCTATAAAACTCCGCACTGCACAACATACTTGCTGTGAGAGAGTCGCAGTTCCTGAAATCCATCATCCATGGTCTCTGGCCTGCAGAGAAGCACTGCAGCCCTGGGTCCATGGATTAACCGTGGGAACCTGCTGCATTACATCACAGACAAACAGACCTGGCTTATGGGCATATTGGTGAGACTAGATTGAACAGGCAGGGCCTGCACGGCAGTCCCAATCCATTACAGATACCTGCAGAAACGGCCTGTGGTTTTGGCCCGTTGCAGGAATCCACTCATTCAGGAACCACAGACAGCATTGATGAAATGAGGCTGTGGTGATCAATCCATGCAACAGATAACTTATTCAAATGCTCTGGGAATAATAATGAGGGTAGGTAGCAACTCACCGTGAAGATGATTCCAGAGCCACAAGCAGGCACATAGTAAAGACAATTATCCTCTCACAACTAAATTTTCAGCCATAGCTTTTGTCAGAAAACGAGCACACACAGATTCACACAGTCACTCAGATACAACTCGTGCACACTTGGCCACTGGCCAATGCCTCTGTGTCTACAATCTCTGAGAACCAGATCCAAACAAACCACTCCTCGTGCCTCTCGTCGGCAGCTGCTAGGCTAACGAGTGGTGGCAACACTGGCTGCAAGCTGAGGGAAGTGGTAGGAAGAGGAGAAGCAGTAGTAATGAGGGAGTAGGGAAGGCGGCACACATACTCAGCTGCACCCAGACAGCGACGATGCATGACACCTCAGTAAACAAACTATTTGATTTACTGAGACAAAAATGAGATTTTTTCCAGTGTTTTTTCAAATATCCCTTATGAGTTTGAAATTCTTTGATTTTCCCTGGTTTTGAAGTCTATGGTTATTGTCTTTGGAGACAGGTTTCCACTACGATAAACTCCTGTTGAAGCTTTGAGAGAGTAAGAGCCCTACACCATTCCTGTGCACTGCATCTTCACCTGTCAGCCCTACATATAGCAGCTCTCCACCATTTTATGTTCAAACTTCCGTAGATTCTGGCCATCGTATTTCACTTAGTCCCAATATCTAGTATGGATTGTCCTTTTCGTTCCAAAGGACATATCTTTAAAATCCATCTGATTATTTTTCCTTTCAGTTTCAGTGATTTTAATTTTTTGGTAGTGCACATTATGAGCCCACAGCATCAGTGTGTCCTGCTGGGGATGTCATCTCATGGCCAAGTTTTATTTCTGTGCTCTACCTGTCACACAGCTTGTCTTCACGTCAGTCACAGAACATCATCCACCCTCCACAGTAAGGCCTACGTGCATCACTGCTTTCCTTGATACCAAGGGTCATTTGCTGCCCATATTACTATACTGTGCCTGTTGTCACCAATTATAAAGGAAAAGGAAAAGATAGGATACAAAACAGGGCACTGTGAGAGGCAGTTTGTATCGTCTGTGGGGACCTGCCCGGCTTGGGTGATCCTGCCGGCAATTACACAGTCACTCATACGGTCTAGCCCTCCACTTCATTGGAACACAGACTGCCATGTCAACATAGACAATGTTTCATTAAGGTGGTGTCTCCTGAGGGCAAGTACCTTATCTCCTACCTTTAAAGTTCTCCTGCATACCTTGTGGAACTAGCACCCCCTTGAAGAAAGCATACAGCAGAGACAAGGCTTGGACACAGCTTAGGTGATGTTTCCAGAATTATAATATAGATAGTCATACTCTAGGAACACATTGTGGATGGTTTTCGTTGTGTTCAGAACATACCTAAGATTTTTGTATGTATTAGGGCTTTGATAAGGAGACATGCTGGAGCCTCCCATCACACAAATGATGGCCACGTGGAACACCTGTTCCTCCTCAAGCACATATCTGCAGTTGGATCCTCAAGGGACTCTTTTTATAAGATGTTCATCTATTCAGTCATAATGCATTGGAAAACATTGGTTTCTGTACCTGTGTTCATTAGGATTATTTGCTTGTTTTATTGACCCCTACTTGTCCCTGTCTAATAGTCAAGAGAATGTTTTATTCAGTAGTTCTGAGACTTTTACTGTTTTGAAAATGTTTGGAAAAATATCTTTATGATGAGAGATTGAAAATCTTTGAGAATTATATTACTGTGTGTTGACCATATGCTTTTAATATGAAAGCTGATTTATTACTTCTTTCTCTGTCCCTACATACTACACTTTCCCACGAAAATTTAGTTTGATCACATTGAGGTAAATATTTGTGTCACTGCTCATGAAGTTTTATTACTCTATTGTGTTTTCATGTGAACTGATAAATATCACATTGGACTGGCATAAGTACAGGAGATGTGTGTTGCTACAGCATACTTTCAAAAACTATTTGCTAGTGAACTTAAGCAATATATTCCTACAATTGTTTGGACTGTTTTATACAGTGGTTCTGCAGTGTTAATACTTCAGTAAGGTAGCTCATCTCCATGGAAGCTTTGTTTGTTTGTCTGATTGGCACCATGGACTGCGTACTTACATTTATTTGACTGTATGGTAAATTCTTTGAAAACAGCCTTCAGAGCACTGATGTGACTTGAAACATGTTCATTGCTGAGAGATGGCCATAGGATGTTGCTATCTTGTTCAAATTTCTAGATTTTCCATAGCTGATATAAAATTAAAAAAAAAAAGATTTGTGCAAAGCTCTTCAGGTTAATGCTATAATTTATAAACCATATTTTTTTATATATCTGTGTCAAAATAGGTTTTGTTTTGTCTTTTGATGTTGTAATGTTATACATCAAGATAACTGTGATCTAAAACCATTATGTGACAGGACTACAAAAATGTGAAAAGCCTCAGGAAAGACTGAGATAGTAAAACGAAGACTGTTCATGATGATATCTAGCTTTGAGTCACCACATATCAATTTATTGAAATGTTTCTTCTTGTTTCATGCTGCACAACAAAAATCTAAAGATAGACAGGGTCTGATTTTTTAGTATAATTGTGTTGCTTGTTTTACACAACAGTTGCTTTTCCTTCCAGGGTCTGAATTATATAGCAGGTTTACTTTTGCTTGTCACCAAGGATGAGGAAACAACTTTCTGGTTATTGAAAGTACTTGTTGAGAAGACACTGCCGAAATATTACACGAGGACTATGGAGGGTGTGATAACTGACATAGCAGTACTGGAAGAACTTGTGAGGTATCATCCGAAATTAAAATTAAATTATGGTCTGAATTCTGAAATTCTTAAAAAATACTTATTATTAGATGCAATATCATGTGTACTGAAATTAAATTTGCCCTCTAAATTTGATGTTTCATTTTATGGTGTCTGGTTTTGTTCCTAGGCTAAAAATACCAGATGTACACAAACATGTCCAGGATGTCGGCTTACCATGGGCAGTGATAACAACAAAATGGTTTATCTGTCTCTTTGCAGAAGTTCTACCAATAGAAGTAAGTGATTTACTGTTACAAAATTCTCTGTAGAATTGTTTCTTGCAGCTGAATAGCAACTTTACAATGAGAAGACAAAAGTCATGGGATACTTCCTAATATAGTTTTTGGGCCTCCTTTTGGCCAGTCTAGTGCAACAACTTGACGTAGCATGGACTCGACGGAAGTCCCGTTTCTCTATAGCTGTCCATTGTTGTGGAAGTGTTGCCGATGCAGGAAGCTGTACACTGACCGACCTCTGATTATGTCTCATAAATGTTCAGTGGGATTCATGTCGGGCGATCTGGGTTACCAGGTCATTCACTCGAATTGTTCACAATGTTCTTCAAACCAGTTGCAAACAATTTTGGCCCAGTGACATGACATTGTTTATATGGGGACATGAAGTCCATGAGTGGCTGTAAATGGTATCCAAGTAGCCAAACATAACCATTTCCAGTCAGTGGTTAGTTCAGTTGGCCCAAGGACCCAGTCCATTCCCTGTAAACACAGTCCACACCTTTATGGACCCACCAACAGCTTTTACAATGCCTGGTTGACAACTTGGGTCCATGGCTTTGTGGGGTCCATCTAAACTCACATCCTACTATCAGCTCTTATCAACTGAAATCTGTACTCTTCTTACCAGGCCACAGTTTTTCAGTCACCTTGGGTCCAACCAATATGGTCACGAGCCCAGGAGAGGCACCACAAGCGATGGTCGCACTGTTCGCACAGGCACTCTCATCAGTTGTCTGCTGCCATAGCCCATTAACGCCAAGTTTCACCATGTTGTGCTAATTGATACATTCGTCGTACATCCCAAATTGATTTTTGTGTTTATTTCAAACAGTGTTGCTTGTCTGTTAGCACTGACATCTCTGTGCAAAAACTTCTGCTCTCGGTCTTTAAGTGAAGGCTGTCGGCCATTGTGTTGCCCATGGTGAGAGGTAATGCCTGAAATTTGGTATTCTTGGCACACTGTTTATCTTGGAATATGAATTCCGTAACAATTTCCAAAATGAAATGCCCCATGCGTCTAGCTCCAACTAGCATTCTGTGTAGCTCCAATCAGCATTCTGTGTTCAAAGTCTTTTACTTCCCATCATGTGGCCATATTCAAATTGGTAACCTTTTCATATAAATCCCCTGAGTACAAATGATAGCTCCGCCAATGCACTGCCCTTTTATATGTTGTTTACGTGATACTACTGCCATCTGTGTATGTGTGTGTTGCTATCCCATGACTTCTGTCACCTCAGTGTGTAATCTATTGTGTTAGCACATAAAAGACAGAACCTGTTTGATATGTTTCAAGCAACATAATTTAAAGTGGTCAGATTTGGTTAGAGAGAAATAAAAGCTTGCATGCTTAGGTACTTTATGTTAATGAAATTATCTTGATCAGCGCCACACTTGATTGATAAAAGATTGAGTATAATATATACATATCATGTTGCCTGCAATTACTGCTCATGATGCTTCTGTCAGTTGCAGTGAGCAAACGCAGCTGTGACACAATAAACATGTTTCAATACAGCTGTGATGGTTGTCATTAATATTTTATGTTAATGTGTACAGTCCGAGCTGATCATCATTTTTGTCACATTTTAAGTAACATAATACAATTAGACATTTGGCCATATTAGGTGACACAATGAAATGAAATTCTTTTCCAGGCAGCCTTGTAGACAATTTATAGAACATATCAAATTGTCTGTCATACTTCCATTCAGTAGACCGTATTTACTGCCACACTCGTTTTTTGTATTTAATTTGATAGATTCAAAAGTATCATACATTTATAAAGGCAGTTCTTTGCTGTCAAGTAGTGTTGCTTACGTATCACACTCACAACCTCCCCACTTGACTTATGATGTGTTACGTGTCAAACACATTTTAACAAGAGTGGCAAACAGCTTACTATTTAAACCAACAAATATCATTTAACTTAAAATGGGTACCTTATTATGTATCAATACACATTTTTTACCCTGAACTCCGAAACAGTTACCAAAAACTACTTTAAGCAGCACCAAATTTTACCAATTTGTCGGTGTAGGACCCCAACTGTCCTTTTGTTAAGCAATATTCCATTCCCCCAAACCCCCCCTCCCCGGTGACAAACTTCTATGCCGGGTAATCACCCCTGATGGCCATAACACATACTTGCTCATCCTTGACACTACCCCATGCAGCTATTAAAATTTAATTATATGACCAAACAGAAAGAGTTCAGCATTGATAATGCAAACAATCAGTCCAACTTTAATGTATGTGCGTATCTCGAGTGTAATTAAATCCTGAATAATATCCATGTAAACATAAAAACATAAACAAATTAAATGTCAGTAAAAAAAAAAATCACATGAGTGTTGTAGAGATCTTGACCAACATTGTCCAAGCTCACAAAACTCATCTTTGTCTTTGTAATATAATGTTGTGGCTATGTTTTAGTGCTTTCTAGTGCACTGCAAAGTGATGATCAAGTCAAAATTGACCGATCATGGCATAAAAATCTCTTAAAAGTTCCATAGTTTTTAATATAATTTCTGTGAAACAGCATCAGTTGCAACTGATTGTTGCAGTCCATTATTTGATTTCTTAACTTTCTCTAACTGTGATGTACTTAAATTTGTTGTACTATTCATCCCATTGTTTTTAATATATTTTCTTCTCTTGTGACTTTGAAAGTGTGTGTTTCCTGCAAGAATTGAAACCTATTGCAGTGCTCCAGAAATCTTGTTTTACTTTTTTTTTTCTGAAGTATCTATGCTAGTAATAATTCTTACCCCCTCTCTTCTACTGTAGCAGCCCAGTGACTCAAAGACAAGTTGTCTTATTAAAGAATATAAGTACATATCAAAGATACATAATATAGCTGATGTGCACAGTGAATAACCATTAACATACAGTATGACATATTCAGCAGCCAGTAGATTGCTGTGACCTGCATTCATCACATCTGTGCATACAGTGTTGCTATTGTCGAAATCATACGTTTCACTCTTATTTCTTACATTAACTATAGGTTTAGGTACTGACAATCGACCTTCAGGTACCTTCTCTGTATAGACAACTTCACACTATTTCCTGCTTCTCACCCAGTCTCCTTTAGACTATAAAATTTGGACTGTCAACAATTAAATCATCTATTTCCTTATCAGTGATTACAATGTCTTCTTAATGTCCTTCCTTATACGTAATAAAATTCTCATGGCACTTATTTGCTGCTTCTGGCCTCGTCAATTCCACCACACGTTGGACGGAATTAAGATACTCTTTGAATTCATTTCTTAGATTATGAGTTTGACCATGAAATCAGATTTCAGTTCTGTTTAATTAGCATGTTGCTTGTGCAAAGCAGTACTGTTAGCTCTCATCTCTTTGTACGTGTTGTGTATGAGACTACGTAGACTATACTCTTCCTCCTTAGGGTACACAGACACCTTATCAATTACTTCATCAGTTATTTACATTTTGCTGACAGTTCCTGCAGTTTCTGATCCGGTCATAATGTTGTCTCATCAAACAGCACCACTAAACCACTCTTATAATCCTAATTGTCCTCCATGATTAATTGTTGAAGTGATGTTCTTAAAACTTGTTTATGCCTACATACAAGGTGCGACAATAAAGTAATGAGATTGATGTGAAAAAAAAATGTTGCTTACCATTTTACCTTCAAAGTAGTTCCCTTCTGATTGCACGCACTTTTTTCAGTGCTTCTGCCATTGATGGTAACATTTCTGGAACTCATCATCTGTAATATCCTCCAAGACCCTCGTCACAGCTTTTTGGACATCTTGTGTTGTTTTAAAATGGTGTCCCTTGACCACCGTTTTGACTCTTGGTAATAGAAAAAAGTCGCAGAGAGCAATATCTGCTGAATAAAATGGCTGTGGAAGTATTGAAATTTGTTTTGAGGTTAAAAATTGCTGTACTGACTGAGCAGTATGGGATGGTGCATTATCATTATGCAGAATCCAATTATAAGCAATGTTGGCACGGACACGAAGAATTCTTTTATGAAGTCTTTCTAAAATTTCTTTGTAGTAATATTAGTTAACTGTTTGTCTAGGAGGCACCCACTCTTTATGAACAATTCCCTTGGAATCAAAGAAGCACACAAGCATGCATTTCACTTTTGACTTTGACTGCGATCTTTTTTTTTGTCTGGGTGATCCCTTTGAGCACTATTACGAACTGTGGCGTTTTGTCTCTGGATCGTACTGAAAAAAAAAAAAAAACAACTTTCATCACCAGGGATAACATGGCTCAACAATTCTGGATTGATTTCCATGTGTTCTAACAGATCGGCTGCCACATTTTTCCGTGTTTCTCGCTGTTGTGGTGTGAGAGTTTTGGGGACCATTTTTGCACAAATCTTTCTCATACCAAGAACTTCAGTTATTATTAGACAAACAGTTTCCCGATTGATGTTCAGTTCTATTGCAATCATTTTCACAGATAATCTTCGATCAGATCGTAAGAGTTCACGCACCCTGGCCAAGTTGACATCTGCCTGTGAGGTTAATGGTTGTCCAGTATGGTTTTTATGCCAACGAAAAACTCGAGCTCTTGACATAACCTCCTCTCCAAAAGCCTTCTGAAGCTTACCGTAAGTTGTCGTTGCATTTTCACTCAATTTAACGCAAAAAGAAATGGCATACCGTTGCGCAATATTATGCAGTTTAATTTCCATGACGAGACACAAACCCGTGTTAACTTACTACAGAAAAACTCATGACTGAGCAGTTGCATCGATGTGCCGCTTGGACTAGAAGCAGCTTATAGACCAAGGTCAAAGATATTGTGCCTAACCAAGCCTGCAGGGTTGCCACATCTTGCAAAGAAAATCAGTCTCATTACTTTATTGTCGCACCTCGTACATATGCTGCTGCTGCTAGTCTTTTCCTTTCCCGTTCTACTCGCAAATGAAGTGAGGTAAAAAAATGATTGTTTGTATGCATCCATACAAGCCTTAATTTCTCTTATCTTTGTGGTCCCCAGATGAAATGTACATTGGTGGCAGTAGATTCATTCTGAAGACATCTTCAAATGCATGTTCTCTAAATTTTCTCATTTGTGATCCTTTGAAAATAACATTGTCTTCCCTCCAGGGATTCCCACTTGAGTTTACGAAGCATCTCCATAATATTCACATGTTGATCAAACCTACCCATAACAAATCTAGCAGCCCCCCACTGAATTGCTTCAAGGTCCTCCTGTTATCTGACGTGATGAGGATCCCAAACATTCAGGCAGTGCACAAGAATGGATAACACTAGTGTTCTACACATGGTTTCCTTTACAACTGAATCATACTTTCATAAAATTCTACCAATAAACCTAAGTCGACCATTCACCTTTCTTCCCAGAGCCCCTACATATTTGTCAATTTCATTTCTATCTGCAGCATTAGACCTGGATATCATTATTCTGCAGTGAGGCACTGTGTCAGATGCTTCCCAGAAATCTCGTAATATGGAATCTGCTTGTTGCCATTCATCCATGGTTTACAGGATATAATGTGGGAAAAGGGCAAGCAGAGTTTTGCACAAGCAATGCTTTCTAAATCTGTGCTTATTTGTGGACAGAAGCTCTTAGGACCCAAGGAAATTTATAATATTCTAACTGTGAACGTATTTAAGAAATCTGCAGCAAACCAATGTTAAGGATATTGGCCTGTAATTTTGCGGATTCATTCTTTTACTCTTCTCACATACGTGACTCATGTGCGCTCTTTTCCAGTCGGTTGGGACTTTCCACTAATTGAGAGATTTGTGATAAATGTAAGCTGAGGGGCCAGTGCCACAGAGTACTCTGTAAAACCAATTTGTGATTCCATCCAGACCTGGTGACATTTGTTTAAACTCTTTTAATTGCTTCTCTATGACAGAGATACCTGTTACTAAGTCCTCCATACGGGAGCCCATACAATGGCCAAGCAGTTTGTGCAGTCCTGTGTGAATGATTCAAATGCAAGGTTTACAATTTCGGATTTCCGTTTGCTGTCCTCTATTTCCATTCCAGACTGATCGAAGCATGACTAAATAAAAGCCTTTAACCTGCTTGGAAATTTTAAGTAGGACCAGAATTTTCTCAGGTTCTCAGAAGATCTTTTGCTAAGGTGCGACATGTATCGATCTTTTTGCAGATGCGCAAATCTCTGATATTCTGCCCCAGTGTGTTCGAATATCTGCCAGGCAGAATGGATGTAGGTAATGGCTGCCAGGCGGCACTGCTGCAATTGTGGGTGCTGTGGGTGCCGATGTAAGCACCACCATAAGCCATGTCTGTCTGGCCGACCTTTCAGGGCTCGCAGACTCCCTTCAAAGCCAGCAATGCAGCCGTTCCTTTGTTAGTTGTCATTTCTTGGCATTATCAGATATATCTCACTACACATCATTGCCTTGCTTCCGAATTCACTACTCTATTTGATCTTGGTTTACCCTTTGGACTTGTTATTCTGCCAAACTGTCTCAGTTTTCTGCCATTCTCTTGTGTTATCCACCTATTGTTCTTGGGCATCTCATTGTTGATACTCTCAATCAGCTAGTCAGCCAGCACTGGTTGTGAAGTTATTCCCTGACTTGTCCAATTCTCATCACTATGATTGGCAATGAGGTAAAAGTGTAGTGACTATCTGTGATTGCCTGAATGCAACTCGTGAAGCAGCAACAGCTGCTCTGGGAGCAACAGTTGTTAATGCAGGTCCAGCAGCAACAGCAGTTGCAGCAAAAATTGCAACGTGTGTTGGATCGCTTACAGTTTCACGTTTCTCAACCCATCCAGGCTGTGGTCATTTCCCAGGTGGAGTGCCACCCACCCGAGTTCCTGTCATTTAATGATAAGAAAGATGATTGGGGCACATATTTGCAGTGTCTGAAGCACGAGTTCAGTGCTTTTCAGGTTTCAGATGACACTTTCCAAAGATTGCTCTTCCTTTTTTGGGCTTTCCGAAGATATTTTTCTTGCTAAAGATGTTGGTTCCTCTCTCAAATTCAGTTGCACTGAAGTTCGGAGAGATGCATTCATTGCTATCCAGTTATTATTTACAAATATCCCATGTGGTTGCATCGCGCGCCGAGTTGCATCAATACCCAAGCAGACTGGTCAGTCATACTGCTCATGGGTGATGGACATACAATGTTTGAGTCAATGTTACGATTTCATTTGTGCTAGCCTGACTTGCAAAAATTCACGTGCAGATTCACTGATCTGAGACGTTGTGGTCCAGTTGTCTCCCAATTCAGAACTTCATACTGCAGTTCTCGAACTGGACAACCCTACCTTAGACAATATTTTGAAACTCACGCCCTCTTTTGAGATCACACAGGCTGCAAACAACGTCTCACGGCTCGACCTCAGGTAGTGGCAATCCAGCCGCTGCCTTGGAGGCAGAATTCTCATAAGTCTTTTTCCTGCTTGTGGCATTGTGATTCATCAGTTTTGGACATTTCCATTGTTTCTGAACAGCCTGTCACATCCCTTTGCTGTCAGCAGCAGAGTCTCCCATGATGTCCTGACTGCTTCATGGCACACCTGCACTGTGCCCATTGTGGGAAAGAAGGGCATCTCCACACTGTTTGTTATGAACCAGTGACACAGTCAGATGCCGCCCCCTCCCCCCTCCCCTTACTACTACCACCACCACCAGTGCGTCATGGGATGGTGCATGAACTTAAGAAAGTTCTTTCTCAGGATGATTCTTCCACATCTAAGTTGTTTACCACCCTCATGAATGTAACCTAGAATTTCCTCTTCCAGGTGGACACAGGAACTAGTATTTCTTTGATCAACTTCCATACATATGCTTGTCTTGGTTCCCCAGGCTTGAGCCCACCTTCCTGTACATTGGTCATCTGTGGTAGCAGTTTGAATCCTCTTTAGGGTCAATTCATGGTCAATGTTATAGACATACAGGTCGTCCAGCTGGTAACTCTGTTTGTTGTCACTAGTCAGTCAGCTGGCAACATTTTTGATCTCAATGTCTTCTCGCTATTTGGGTTTTCCATCACTGGCATCATTGGTAAGGTTCAGGTCAACTTCAACAGTTTGATTCCAGGAGCTTGAAGACCTTTGTGCCTCTGTTTAAACCAGCCTAGTGTGTGCCATGGATTTCCAGGCCCAGGTTTCCTTGGTCCAGATTCTATGCCCCATTTCTGCTGAGCAGGACCTCTTCCTGTCTCTTCAAGGGCAGTTGTTAAGCAAGTACTCGATCACCTCCATGCAGCTCCAGTAATTGAACCTGTCAAAACTAGTACTTGGGCCACACCCCTGGTGGTGGTCTAGAAACCCAGTGGCTCTCTATGGCTATGATAAGATTTTAAATTGATGATCAATGCCCAGGCACAAGTGGAAACCTATCCCATCTTGCGTCCGGAGGACCCCCTCACGAAGAGTGCTGAACATGAACATGAATATTTCTTTAAGGTAGACCTTGCTAACACATATTTGCAGATCCCCCTGGACAAGGAATCGCAATGCATCATACTCATCAACACACTCTTTTGCTTATGCTTTTGCTCTTACCCTTTTGAATCTCTTTCACTCCAGTGATTTTCTAGAAAGAACCGGAACAGTTAACCCGTATCCATTCCTGCGCATACTAACAATCTAGATGACTTGACTGTGTCAACACCACCTGCACAACTTTCATACCCTCTTTACCATGGTGCTTGGTGCACAGCTCAAGTGCTTCTTACACAAATGTCAGATTTTTCAGGAACAAGTGGCGCAGTGCTGGCGCGTAGGAAAGATATCGGTATGGGGCAGCCAATTGCCTGTGCGTCAGAGACACTGACAGCAGCGCAAAAGAACTACTAACAGATTGAGAAAGAGGCTTTGGTGATCATCTTTGCCATTAAGAAGTTATATGTTTATCTCTTTGTACCAAGTTTATCCTCATTATGAACCACAAGCCAATAGTGACTCTTTCTGGACCCTCCTCAGCTTCTGGAGTGGACCGCACACCACCTCCAACAGAGGGCACTCTTCCTCAGCTCTTACATTTATACTATTAAATACAAGCCAACAGCACAACACACAATAGTGAATTCCCTTTCTTGTCTGTCCTGAGGGCCCGACCTGGCATATGACTGACAGGAAATCTCCAGTTTTCACGACAAGTAATGACAGCACTCGTTGATGGATTTCTCATTATGGTGATTCACATCGCTGCAGTCTTGCACCATGCCCCATCTTGTGCAACATGTCAGGCACTATGTTCTACAAGCGTGGACCACTTCTATTTCAATGTCTGCGTGCCGATTCTGAGCTCCAAGCCTAGGCCACCTCTGTGCCACAGTTTGTTCGTCATCTCCGATGTTCTCCTGCTTGACGCCGACAGGGGATACTCACCTAACCTGTGCCGCCATGTTCTGCACATCCCCCATTGTGAGCCTTGGGGTATGTCGTGCAAGAAACCCCCCCCCCCCCCCCCCCCGTCCCCCATAAGACAGCATGCCTACTGACTGGGACTGAACAGAAGTATGAAGACCATGATGTGCAACTGTTCTGCTTGTGTCTGGCACCAGGCAACACCAACTCAATCTTTTGCCCCCCTGACCCCTCCTTGTTGATTCTGGAATTTCATTCATCTGGGCTTTGCTGGCCGTGTTGTGGGATGTATGTGGCTCATTGTCGTGGTCGCTTATTGTAGCTACCCCTATGTGGTCAGCATGGCGTCTGCCACCACTGACGCCACTCTTACTGCTCTCATCCAGATTCTCACCACCTTAGGGCCTCGTTGCACCATCATGTTGGATAATTCACCCCAATTCACAGTGGTGGCTTTTGAACAGCTCTGCATCTCCAATGGTGTGTATTGGGCACTGTCTTTTTAGCCATCGCCATTTGTTAAGTTTTGCTCCCCCTCCATTTTGTGCTCATTTCCCTCAACCTTTGACAGTTTGCCATTTCCTGGCGGAATGCCCTTTTTTTAACCGCTTGCTTCCAGGTTATGTGTACAGCCTGAGTTATCAGCCATTTTAATGAATGAAACACAGGCTGTCGATCTTGCCCTTTTTATCTGTCACAGTAATATGGCGAAGGACATCTAATCTTTAGCTCAGGACCTATATTTCTCTGTGGCATATTTTATGATCAGTCTCCAAGTACTTGTTTTTAGCTGTCTTTCCTGCTGTCGATTGATCTCAACATGTACTCGCTTTTAACTCCTTTCTTTGTCTTCGTTTTCTACAGTTACGACATAGACATGTATGATCCTCAATGTTTTTGCATCCTAAAATGAAACAAACAAAACCTCCAGTGGTAAATCGCAGTATAAGTTGCACACGTTTAAGCAACAAATGTTGAAAGCTGTGGGTACTTTCACCACCATGGCTGCGCTCACACTGTTTCTCGGCACCTACCAGTCCACCCTTCCCATGACCATAGCCAACAAAGCTCCTGTGTGGGTGGCAGTCACATATTCTCACTCACCTCCTGGCCCCACAGCTGACAGAACCCCAGACCCAACCTGTTGGATACTTTCAGCAGGGTACAGCTGTGTGGGCTTGCTCATATGGGGCAAAACCCTTGCTGGTGCTGGTCAAAGTGGTTTCCACACCAGCCGAGGTACAGCTTACGTTCCTAGGTCCCCAGCAACAGTTCTCAAAGATGCGCCATGGAAGTGGAGGTCTCAGGGTGACCTCTGCCATCTCGGCCGTCGTCGCCCACTCAATCCATGCCCACATCACTGGGTGCCCCAGTGTTTTCTACCAGCAAACCTCTATGCTGGGCCTCGACACCTGCCACTTGTTCGCCTTCCCCAGAATTGTCTGTGGCGCTTCCATCCTTAAATACCCATTTCATGTGGAGGTACCTGGTATCCTAGCTTGGCATGTTTGAAGACCCACCAGGCGGTATGGGCATTGATGATGACCACTAGGCAACGCTGTTACAGTAGTGTGTGTTAATGTAAGCCAGCCTATTAGGGCTTGCGGCCATCCTTTAAAGCCAGTAGCATGGCCGCTCCATGTGTTAGTTGTGATTTCTCTACTTTACCATGTATATTTTGCTGTATGCCGTTGTCTTCATTCTGAATTCGCTACTTCGTAGTATTTGATATTTGTTTGCCCTTTGGATTTTTTATTCTGCCATGCTGTCTCCATTGTCTATCGTTCTCTCATGTTGGCCGCCGGTTATTCTCTGGTGACTCACTGTCAGCCAGTTGGTCAGCCAAAGCTCATTGTGAAGTCATTCTCGGATGTGTCTTGACTCTGGTCGCTATAGAATCTTTACTAGTTTTTCCCTATCTTCATTTGCAAGTTCATTTTTGAAACAAAAGTACAACAATCTCTGTTTCTTCAGCAATTTCCAAATTTTCATACTAAAGCACAGTGGGTATTTTTCATCCTTAATTTACTTGGCATGTACTTCTCGGGGACGCAATTCATAATCCATTTAAACTTTGCTCGTAATTTCTCTGTGTCCATCACACTGGAACTAAATGACATACATTCATTTTCTAAGTGGGATGCTAACAAGTGCTGATCTACACTTCTATCAAAACTACTCTCATAGCCTTGTTCAGGGATTCATTAACTTCAGTAACTATTGTCGCTATGATATCATGATCACTAATCTTTGTTTCTACACTGACTATGTTGATAACTTAAAGCGTGTTTGTAGCTGCAAGGTCTAAAACACTTCCAATGCATATGGTCTGTTGAACTACCTCCTCAAGACAGTTTTTGGCAAACGTGTTCATAACAGCTTCACGAAACTGCTTGTCCATTACTAGCTGCAATGAATCCATAGATGTTCCAGTCTGTACTCAGAAGGTTAGTTACCTCCGACTAGTATTGCAGGATCTAAGTATTTCCACACTACTGAGCATAAACCGTCTTTGAACGATTCTAATACTGCCACAGCAGAATCAGATCATTGGTATAAACATCCCATAATTAACTTGAGGTCACTTAGAGCTGTTACATGCATCTTGATAATAATCTATGAGGTCAGCAGTGTCAATGGATGGAGGCTGAGCTGCCAACATTCACGAGTGCAGCTGAAAAACCCACGACCAGTAGGCTGCAGTCAAGCCCTAAGCAGCAACCAGCAGCTCCCCGATTGCTCAGCTGGTTAACACATAGATGGGTGCAATGTCCCATCTGTTGTTGCCGATCATTATGGACCTGTGACGGCTGCCTTTCTGCCGATGTCTGCAGTGCTCGCCTGCGCCATAACCACTCACTGCCATCAACTGATACAAATGCTGGCTATTAGACCTGCGAAGTTGGAAGGCAACCACTCATACCCATGTAGTGGAAACAGGACTGTACTTAATCAAGCAAATGATAAAGAACCAGTGAGAGAGAAAATTTGCTCTATCATGCTCAGTCAATGCCACAGCAGCACTGCCTGTGACCAGCCATTTTCTGTTTTCAGTCTTTGATGTCTTCATTGCTCAGTAGCATTATGTCAACTGCCTCAGACTCGCCTAAAGCTTCTGCAGGCACTACTAAGGATATATAAAACTGTGTCATGTACAGAGTTGAGAGGAGCAGCATCAACCAATCTGCTGTCCACAGCCAAATGAAGTCACAGCTTCACCACCACCTACCTATCAGACTCCTCCTCAGCTAATAATCTGCCAGTACGATGCTGACTAAAAATGATCGCCAGTGTGACATCTCTCCTGTTAGGAAGAATTTTAATTATACATGATGATAATTTGTAAGTCCATCTTCTTGCCTTCCCAAACCTGGATGCATATTGACCCAGAGAAGATACCACACAGGAGAGACCTAAATTACATCTCCTGATAAATGCTGTGTTTAGTATCTCATAAGCCTTGACAAGTCTCCATGCATCTGACTGCGTGGGGTTTAGAGTTCGAGATTACGCCTTCACCTGATGTGAATCCTTAACACTTCAACCATCACGTAATAATAAAATTAGATAACAACTTCTGGCTACAAGAAGTATTATAAGTTTTCTGCTTTAACACAATTCATATATATTTTTCATAATATTATACATTGCCTATGCCATAATTCCCTAACCAACCTTAAGGCAAGTTCAGTCTTAGATTCTACACATTTCAAGCAAGAGTTGAACATATAATTGTTAAATGCATTTAATTTTCATCAGTTGAGGCAGCAAAATATTCTTGACTGCAGTTGATCGTCACCTCGCTGTTATGGTGCACACTGTAGGAGGAGATTTACTGTAGTTCCACCAGTCCCTTAGCAAACAGTGTGGTCATTCAATTACTTAGCTTCTGCAACATAATCATTTCCACTATTAGCATATGCAAAATTTCCCTCACCCATAGACCATTTGACCTCCCAGTAGCATTTGTAATTAAAATCCTGATAAGCTGGCCACATATTGAGTAATTAACAAATGTTAATGGGCACAAAAGGTGATCAGTTTCACAGTGAAATAAATAATTTTCCTAAGCCATAAGAAAATTAAGGAATTCACACAACTAATTCACTGTTCGCACAGGTTAAACTAAATAAAGGTCAGTTGCCATATAGTGACAGACTTGTGTTGGTATTGATAAATGGCGATGGAAGCCAATGTCCACTGAATACGTTTATCAGTCTGTAGGCCCTGAACAACAACTAAGCACTAGTATTCTCACGTTTAAGTATAATTCACTTGTACAACAATAAATATAGTCTGTTTTGTTATTGGTCAGAGTCCATAAATATAGCCTCATTGTCTAGGGAAGCATCAGTTACATCAGAACATAGTATCAGTTGACTTGCCAAGAATGGACATGAGTTTTTGGCCACTTAGGCTAAAATCAATCAGCTAACTGGTTTCATATGATCAGTCAGCCAGAAGTGCTGCATTTCCATTGCTTTCCAGTGCTTTCCCCGGATGTAGAATAACGACAGTTGTTGATAGTGCTGCATCTTTCATCATTATGTCCAGGGAGATTCCAAGATAAAGGAAGCCCACTGTTTATAAGATTCTCTCCCACTGTTATAAAGCTTGTTGTTGTTGTTGTCTTCAGTCCAGAGACTGATTTGATGCAGCTCTCCATGCTACTCTATCCTGTGCAAGCTTCATCATCTCCAAGTAGCTACTGCACCCAACATCCTTCTGAATCTACTTAGTTTATTCATATCTTGGTCTCCCTCTACGATTTTTACCCTCCACACTGCCCTGCAGTACTAAATTGATGATCACTTGATGCCTCAGAACACATCCTACCTACAGATCTCTTCTTCTAGACAAGTTGTGCCACAAATTCCTCTTCCTCCGCAATTCTATTCAGCACCTCCTCATTAGTTACATGATCTACCCATCTAATCTGCAGCATTCTTCTCTAGCACCACATTTTGAAAGCTTCATTCTCTTCTTGTCTAAACTATTTGTCGTCTATGTTTCATATCCATACATGGCTACACTCTACAAATACTCCTAGAAAAGACTTCCCGACACTTTAATCTATACTCGATGTTAACAAATTTCTCTTCTTCAGAAACACTTTTCTTGCCATTGCCAGTCTACATTTTACATCCTCTCTACTTCAACCGTCATCAGTTATTTGGCTCCCCAAATAGCAAAACTCCTATACTACTTTAACTGTCTCATTTCCTAATCTAATTCCCTCAGCATCATCCAATTTAATTCGACTACATTCCATTATCCTCATTTTGCTTTTGTTGTTGTTCATCTTATAACCTCCTTTCAAGACACTGTCCATTCCGTTCAGCTGCTCTTCCAGATCCTTTGCTGTCTCTGACAGAATTACATCATCATCGGCAAACCTCAAAGTATTTATTTCTTCTCCATGGATTTTAATTCCTACTCCAGATTTTTCTTTTGTTTCCTTCACTGCTTGCTCAATATACAGATTGAATGCCCCTCAACTCTTATAACTGCCATCTGGTTTCTGTACAAATTGAAAATAGCCTTTTGCTCCCTGTATTTTACCCCTGCCACCTTCAGAATTTGAAAGAGAGTATTCCAGTCAACATTGTCAAACTTTTCTCTAAGTCTCTAAATGCTTGAAATGTAGGTTTGCCTTTCCATAACCTATCTTTGAAAATAAGTCGTAGGGTCAGTACTGCCTCATGTGTTCCAACATTTCTGCGGATCAAAACTGATCTTCCCCAAGGTAGGCTTCTACCAGTTTTCTCATTCATCTTTAAAGAATTCATGTCAGTATTTTGCAGCTGTGACTTGTTAAACTGATAGTTTGCTAATTTTCGCACCTGTCAACAACTGCTCTCTATGTGATTGGAATTCTTATATTCTTCTTGAAGTCTGAGGGTATTTTGCCTGTCTCATACATCTTGCTCACCAGGCTATCAGTAGTTCTAATGAAATATTGTCTAATCCCAGGGCTTTGTTTCGACTTAGGTCTTTTGGTGCTTGGTCAAATTCTTCAGACAGTATCATATCTCCCATTTCATCTTCACCTATGTCCTCTTCCATTTCCACAATTTTGCCCTCAAGTACATCTCCCTTGTATAGACCCTCTATACACCCCTTCCAACTTTCTGCTTTCCCTTCTTGATTAGAACTGGGTTTCCATCTGAGCTCTTGATCCTCATAGACGTAGTTCTCTTTCCTGCATAAGTCTCTTTAATTTTCCTGTAGGCAGTCTCTGTCTTACCCCCTAGTGACACGTGCCTCTTCATCCTTTCATTTGGCCTCTTGTCATCCCTGCTTAGCCATTTTGCACATCCTGTTGATCTCATTTTTGATACATTTGTATTCCTTTTTGTCTGCTTCACTTACTGCATTTCTATATTTTCTCCTTTCGTCAATTAAATTCAGTATCTCTTCTGTTACATAAGGAGTTCTACTAGCCCTCTTCTTTTTACCTACTTGATCCTCTGCTGCCTCCACTATTTCATCTTTCAAAGTTACCCCATTCTTCTCCTGTTGTATTTCTTTCCCCTGTTCCTGTCAATTGTTCCCTAATGCTCTCTCTGAAGTTCTCTACAACGTCGTGTTCTTTCAGTTTATCCAGGTCCCATCTCCTTAAAGTCCCACCTTTTTTCAGTTTCTTCAGTTTTAATCTAAAGTTCATAACCAATAGATTCTGGTCAGTCCACATCTGTCTCTGGAAATGTCTTACAATTATAACCTGGTTCCAAAATCTGTCTTACCATTGTATAATCCATCAGAAACCTTCCAGTGTCTCCAGACCTCTTCCATATATACCACCTTCATTCATGATTCTTAAACCAAGTGTTAGCTATGATTAAGTTACGCTCTCTGCAAAATTCTACCAGGCGGCTTACTCTTTCATTCCTTACACCCATTCCATGTTCACCTACTACTTTTCCTTCTCTTCCTTTTCCTACTATCGAATTCCAGCCCTCCATGACTATTAAATGTTCATCTCCCTTCATTATCTGAATAATTTCTTTCATCACATCATATATTTCTTCAAGCTCTTTGTCATCTGCAGAGCTAGTTGGCATATAAACTTCTACTACTGTGTTAGGCATGGGCTTCGTATCTATCTTGGCTACAATACTGTGCTCACGATGCTGTTTGTAGTAGTTTACCTGCGCTCCTATTTTTTTATTCGTTATTAAACCTACTCCTGCATTACCCCCATTTGATTTTGTATTTATAACCTTGTATTCACTTGACCAGAAGTCTTGTTCTTCCTGCCACCGAACATCATTAATTCCCGCTACATCTCACTTTAACCTAACCATTACCCTTTTTACATTTTTTAACCTACCTGCTCAATTAAGGGATCTGGTGTTCTATGCTCCAATCCATATAATGCCAGTTTTCTTTCTCTTGATAACAACGTCATCCTGAGTAGTCCCCACCCGAAGATCCGAATGGGGGAATGTTTTATCTCTGAAATATTTTACCCAAGAAGATGCTATCATCATTCAACCATACAGCCAAGCTGCATGCCCTTGGGAAAAATTACAGCTGTAGTTTCCCCTTGCTTTCAGTTGTTTGCAGTACCAGCACAGCAAGGCTGTTTTGGTTTATGTTACAAGGCCAGAACAGTCAATCATCCATTCTGTTGCCCCTGCAACTACTGAAAAGGCTGGTGACCATCTTCAGGAGTGACACATATGTCTGGCCTCTCAACAGGTACCCTTCAATTGTTGTATCTGTATCTCTGAGGAACGCAAGCCTGCCAACCAACGGCAAGATCCATGGTTCATGGGATTGGATTGGGGTGTGGGGTGGGGAGGGGGGTGGTTATAAAGCATACATAGAGATTATGAAGCATACATTGGTCAAACTATTCATTCTGTTTGTTCAGGAAGTGTGTGTGGTATATCACTGCCACACAATGTTACAACAACCCACATAATCCATTGTGGCTGAGCAGTGCTCAGATGAGGGTCATGCAATGATATATAATCTGACAGAGATGGTTGTTGCCACTTCCCTGTACTAGGATTGTGTTCTGAATGAATCTATTGAAATTAGGCTGGCTGATAATCTTATTAATAGGGATGGCACCTTTTGCTGACCTGCCTTAAAATACAGCATTCTTTTACTCAGTCAGCAGAAGATTTTGATGATTAGTTACATTGGAAATACCTCATTTGCTTTCACCACTCTTAACACTGTTCATATCCTTGCAGCAGGGGCATCCCTACACTTTGCGTGTGTGCCAAGCACACTGTGCTGGTCTGCAGTAAAAGATATCCCAACAGCAAATCATCCTATTTTTGTTGTTGCCTCTAATGCTTCTTCCATCCGAACCTCACCCTCCTGGTTATAGTTATTATTATTACACACTTGGTTCGTATTACCGTTCAGATAGATTAACATGGTATCACAGTTGTCTCTCTTATCTGATTTTCCAGTATGGATTACTACTCATTCTAATTTGCTTAGCAGTTTTATTGATTAACAACAATTTATTGCAATGCACACTTTCTTTCTGGAACATATCAATCATTAACAGATATAGCTAGATGGAAACAAAGTACCTTTTTATCTTAATATTCTAACTCATTCCTACTGATATTAAGGACGAAAATCAGCAGTCACAACACTTTTTTAATTTGGCTGAAAATCAGCAGTCACAACACTTTTTTAATTTGGCTTTTCATGCTTGTATTAGCAGATATCCAAAAGCCACTGAAAATTAGTTTTTCGGTACATATAAGTTAATTTTATTTAAAATTTGTATTTTTCCTTTTCAGACTGTGCTGAGGATATGGGATTGTCTTTTTTATGAAGGGTCCAAGATAATATTCAGAGTGTGTCTAACACTTATTAAGAGAAATCGAAGCAGTCTCCTTGAAAGCACTGACTTTGCTACATTGGCGGAGTGTTTCAAGAATATTACTAAGGATTCATTAGTCATTCAATGCCATGACTTTATGGAGGTTAGTTTTCACTTTAATATGACCCAAGCTGCATTTTGTGGTAGCAAAATTGTGTATTTATGTTTAACAAAGCCACATGTAAAGCAATATTTATCCAAAATGTGTGTATGTGTAGTTAACAGTGACACCAGTGACCGTATCGTTGTAAGTAGCTGAAATTAGTAGTTGATTGTGATGTGAGGTTCGACATGTAGCATGTCCCTTTGTTAGTTTGCTTTTTCAGTAAGAGAGCTGTAATGTGTGATAGTGCTCATACTGTCATTACAGATTAATTAACCCTTGACCTGTACAAGCTGCCTTCGTGTCATGTAATACTTTGGAGTAATGCTGGAGTGCGGAGGCGATTGGGTGTTGGCGTGGGGGATTGGTAGGGAGTACAGTCTTTTGGGAAGTTGTTGTGCGTGTGAAATTAATTCACGTGCAATGAGGATGATATTATAATTTGACCTTTGCACAAGCAATTTGGACATCTTTGTTGCCTACTTTCAGAAGAGGTTGGTGTGTAGTTATTTTGTTATTAGCGGGTTTCCTAATTGCCATGTCTTGCAGGGGGTAAGGTATCTCCTTCCAGCCACTGTTCCTCAACACAGTTAGTTATATTTAGTTATTAGTGTCTTTAGCAGTGGAAACATAATAGTGGCCTACCAGAACCTAGTTCATTGTATTGAAGTTAGTACCTGGCTGTGGGCAGATGGTGCATTGAAATTATAAAACAATGCAATTGAACACATGTGCATGTGTGCAGCCCTTTTCCTCTGAAAACCCACGCGCGCGCGCGCACTCACACACACACACACACACACACACACACACACACACACACACACACACACACACACACACACAACTGCAGTCTGTGCCTGCTGAGACTGCCCTGTGAGCAGGTGCACATGGTGGGAGACACAACCAGGTGGTGGGAGTAAGGAGGAGGCTGGGGCAGAGAGAGGGAGTGATAGCAGGATAGGGTTGGGGGGGGGGGGGGGGGGGGATGGTAAAGTGCTGCTCATGGGAACATACAGGGATGAGGTGGAGAGAGAGTAGAGCAGCTAGGTGCAGTCAGGAGGTGAGACAGAGGGCACAGGGGAGGATTAGTGAGAAAGAAGAGAGGTAAAAACACTGTGGGTGCATTGAAGGGACTGTGTAGTGCTGGAATGGAAACAGGAAAGGGGCTAGAGCATAAGGACAGAGGCTAACGAAGGTTGAGGCCAGGAGGGTTGGGGGACGTAGGCTATATTGCAGGGAGAGCTTCACACGTGCAGTTCAGGAAAACTGTTGTTGGTCGGAAGGATCCAGATGGCACACACTGTGAAGAACTTGTGGAAATGTAGAACATTATGTTGGGCGGTGTGTGCAGCAGTGGGGTGGTCCAGCTGTTTCTTGGCTACAGTTTGTCAGTGGCCATTCATGTCGACAGATAGCTTGTTAGTTGTTACACCCATGTAGAATGCGATGCAGTGGTTGCAGCTTAGCTTGTATATCGCATGACTTGTTTCACAGGTTGCCCCACCTTTTATGCGATAGGCGATGCTTGTGACTGGACTGCATTAGGTGGTGGTGGGAGCATGTATGGGACAAGTCTTTCATCGAGGTCTATTTTGGGAATATGAGCCATGAGGCAAGGGGTTGGGAGCAGGAATTGTATAGGGATGGATGAGGATATTGTGTAGGTTCAGTGGGCAGTGGAATACCACTGTGGGAGGGGTGGCAAGGGTAGTGGGTAGAACAGTCCTCATTTGAGGATACGATAAGAGGTAGTCAAAATCCTGCTGGAGAATGTGATTCAGTTGCTCCAGTCCTAGGTGGTACTGAGTCACGAGGGGAGTGCTCCTCTGTGGCCAGACGTTGGGAATTTGGAAGGTGGTGGGTGACTGGAGAGATAAGGCACAGGAGATCTGTTATTGTCCAAGGTTGGGAGGGTAATTATAGTCTGCGAAGGCCTCAGTGAGATCCCTTGTGTGTTTAAAGAGGGGCTGCATGTTATTACAGATTTAATGGCCGTGGGTGGCTAGGCTGTATGGAAGGGATTTCTTGATATGGAGTGAGTGACAGCTATTGAAGATACCAACCATTTCCTCCACCGACTCTCCACAATTCCTGTTCCTTTACCACTTGGTGCCCTGCTCATCACTATTGATGCCATCCCCTTTTACACTAACATCCCTAATACTGCTATTGAAAACTACCTCTACCAACACCGGACAGATTCCAAACCTACAACCTCCTTTGTAATTGCCGTGACCCACTATATCCTCACCCACAATTACTTCTCCTTTGAAGCCATTACATACAAACAAATCCTGGGTGCAGCTAAGGGCACTCGCATGGCACTGTCCTATGCCAACCTATTCATGGGCCATCTAGAGGAATCCCTGAACACCCATAATCCCAGACCCCTCACCTGTTTCAGATTTATTGATGGCTTATTCATGATCTGGATATAGGATGAGGACACCCTATCCAAATTTGTCCAGAACCTCAACACTTTCTTTCCCATTTGTTTCACCTTGTCCTACTGAACCCAACAAGCCACCTTCCTTGATGTTGATATCCACTTGAAAAATTGCTACATCAGTACGTCCGTCTATATCAAACCCACTAACCACCAGCAATACCTCAACTTCGAGAGCTGCCACCTATTCCATACAGCCCAGCCACCCGTGACAGTTGCATCTGTAGTGACAAGCAGTCCCTCTTGAAATACACGGAGGGTCTCACTAAGGCCTTCACACGTATGATTACCCTCCTAACCTTGTACAAAAACAGATCTCCCATGCCTTATCTCTCCACTCATGCACCACCTTCCAAATTCCCACCATCCGGCCCACGAGGACCATTCCCCTCGTGACTCAGTACCACCAGGACTGAAGTATCATACCAGAGATCAGCATTGGCTGAACTGGGGCAGCACATTGCAAGGAAACTACCAGAACTATCTTGAACAGGGTGGCAACTCCATCATGATGATGCACAACCTTTGGAGTCTGAAATTTTATTCCCATCATTTAGCTGTGGGGCATTCGATTTCAGAACTCTGAAGCAATGGTCAAGAAAAGTGAGGCAATTCTCAAGGATGTGACAAAGAATGGCCAGCACCATATGTTCAAGGACTAGTAGAGACAATATAAGATGTTCATTCACGTAGGAGGGGAGTACTTTGAAAAAGTTCATGTAAGCGCTGAAATTGGGTAATAAACATCTGTGAAGGAAAAAAAAATCTGTCTTTGTTGATCAGCCCTTGTGTATAACTGCCATCATATATTAGAAACAGAAATAGTTATCTTTGCTGAGGATGCAAGATTATAGTCATTCCCGGGTGGAGAATCCTCCACTTTTGCACGAGGGGTAAACCAATAATCACAATATAATATTCTAAATTCTTAAGTGTTTATATAGATAAAAACTTGAACAGGAAGTAGGAATGCCAGTTATCGCTCAAACAACCAGTTTTTCGTTACACCAGTTCTTTTCGTCTCCAGTTAACTTGACTGTTAAAACAGCTCAAAATAACTGGTTTTTGAAATAACCAATTATTGATTTTGCATTGCTATTACTTTCAGAAAGAAATGTAGACTTCAAACAAAAATCAAAAACTTCTAATGAAGGTGAAGAGCTCAAAACCATGATCGATATAGCAGTTGACACAGCAGCAGTAATTGGTCTCGTTGTCTCCGGCCAAAATAGTGAAGGTGAAGGAGACAGATGAGGTGACAGCGAGAGCAAAAGGTCACATTTTAATGGCTTCCCTGCATCATTACTTTTGGATGGTATCAATTTTTCACTCTGAAACAACTACAAAACTAAAGGTTCAGTTATTATCCTCAATTTATAGTAGGTCATTAAAATTACAGGTGTATCAGTCAAATTTACCTTCTCTTCCAAGGTACATTGTGGGCGTTTTCTCCTTATATGATGTCTGAAGTTTGATGTGCCTCTTCCCATTTTTAATCTTTTAAAACAGATGAAGTGACGTATTTCATTGTTACCATACTTCTAAAAATACTTCCAAACTAGGAATGGTATCATTTGCAGTAAAACTGATGTCGGAGGACGATTGCAAGAAACTACCATATAGACCAGGTGGGGAGAAGTCTTGCACTCTGCACATATGTGTGTACTATCTAATAGACCATGCCACATGGCAAAGGGTATGTTATTGTCTGTGCAGTGCTGTACCACTCCTTACATCATGTTTGTTTCTAGTTTCTAACTGTAGGCGTTGTTATTAAAATAGTGCTGATCACTTTTCCCAATTTCTTTAATAATCCAATATTTCAAAGCAGTGGAAATTTG
Source organism: Schistocerca serialis cubense (assembly GCF_023864345.2). Lineage (NCBI taxonomy): Eukaryota > Metazoa > Arthropoda > Insecta > Orthoptera > Acrididae > Schistocerca > Schistocerca serialis. The sequence goes on from NC_064639.1 coordinate 284,045,896, forward strand.
ATGAATGGATTTTACTCATTGTTAAAGTGCTGCTGGTATGGCATATTTATATGCCTTTTTTACTCAGTCATTAGTAAAAGATGAAAAAAAACTGTTATAACTGAGACCCAGCAAATATGAAAATATACCTGTTATTTGGTACTAAAATATCAGTATCTGCTTTAACTGGTCAGTTTTTCCCGTCCCTAACTGGAAGTCACATGTTACAGATCTTCTTAAACATCTAAGTTCTGCAGATTTTGTATTAAGGATAGTGGATCAATCCAAATGAAGTGATCCAATAAAAATTAGGTTGGTTGATTGACCATTTTTAAGTATTTTAATTTTTTTTGATATGTGATTACCCTATAATTGAGAAGTTCAAAACAGTTTTTTTTTTTTTTTTTTAATTTTATCTTTCACCTTTACTGAATGGCGGCCATTTTCATTTGTAAGCGCGACTGTTTCAGTTTAGAGACGTTAGCAAAAATATTAATATCTCTGCACTGGGTTAGGTTACAGCATTGCAGTTGACATGATTGTTTTTAGGGAAGTGTCCTCTACAACAATGTCAATTACACAAAGTACCCTAAATCCAAAAATAGCCAGTCAAAATGACCTCCAAAGTTTGGTATCCAAATTTTCAAAAGCCCACTTTTTAGGCCCAAAAATAACGAACAAGGAGTGATTTATGGGAGTCTATTTTTACCTATAGTTAGGTATCATACACTACTAGCCTTATATAGAGCAAGAACATTTACAAATGTTTCCTTAATTTTTTATGAATTTTTGAAATTTGAAAATTTTAATTTTTTGTAAAGTTTGGGGTTAATTATGTCAGGTGGGACTTCATATAAAAATATGTTTTTTGCACAGTTTGTACACCTATATGTTAGCAACGTACTGTAAAAATGTCAACATTGATATCTGACTGTGAAAAAAGATATGACTATTTGAAAATGAAGAGAGAATTCACATTACTCTACTACTGAGCCTATGGCTGTTTCCTATTCATGTGTGATATTGGTGGGATATAATCAGTTATTATTGAAATAAGGTACTGAATTATATACAAAAGGTGGAAACATCACTGAGATTAACATTTATATTATTTTGACATACTTAAAATAAATATTTTCAATTAACATCCTTAGAGATGCCACTGTTCCTAAACCTGATGGTGAATGTTAAGAACACCAATTTCTTCAGACACCTTCTGTGATATAGCATAAGACCTCCCAGTTGCTGTCGTAAGTTCAAGCACTGAAAGTTTCCTTAAAACATTTTTCATAGGTATCAAAACTTTGTCACTAGTAGATTTCTTGAATGATGTTCTTGGGCCATCAGGGTGGTAAAAATGCATAGAAATATCATTGTTTTCCAAACTTATTCTTTCAACCTCTGCAAGTCACCACTGTCCATCATACACACATGCCACCATGTCATTCAATGTTAAAGACAGAGATGTAATTTTACTGACACAATGATCCTCATAAATTTTGGTTTCTGATGTTACATAGCCTTGAACTAAGTTTTCTGCAATGCCAAGGAATTTGTTGAAATGCCTTGTTCCTTTTTATTGCTACACAGTTTTCAAATCTGGTTTGAAGTGTTGTTTCCATATGCAGAACCATTTCTTCTTTCTTGATCAGAAAATAAGTGATGCCTTTAATATTATCCTTGCAGAAGACATACATGTCCTGTACTGTGAGAATTTGGTCGGTGGTTGGTCTTTGTAGGCTGGCTTTATGTACTTCATGTTTTGTTGTACCTCCTAGTCCATCACATGCATTTTTGCCATGGCAAGATGCAAAAAAGTGCCATTCAGCCTCCAACTCAAAGTCTGCTTTGTGGTTGCACAGATTTGAAAAATTCTTTTTGTTCTTATACTGACTACCACTTCCATCTGAAAAGTATATCCGTTTCTCAATCTTGGGAAAATTTTCTTTTATGTAATTTATGCCATACTTTTGAAACACATGTACAGCCAAAGTGTTGTGCTCCAAGTAGTTGCTTAGAGTGCAAATTGAAGAACTGCAAACTTCATCTTTCTCATTTTTAAAATAGAGAATAAATGGATGCACTGTTGCCTGGTCATTGACCCAGTTGTACCTTTGTATTGCATCCTGAATCACAAATGTAAAATTTTCTGCAAAATCATCTAGCACTATGCATTTAGTTTCATGAAGTTTTGCTTTTTTGTCCTTCAAAAACTTATTTTGGATTTTAGAAACATAGTGGTGACTTTTGAGTTTTTGTAAGTTATCAATTAAAGATTCCAAGTACTCTTCCTGTGATTTAACCACTGTTATCATTTCTGCCCTGTCATTTGTGACCCACTGTTTGAAGGTAACACTGTCTGGCATTTCCTCATCATATTCGTGAAACAATTCAATAACGGTTTCCTTACCAGGGCATATATTACACAAAATCATCATGCGGTCATAATTGTTAATGTCACAGACCATTAAATCTAGTAACTCTTTGTAGTTAAGATCACTGAGTTTTGCACCCACAATCATCAGCTTGACATTTTGATGATATAAACAAACACATACGGAGTGTGTCCCTGAGAATCCAGCCAAAATACACCACTTAGGGTGGAGGTCACAAAATTTTGACCTTCCGATTTTGCATTCAGGATGAGAATTTTTGAAAGCTACATTAAGTTCATTTAAATTTGACAGCACTAGTCATTTCTGCTTTGTTACTTTAACTCCATTTATAACAACTCTTTTGCTATCTTCGCAACCTAGGCACATTCTACTGTTTTCGTCATCTTCAAAAAACTGCTGGATCTTTTCAGTTGTTTCTTCACTTATACCTACTCCTTTCTTCTTTCCTAAAACTGGAAGAATGCCTTGCTCTTTCACTAATTTTCGGGTTAGTTTAACAAACGATGAGAAATGTTGAATTCATGAACTATTCTGTTTCTCTTGACCATGAGTCAAGGAGCAAACTTAAAATTTTAACTTTTTCCTCTTTAGATGTCACTGAACATTTAATTTTTAATTTCTCTATTAAGCTCAAATATTCAGTGTCAGATGATGCTGGTGGTAGGTTTTCTTTTTCTTTAGAAATAATGTTGGTATCTGTATTATTAAAGCATGATACCAAGTCTTTTCTAATTTTGTCTGAAATTTGTTGTATCTTGTTTTCAATAGCTGCTTTTCTTTTTCTGCTACTTAATTTTATTATTTTTGAAGCAGGAGATTCTAGTACCTTCCGCCGCGGAAGTCGAACATGCGGCAGAACAAATGGACGTGGTCAGCCCATAGAGGGCTCCGCCTCCGCGGCGGCTATTCCGCGCAGCGGCTCTCGCACAGCGAGGGCGCCACTGCTAAGCCACGTGCAGACAGCAGCCAATAGCCGCTCCCTCCGGTTCCGTATATAGGGACCCGCTCTGCCCTAGTCCAGCCAGTCTGGTACTCTCTCTGGATTTCGTTTCTGTCTCGGCGGTACTGCGTTCTGGTCGTTGCTCATTGTTGACATTTGCCTGGCTCTGGTTCCGAGTGGATTTATGTTTGGTGTTTTGGTGTTGTGGTTTCCACAAGCCTCTGTTGTTTCTCTCTTCCTCATTGTGTCGCTAATAGTCGATCGTGGTCGGTTGTTGTCAGTTGTCGTTGGTCTGTTGTCCGACTCATCCTGTGTTTACCCGGTGGTGTGTGCTCCACCGCCAGCGGCTTCCCCGCCTGGCGGCTCCGATCCGCAGCCCAAGGCGTTCCCTCTGTTGGTTGTGGTTACTACAGAGATAGTCTTAACTTAGAACAAGCAAAATCGAATGTGCTAACAGCTTCCTCATTTAGAATATAAATGTCATTAACAAGGTTACCTGATTCTGGTTCTGGATTCATCACAAATATTTTTGAGTAACAATTTGGGCACAGGAAATTTCCAAGAATCACATTACGTTTCACTTGGAAGCTGTTTCACTCTCACATAACAAGGAGAAATGTTCAAGTTTTATTTCCCTCAAACCTTTAGTAATAGGCTGTTTATGAACTTTAAGTGGATCACAGCAGTTTCTTCCAAAAATGTGGTTGTACTTCAGAATATATTTCTTCTCATGATACTCGCACACTGATGTTACAGAACAACTTACTCGAAATTTAAACAAAGTTTGTGTAACTTCATCAAAGTCATTGAAATTTTTCAAGTTTTTTGAAACTGAACTGTAAACTTTTTTGACACATTTCACTTGCTGTCTGTCCAGCAGAACACTGTTTATCCATGTTATTGCATTCCAGTTACTCTCAAAATTAATTACAAATTACACACAGAACAAAACACATAACACATTCTACACTCTCGAAGTATGTACATCCACTATAATGGAGGTTCCAGAACAGACTGACTACAACAATGCCACACCCAGCAATAATGTACTTCTTTATTGACAATAAGCCTAAACGTAAATGGGTATTTCTGTTACCATAGAACAAAAGCGAAAGCTCCTATTGTTTAATATTGCATTAAAAGTAAATAAACTAAATGAATATTGGGTGATACTGCTAACTAATAATATGTCACAATCAAATTTTATTACAATGAAACAATAAACAATTTAAATAGGCAACAGCCATAAAATCAGTTGTAGAGTAATCCACTGCAGAAATTTTTAATCGCTCTCCGTTTCTCTGCTGCATTGAAACGAGCCATGCGCTTCGTATGACAGCTGCAATCTGGGCCAGTTCTTGTAGCCTCCACCAAATAACCTGTGCTTGTGACAAATTCTTCACCCCTTTGTGTGGCTAATTTCTCCGTTTCTTTTGGATGCTTGTCTTTGTTCACTTTATCTTGCTTTCTTCTAGGCTGTCACATCATCATCTGACTCGACACTTTAAAGAACACAAAAAAATACTTCACTCACTGAGAAATATCTACTATCTACTGAATATAAACACACCCAGGCAACAAGCAGCTCCAGCTTGCACTGCTACAGAAGCTGTAAACAAATCCAGCCCTCATTGTCGACCCAATCTCCTGCCATTTCTAAACACTCACAACTCGACCTCTGCCTCTTAAATACAGTTGCCCCACACATTTCAGTGTGGCTCATGCCACATATTCGGCCATTGATCTCTTGGTTTGCAGGCGCCTTTCCAGATGGGCTTTAAACAAGGCAGACTGGGATGCTTTCACCTCTGCTGTCACCGTTGACTCTCCCCCACATGGTAACATTGATGTGTTTGTTGAGCAGGTAAATACAACGATCATTTCTGCAGTGGGAATAGCGATCCCTTGCTCTTTAGGGTGCCCCCAGCGAAAGACAGTCCCTTGGTGGTTGCTGGAAGTTGCTGAGGCAATTAAGGGGCATCGGCGAGCTCTACAGCGGCATAAGCAGCACCCTTCCCTGGAGCACCTCATAGCCTGTAAACGGCTCCGTGCCCACGTTCGCCAGCTTATCAAAAGACTGAAACAGGAGTGTTGGGAGAGATATGTCTCGACCATTGGGTGCCATATGTCACCTTCCCAACTCTGGGGAAAGATCAAGTGAGTTTTTGGGTACCAGACCCCAACAGGTGTTCCTGGTGTTAACATCATATCTACCGATGTGAACGAGATTTTCGAGCACTTCGCTCGCGCCTCTGCATCAGAGAATTACCCCCCAGCCTTTCGCACTCTCAAACGGCGGATGGAACAGAAAGTCCTCTCATTCACTGCATGCCACAGTGAACCATATAACGTCCCATTCACAGAGTGGGAGCCCCTCAGTGCCCTTGCACATTGCCCCGACACAGCTCCTGGGCCAGATTAGATCCACAGTCAGATCTCTCATCTGGCTAAGAGAGACATCATCTTCAACTAGATCTGGTGCGATGGCGTCTTTCCATCACACTGGTGGGAGAGCACCATCATACCAGTGCTCAAACCTGGCAAAAACCCTCCTGATGTGGATAGCTATTGGCCCATCAGCCTCAACAATGTTTTTTGTTAGCTGCTAGAACATACGGTGTGTCAGTGGTTGGGTTGGGTCCGGTCCTGGAGTCACGTGGCCTACTGGCTCCGTGTCAGGATGGCTTCCACCTGGGTCGCTGTACTACTGATAATCTTGTGTCTTTTGAGTCTGCCATCCGAACATCCTTTTCCAGATGCCAACACCTCGTTGCCATCTTTTTTGATTTACAAAAAGCATTTGACACCAACTGGCGACATCTCCTTGCCACATTATACGAATGGGGTCTCCGAGGCCGACTCCAGATTTTTATCCAGAATTGCCTGTCGCGTCTTACTTTCGGTGTCCAAGTTGGTGCCTCCCATAGTTCCTCTCATATCCAGGAGAATGGGGTCCCGTAGGACTCTGTATTGAGTGTATCTCTATTTTTAGTGGCCGTTAACAGTCTAGCAGCAGCTGTAGGGCTGTCTGTCTCACCCTCTCTGTATGCAGATGACTTTAGCATTTTGTACTGCCCCACCAGTACTGGAGTTGATGAGCAGCATCTACAGGGAGCCATTCACAAGGCACAGTCATGGGCTGTAGCCCACAGCTTCCAGTTTTCAGCCGCGAAGTCGTATGCTATGCACTTCCGTCAGCGTAGTACCATTCATCTGGAACCAGAACGTTACCTTAATGATGATCCCCTCACTATAGTGGAGACATATCAATTTTTAGGACTGGTTTTCGATGCCCGATTGACTTGGCTTCCTCACCTTCATCTGCAGAAGTGCTGGCAGGACATAAATGCCCTCCACTGCCTGAGCAACACCAATTGGGGTGCAGATTGCTCTGCGCTGCTGCAGCTCTACAGAGCCCTTGTTCAATCCCGCCTTAACTATGGGGGGTCTAGTTTATGGTTCGATGTCACCCTCAGCATTGCATGCGTTTACTCGACCCAGTGCACCACTGTGGCGTTTGACTAGTGATGGGAACTTTTAGGACAAGTCCGGTGACCAGCGTCCTTGTGGAGGCTGGAGTCCCTCCATTGCAGGCCAGGCGTGCCCAACTGCTTGCCAGTTACACTGCACATGTTCATAGTTCTCCTGTTCATCTGAATTACCGTCTCCTTTTCCCACCCACGTGCATCTCCTGCATCAGTGGCCCAAGTCAGGGCTTACAATTACATTTCGCATCCAATCTCTTCTGTCTGAAGTGGAGTCCTTGCCTTTACCACCTATACTCGAGGTCCATTCACATACACCTCCATGGTGTACACCTGGTCCGCGGCTTCGCTTGGACCTTTCACACCGCCGAAAGAACTCAGTTCACTCTGTATCTCTCCACTGTCACTTCCTCTCAACTCTTGACTTGTACCAAGGCCATGAAATGGTTTACACCGACGGCTCGATAGCTGATGGTCACATCGGCTTCGCGCATGTCCATGGAGGACATAATGAACAACATTCCTTGCCCGATGACTGCAATGTTTTCACTGCAGAGCTGGTGGCTATATCTCATACTCTTGAACACATCCGTTCATGCCCTGGGTTGTCGTTTCTTCGGTGTACTGAATCCTAAAAGCTATCGACCAGTGCTACCCTTGTCATCCTTTGGTAGCGACCATCCAGGAGTCATCTACGCTCTGGAACGGTCCAGTCATTCAGTGGTGTTTGTGTGGACCCCAGGACGCAACGGAATCCCAGGCAATGAACTTGCTGACAGGCTGGCCAAACGGCCTACACTGAAACCGCTTATGGAGATAGGCATTCCAATAACTGACTTGCATTTGTTTTTAAGCCGCCAGGTTTTTTGGCTTCGGGAGACGGAATTGCATAGTCTCAGTACGAACAACAAACTGTGTGCTATTAAGGAGACTACGAATGTGTGGCAGTCCTCCATGCAGGCTTCTTGCAAGGACTCTGTGGTTCTCTGCCAGCTCCACATTGACCACGCTTGGGCGACCCACAACTACCTCGTGCGCCATGAAGACCCGCCTCAGTGTCGATGCGGCGCCCAGTTAACAGTGGCCCATATTCTGGTGCAGTATCCTGCTTTGACTGCCTTGCAATGAAATCTTCGGTTACCGAACTCATTGCCACTAATTTTATCTGACAACGCTTCATTGGCTCATTTAGTTTTATGTTTTATTCGTGAGGATGGGTTTTATCATTTGATCTAAGTTTTAGCTCAAGTCCTTTGTCACTCTGTGTCCTCCACCCTAGTGCTCTTAGGGTGAAGGTTTTAATGTGTTGCAGAGTGGCTGGCTTCTCCTTTTTATTCTCAGGGTCAGCCAGCCATGGTAATCTGTTGTGTTGTTTTAATCTCTTCTACTACCTGTTTCTTGCGTGTCTGTGGATTTCTTCTCCCCTTTTGTCCATTTCAGTGTTTGTTGCCCTTACGTCGTTCTTGTGGTTTTTCCTTTCTCTCCGTTTTGTGTTATCAGTCTCGCTTGTTTTATTCTCACCCTTGTGGCATTGTTTTATTCAGAACAAGGGACCGATGACCTAGCAGTTTAATCCCTACCCCCTCTTTTAAACCAACCAACCAACCAACCATACCTGAAGAAATAGAAGAGAGATATCAGTCCACTGTTCATCAAATTGAAACTAGACATCATCATCTTGGACAGTTTCCAGCCTCTGGCCAAGTCTGTATGGAACACAGGCCTCTCCATTGTCTTCTGTCTTGCCACTGTCTCTCCGTCTTCACCTTGGTCCAGTCTTCTCCTTTCTTCTGGGCGCATTCCTCTACTCCTTTCAGCCATTTGTCTCTCAGTGTTCCTCTTGGTCTCTTTCCTTCCAGTTTCATCTCGTGTAACATCCTGGGTATCCTCTTCTCCATTCTCTTAACATGCCCATACCATCTCAGCCTTAATTTCTCCATCTCCTCCTGTAATTGTTACACCTTCATTAATTCTCTGATCCTCTCATTTCTTAACCTGTCTATCTTTGTTACTCCAGTACTGTTTATCAAGAATTTCATCTCACTAGCTTGTACTTTGCTTCTCTCTTACTTTCATAACCCAGGTTACAGATGCATATGTCAGGATTGGGACATAGTATGACTGGTATATAACCTTTTTACTGATTTGGAGTACATCCTTGGTCCATATCAGGCTTCTGACACCCTTCTGAAATGCATCTGCATTTCTCCCCCGCTCGTTTATTTCTCTGCCGTTTTTCCCATCCTCCTGTATCAGGCTTCCTAGGTACTTGAAACACTCCACTCTCCTCAATCGTTATTCCAGTTGTTCCTCTCTCCTTCTTTCTTGTTGTGATAATCATCTCACTCTTACTTATACTAAATTCATCCCATATTCTTGTACTGTTCATTCCCATATGTCCAGCTGCTCTTGTACCTCCTTCTCATTCCCCCAAATCATATCATATCATCTGCAAACACCATAGCTTTCATCTTCCTTTCACCAATTACTTATGCTACTGTACTCATTATATCATCCATCACTACAATGAAGACTAATGGTGAAAGTGCACTTCCCTGCCTCAAGCCATTCTTCTGTTCAATCCAAGCTGATCTCTCTCCTCCCACTTTCACATAGCTCACACTTCCATGGTACATTTCCCTTATCCTCCAAATATACTGTTTTGCTACTCCTCTGTTCTCCAGGGCTTTCCACACTTTACTTCTATGTACACTATCATATGCATTTTCAATGTCCAGGAAGGTCATTAGTAGATCTATTCCATAGTCATAGTGCTGTTCATGCAGTTGCTGTAGAGCAAAAATTAGATCCACCGTGGACCTTCTCTCATTCTTCCTTCAAATTTTGCCCAAATTTGTGCTTCCAAAATTTTCTCAAAAATCTTGGCACAATGACTCATCGGTGGTATCCCTCGATAGTTCTTGCACTCTTTTCTATTTCCCTTCTTAAAGATTGGGACAATTATTCCCTTCTTCCAATCTTCTGGGATCATCTTCTGTCTCCACACAATTTTCATCACTCGATATAGCCATTGCTGCTCTCACCATCTCCTCACTCAGCTCATCCAGACTGGTGACTTCCCTCCCTTCATCTTGCCCAATGCTTCTTCCACTTCTCCCCATGTAAGGTCTTTTTCTATTTGCTGTTCCTCCTCTTTTTTCTCCTCCCCTTGTTCCTCCTCATCCAGGTCCCCATTCGTGTTCAGGAGTTCTTCAAAATACTCCTTCCACATGTTCTTGAGTTCCTCATTATTCTCTACATCTTGTTCACTTTTGTTCACCATTCGAGCATAATCTGTCATTCCGTTCTTCCTCTTACTTTTAATCATCCCCTATAACACCTTTTTTGAATCTTCACTATCCTCCTCCATCATTATGGTCCACTGTTCCATCCACTTTCTTCTTTCCTCCACCACCACTCTTTTTGCTTATTCCTTTCTTGCCTGATACTCTCAAATTGAAACTAGTGATCAGGAACATTTGAATTGGTTACCAAATCAATGTCCAGCTTGTGAATATGTCCCCCAGTGAAATTTAGTGACTACAAATTAGGATATCAGCCTCAACAGTCTCAAGAATCAAATGCATTAGTTTGGCTGTCAAAAGCAATCCATGAAGAGCTTGCACTAACAAACTGCAGTGAAGCTACAGAAAGTAGTAATTCGAATAAATTGTTTAACATGATGAAGAAGAAATGAAGGCATTTGAAGAAAATTATACATGGGACTTAGTAGAACTGCCTAAAGGAAAATGCACTATCGATAATGGATAGGTAATTCATATTAAATATAGATCTGGTGGATCGATTGATCAATACCATTCTCATTTGGTTGTGCATCGTATGTTTCAGTGTACCGGACTTAACTGTGAAGAAACTTTTAGTCCAGTTGCTCATTATGACACAATTCATGCTGTAATAGTGGTTGCAACAGTAGAAAATTTGAGAATTGGTCAATTTGACGTTGGAACTGCATTTTTGTTTGGTGACTTGTATACAGAAATGTGCTCAACTCAACCAGAAGTTTTCAATGATGGGCCAGGTCATGTTTGTCGCTTCAAGAAATCATTGCATGGACTTAATCAATCACCTTGTTGCTGGAATAATAAGTTTCACTCTGAAAAAGAATGGCTTTATTAGTTCTACGGAAGATCTTTGTCTTTACGTTCGTCAAGGTAACAGAAAAATTACTGGTTGCTATTTATGTCGGTGATGAGCTTATCACTGGAACAACTCATTTTTAGATTTGTTAAAGTAAGACATCAAAATAACAGTGGGATCTTTAGACTCATTTTTAGACCTGCAAATAGAGCTTGTTTGTTTCACAGCAAGCATACACAGAAAAGATTGTACACTGTTTGAACATGGCTGATTCGAAACCATTAAAAACTCCCTGTGTTAATGAACAATTAGACAATGAATATAGTAATACTCTGGTCAGGAATGTTCCTTATTGTTTGGCTGTGAAATCATTAATATACGTAGCATGTTCTACTCATCCACATCTTGCTTATGCTGTTTCAAAAGCTGCTCGATGTATGGCTAATCCCACTTCCACTTCCACAGATCAATCATCCAGACTGTTGCCCATGCAATTATTGAAAAGGCTGCTGCCCCTCTTCAAAAACCTCATGCTTATCTAGCCTCTCAACAGATAGCCCTCTGTTCTGATTGCACCTACAGCACGGCTATCTGTATCGCTGAGGCACACAAGCCTCCCCACTAACGACAAGGTCCATAAACAGTACAATATCCTGCTGTTCCTGGAGCTACTTGAGGTAGACAAGACACCACATTTGCCCAGACATGTGATGCCTGTGTGTAAATGGAATGCATTTGGTAGACCACTGAACTTACAGATGAAGCTCCTGTAGTCAACAATATTCATTTAAGTCAGAGATATGTGACCCAGTGGCTGTAGTGGAGTCTGTACCAAGGGCAATTGTTGGTTGGAGATCTTTCAGTCCTTTAGGGAAGCTAACAATTCGTGGACTGGATTTTGACATATGTTCAACCCTCCTTGTACAGTTGTCCAGTGTTTCCTCCCTGCTGGAATTGTGTTCATTCTTGTAAAATGTTCACACTGTATGTGGCCAGCATTAACATCCTTTCAAAAATGATATCATTAGAGGTGGACATTGAGCTCAGGTACAACGATGGTGCAGGAAATATATCTTGGTACTTAGAACTTACCATCAGGAGCACTCACCATCAGTTATTTAGGGAAACATAGGAAAACGTATTTCTAGGCGGTCAAACAGCATTTTGTAATCTTGTCCTCCGAAATGTAATTATTATGCCTTAGTTCATCCCACTCTGCATTGGATTCTGAAGACCCAATTGTTAACTATTCGAAAACAATAAATAGTATGTGTGTTTCCTCAATCTTCCCTACTTGTTCCTGGTGTGATCATAGACATAATCATCTGACTGACAGATACAAATCTTGAAGACTTCTTAAAATTTGTGGTGCCATTGTCATTTATAACTCCACATTTTTCTGGTCCGTACAGATTTCTCATTATCTTCATTTGTTTATATTTCAATTTATCTGTTTTTATCCAAAATCACAAATTGTACACTTATCCTTAAGCTAGTATTATCTGCTATGTGGCACAAGTTAAACATAATGTCATTGACACCTAGTTTTGGATTATTTGCCATTGTAATATTTCTTACAATGATTCCAGGACTGATGTAAGCAGCCATTGACTGTTTGTTTCTGGACCCAACAACCTGCAGTGATTCACTTGTAAAACCAATAGTCAATATGATGTTTAGAATGAAATACAATGATGGAAAAAAAAAATCACAACACCTAGAGTGAGTTGTGTGACATAAACGAAATATTGTAGGCAAATTTCTACATCTGAAAGACGATTTCTATTCCAATTTTGCACCAACTGTGTAGCAGTGGCAGTAGTAGTGCCACTATGAGGACGGAAATCAGGTTTGCACCTTTGAGAGGACATGGTGAGTTGATTTTAGTCAAGAATGCCTTTAGGGTGAAAAAGATGCCATTGTCAATTCCTCACTGAGTTCGACAAAGGTCATCTAATAGGGCTACGAGAAGCTGGATTTTCCTTCTGCGATATTGCAGAAATACTTGGCTTTGGCACATTGTACTGCATCTGCAGCAGCAGTTTGAGCTGCATTTGGCACCACAGTGACACAACGAACTGTTACAAATTGGTTGCTTCAAAGGCAGCTCCAAGCCAAATGCCCTGCAGCATTCCACTGATCCCACACTACTGCCATTCACAGCTTCACTGGTGTCAAGCAAGAGCTCATTGGAGTGCAGAGTGGAGGTCTGTTGTGTTTTCAGATGAAAGCTGGTTCTGCTTCGGTGCTCATGATGGCTGTTTGTTGGTTAGGAGGAGACCAGATGAGGGCCTGCATCCACCCTGCCTGCGTGCTAGACACACTGCACCTACACCTGGGGTTACAGGATGTGGTGTGATTTCACATGACAACAGGAGCACTCTCAACCCATGCACCCTGTCTGCAAATCTGTATTCCAATTTGGTGATTTGACCCATTGTGCTACCATTCAGGACCAGCATTCCAGGGAGTGTTTTCCAAAAGGATAACACTCACCCACATACTGCTGTTGTAACCCAATATGCACTGCAGAGTGTTGACCTGTTGCCTTCACCTGTTGAATCATCAAATCTGTCTCCAATTGAACACATGTGGGACATCATTGGACAACTCCAGTATCATCCACAATTAGCATTAAACGTCCCTATATTGACCGACCAAATGCAGCAGGCATGGAACTCCACCCCACAAGCTAACATTCGTCAGCTGTTCAACATTCTGGCAGTTACACCAGTTATTAATCTACCAGCATTTCACATTTGCAATATCTTATCTCACACTTAGATTAACCTGTGATCTTGCAGTGTTAATCACTTAAATAGGTTACATAGCCAAATGTATTCTCAAAATCTCATTATTCTACGTTACTTATTTTTTGGTGGTGAAATTTTGTTCCATCAGTGTATATAGGTACAGGCCATAGAAGAAAAGTGCTGTATCACAGAATTGTAAGCAGTTACTCGATGACAGTGCTTTGAATGGAATTATGCACTGAGAAACATCCAGATGACAGTTTGACTGTAGCCAAGGACACAGTAGAATACTCAGTGGCAGAACTCACTGCTGAACATGACTTGCTAGAGTTCAATAGCTGCTTCACAAACCTTGTTATCGGGACCCTTCCCTGCCTAACACTAGCTCCTCTGAATTTGTAGGTAGGAGTTGTCCTTGCAACACTCCCTTTGATCCTGTAAGCCTCCTGGCCCCTCTCCACTTGCTCCTGGTCCACTCCCACCTACACCATGACCCTAACCTTACTTACCCTGTGCTCACATCCTCATCTCCAGTCTCCCTCATCTTCTGATCTCTCTTCCCCTCCCAGTCTACTCCTCTACAGCACAGGGCACAACTCCCTGGGCCTGAAGCTTTATGGAGGTTACTGGTGTCACTTTTCTATCCTGGGCACATTCTGCCTCTCACCCTCAGCAGTCAGCTACCTCTCCACTTTCAAATTCAGTGATTTTTTTTCCCTCACAATAAAAACAAACATTGCACCCACAAACAAAAACCAAATACACACAAGTTAGCTCTATGTGGGCAAACATTGGATGCGCCACCAACACACAGTTTCAAAACTACAAACCATAAGCAGCACACAGAATTCGTCACGACATCAAAAAGTAGTAATTCTGCTGGCTGTAATTGTGTTCGAAGCAAAATTTCTGAAACCTTGCCATGATTTGATGGGACAACTTTTAAGCTATCTTTCTAATCAATCCGTGACTGGTTGTAGTTCCTGAATGACATACTTATGCTATAGCAACACCCATCTGTAAATTGGAGACAATCAAACCAGCTCTAACTACTTCTTTCATTCCATCCAGACTTCTCTAAATGGTTTGAAAATGTGTAATGTAATAGGATACTCATTCATTTAACTGTGTAGAACTTGTTAGCTGCCTCTGTTCAGCTTTTGTAAGGTATTCTCCACAGAGAAACCAATAAAAGGCCTCATAAATGAAATTTAGACAGAGATAAACCAAAAAATCATCCTGTTGGTACATTCTGTGACTTTGTCATGCCTTTGATTGCATGGATCACAAAATTTGACTTAGCAGATTGAGATGTTATGGTAGTAATGGCATAGCTCTGCATGGATGGAGTCTTGCCTCTATAACACAATGTTGGTAACCTCATTGACAGACTATATGACAGACAAGAAAAGGGCTTGGAATAAGGGGACATAAGAAGGGTACCACGAGGATCAATATACAGGTTCCACTCTTGTCCTTAACCTATATAAAAGATCAGCATCCATTGATTTCAAAGGGTGGTTGAAAAATTATAAGAGTTTGCAGATGGAGCAAACACACTAATCATAGGCACAAACTCAGCATCACCTGACTCAGTGTAGATAATAGCTTAACAGATACAATAGTAGTTCACAGCTCACAGTGTGAATCCTAATCATACAAAGACCCACATTTTGCACTTTCAGACAAGCAGTGATGACATGTTCATACCAGAAGCCGATATTAATGGTTGTACACTAAGTGAAACACAGTGCGATGCAGCTGACTGACAAGTTAAAATTGAGTCAACACATTCATAAAGTAATCAGGAAGCTCAATTATTTAATCTAAAACAAGTATATCGGCTTGTTTTACATGTTTTCAGTTCTTGTTACTTTATAAGATTTTCACCTGGGGTAGTGCACGAAGTGTAAATGAGATGTTTATTTAGCAAAAATAAGCTATAAGAATATTATGTAAAGTGAATGTACATACATCTTGCAGACACATTTGAAACATTTTGGAATTTTTACATTGCACAATACATTTAATCCTTAATGGTTCTTGTTAATAACAGTAACTGAACAGTAATACACAGTTGCAGTACATGACAAAAAATAATTTTCATGCAGACTTTGCCTTTTTGTTTAGGGTTCACTGTGAAATAAGGTGCTCTGGTACAAAGTTTCAACTTGCTCCCAGCTAATATAAAACAAGAAATTGGGAATCCCAAATGGTTCAAAAGAAAATTAAAAGCATTCCTGCTAACCACTTTTCCTACCATTTACCTGAATGTCTATATTTAAGAATTGAAATACTCTGTTAGCTACCGGGCAAGTAGCAGCGTTCATTGTAAAGTCACATGAGTAGTAATGTACTGGAAACAGTGCTCAGTATTTACATATGAGAGAAACTATTTTCTTTAAAAAAACACCAATGTAACTAAATAAATTTGACCTGTCAATGGAAGCCATTTAGTGCAGTGGTAGTCGAACTGCTCCCTATCACCTACTAGTGGGTGTTCCAACTTTGATGATGGGCAGTAGGCAGTAAGGGTATTAAAATTATTTTCATTAGCTTTGCATAAAATTGTGACCATGTATTTGGTGAACAATTATTATTATAAGCTTTAATTTGCTGTAACTCTGCTTTGTAAATTTTGTGAAGTGACATTATTTCACTACTTTATTAAAAAGAATTACTGTGGAACGTAGTTCGCTGAAACCAGTCATCGCAGTAAATGCCGGGCAGTAGTGATCTTGGCTATTTGAAGTTGTTCTTCTGTTTCTGATATAAAATATGTAAATTTGAATTGCTGTGTGAATCTTGAAAATCACACTGAAGTATCCACTTTACATTTAAATGTTCCTTTAGCTACAAGTAGTTTTGTGTAATTCGGTCCTGTTGTCAAGTGTTACTGTACATTAGTAACTGTTACCATTAAAAGTATTCTTTACAGAACTTCTTGACCAGAAGGAAATGTCCAATCTAGCACCAGTACACGGGGGGTATTAAAAAGAATCATCTGATTTTTAAAAAAATCATAACTATTATGTTATTCAAGATATGTGCGTGAACAACATACTGTTGGAAAGGGAAAACTCTCGAGTTTTATATGGTTCCCGCTCAGTAGCAGCAGTGTGCACCCACATCAGGAAGTGAAGGAATTTGTAGATCAAAAGATTACTGAACAATTGATTGGTCGCACTGGACCAAATGATTCAGACTTACGTTACTGGCCTCCAAGGTCACAGGACCTGACTGTATGTGATTACTTGTTTTGGGTTTATAACAGATTCTGTTTATGTGCTACCATTACCAACAACAATGAATGAGCTGAGAAATCGTATAACAGCAGTTATGGAAGCTGTAACTCAGGACATGCTCGTTGCAGTGTGTTGACATACGCCATGCATCTAAAGGGGCCACATTGACTACCGATGAGTAGATATGAAAAAAAACTTTTTGAATTTCCCGTTCGTCAAAAAACAAAATTCATTGTATATGTTTATTGATTTCAGAAATATAGACGTGTCAAATCGGATGATTCTTTTTGATACACCCTATACTTTTCCTTCGGTGTGTATCATAAAAACTCCATACACAAGAAATGTTGAGTTTAATTTTAATTATTTGATTATTGTTACAAATGTTTATCATATGGATTTCTCTCTCTAATTTGATTCATTGAGCATTGATATACATGGTTTTTCCATCTCTTGCATTGTTATTCAGAGCATCTTCAAGACACCAGGTTCACTTCCGGCCACAACAATCAGTAGACTACGTGAACAACATTCACAACAAAAAGAAACAAGGAAGCAAACTGAAGTGCTAAGATGAAAGTAATGCTGATTGCATGATATTACCTCAGAAAATCAGCTGTCAAGTTCCTGAATTAGATGCTACCTGTTGAATCAGGCAGAATGAATTAAGAATTCATGTTGATTCTCAGTGATGTTACAAAATGTGTAGCATTTGCATTTTAAGTCTTTGTTACTATTGATGAGATACAATAATTACAGCACGTTCTTTTTTCATTCATGAGCACTGGCTTCAGATGAAATTTATTAGTTTTCTTACAGGTATAATATGAGTTAACCATGAGTCACATATGATTATATGTATATATGTGTGTGTGTGTAGTCTTCTTTTTGTATGTGAACAGGTGTAGCTTAGACGTTATTGTTGACATAATAGTCTCTGTAAACTTACATAACATGCAAAACATGACAAGGAAATCAAACTGTTCAGTAATAATGCATTGTATAGTATTTATTTTTGTGGGTTAAGAGGCATGCACATTGTGATTTTTCCCATACTTCGTGGATTTACTCATTTCATAATTTCCTTCTAATTTATTTAATTATAGCGTTTCTGAAATGTTTTGTTACCCAGAACACTCCTTTGTACAAATGTATAGTTATAATTGAAATACACATCAATCTTGTGAAGATTGTAAGGAATGATAGTGACTTGTTGTACTATGTAGTTTCCTGGGGTAAAATATTTCTTCTGTTGTATTTAAATGTGGTTGCTCTAGTTAATTTTTGAATCGTGCCCATCAAAGTATGAGCCATTATAAGGCAGCTTCATTGTCATACAAAACTAATTTTGGCAAAACAGAAATTTTTCAAGGTAATTTATCCTGACAATCTGGCCTACTAGACTACCACTTGTGATTGGCTATAGTCATATAATCATTGTGGATCCGTGCCTTGGTGGGTCATCTGTAAGGGGGGAGGGGTGGGGGGAGAGCAGCAAATAATTTGTTTCATGTACTGCTATAGATGATGTGCTGTTATCGCTTTCATAATTTTTATCTGGCCTTGTGGTTATTAGGGCCAAATTTATGTGTGTTTCTAATTCACTTTCTTTGTTGTAGAGCTTATTAGCAAAAGGTCTCTTCTGGCTCCATATTTTTATAGCCTTTACAGAATGGGTCCTGAGGCAGCTTTTTTGTACATAAGAAAACATAGCACAGGTGCTTTGTAGTAATTACATAATTTCAAGGGCTCATCTAGCAGCTATCCGAACACTACAAACTGTTTTCTAATGTTAAGTTGGTACAGCCAAGTGAATTGATCAATATTAAACTTTATGTAAGAAATACCGTCCATTTTAATTATAAACTGTTACTATGAATGAGGCTTATTTAGATTCTGATGGAGGTAAGGCTACAAGTGAAGAATTTTGTGGTTATATTTATAAACATTTTGGTTAAGGCTGTCTACAAAAATGAGATGGGACATAGATAGTTAGAATTGTAATGATAAAAATTTGTTTTGCTTTGAAATGTATAATCATGTTTAACTATAATTTTCAACTATGGAAAATCATTGTGATAAACTAATTCATATCATCGGCCACATTTAACTTCAACAATTAAGTGATATGATACTAGTCATGGAACCACTTCTTAAGACAAACCCTGTGAATTTATAGTGGACATTGAAATTAGTGATTGTTGAGATTGTGTGCCTGTGTCATGGGTAATTTGACTGGTCTCATTGTGTGCGCTCAGAAGAACCCTGGATCATGTTCCCTTTCCATTAATATATAACTCAACAGATTCCATTTTTGCAACATGATTTCGCTTTTATCATTGCCTGTTAACATGCATATATTATAATGTAACAATATTTTCTGTACAATATTCAGACTGCTGTATAGCAGTGCTTGAATTAAACAGGTTTTTTCTATGAACTAGTTTCTTTCATCTCGCAATATTTCAGAAATTTTAATGTATAATAATTACCACAATTCTTGGATCTCACTTGTTACAATTTCAATTAGAAATGGGCATTTGTCTGTGATACTCTACATTTATAACAGGTTGTGATGTGAATTGTGATTATTATTCACTAAGCATGAACTGTTAACCTTACAAAATTCGGAATAAAGTCCTTCAAACTAATTTGTTTACATGTTAATCCTCTCTTTACCTCCATTACATGAAATTTTTATTTATTATTTTGATTATTGTGTTTGCTTTTGACGTGCTTGATAAGTTTGTATGTGTAGGTCACAATATACAGCAATATAAGTAATATACCTTGCTAATTTATGAATTAACACTGCTTAACACAAAGTTGAACTGGTAGGCAATGATAAACAGATTGTTTTCATATAATGGATGTAAAACTTTCTTGTGAGTGAAATGATCAGTTGGCAAGGCAAAGACAGTTTGAGGCTTTCTTGGTAGTGAGGGCCAGTTGTTTATCAACTATTTGTTTAGAGGGGTTTCTTTGCAGGGCGGGGGGGGGGGGGGGTGGGGGGGGCAGCGAAGAAGGCAAGCAAATCCATTCACTGATTTCATCTTTCAATAAACCAATTAAGAATGCATGCATACCGATACTGTGGGAAGGTGTGTTTAGGCAATCAGCACTATGATGTTCTATAGAGAGAAACAGCTCATTAATAGTAATATGGACCCAATTCTATAGGTTGTGCTCTTAAAAACAATTTCATTACTTCAATTTTTAAAGTGACATCATTTATCTAGGAAGACATTGGTCCCACTTTGCTTTGAGACCAGTTACGAAAAGGAGTTCATATTTACTGTAGACTGCAATATCAATCAGCCAGAGAGAAACGTTGTGTTATTATTACTATTTTACAAACACTGTGCATCACATCTCAATGAAAAAAAGAAAAACATAATTTGTTTGAAAAAAGAAGGCATTTATTTTGTTTTTATTTAGACTGAAAAATTTTATGTACTGTTTTCAAATGTAGTTTTCCTTTCAACAGTTTGGAAACAAATACTTTCATGACATCCATAAGACTAATTTTTCCAGCCCTGTCTTGATGAACGTGGAGGAGGAGGTGGGTGAGTTTCAACTGAGTCATTGTTGATCTGAGGTAAGATTAAGTCACCTCAAGGCACTGAATGACCTCCCAGAGGATGCTGACAATAATGGAACTGTCAGAATCAGAATGATGAGGCAAATAACTTCCTCAAAGAGTTCTTTAACACTACCAGGTTCAGCAATAGGTTTCCTTCCAATAGAGGATACATTACATGGTTGTAGTAGTAGTCCTTCCAATAGAGGATACACTACATGGTTGTAGATCCATAGACCTCTTTTTACAAGGATATATAGGACATGTCAAAGTATTTACAAGTTTAGACCAATTTAAAATAAGCTAATTCATATACATATACATTTACAGAACTCTAGTTAGAGACAATCATTAGTTTTACTCCTAGTATACAATACTTTTTCTACAAAAAAATTATTAAATAATGTAATGCCATACTGTTCACTCATATCTCACTAACAGTCATTGCACACATTATACACACATTTTTTCATAACCCCCCCCCCCTCTCTCTCTCTCTCTCTCTCTCTCTCTCTGGGCCATTTTCTGTATCACGACCTGCCATTTGCTACCTTGAGAAACTGAGGCAGCATCCCTCTATAATGAGTGAGGTGGAGATGTTGAGCTCAGAAAGAGGAAGAGGTGTTAGTATTGTGCTATGCATAGCTTGGGTGGAAGTTTTTCCATAAACGGGAGAAAGAAGGAAAGAAATATAGTGTGAAGGTGTCATGTGGAGTATTGGATGTTTTATAATCATCGTTCTTATGATTTATTTATATAACATTTTTTTTATCAAACCCATACTCTGTTTCATCTAGATAATCCTTAATGTATAAAATGTATTGTGTAACAGGTACTTTTTAGCTGCCTTTTTAAATAAGTATATTTTTGCAATTTCTTTAATCTCTTTTGGTAATTTATTGTGCAGTTTTATTCCTTGGTAGAAAATGCTGTTTTGAGTTTTATGTTTATTTTTTCTTGGTAAATGTAAGTTGAGTCTGGCTCTTGTTCCATGGTCATGGACAGAACTGTTCGTGCAGTAATTATCAATGTTATTTTGGATGTGTACAACTGACTAGTAAATGTATTCATACAGAGCAGTTAAAATCCCCAGTGTTTTGAACAGATCTTTCCAATGAGCTCAACTACCATTTTTGGTTATGATTCTTATGGCTGTTTACTGGAGTTTGAAAATTGTGTTCATATTTTGTGCATTTGTTCCCCAAAAAGAATGCTATAGCTAAGAATTGAGTGTATATATGAATAGTATGTAACCAAAAGACTGTGTGTTACACACTGATGATAGGATTCTAAGGGCATACCATGCTGATGACATTCTGATTGCAAGTACCTTTGTGTGTTCACACCACTTCAACTGAGAATATTCATTCCCAGAAATTTTGTGTTTGTTACACTGTCTATAAAGGTGCCATCTACATGTAATTTAACATTGTCATTTTCGCTTTTCAAACTGAAATTCATAGCATTAATTTGCTTTATGTTCAATGTCACTTTATTGCTTATTGACCAATCGTAAACTTCCATGAGAGCTTCATTGGCTTTCTCTGCAAGGAGTTCTCTTGTTTTCTCGGTGACTATAATATTGCTGTCGCCAGTGAAGATAATTTTTTCACCAAGAGTAACACTACTGAGAAAGTCAGGAATAGTATTGGTCGTAATATGCTGCCTTGCGGAACCTCTAAATTAATGTATTTTGATTCTGATAAGTGTTTTAGTAAATGTTTAGATCTATTTGAAGTATGTGTTATCTCTACTCTTTGTAACCTATCTGCTAGGTATGGTTGAAACCAGTCATTAGCTACCAGTCATTTCCTAATGCTTCTAATTTATTTAATAGAATCTTGTGGTTGACTGTATCAAAGGCCTTAGAAAGATCCAAAAATATGCCTGTGACACACTCATTTTTGTCAAGAGCATCAAGTACAACTTTTGTGAATTCCACTAAGTCTGACTCCGTATTTTTGCCACTTCAGAAACCAAACTGCAAACTGTGATTTGCGTAAAAGATTGTATTTATTCAGGTAATTCATTAATCTGTCTTTCACAATTGCTCCTATTATATTTGAGAATGGTGATAGCAGGGAAATGGGCCGGTAATTTTCTATGTCTTCTGCATTACCTTTCTTAAGCAAAGGTACAACTCTTGCCTGTTTCAACTACTCTGGAAATGTCCCTGATGTGAAGGATTCATTTATTATATTTGTGAATCTCTATGCATTGTTTCAGTACACACATTGGTACTTCATCTAAGCCTACTGACTGTATTTTTAGTTTTTGAACAGTTTTATTGACTTCATTCTCTGTCGAT
Source organism: Schistocerca serialis cubense (assembly GCF_023864345.2). Taxonomy (NCBI): domain Eukaryota; kingdom Metazoa; phylum Arthropoda; class Insecta; order Orthoptera; family Acrididae; genus Schistocerca; species Schistocerca serialis. The sequence continues at coordinate 284,068,680 of NC_064639.1, forward strand.
GGAAGTAACATCATTGTATTTAATGCAATATTATTTACAGGCGTTATATTTGTTTTGGGGAATTTTTGCTTTAGCTTCTCTGCAGTACTTGAAAAAGCTAAAAGCTCATTTACATAATCAAAATATCCACGGGTATGCTGCCGGTCTATAGTGTCCAACGGGCACAATATTTCGGCGATCATACGTGTCGCCATCATCAGGTGAACTGACGGACTGAGCTCCTGTGAACGTGCCGGCACGGAGATCCATACGCTATGGCTGCTCAGAGGGAACTGGGTTCGGTCGCGGCGGCGGCCGATTTAAATACCCTCCGCCCGCGGCGCCCTCCCTCCGCCGTCCGCGCCCCGCGCCACGGTCACGCGGTGGAACAGATTGCGACGGCGTCTGAGATGACTTCGGTGTGATGGCTCTGTCTGCCGTGGCCGTCACAACTATACGTTTGCTCGATTTACTCTTGATTAACCCGATCGCTGGTTCCCCAGCCTTGCTAAGATTATAGCCACAGTCACGGTTTATGAGGTCGTCATTGGTGCGAATTTCGATGGCCTCTCTAACAACACTGTCCCAGTATCTCGACGTCTGTACCAGAATCCTCGTGCGGTCATACTCCATGGCGTGATTTTTCAACAAACAATGTTCAGCGATCGCCGACTTGCTTGGATACATCAGTCGGGTGTGCCTCTGGTGTTCACGGCATCGATCCTCGACGGTACGCATCGTCTGACCAATATACGACTTGCCACATTGACACGGAATCTGGTACACGCCGGCCTTCCTCAAACCCAGGTCATCTTTGGCGCTCCCCACCAGTGCACGAGTTTTTGGAGGACAAAACACAGTTCCGACCCGGTGTTTCTTCAGAATGCGGGCGATTTTCCCCGAGAGTGCGCCTGTGTATGGAATAAATGCAGTGCCTACCTCCTCCCTCGTGACTTCATCCATCTCAACAGGTTGTGCTGGAATGGTTGGGCGGAGAGCACGTTGAATCTGCCACTCTGAGTACCCATTTTTTCGAAATACAGTTCTCAGATGTTCCAATTCCTGGGGTAGACTCTCTGCGTCAGAGATAGTGCGCGCCCTATGTACTAGAGTTTTAAGTACCCCATTCCTCTGTGAAGGGTGGTGGCAGCTGTCTGTGTGCAAATACAGATCAGTATGCGTAGTCTTCCGATACACCCCATGACCTAGGGTGCCGTCAGCCCTTCTCTTGACCAAGACGTCAAGGAAAGGTAATTTACCCTCCGTTTCAGTCTCCATAGTGAATTTGATGTTGGGGTGTATGGAGTTTAGATGTGTAAGGAAGTCAAGGAGTTTATCCATACCATGTGGCCAGATGATGAACGTGTCGTCCACATAACGGAAAAAGCAAGTAGGTTTCCATACGGATGACGACAGGGCTTCCTCCTCGAAGTTCTCCATGTACAAATTCGCTACCACCGGTGAGAGTGGGCTACCCATGGCGACTCCCTCCGTTTGTTCATAGTATTCTCCATTAAAACGAAAATACGTGGAAGTCAAGACATGCCTAAAAAGTTCAGTGGTCTTCTCGTCAAACTTCTGACTAATCAATTCTAGTGGCTCTCGCAGGGGTACCCTCGTAAACAAGGAAACGATGTCAAAACTCACCATGATATCTGACTCATCCAACCTGAAGCTATCAAGGCGTTTAACAAAATCCACGGAATTACGGATGTGATGAGGGCATTTACCCACATAAGGACTTAATATTCCCGTCAGGTATTTGGCCAACAAATATGTAGGTGCCCTGATGTTGCTGACAATGGGGCGTAATGGTACCCCCTCTTTGTGAACCTTCGGGAGTCCATATAGTGTAGGCGGTACCGGACCTTGGGGTAACAATTTCTTAGCGTCACCCTCCGATAAATCTGCGGACGGCGGAGAGAGCGCGCCGCGGGCGGAGGGTATTTAAATCGGCCGCCGCCGCAACCGAACCCAGTTCCCTCTGAGCAGCCATAGCGTACGGATCTCCGTGCCGGCACGTTCACAGGAGCTCAGTCCGTCAGTTCACCTGATGATGGCAACTTGTATGATCACCGAAATATTGTGCCCGTTGGACACTATAGACCGGCAGCATACCCGTGGATATTTTGATTATCAAATACGCCAGGAGAAACTCAAGAATCACTCATTTACATAGTTTGCTAAGTCTTGTGGATCATTTACTACCTTATTCCCCTCCCTTAGCAGTATGTTATTCTGTTTTTGTTTGCCTCTCCCCATTTCCTTTTTTATAACATCCCAGACTGCTTTGCTTTTATGCTCTGCATTATATTTTATTTTGTCATTAAATGACTTTTTTGCAGCAATCAGCACCTTCCTATAGATCTTTTTGTATCTGTGATAGAAATTTAAGAATTCTGGATCATTGCGACTCTTTTTGATGGAACTGAGGTAGTTAAGTGTTTGGGAGGACTATGTAATATGTGCTCTTATCCATCTGTTTTTGTGAGATGTTAATAAAGACATGCATACTCTTGGAAATGCCTTTTAAAAGTTCAATTTAAATAATGTGGAGAATTTAGAGAATTTCATATTCACTTTGGTTTTCTTATACACTTCATCCCAGCTTTGTTTTGCTAGTTACTTTGAAAAGAAGTTATTTGTAGGCATGTAGTTTAGGGGCATGTAGTTTAGGGAATGATTCGATACCTGATTTTACTGTTATTTGACAGAGATGGTCGATAGTCCGAGATCTTTTACAGCTACATTATTTTACCTTGTCCATATTTGTGGCCACATGGTCAATTACTGACGCTCTCTTTGTAGTAACCCTTGTTGCACTATTGAGCAATAGGGAGATGCCAAAAGTTTGAGGATGCTGCTGGATTCATTTATGATATTAGTGTTGATGTTCTTGTTCCCACACAGAATTTTGTTGCCCTTTGTACTTGAGACTTTATCTATAACTTCTGTTAATTTATTGAAAAAAGTGTCCACGCCACTACTGGGAAATATATACATACACAAGATGATTAATTTCTTGGTGATGTCAAGCCCTGTTTACTCAATAGCTGATATTTCAAACTGTTTGTCTTCACTTACTGTACTGAAGTCATGTCTTGATTTTAAATGTGTTCCTTTTCTGATATAAATGCATGATCCTCCAGCCCTTGAAGCAGTTCTGTAGTAAGAGTTTGCCCTTTCATACAATGATAATACTACATGTTGGATTTCTGTCTCTCTACACCAGTGACCAGTAACACAAACTGCTGTGCAGTTCAAAGATTGGAGCTCAACTTCTAATAGTTGTATTTTATTCTTTATTGATTGGATGTTTTGATGGAGGATTGTTAAGTGTGTGAAATGCCCCATGTTACTCTTTCCAATTGTTTGTTTTTCTTTGTGACATGTGGTATTTGTGATATCTGGAGTGTTAAAATCTGCCTTGTGAGTGATTGTTTCAGTATTTTTTAAAGTGGTGTAGATATTCTTTAGGCAGGGGAACCTGTTGTCTGTATTTATCCTGAAAAAGACTTACTTTTCCTACCCATGACAAACAGGTATTTGACCATGTGTGGCCCAAATCCACTCCCTATACTTTCATAAATCAGCTGTACCTTCCCAGTCCTGTTTAGGTGTAGGCCATACATAGTGAAACCCCATCTGTTGATAGTCCAGATGGGCACCAGAGAAACAAGAGCAAAATTGGCTGCCGTGAGAGCCATCCCCAACCCCATAGCGATTCCACTCAGAGCTCCACACACATCATTTTCTCGTCACTGGAAAGATACACTTTCTCTACCACAATAGAAAATTACTTTGGTATGCTAGCTTCAGTTGGTGTACCACATTACATGACATACAGTGTACAAAACGTGAATTACCAGTGAGGTCATTCTTCTCGGCAAATTCTTCAAATTAAGTTCAATGAGTTATGGTGCTTCATTTACAAACATCATAATAATTATGACTAATAATGAAAATGTAGCCACTTCACTGCCACACACGAATGTTAGGATATAATACATCAAATTTTTTTACGAAATCACAGGAGAAATGTTGCATAGCGAAAAGAAAAACCCCACGCAAATCCAAAAACAGTATGTTCTTAATTTCTGTGTACAAGTAGTAAAACGTTTTCCGGACAATCTAATTTCACAAAAGTGTGTAGCTTTGCCTCATTCTTAAGAAACAATGATCCATACAACTGACAGTTCGGTTTCAGCTTTAGTTCTTTTGTGCTGCAGGGCGAGAAAGAATTTTCCACAAATAGTCAGCAACAATAATACTGTGGGATAACAAATTATGATAATGAGTCTGGATAATAAATCAGTGTGTTCTAGACTTCAGGATAAAATTATCTAATGCCTTAGTAAAGTGAGGGCTAATTTTAACATGGAAAATGGAAATGAGCATTTGGCGTCATTGGCCGAGAGGCCCCTTGTGGGCCAGGTCCGGCCGCCTTGGTGCAGGTCTTATTACATTCGACGTCACATTGGGCTGCCTGCATGCAGGATGGGGATGAAATGATGCTGAAGCAAATGCAACACCCAGTCCCTGAGCGGAGAAAATCCCTGATCCAGCTGGGAATCGAACCCGGGGCCATAGGACGGCAAGCTGTCACGCTGACCACTCAGCTATCAGGGCGGACAAATTTTACCATGAAAGACATTATTTAAGTAATAACTGCCACGACTGAGTGCATTACCTACCTACTATTGCACAGTTGACTATGAGAAATGTGGGCCCCAAAAAAAAGGTGTGTGCCAAATCATGAATGTATTGTGTATTCCTGTGAGGCATAAATGGGGGGATATTTGCAACTAGCCAAATTAATTAAAATTTTCATACTGAAATGTGAATGTAGTGCATACTGTGAATTATGAACTTGCTGTGGAGTAATAGGATGATCTATGTACACTGTCACGATGCCTAATTTCAGGATAAGCTGCAATGGGTTATGGAGGGATTTTCTTGCAGTACTACAAATAACTCAAATGCATTCCTCCGAATACTAGTTTTCTTGCAACTTACAAGAATTATTCAATCTTAGTTCTCAATATGATGTAACATGTATGTAGTTTGGGCCTAACTGTAAAAGTTTATCTTATATTGTTACATAGTGATTATTGACACCTTTATTCATTGAACCTCTATTTGCTTTGTTTTAGTGATAGGGAATGTTTATTCACTGACCTTTGTTAATTATTTCTGGAACATTTCTTCACATTTTCCAGCTTGAATCCTTGGAGCTGACCTGTTTGCCACTGGTATGGGCAGTCAAGTGAGTTCTGAGCATTCCAGTGTAGATCCAGTCATTGTATTGTTGCTCTTGCATTGAAATTTGGTGCCCTCTTCCACTGTATTGGAAATAACTGATATCTTTTTGCAAATACTTTCAGGTACACCATACTTTCCCCCCCCCCCCCCCCCCCCCAACCCCCACCCCCTCCCTCTGCATAAACGTCTCACTGAGAAGTGTGTGAAAATAATTAAATTAACGTTCTTCAATGAACTACTGAGATCAATCAATATTGAGCTATGAGATTTATGACAAATAAATGACATAAAATAATTACATACCTTTCACCACAAAGGTTCACTCATACTACCTCGAAACTACAAATCAAATGTATGTTTCTTGATCTCTGTATAGAGAACTGGAGAAAAATCACTGGCTACAATGGACATGTTTCATGTTTGTTACCAGAGCAACAATGCAAAGCGATGTAGCTATGCTCTCCTCATATTTAGGTTAACATGTTGTTTTTATTTTCTTAAATGTGGGACTGTTTGTAGAGTGGGCAGACATATTGTAGCAGCGAGCCAGGTCAGGCGTAATGACTGCAATATGCACATTGTTGGCTGGTGTTTGTCATTTTCGATTGGATCACACATGGATTGTGCCTGCATGACCGTGAGACTGTTGTTGTTGTTGTTGTTGTTGTTGTTGTTGTTGTGGTCTTCAATCCTAAGACTGGTTTGATGCAAATCTCCATGCTACTCTATCTTTTGCAAGGTTCTTCATCTCCCAGTACCTACTGCAGCCTACATCCTTCTGAATCTGCTTAGTGTATTCATCTCTTCGTCTTCCTCTACGATTTTTACCCTCCACACTGCCCTCCAGTACTAAATTTGTGATCCCTTGAACTCAGAACATGTCCTACCAACCAATCCCTTCTTCTAGTCAAGTTGTGCCACAAACTCCACTTCTCCCTAATTCTGTTCAATACTTCCTCATTATAGTATGAAGGCTTTCATGACCGGATGACATATCTTCTGGTAAACCTTCCGGGATGTAAGGTCGTGGTCCATGAAACTCTTCAGCTCCTAACGTTTCGTCCAGAGCTGCGCTGGACATCTTCAGAGGGGTGTTTCTCCTCTGGTGAGTCTTGCCGACTGACGGGTCGGACGTCTGAGAGCGACTTATGTATCGTAGAAAGTGGGCGTGACCAGAGTTACACGTGATATGCAGAGATAACCTTTGTCAGAGATAAAACTTAACTATCGATCGTAATCTCGTCACGGATAAAACTGTCTAGCAATTCTGTAGTGCTACTGTCCAAATATCACTAAGTTTCATGGTCTCTTCTTTCTGATTAAAATTATCCCTATGTTTATATATTTCAATTGCTTCTCTACAAAGCCGTGGGTAATAGTTCGTCGTCGTAGATAAAATTTTTGTTTCGGAAAACTTCACTTGATGATTTCCTGGCTGAAAAGCGTGTTCTGCTACAGCCGATTTATCTGTTTTTCCTAATCGGCAAAGACTACTGTGTTCTTTTAACTGTGTATTTACGCTTCTTTTTGTTGTTCCAACATAAGCTTTACCACATGTACACGGAATTTTATATACGCCACTGGCTGATAGAGGAGCGCGTTTATCTTTTACAGACCGAAGAACATGACAAATTTTCTTTGTTGGTCTAAAAACAGGTCTAATATCATGTTTACTTAAAATCTTTCCAATCTGATCCGTTACTTTCTTTATAAAAGGGAGAGAGACTGTATTCTTCCATCATTTTTCGGACTTGTCCTTAAGCTTTTTGTTGTTTGGGTGCAGAATTCTGCTTACTTCTTTCTTTGAGTAGCCATTTTTCTCAAAAGCGTGCTGCAGATGTTTTAATTCGTCGTCTAGATCCTCCGTCGTGCAAATCCATCTGGCTCTGTCAACGAGACTTGTAATCACACCTCTTTTTTGTTTTGGATGGTGGTTAGAGTTTTTATGTTAGTATCTGTCTGTGTGCGTTATTTTTCTAAAAATATAAATCCAAGAATCCAGTTTACCATGGAGAGAGAAAATGATAACAAAATACCGTTTTTGGATGTTTTAGTTATGAGACAGACGGATGGAAGCTTGAAACAACAGATTTTTAGAAAAATAACGCACACAGACAGATACTTACATAAAAACTCTAACCACCATCCAAAACAAAAAAGAGGTGTGATTACAAGTCTCGTTGACAGAGCCAGACGGATTTGCACGCCGGAGTATCTAGACGACGAATTAAAACATCTGCAGCACGCTTTTGAGAAAAATGGCTACTCAAAGAAAGAAGTAAGCAGAATTCTGCACCCAAACAACAAAAAGCTTAAGGACAAGTCCGAAAAACGATGGAAGAATACAGTCTCTCTCCCTTTTATAAAGAAAGTAACGGATCAGATTGGAAAGATTTTAAGTAAACATGATATTAGACCTGTTTTTAGACCAACAAAGAAAATTTGTCATGTTCTTCGGTCTGTAAAAGATAAACGCGCTCCTCTATCAGCCAGTGGCGTATATAAAATTCCGTGTACATGTGGTAAAGTTTATGTTGGAACAACAAAAAGAAGCGTAAATACACGGTTAAAAGAACACAGAAGTCTTTGCCGATTAGGAAAAACAGATAAATCGGCTGTAGCAGAACACGCTTTTCAGCCAGGAAATCATCAAGTGAAGTTTTCCGAAACAAAAATTTTATCTACGACGACGAACTATTACCCACGGCTTTGTAGAGAAGCAATTGAAATATATAAACATAGGGATAATTTTAATCGGAAAGAAGAGACCATGAAACTTAGTGATATTTGGACAGTAGCACTACAGAATTGCTAGACAGTTTTATCCGTGACGAGATTACGATCGATAGTTAAGTTTTATCTCTGACAAAGGTTATCTCTGCATATCACGTGTAACTCTGGTCACGCCCACTTTCTACGATACATAAGTCGCTCTCAGACGTCCGACCCGTCAGTCGGCAAGACTCACCAGAGGAGAAACACCCCTCTGAAGATGTCCAGCGCAGCTCTGGACGAAACGTTAGGAGCTGAAGAGTTTCATGGACCACGACCTTACATCCCGGAAGGTTTACCAGAAGATACTTCCTCATTAGTTATGGGATCTACCCATCTAATCTTCAGCATTTTTCTGTAGCACCACATTTCAAAAGCTTATATTCTCTTCTTGTCCAAACTATTTATCGTCCATGTTTCACTTCCATACATGGCTACACTCCATACAAATACTTTCAGAAACGACTTCCTGACACTTAAATCTATACTTGATGTTAACAAATTTCTCTTCTTCAGAAACGCTTTCCTTGCCATTGCCAGTCTACATTTCATATCCTCTCGACTTCGACCATCATCAGTTATTTTGCTCCCCAAATAGCAAAACTCCTTTACTACTTTAAGTGCCTCATTTCCTAATCTAATTCCCTCAGCATCACCCGACTTAATTCGACTACATTCCATTATCCTTGTTTTTGTTGATGTTCATCTTATACCCTCCTTTCAAGACACTGTCCATTCCGTTCAAGTGCTCTTCCAAGTCCTTTGCTGTCTCTGACAGAATTACAATGTCATCGGCGAACCTCAAAGTTTTTATTTCTTCTCCGTGGATTTTAATTCCTACTCCGAATTTTTCTTTATTTTCCTTTACTGCTTGCTCAATATACAGATTGAATAACATCGGGGAGAGACTACAACCCTGTCTCACTCCCTTCCCAACCGTTGCTTCCCTTTCACATCCCTCGACTCTTATAACTGCCATCTGGTTTCTGTACAAATTGCAAATAGCCATTCGCTCCCTCCTCCTTTAGAATTTGAAAGAGAGTATTCCAATCAACATTGTCAAAAGCTTCCTCCAAGTCTACAAATGCTAGAAACGTAGGTTTGCCTTTCCTTAATTTTTCTTCTAAGACAAGTCGTAGAGTCAGTATTGCCTCATGTGTTCCAATATTTCTACGGAATCCAAACTTATCTTCCCCGAGGTCGGCTTCTACCAGTTTTTACATTCATCTGTAAAGAATTCGTCTTAATATTTTGCAGCTGACTTATTAAACTGATAGTTCGATAATTTTCACATCTGTCAACACCTGCTTTCTTTGGGATTGGAATTATTATAGTCTTCTTGAAGTCTGAGGAAATTTCGCCTGTCTCATACATCTTGCTCACCAGATGATAGAGTTTTGTCAGGACTGGCTCTCCCAAGGCTGTCAGTAGTTCTAATGGAATGTTGTCTACTCCCGGGGCCTTGTTTCAACTCAGGTCTTTCAGTGCTCTGTCAAACTCTTCACGCAGTATCGTATCTCCCATTTCATCTTCATCTACATCCTCTTCCATTTCCATAATATTGTCCTCAAGTACATCGCCCTTGTATAGACCCTCTATACACTCCTTCCACCTTTCTGCTTTCCCTTCTTTGCTTAGAACTGGGTTTCCATCTGAGCTCTTGATATTCATGCAAGTGGTTCTCTTTTCTCCAAAGGTCTCTTTAATTTTCCTGTATGCAGTATCTATCTTACCCCTCGTGAAATAAACCTCTACATCCTTACATTTGTCCTCTAGCCATCCCTGCTTAGCCATTTTGCACTTCCTGTCGATCTCATTTTTGAGACATTTGTATTCCTTTTTGCCTGCTTCAATTACTGCATTTTTGTATTTTCTGCTTTCATCAATTAAATTCAGTATCTCTTCTGTTACCCAAGGATTTCTACTAGCCCTTGTCTTTTTATCTACTTGATCCTCTGCTGCCTTCACTATTTCATTCCTCAAAGCTACCCATTCTTCTTCTACTGTATTTCTTTCCCTCATTCATGTCAATTGTTCCCTTATGCTCTCCCTGCTGCCTCCACTATTTCATCTTTCAAAATTACCCCATTCTTCTCCTACTGTATTTCTTTCCCCTGTTCCTGTCAATTGTTCCCTAATGCTCTCCCTGAAATTCTCTACAACCTCTGGTTCTTTCAGTTTATCCAGGTCCCATCTCCTTAAATTTCCACCTTTTTGCAGTTTCTTCAGTTTTAATCTACATTTCATAACCAATAGATTGTGGTCAGAGTCCAGAGTGAATTTGGGGGGGGGGGGGGGGGGGAGGGGGGGAGACGGTAGTGTTTCTCATACCTCCTCCTCACACCCCCTCCCCCTCCTTCCTAGAGTTTGAAGTGATGGGTGACTACCCCTCCTACCTCCCTCCCCCCACCCCCCACCACCTCCCTCCACTGATAGATATGCCTTTGGCAAGGGCACAGTATGTTATCTTGGATGTATAATAATTGAAATATGTAGTAATAACTTCAAGTGTGCCCAGGGTATTTTCTTGGGCCCCTTGCTGTTCATGTTGTATATTAATGGTCTTGCAGACAATGTTAATAGTAATCCCAGACTTTTTACAGATGATGAAGTTATCTACACTGAAGTACTGTCTGATACAAGCTTCACATATATTAAGTTAGATCTTGATAAGATTTGAAAGGGGTGCAAAGATTGGCAGCTTGCTTTGAACATTCAAAAATACAAAGTTGTGGACTTCTCAAAATGAAAAAATGTAGTTTCCTATGATTAGAATGTCAGTGAGTGATAACTGGAAGCAGCAATTCATACAAATACCAGATTATAACAGTTTTTTGGGATATGAAGTAGAACAATCACATGTGTTCAATCACAAGTTGAGCAGGAGGCACACTTATATTCATTGGCAGAATACAAGGGAAATATGTTTGCAGAGGTGACTGCATACAAAAGATTTGTGTGGCCAGGCCTAGAATATTGCTCAAGTATGTGTGACCAAACAGGACTAACACTGGACACCGAACACTGGACACAGGTTTGTTTGACACGTGGGAGAGTGTCACAGTGATGAAAAAAACTGAATTGGCAGACTATTCCATGAGAGGCTCCTTACAACGCTTTTAAGTGAAGATTCTAGGACTATACTTTAATCACCTATATATCGTTCCTATAGTGATCACAAAGACAAGATAGCACTAATTACAGCTTGCACAGAGGCATCATTCTTCCCATGCACCAAATATGACTGCAATGGGAGGAGGCCATAATAACTGGTACACTGAGAAGTACCGTCTGCCAGGCAATTCTCAGTGGTGTGCAGAGTGTAGATGTAAACATCTGAACAGACTTAACCTAAGCATAAGACACAAAATTGTCTTAGTTTTTCAAGGCATTTGTCACACACTGTAGGATTAGAGGCTACTGTGATGAATGAAGAAAAAATAACTTCAACCGGGATTTTTATTTCAACATGCATCGTACCACATTGCATCCCAACAGAAAATTACCATATTTATGAAATGGTGCAGCTTACATTATAAAGCTACTGGGTTTGCCCAGACACTCATTTTTCGAAGCCAATTTGATCTCAAAAATTCATTTTAAACCATTATATGGAGGGACTTAAAGATGAAATCATATTTTCAGGGGTCTTTCTTTCTACACAAGTTGTATATCTGACCCAATGAGATCAGAACTTAAGATAGATATACACTGGTGACATGTCTCATTCTAATTTTCATTCATTCTACATATTACAACCCTACTCTTTAAGGAAATTGTTTGTATTACTGTCACATACCTGCACCGGTGACCTGTATACAACGTGAGCGAAAGGTAATGACAAAGTAATTCAAATGCTGAAGCTGAAAGTTAATTCATTTAATACTACTCATTGCAAAGGTGCCCACCCACAAGGGAGGTTGTAGTGCTTCCAGAATTTTGGTGTAAATTCTAGAGACACTCGGCCTTCCACAGTCTTGAACACCCAATATTTTAAGTATGAGTGTAGATGAGGAGAAGCGTATCTAATTCGCCAGCCGTTTCTATGTGCAGGTTGGAAGTTTGTTATGAGATGACTGTAAGCATGGCAGTTCAATGAAGCCAACAAGTTTTTGTCGCCTGTGCCACAGAAGCCATGCTGAAAAGCCCAAGGAATATTTAAGTAGTATTCTTTGTTGTGTTAGTGAAAGTGATTATTTTTGAACAAAGCAAGACGCATGTGACATCTATAAATTATTTGGATGTTAAAACGAGGCAATTGTGATTATATTTAATGGTATCCAATGGTTATCGGTGTAGTTGACTTGCAAGAGTTCGTATGCTTATGTGAAACTTGTGGAAATGAAAATATACCTGAGCTGAACTGGAAGTATGAGGGTACCGAGTTATTTCTAGTGAGAGAGAGAGTATTTTTTAGCTCCTCTAACCAGCATTATTTCTCCAGACAAGAAGGTGTGGAGACTGACGCAGCTTCATATCCAGAGAAGAGGATCAGCTGAACGTTTCAAGTAAGTCAACTGAAGTGAGAGAGGTGCGAAGTTTGCAATCCAGTTATGCACTGCTTCTCTTGTCGCAAAAACTGTTAGAACGTGCTGCCTGAAGTGATCAGGACTCGAAGAAAGAGGAATTTTGAAATGAAATCAAGATAAAAAGATATTGTGAGTTGCCATAGCAACCAATAGTAACAAGACAGGGAAATTGTTTCGCAGAGTTGGAGTCTGCATAAATGGTAGAAAGGGGTGAAAGTTAATAAATACCATACAAGAAAAGACGCAAGGAAACTCTCAACAGTTCAGACTATGAGGAGTTACAACGAGATCTATTCGACAACAAATATTCAGTGTGGAGAGTAAGCAGCCCTCACACACATTGCAAGGGGCATGGGCCCCATAATCAGCAACCGATGCCAGCGGTACCAGCTGCTGCTCACCAGTGCTGACTACAAATCTGTTCAACGGCACCGACGCTGAAAGCAACCTTCGACACTGCCGGCACCCATGCTGTTCACTGGTGCCGATTCCATACCAGCTCACCAACGCAGCCTAAAATTCTACGCTGGGTGAGCGAAAGACAATAATTATTTGAGTGTGAAGTTAGGGACACCGTTCAATAATAGACTGTTAGTATAGTTATTATATACAGAGGTGAATTTTTTTAATGAACACTAGATCTAAAAGCAAGAGGAATATCGATAATACTCAAAAAACTGGGGAAACATCAGAACCAGCCATGGCCCTGACACTGAGAAAAGAAATGCCAGGCTGGACTGAGATAACAAATTTAATTAAAGCACTAAGTCTTAAATTAGACTCAGTAATACTCAGTTAAATGACAGATTAGATGTCTTACATTAGATTCAGTAAATACTCGGTTAAATGATAGAATAGATGAACAGAAGGCAGATTCCGCTGCTTTAAGAAAGGAACTAAGTGCTTCTTTAAGTGAAAAACTAGAAGCACAGGGTGAGGTTTTAAAAGTTAAGTTCAATGCCTTAAATGATAAAGTGGAGAGTTTGCAATTAGATTTAAAGAATGAATTAAGTAATTCCCTGACTGTCCATGTAAACCAACTGTTCACTGACTTTAGTCGGACACAGAGTAACCAATGTCAGGACTTAGCTAAGAAACTAGAATTTGATATTGAAGATATATGTAATAATGTAGAAACTGAATGTGGCAAGAAGTTAGGATCATTTCAAAGTGTATGCAATGTTACATTCAATGCTGTAAAGCAGAGGTTGCACACCTTAAAAAAGAGTTTGGAAAAACAGGATAAATTAATGCCTACGGTCCAATCGCAATTGCTGGTGTGAGTGTTCGAGTAAAAGATGTGGAATGAAATGTTAAAGAGAAACTAACCACTTCAGACACAGTAAACATAATTAATCTGGAGGAACAGGTAGAGGAAATAATCAACCAAAAAGTTGCCGAGAGGGTAACCCCCAACAATGTTTCTTCAAATCTAACTTCAGAACTTAATGATACTACGAGAGGCATAGATAATTTATGAAAAGAATTCAAACTTATCCGGGATAAGGTAGACAAGAATATGACTTCTCCTAACATGGTGTTAACCAATGAAATAATGGCCGACCTACAATGGGGGGCAAATTCTGGACTATCCCGACAGTTTCCAAAGTTTAAGCCAGATGGGGAAGTACATCCTACTCATTTTCTGAAATGGTTCAACCAAGCCTTGCTGAAAAACTGGGAAGATTCAAAGAAGGTCGAATTTGCTGTAGGGTACCTTTTAGGAGAAACTTCAGAGCGGGGCACAGGGAACACACACAATTTTTCGTGTTGGGCGGACTTCCAGAAAAAGTTTAAGGAGAAGTATTGGTCAACTAGTGCCGAAGAAAAATTAATATCTGATTTGTGGGATCCTAAGTATTACAACAGTATGTGGGGTACAATGAGAAAGTATTTTGACTGGCATTTAACATGTGCGAAATACTTAGATAAGTCAGTGGAGGAAGAAGGGTTAGTTCGAATTCTAATAAGACATTTACCCATTTATGCCAGGAAAGATATAATACGTAGTGGGCAGAAGACCATAGAAGAGTTGTCCTTTGTGGACACACTCGATGCCTTGAATAACGACTACAGCGAGAGCATACACCAAAGTGAAAATCAGAATTACAGAAGAGGTAGTAATAGTGGTAGTAGTAATTTTAGGAATCATGAGGCTAATTTGGCTTGAGTACACCAATGTAATAGAAGTAATGATATTTACCAAAAAAGCATCGACGGTTCAATTCCGTCTCCGGCCATCCTGATTTAGGTTTTCCGTGATTTCCCTAAATCGTTTCAGGCAAACGCCGGGATGGTTCCTTTGAAAGGGCACGGCCAATTTCCTTCCCAATCCTTCCGTAACCCGAGCTTGCGCTCCATCTCTAATGACCTCGTTGTTGACGGGACGTTAAACACTAACCACCAACCAACCAACCAACCAAAAAAGCAAGAAAACATAGTGTGATCTGGATCCAGGGCCAGGGACCAGGTCATAGAAATACATGGGCCTAGGTCATAGAAATAAATTAGGAGGCCTAATTCATAATTTTACACATAAAGTACCAACCAAAGAATGGTTGTTACTAGAAGAACCAAGCTTAACTACCATTAATCCACAACCAATAATAATAGGAAAAGTGGAGGATTTTGAAGTTAACATAATTATAGATTCTGGGAGTGAAGTGTCATTTATATCTAGTGTTTTCTTTAACACATTATGAACAAAATATCACTTATCCCTATTACCAGTAATGGGAGTGTGCATAGTCGGTATTCCTGGAACAAAGAGCAAAGTTGTAACACATGAGACCCAGGTGAACTGCAACATTGGGAATATCCTATTTCATCAGACACTTTTGGCAATAGAAAATATCAATAGGGATGTGTTATTTGGCCTAGACTAGCTATCAGAATTTAATGTCATATTGAATTTTGAGGATAATTTTCTTTATTTTGGAAAAGGTGACTACAAATATTGTGTAAAGTTTGTGACTGACAGCTAGATTGATAAACAAACAACAGAGAATCAATGTTTATGATTAACAGTGACAGCGCAATTGTCACCAGAGATTGAAAAATTAAGTTACGTGTCCCATCGAGTTGACATACTGGGCAAATTGCCAATATTAACCAGTGAAAAAAAAAAACTAGATTTATCCAAAATTCTATTGGACTATGAAATGGTATTGTATATGAAGTCAAGAGCTGAATTACCCAAGACTTTTATGTTTATTAAGGAAGGGAATACTGTGGGTTTGGGACCAAGAGGCCAATGATGCGTATGAAAATGTAAAAAGAGCACTGGTTGAATCACCCATATTACACCATCCAGTTATGGGTGAGCCATTTAAAATTTCAACAGATGCATCCGACTATGGTACAGCAGGAGAGTGGAGTTTGGAAAGTACAAATCACAGATCTATAGCTTTTGCTAGCCGGAGTCTCGACAAACATGAATTAAACTATACAGCCACAGAAAAAGAACTATTAGCAATAGTATGGGATATCCAAAATTCTGAACACTAATATGAGGGTCAGAAATACATATACATGTGGATCACCAAGCTCTATCCTTTTTAATGAGTAATTGGTTATTACATAGGAGATTAATGCAGTGGATGTTGTTCCTACAGGAATCTGACATTAAAATTCAGTATATAAAAGTTTCTGAAAATATTGTACCTGACGCTTTGTCTAGATTACCTGTAGGCATGAAAGAGTTAAAATGTACAGAAGAGCCCAATGTAATTTTTGCGATTAACTTTTTGACAGTAGAATATCCACATAACAGGGCACAAGAAATGGCTCGAAGAATAACCGAAAACATCCATCGTGATACCTACTTTACAGAAATATATACTATGTGTAACAAGAATTCCTTACCTCTTAAGCAAGTAGGGAGGTGGAAAATTATAGGACATAATTTATTTTGGAGAGACAGTATAACATCTCGACAGTGGCATTTATGCGTTCCGAAGTTGATGGAGGATGAAATTATGTGGTATGTTCATACTGGATATGTACACTTTGGAATAAAAAAAATGTATTGTGCATATGAATAAGTTCTATGATTTTAAGAAACTAGGACATAAAGCAGCAGCTTTAATTAGAGCTTGTGAAACCTGTCAGAAGGTAAAAGAGAGTAACGCTCATGTTAAGTACAAAATGTACTCAATCATTCAAAAGGCATTACACTATCTTACAGCAGTGGATTTCTTTGAACCAATTCCAAAAGGAAAGGCAGGAGTGTCATACATTTTTGTCCTCATAGAGTGTTGGTCAAAGTATGTTAAATCGTACCCTATTAAGAAAGCAAATACACCAGCCATGATTCACTGTCTGCAACAATACTCTCTGGAGGTAGGGAAACCAAAACACTTTCTCACCAATAATGGACTTCAGTTTATTAGTAACGATTTTAAAGAATTTCTAGCTTGGGAAGATATTCGTTAAGTATTAATCTCCAACTATAATCTGTCTTCTAACCCATGTGAAAGAGCTGTGAAAGAAATTGGGAAATTATGCTGCACCTACTGCCATGAAAAACATAAGTCATGGGCAATGAAAGTCAAAGACTTTGAGCTTATTTTAAATGAATTACCACATTTATCAACTGGATTAACACCTTTGGAAGTAATAGGTAAACCCTTTGTGGGAGAACCCCTTATTAAATGTTTTACTTGGCCAGAACAATCTTCTGTTGATTACCAACTTAATCAAACAATAGAAACAATAGTTTCTAAGAACTTGGTTGAAAGGGCACAACAACGAGCAAGTAGACATAATGAGAAAGCTATTGAACCTCAATACATGGTCAATGACCTGGTTCTAGTAAAACAACATCTAAGCTCTGCACTAAAGAATGAAACACTTAAATTTTTCCAGAAATATGAGGGACATTACCGAGTACAGACGGTAATTCATCTCAAGACATTGTTTTTAGTGGGTCCGACAATGGGATCAGAAAAAGGAAAATACAATGTTAAGGATATAATGTTGTATATTCCGCAGGGACATTAACATTCTGTGTTAACAGGCAGAGTGACGGCCGTCGGATTTCGAGTTGTTTTCAGTGTTTCTTCTGCACTATTTTTCCTGCACTGAATTCCTTTCAAATCTTAAACTATTCTGTAATCTATTCTTGAATTTTTAAGCTATCCTACAATGTCAGTACCTAGGAAACTGAATACGACTAAAAGATAATAGACTTAAGAGAATCACAGATAAACACTGATCTCTAAACATGAAATGCAACGAATAGTATTAGTGGAAAACGTAATATGATGGTACTATTCAAACAGAATGGTATCTAGATGACATGAACTGAACATAATCTTTTATGTATGTAGAAAAATATAGTATAAGCTTAATGACCAAACAATTATTTTATCGTAGTGTATAATTTTCTCCCCCCCTCCCCTCCACTGTGAACCATGGACCTTGCCGTTGGTGGGGAGGCTTGCGTGCCTCAGCGATACAGATGACCGTACCGTAGGTGCAACCACAATGGAGGGGTATCTGTTGAGAGGCCAGACAAATGTGTGGTTCCTGAAGAGGGGCAGCAGCCTTTTCAGTAGTTGCAGGGGCAACAGTCTGGATGATTGACTGATCTGGTCTTGTAACATTAACCAAAATTACCTTGCTGTGCTGGTACTGCGAACGGCTGAAAGCAAGGGGAAACTAAAGCCGTAATTTTTCCTGAGGGCATGCAGCTTTACTATATGGCTAAAGGATGATGGCGTCCTCTTGGGTAAAATATTCTGGAGGTAAAATAGTCCCCCATTTGGAACTCCAGGCGGGGACTACTTAAGAGGATATCATTATCAGGAAAAAGAAAACTGGCGTTCTAAGGATCGGAGCGTGGAATGTCAGATCCCTAAATCGGGCAGGTAGGTTAGAAAATTTAAAAAGGAAATGGATAGGTTAAAGTTAGATATGGTGGGAATTAGTGAAGTTTGGTGGCAGGAGGAACAAGACTTTTGGTCAGGTGAATACAGGGTTATAAATACAAAATCAAATAGGGGTAATGCAGGAGTAGGTTTAATAATGAATAAAAAAACAGGAGTGCGGGTAAGCTACTACAAACAGCATAGTGAATGCATTATTGTAGCCAAGATAGACACGGAGCTCACACCCACTACAGTAGTACAAGTTTATATGCCAACTAGCTCTGCAGATGATGAAGAAATTGATGAAATGTATGATGAGATAAAAGAAATTATTCAGGTAGTGAAGGGAGACAAAAATTTAATATTCATGGGTGACTGGAATTCGAGAGCAGGAAAAGGGAGAGAAGGAAACATAGTAGGTGAATATGGATTGGGGCTAAGAAATGAAAGAGGAAGCCGCCTGGTAGAGTTTTGCACAGAGCAAAACTTAATCATAGCTAACATTTGCTTCAAGAATCATGAAAGAAGGTTGTATACATGGAAGAATCCTGGAGATTCTAGAAGGTATCAGATAGATTATATAATGGTAAGACAGAGATTTAGGAACCAGGCTTTAAATTGTAAGACATTTCCAGGGGCGGATGTGGACTCTGACCACAATCTGTTGGTTATTAACTGTAGATTAAAACTGAAGAAACTGCAAAAAGGTGGGAATTTAAGGAGATGGGACCTGGATAAACTGAAAGAACCAGATGTTGTAGAGAATTTCAGAGAGAGCATTAGGGAACGATTGACAGGAACAGGGGAAAGAAGTAGAGTACCGGTAGGAGAAGAATGAGGTAACTATGAAATGTGACATAGTGGAGGCAGCAGAGGATCAAGTAGGTAAAAAGACGAGGACTAGTAGAAATCCTTGGGTAACAGAAGAGATACTGAATTTAATTGATGAAAGAAGAAAATATAAAAATGCAGTAAATGAAGCAGGCAAAAAGGAATACAAACGTCTCAAAAATGAGATCGATAGGAAGTGCAAAATGGCTAAGCAAGAATGGCTAGAGGACAAATGTAAGGATGTAGAGGCTTATCTAACTAGGGGTAAGATAGATACTGCATACAGGAAAATTAAAGAGACCTTTGGAGAAAAGAGAACCACTCGTATGAATATCAAGAGCTCAGATGGAAACCCACTTCTAAGCAAAGAAGGGAAAGCAGAATGGTGGAAGGAGTATATAGAGGGTCTATACAAGGGCAGTGTACTTGAGGACAAAATTATGGAAATGGAAGAGGATGTAGATGAAGATGAAATGGGAGATACGATATTGCATGAAGAGTTTGACAGAGCACTGAAAGACCTGAGTCGAAACAAGGCCCCGGGAGTAGACAATGTTCCATTAGAACCACTGACAGCCTTAGGAGAGCCAGTCCTGACAAAACTCTACCATCTGGTGAGCAAGATGCATGAGACAGGCGAAATACCCTCAGACTTAAAGAAGAATATAATAATTCCAATCCCAAAGAAAGCAGGTGCTGACAGATGTGAAATTTACTGAACTATCAGTTTAATAAGTCACAGCTGCAAAATACTAACACGAATTCTTTACAGACGAATGGAAAACCTGGTTGAAGCTGACCTTGGGGAAGATCAGTTTGGATTTCGTAGAAATGTTGGAACACGTGAGGCAATACTGACCTTACGACTTATCATAGAAGAAAGATTAAGGAAAGGCAAACCTATGTTTCTAGCATTTGTAGACTTAGAGAAAGCTTTTGACAATGTTGACTGGAATACTCTCTTTCAAATTATGAAGGTGGCAGGGGTAAAATACAGGGAGCGAAAGGCTATTTACAGTTTGTACAGAAACCAGATGGCAGTTATAAGAGTCGAGGGACATGAAAGGGAAGCAGTGTTTGGGAAGGGAGTGAGACAGGGTTGTAGCCTCTCCCCGATATTATTCAATCTGTATATTGAGCAAGCAGTAAAGGAAACAAAAGAAAAATTTGGACTAGGTATTAAAATCCATAGAGAAGAAATAAAAACTTTGAGGTTCGCCGATGACATTGTGATTCTATCAGAGACAGCAAAGGACTTGGAAGAGCAGTTGAACGGAATGGACAGTGTCTTGAAAGGAGGATATAAGATGAACATCAACAAAAGCAAAACGAGGATAATGGAATGTAGTCGAATTAAGTCGGGTGATGCTGAGGGAATTAGGTTAGGAAATGAGACACTTAAAGTAGTAAAGGAGTTTTGCTATTTGGGGAGCAAAATAACTGATGATGGTCGAAATAGAGATGATATAAAATGTAGACTGGCAGTGGCAAGGAAAGCGTTTCTGAAGAAGAAAAATTTGTTAACATGGAGTATAGATTTAAATGTCAGGAAGTTGTTTCTGAATGTATTTTTATGGAGTGTAGCCATGTATGGAAGTGAAACATGGACGATAAATAGTTTGGACAAGAAGAGAATAGAAGCTTTTGAAATGTGGTGCTACAGAAGAATGCTGAAGATTAGATGAGTGGATCACATAACTAATGATGAAGTATTGAATAGAATTGGGGAGAAGAGGAGTTTCTGGCACAACGTGACAAAAAGAAGGGACCAGTTACTATGACATGTTCTGAGGCACCAAGAGATCACAAATTTAGCATTGGAGTGCAGCGTGGAGGCTAACAAAAGAGGGAGACCAAGAGGTGAATACACTAAGCAGATTCAGAAGGATGTAGGTTGCAGTAAGCACTGGGAGATGAAGAAGCTTGCACAGGATAGGGTAGCATGGAGAGCTGCATCAAACCAGTCTCAGGACTGAAGACCACAACAACAACAACAACAATAACAACATAATTTTGTATTTAGTATAGAATATTTTATACCTTTTATGAAATGTGATGTAGATGGGAGGGTTTGTATTGGTTTTGGAAGGGGTGAGTATTATAGATTAAAGCATGATTTACACTAACAAATAAGTCATGGCTAACACAGAACACGCACCACACTTTTCAAACGACCATGGCAACCAAGTGTAACTGATTCTTCACCATTTGCCGTTCCGTAGGGGTTGCTAAGATTTTCTTCAGGGACTTCTAAGGTGAAGGTGAGAATGTCCATTCTGTAGGAGATGTTTAACACTATACCTCCTCTGGCATCTCACTCAGTACCGGCGAAGTAGGGATCCTGGGGAAAGGGGGTGGAAAGGGTTTCCTTTCTTTCACTACTTCGATCTTTGGAACCGTTTCTACTTTTTCCTTGCTTACTTCTCATTTGAGTACCCTTCTATCTTTCCCCCTTTCCATATGCATATACTTCCATCGCAGAAGTCCTTCTTATTTTCTGTGGTTTATAATAACCTACAAGTGGGCTGAAGAATCAGGCTACACAAACACACTTATGCACAAACACAAAAAATACGATTACACAAACAATGATCTTTCACATCAAGAGGGGAGAACCTTCAAGCATTGTAGGGGGGGAAGGAATGTGTACATCGGGAAAGGATGCACACATTGTCATTTACTGTGATGGCTCTACATCGTACACGTGGTTATATAGAGACACTTTAGGGAAATATGCACACATTGTCATTTACTATGACGGTTCTACATTGCATAGTAACATGAAAAAAATTATCTCATAGATATTTATTTAAATAGGTAGGCAAATACATGTATAAGAACAATGACGATTCTATATCACGTATGTACATAAGGATACAAAAACTATGACAATTCTACATCAGGTATACATAAGAAGTAAGTGTGAGTAATTAAGGAGAGCATAAGCCAAGGAGGAACTAATGAACATAAGCCAGGGAGGAACTAATTGTGATAATTTTTCAGGAATGTCAGTTGAAGATTTGTTCTGATGATTTGTAGGATAGTGGGACAAGTATAGCATAAGTAAATGTATGATATATTGAATAGTGTCTATAAATGTGTTATCTACTAGAAGCATAGAAGTGGGAGATAGTGGAGGACTAGGGGATTAAGTGAAGTATTAGGAAGTGGGCGTTAAGTGTGAAATAGATTTTATTTTCCAGGGGACATTTAATTATAGTGCACATAAAGATGTATACTTGGGAAATGAACCATGAGTCCTCAGGAAGGATAAGGTGGGGGGGAGGGGGGGGGGTACACCCATCATTTATTGGATGTAAAGGGCAGATAGGCAGACCTATACTGTGCAGACAAGGGCACCAAGAAGGGGATTGACCTGTACCATACGAAAACAGGAATTAAGGGTGACGTACCTACCAAAACAGAAGGAGGAAGTGCACTCATAGGGTCAACCCATACGTAAGGTATAGGTACTGTTCCTAAAGGGAACAGTATTGTGACAGAAGTCACACATTTTGTAGGAATTTTTCTGGTAAATTTGAATTCTGTATTCCGCTTGCATTATTATGTGTTATGTGAATGTGTGTCAAAAAGAACAATTTGATTTGCCCAAAGTTCCTCCAGACTACATGCTTCTTTAGGTAATGAAACTATTATGTACTAAAGAAAAAATAATACAGAGAACTAAACGGAAGAATGAAATGATTAAGTGTCTATGTCACCTGGAGTTTGTGACTGAAAATCAAGAATGTCGTCCGCATGATTCCTAGATATAAAAGTACTAGCTTCAACATTAGGTGAAATGCTCAGATAGTTATTATCAAAATGAAAAAAGAAGAGCTAGATATTAAGTACACAATTACTAAAACAAATAGAATGTATACTGATTAAAATGTAAATCAGTGTTATGTGGGATATTAAAGTACATAATGAATATGTATAAAATATCACGTGTTCGAGCTAAGGGGATGGATATGTAATACCTCGAGAATTTCAGTGTATCAACCTTCCACCATCTCGAACACCCGATATTTTAAGTATGAGTGTGGACGAGGGGAAACGTACCTACTGCGACACCCGTTTCTGGGTGCAGGTCGGAAGATGGTTATGAGAAGACTGTAAGCAAGGCGGTTCAATGACGCCGACAAGTGTTTGCTGCCAGTGCCACAGAAGCCGTGATGAAAAGCCCAAGGAATAGTTAAGTAGTATTCTTTGATGTGTTAGTGAAAGTAGAAAAAGAGAAGTGAACAATTGACTATAGACTTTTAACTTACTTCATGCCTTAGCTCTGAACAAAGCAAGATGCATGTGATGTCTATAAATTATTTGGTTGTTATAACCAGGAAATAGTGATTATATTTAATTGTATCTAATGGTTATTGATGTAGTTGACTTGCAAGAGTTTGTATGCATATGTGAAACTTGTGGAAATGAAAATATACCTGAGCTGAACTGAAAGTATGGGGGTACTGAGTTATTTCTAGTGAGAGAGAGAGTATATTTTAGTTCCTCTGACCAGCATTATTTCTTCGGAGAAGAAGTTGTGGAGATTGACGCAGCCACATATCCAAAGAAGAGGATCAGCTGAATGTTTCAAGTAAGTCAACTGAAGTGAGAGAGGTGTGACTTTCACAATCCAGTTTTGCTCCTCTTTTCTTGTCACCGAAACTGTTAGAAGGTCTCAACTTGGTGTTTACCGTTATCGGTTTCGTGTTGTCTCCATTTCTAAATAAGTAGTTGTGTCCCTATTACCTTAAATATATAGTCAAAATAGACGTTCCCTTTATGTCATGGGCCGGCCGCAGTGGTCTAGCGGTTCTAGGCGCTCAGTCTGGAGCCGCGCGACTGCTACGGTCGCAGGTTCGAATCCTGCCTCGGGCATGGATGTGTGTGATGTCCTTAGGTTAGTTAGGTTTGAGTAGTTCTAAGTTCTAGGGGACTGATGACCATAGATGTTAAGTCCCTTAGTGCTCAGAGCCATTTTTATGTCATGGTAGATAAATGAAGAATGCAGTCATTAGACACACCATAACAGCAATTCTAATATTAATAGTGAGCTGCGATTGGCAGGCATTATCAAGTGAGTGCAAGAGTATTCCTCCCTGTTGAAATTACTGAATGAGAGATTCCCATTCGTAAATACCAATGTCATATCAGGTAAGTTAATAAAAATGGAAATTTGAAAAGTAGTTACGATAATCACAAGCGAGTGGCATAGTAAGTGCAGTTTCAGGAGTTAGAACATGACACTCAGATGAGGGGAAAAGTATAAGGTGATATGTTAAAATAGTAAAAACACAGTTGCATGGCTTATAGAATTACAAAATATGTTGATACAGATAAAGATACTTCACTGTTTAGAAGTATCATCTGGAAAGAAATAAGTATTACTTTCCAAACTTAAAAAAAAAATTCTAGTCCTATATCTGTATTCCACAAGCCCCCATACAGTGCATGGTTGAGATATGTAGTGTTCCAGATATTTTTGTCCCTTCTTATTCCATTTTTGTGTGGTACATGGGAAAGAGAGACTGTGACTGTCCTGTACGAGATCATATTTCTCTGATTTTGGTGGTATGCCCATTAGGTGGGTAATTTGTTGAAGAAAGAAATGTTTCTCAACCCATTTTCCTCTTGGAATTTTGTAAATGAGGCTCTCCTGAAGCACAGTAATTCCACTGCAGGGAGCTTAGCATAACTCCTATAATTCTCTAACATCATCTATGCAAACTTCTTTGAATTTTTCTAGCCAATCCATAGTGGTAAAGTTTCAAGACTAGTGAACACCACCCAAGAAATGGTCGCAAACAAGGATTTTCTAAGTGACCTGTTTCATGTATGAAATACACTGCCTTTGGACTTTTCCAATGAATCTGAGTCTGGTATTTGCTTTCCTCATGGCTAAATTGATGCAGTCATTCTGTTTTAAACCACCCAAGACAGGAACAACTAGACACTTAATGGTTGGTATTGGACCCTTTCATCTATTTATATGTATTATATTACAATATTACTAATGTTAAGGAATAGCTAACAATCTGTATGCCAATCAGAACAGCCTCATAGGGCTGCAGACTTTATCTGCCACATTATTTAAACACGTATCATGAACAGCAGTGGCTGTATCACAATTAAAGGTGGTTGCTTCACATGGGTTGTAGAATCTTGTACCACAAGGAAGCAAGGGAGAGGATATTCTCGTGGGTAGCTGGTATCCTCTATCTACAACACAAATGAACAT
Organism: Schistocerca serialis cubense; assembly: GCF_023864345.2. NCBI lineage: Eukaryota > Metazoa > Arthropoda > Insecta > Orthoptera > Acrididae > Schistocerca > Schistocerca serialis. Next base: position 284,094,164 of record NC_064639.1, read on the forward strand.
GTGGATTAATACGGTTCTTTATTTACATGAACTGGAAACTTTTCTTAACTTAAGTAGAGTCCATGTGTTATGGTACAAGCTTATCAGTAATAGTCCTCTTGCAGACTGATGTAAAGTACAATTCTGGTTCAGGTAAACTAGTCCATCTATAGTCACTAATCTGTCGCTATCTACTGTCGTAGCCTGTGACAAACTAAACTCACTCTGCGAGTAAACTAACAGACGCCAAACTGGATGACTGAGTGACTGAGTGAGACCCTCCAGTCAGTGGCAGCAGCCTAAATACATGCTTTCAAGAGGGTGTTAGTGGTGTGTTGCTTGTGGGTGTGTCTCTGGCCTTTCTCATGATAGGCACACTTGATCCAGTGCCTACTAGTAGATCTTTGCACTTCATCTTTGCCAACCTGTATGCTGGCGACAGCTTACGCCAGCACATGGGTCATGTGCTGTTATTACTAACAATGGCTGGTGGACGTCTGCTGAACTGTGGTGACGTGAAGTGTAGTGTTCCTGCCTAAAAAGTGAGGACCTAAAGTGCAACCCTTGTGATAGATGGCACCCATATTACAGTAGAACATTAACGGGTTCAGGAATCTTGTGAAGGAACTGAAATTCCCGGTGCAGGCACAACCCCTGTGCATTTGTTTACAGGGAACACATTTTAAAGCCACTGATGCTCCTGTCCTACGGGGCTACACCCTCCACCGAAAGGATGATGTGACAGGGGAAAGATCCAAGGGAGGGATTGCTGTGTTTGTTGATAACACTCACCACTCCTCTGCTCTCTCTATGTTTACTGACCTACAAGCAGTAGCCTTTGCAGTTCATTTGGGCCAGAAGATCACTGCTTGCTTCTGTCATTACCTCCACAGGATACCATAGTTCTGAGACTCTCACAGCCCTTGTTGCACAATTCACCCTCCCATTTATCCTACTGGGTGATTTTAGTGTCCGTAATGTGTTATGGGGCTCGAACTATACTTGCCCCAGTGATCGAATTTTGGAGAACCTCATGATACCTCAGAAGCTGTGCATCTGCAACACAGGTAGCACCTCATTTCTCAACTGCTACTGGGTTGTCCTGGAGCATCAACCTCTACTTCTTCTCTACAACTCTTGTAGACTCAGCACATTGGCAAACAACTGATGATCTTTTTTCCTGTGACTACTCCCCACAATGGATCCACCTACTGGATGGAGGATTGTTTGAGCAGAAGCCACTGAAATGTATGGTCAGCAGGGCTAACTTGTTGCCGTTGGGCCAGCTGGCTGTGTTTTAACACCCCAAAAACATCCAAGAATGGGTGGACCACATCACACAAGTGATGCCACTAACGTATCCATTCCAAAATCTTCAGCTCATCTTACAAGGCAACCTGTACATTGGTGGACTGATGAGTGCCATTCAGCAATCCAGCACAGGTGTACAGCTCTTCAACAGTTTTAAGTGTTGCCCAACAGGTGATGACCTCACAGCACTTTGAGTTGCAAGACCCAAGGCTCGACATATAATTAAGGAGAGCAAGAAAAACTCACAGTAAGCATTCCTGAACTCTCTCAACCATTACACTTGTTCTATAAAAGTACAGGAAGCCATCTGGAGGATTTCTGGTAAACACAGTCATTTACCAGTCGCAGCAGTGCTAAAACGGTTGTCTCCAAACAACACCCAGAGACATCGCTCAGATGATGGCAGAGCATTTTGCAGTGACTACTGCCAATGCCATCCAGGATCTGGCATTTCACCACTATATTGCGATTGCAGAGAGGGACAAGGTGGACTTCAGATCCTACAATTTTGAGTCTTACAGTTGCCCTTTCTCTGTGTGTGAGCTGATCGGCAGTGTCTGAGACTCACGATACTGCAACCTGTCATGACTAAATCCAGTACTGTATGCTTTGCATTTGCCAATTCATACCTCTCCTCAAACCAGAAAAGGACATCATATGCCCCAGTAGTTATCAGAGTATGCATTAATGAGCTGTGTGTGTAAGGCCCTGGAGTGAATGGTTAGCTGTCGTCTGGTCTGGTTGTTAGAGACCAGGCAACTCCTAAGCTGCTCTCAGTGCGGACGCTGGAGATTTCGGTCCACTGTTGACAACCTTCCCCTACTAGAGGGGCTATTCAGCAGGCTCTCCTACATAACCATCACTGTCTCAGCACATTCTTTGATGTAAGTAAGGCGTACGCTACTACTTGAAGACATAGTATTCTCATGCAACTCCATCGATGTGGCTTTTATGACCACCTGCCAGTCTTCATACAGCCTTTTCTATCTAAGTGTTTTTTTAGGTCCTGAATTGGTGACACACTGCCAGATTGTTTTGAGCAGAAGAATGTTACCTTCTCTGTCACAGCCATAAACAGTATCATGTATACAGTAAGGAGACCTGTACAGTGCTTCTTATTTGTGGATGATCTTTCGGTTTTCCGTTCCTCTTCCAATGTTGCAACAGTGGCACATCAGTTGTGGAGGTTTGAGGAGTGGGTTGCAAAGATAGGTACTCAGTTTTGTGTAGATAAGTGTGTGTTTGGTCACTTTAATTCTTCTTGTCATATTTTTAATTTACCTGACTTGCATATGAGGGATACTATTCTATATTTTAAAGACCCAGTGAGATTTCTGAGCCTCATTTTTTACTTCATACTGCCGTGGTTACTGTGGTGTCACCGCCAGACACCACACTTGCTAGGTGGTAGCCTTTTAAATCAGCCGCGGTCCGCTAGTATACGACGGACCCGCGTGTCGCCACTGTCAGTAATTGCAGACCGAGCGCCGCCACACGGCGGGTCTAGAGAGACTTACTAGCACTCGCCCCAGTTGTACGGACGACTTAGCTAGCGATGCAACAGTTACCACACCTGAAAGCCAGAATCCAGAAGGCACTGAATATCTTAAAGTCTTGGGGAACAGGCAGAGTGCATCTGCTCCAGTTTTAGAGGGCTTTAATGCATTTGCAGTTAGACTGTGGGTGCATAGTGTAAAGGTTAGTGAGTTCTTCCTGCCTGACAATTAATGATGCTATCCATTGTGAGGGGATTAGGCCGTTCACAGCCAGTCCCATACCTAGTCTCTGTACTGACACTGGGAACCACCGCACACCATCCAGCAGCTGCTCCTTGGGATGCATCGAGCATGCAAGTTCCTAGCAGTGCCAACTTCACCGGCATACCATACTGTTGTTCAGCCATCTCTGGAACTCCTTTTCTCCAGTCGTCCAAAAGCAACAATGACATTTGTGGATCTACGTGCAGCGTGTGCTGGGGTCACTTGGTATGGAACATGTACAACCACAAATCCAGGATTTTAAGCACCTGCTACCCTGGTTACTGCCGAGGCCCAGAGCTATTTTAGATTTAGTGCAGTACAGGAGAGATTGTGCTCCTGCGTGTGTTTTTAATACATCATTTTATAACATTTTAACTGAGCACCACTTCTCTGTAGCTGTCTTCAGATGGGTCAGAACAGGGGACTCTGTTGGTTGCCCTTTTGTTTTCTTTGAGCTTGTTCTCAAGATCCAACTGCCTCAAAACTTTACGATCTCACATGCAGAATTATATACAAACTTACAGGGACTGGAGCAGACGAGGTGTGCTTCAAGCACTAAATTCCTTTTTTGTTATGATTCTTTGAGTGCCCTATACTCTCTACATTGTTTTTACCCAGCAGATAATGAAGTCCAGAATATCCAAGAGGCCTAGAGGTTCTAGGTGCTACAGTCTGGAACCACGCGACTGCTACGATCGCAGGTTCGAATCCTGCCTCGGGCATGGATGTGTGTGATGTCCTTAGGTTAGTTAGGTTTAAGTAGTTCTAAGTTCTAGGGGACTGATGACCTCAGAAGTTAAGTCCCATAGTGCTCAGAGCCATTTGAACCAATATCCAAGATGCCCTCCTCCAGCTACAACAGCTGAGGAAGGAGATGTCTTTCTGTTGTGTACTAGGGCATGCGGGTATTTTGTGAGAAATGAAGGGGTGGTTGTAGCAACCAAGGAGGAGTGTCATGATCCATATTATTCCGTGTGCCATCCCCCTACATGCTATCACCTTGCTGTTGAGATAGAGCGTCATGCGTCGATGGGAAGACGAGTGGCTGGAACTGACTGATAATAATCTGCATTAAGTTAAAGCCACTAATTGGCCATGGCATACCTTCTTTCAGCCATGAAGGTAGGGTAAGGTCCTCCTTACTTGTTTTTGCATAGGCCACAGTCCTCTGACGCGTGGCATTTTGCTCCGGTGAGAGGAGCCTCCAAACTGTGGTGCTTATGGCGTACAGATCACTGTTTGCCACATTTTACTAGACTGTGTTTTATTTTCAGACAAGAGAGTGGCAGCAGATTTGTTAGCAGATCTGTCCTCTATCATAATTTCCAAAAATTTTACAGAGATGTCCTTAATGCGTTAACAGAGTGATTGGCTCACCCCTGTTTTTTTGTAAGCAGTCAGCCAGTCACATTTCTCTGTCCATTTCTTTTAGCTCTTCTGCAGTTTTACTTCTGTTTTAATCTCAGGTTACAGCACCTTTCATCTTTCTCTGTTGTTTTAAGGCCTATGAGATTGAGTGATTGCATGGGTTGGTGTGAGTGAAGCAAGAGTGACTGAATGAGTTGCCTTTTACACGTTTCCTCCTCACTCTGTGACAACAATTTTAGTCACCTTATCCACATTTGTTTTGTTTAATATGTGTAAGGGAGCTGGGGGTGTTGAGTGCCCATAAGCTCCAAAAAAAAAAACACACACACACACACACACACACACACACACAATTTTCTTGCATGTGTCTGATGCCACATTAAGCCAAGTTCCCTTTATGAAAATATCCCCCTAGTTTGCAAATGATGATGTTACCTCAACTCAGACTTCTATGTATTACACAAGGTAATTTTTTACTAGACTGAGGGCCTAAGGATCAGACAAAGCAATGAAACACCTGTAACTGACTGTGACTAACATGTAACACACTGAAGGTGTTGTCGCCACTGTAGTACAACTCGTGTTATGAGCCATGAGTATTCCTGTGAACATATGTTATTTTATTGATCAACATGTACTGCCATATCTGACTTCACTGAGTTCCAACATGCACATATTGTCAGCAATCACTTAGTCAGTCTTAACAGTGGCAGTCACTGATCACATGCTACAGCACACCATAAACATTGCACTAAAATTATGGCATTTCTCTTTGAATGTGAACCAGGAATCACACTAAAATTACATCATTTCTCTTTGAATGCATGCTACTAGGCAAACAAAACTGACAAAAATATGTTTTATAGTGCTGTCTCTGTGATAACTAGAACCACAGTCTCAGGTGCTGAAATGATTCACTCATAGAAGGGATACAGTTGCCTGTATTCAACAGTGCTTGTTCTGATGTGATGTCATTCCTGCTGGTGCTAATGATGCTACAATCCTTGCAGCACCACATCAGCAGAGCACTGTAAGTTCATGAAAGAAGTGTCTTACGGTGTGTTTTTTCTTTGAAAGTGCAAGTAAAGTATTGTGCAAACAATATGCAAATTCTGTAGATGACTTGCTAAAGGGACCCCCTTTAGACCTACTCCATATTTAAACCAAAATCAAAAGGCTATAGGTGGTGGCCAAAAAAGCAAGTATACAAGGAAATGTAGTATGAAAGTGTACGGAAACAGTTGAATCTGCAGATGTGATGTCCGAAATGTCTTTTTTTGCTTTCTGTGTCTTTTTTTTCAGGACCAATGATGCATCGGATGCAGGGGCGTGGCAGATCAAGGACACATTAATGCATTAATAAAAACACAAATCAGTAATTATAAACATGTGAACAACAATGCAATAATGTGTGTGTGTGAGGTTTGTTTGTGTGAGAGCATGTGTATGTGTCTGTCATCTATTTTTGTAGAAGGGCTTACTGGCCAAAAGCATATTTGTCACAGTCTTTTTGTTGTGCCTATCTGCAACTCAGCATCTCCCCATATGGTGAGTAGCAACTTTCTTTCTCATAATATTGTGCTTCATCTTCAGATTCATCTGTAAAAGAGGCAAGAGTAGCACAAATAAAATAGAAGTGGACTTTAATTGAATGGGAATATTGAGAAACCCCCCACACCCCAAAAAAACTAAACTTTACAGTAGATACAAAAAACATCCTAGATCTTAAAATTATGCTGAAATTCCATTTCACTTCTCATCTTTTGTTGAAATGAATATTGTTGCTGTGGTCTTCAGTCCAGAGACTGGTTTGATGCAGTTCTCCATGCTACTCTGTTCTGTGCAAGCTTCTTCGTCTCCCAGTACCTACTGCAACCTAAATCCTTCTGAATCTGTTTAGTGTCTCCCTCTACAATTTTTACCCTCCACGCTGCCCTCCAATACAAAATTGGTAATCCCTTGATGCCTCAGAATATGCCCTATCAACCAAACCCTTCTTCTAGTCAAATTGTGCCACAAATTTCTCTTCTCTCCAATTCCAATCAACACCTCCACATTAGTTTTGTGATCTACCCATCGAATCTTCAGCATTCTTCTGTAGCACCACATTTCAAAAGCTTCTATTCTCTTCTTGTCTAAACTAATTATCAATCCACTTTCACTTCCATACATGGCTACACTCCATACAAATACTTTCAGAAACAACTTCCTGACATTTAAATCTATACTCCATGTTAACAAATTTCTGTTCTTCAGAAACGCTTTCCTTGCCATTGCCAGTCTACATTTTATATCCTCCCTGCTTCGACCATCATCAGTTATTTTGCTCCCCAAATACCAAAACTTATTTACTACTTTAAGCATCTCATTTCCTAATATAATTCCCTCAGCATCACCCGACTTAATTCGACTACATTCCATTATTCTTGTTTTGCTTTTGTTGATGTTCATCTTATATCCTCCTTTCAAGACACTGTCCATTCCATTCAGCTGCTCTTCCAGGTCCTCTGCTGTCTCTAACAGAATTACAGTGTCATCGGTGAACCTCAAAGTTTTCATTTCTTCTCCATGAATTTTAATTCCTACTCCAAATTTTTCTTTTGTTTCCTTTACTGCTTGCTCAATATACAGATTGAATAACATTGGGGATAGGCTACAACCCTGTCTCACCCCATTCCCAACCACTGCTTCCCTTTCATACCCCTCGACTCTTATAACTGCCATCTGGTTTCTGTACAAATTGTAAATAGCCTTTCGCTCCCTGTATTTTACCCCAGCCACCTTCATAAATTGAAAGAGAGTATTCCAGTCAACATTGTCAAAAGCTTTCTCTAAGTCTACAGATGCTAGAAACATAGGATTGCCTTTCCTTAATCTATTTTCTAAGATAAGTCGTAGGGTCAGTATTGCCTCACGTGTTCCAACATTTCTACAGGATCCAAACTGATCTTCCCCGAGGTCGACTTCTACTAGTTTTTCCATTCTTCTGTAAAGAATGCATATTAGTATTTTGCAGCAGTGGGTTATTAAACTGATAGTTCAGTACTATTCACATCTGTCAACACCTGCTTCCTTTGGGATTGGAATTATTATATTCTTCGTGAAGTCGAGGGTATTTTGCCTGTCTCATACATCTTGCTCACCAGATGGTAGAGTTTTGTCAGGAGTGGCTCTCCCAAGGCCATCAGTAGTTCTAATGGAATGTTGTCTACTCCTGCGGCCTTGTTTCAACTCAGGTCTTTCAGTGCTCTGTCAAACTCTTCACGTAGTATCGTATCTCCCATTTCATCTTCATCTATATCCTCTTCCATAATATTGTCCTCAAGTACATCACCCTTGTATAGACCCTCTGTATACTCCTTCCACCTTTCTGCTTTCCCTTCTTTGCTTAGAATTGGGTTTCTGTTTGAGCTCTTGATATTCATGCAAATGGTTCTCTTTTCTCCAAGAGTCTCTTTAATTTTCCTGTAGGCAGTATCCCTAGTGGTATGTGCCTCTACATCATTACATTTTTCCTCTAGCCATCCCTGCTTAGCCATTTTGCACTTCCTGTCAATCTCATTTTTGAGTCTTTTGTATCCCTTTTTGCCTGCTTCATTTACTGCATTTTTATATTTTCTCCTTTCATCAATTAAATTCAATATCTCTTCTGTTACCCAAGGATTTCTATTAGCCCTCATCTTTTTACCTACTTGATTCTCTGCTACCTGAATGTATTGGGAAGAATACCAATGCACTGTAGGCAATCTTGATAGATTTTCTTGGCATTAAGTTGCAATTTATGTAGTGAACATATGGGCTTTCTCAATAATTTGTAGTAAATAAGTATCAGTAACTACTTGACTTATAATTTATTGCTAATATGAACAAAAATCAAACAAATTACGTCTGTTTCCCATTCTCTTTGGCATTACACTCCACTCATGGTTTTTCTTTGAGACATGTTGGCCACTTGTATATGTGATGTTAGAAGTTCTGTTTCATTTCTTCTTTTCATAGAAATGCTAGAAATTGCCTTAGGCCATGCATTTTCTTCTCATTTATAGGCACATGATCTTGATTAGCCTGACTTACAGTGCTTGGTGGAATTACAGATGGATCAACCAGTTGGATTGTGTGCTCTTCTACTCCTACAATGAATGGCCAAACTTTAACAATATTAAGACTTACATGTGAATAGCACAAACTTCATTATTTGTTTTACATTAAAGTGCTGATGGTTTTTCTTTGTGCAGCCCTTCTTAGAGTTTCAACCAAAATAGCATTCATTTGGTAGGACTGGCCACTATTCCTTAAAATTCAGCACTTGTACGTTTTTTGTTATTTTCAATTCAAAATTCATCTTCTTGTTGGATTCTCTTAGTAATTCCGCATATTGACAATTACCATCTTGTAGCTTCTCTCAGGCAACTGGAACAATTTCTTAACAAGGAATGCTAGAAATTGCCTTAGGCCATGCACTTTCTTCTCATTTATGGGCATATGATCTTAATTAGCCTGACTTACAGGCCAAATATATCCTATCTGCCTTTCTGATCTTCCTTTTTACCATGCTGATGTCTCTATTGATGGAAGGTAAGAGTGGCTTCTTACTGGAAAGTAATGGGTGATGAACTGAGATATTCCCTGTGCTGCAAGCATTAAACAAAATCTTACTGTAACATGGTTTTTATTTTGGCCTCCACAAGAATCAGACGACAAGTGAAAGTGTTTAATGTGTTGTCCAGCATTATTAGTATGGAAGTCCATAGATTTTGTGTATAATTTATCTCGCTGCCCTCCATTATTTCATCTGGCAACTGGAAACAGAAGTACACATTCCATTGAATTTAATGTTCTACATTAACTTTCCTTTTCATAATATTGTGCTCCATCATCAGATTCATCTGTAAAAGAGACAAGAGTAGCACAAATAAAATAATTTCTAAACAACACGCTCCTGCAGTTGTACCTGTATCCCCTTTCCAATTTATACATACTTCTCTTTCAACTCATGCTCGTTTCATGGCTACATGTTTCAGAAACTCCAATGTACTCTTCCTTTTTTTTTTCATTATTTCCTGACATTTGTCATCATCATTACCACTGTCTGACATTTTACTACCAACAACAATAGAAAATTATTAAACCAAAGGCTAAGAGGCAATATCGATTATTCTTTTTGTTTAAAACAGTGCTGACAACTTAAAATTTTGAGAAAGCTCACATCTTCTCTTCAGTTTATGTGATAGGATGTTCACATGACAACACAGAAAATGGCAGAATGTATGGGGATTCTGTATATCATGATTGGCCTATATGTTTAAAGTACATAGTCATAGGTAACTCACTTTTCTCAAAAAAAAAAAAAAAAAAAAAAAAACATTCATGTGGGGTTTCTCAATATCCCCATCCAATTACAGCAGCAGTATCGGTAGTAGCTATATTAAAACTAAACTAAACTCCTCCTGAACAGGCCGTGAAGGCCCAACAGTACCGACCAGGCGCCGAGTCGTCCTCAACCCATAGGGGTCACTGGATGCAGATATGGAGGGGCATGGGGTCACCACACCGCTCTCCCGGCCATATGTCAGTTTCTGAGACTGGAGCTGCTACTTCTCACTCAAGTAGCTCCTCAGTTTACCTCACAAGTGCTGAGTGCACCCTGCTTGCCAACAGCACTTGGCAGACTGGATGGTCACCCATCCAAGTGGTAGCCCAGCCTGACAGTGCTTAACTTTGGTGATCTGACGGGAACCAGTGTTACCACTGTGGCAAGGTTGTAGGCAGTACCTATATTAGTGATGAAAAATTGTAACAGCTTCAGCTTATGTGAACATGAAGCTTCTCCAGACTGTTCGCACGCAGATCATTATCCTCTGATCCAGGATCACTGAATTTTTCCTCTTGAGCTTCCTAAATTTCCTGCCCACTGAACAAATGCAACCTATTTTTAGCAGAACTGCAACAAACTGTAAAACTTAAGGAGTACACACATGAAACTCATGACGATGCTAGCACACAAAGGCTCACTTAGTCATGACTGTAGTTCTTACGCTCACTACTGCTTCTTTCAAAGTAATTCTAGAAATTGACAACAGAACACAGTACCTGTCAATAACAGGTAGTGAGACATCTGTACATTGTTCTCATATGAAACGGGTCCAATTTTCGATTGCAGGTGGTCACATGTCATGATAATCATGGCTTGAGATATGCTTGGGTGTAGTGCTTTGAACAGAGTGGTGTGGCTTGAGTTATGCTCTATTTAGTTACGGCATTCCTAACAATATTGGAGCCATAATATCACCAGTTTCATTCCCAGATTTTCTTTTTTCTGTATAACTCTGATGCCTCTAACTCCAATTTGCTTTCTTTTTCTTATGGGCAGCTTTATTCTCAGTTTGTCTCTAGTATGGGCTCGTCTTGTATATTCCCAGGTTGGACCATTTTCCTTATGTCTGTCCAACTTTCTCGTCCACACTCCAATTATAGTAGCTTTTCTGAAGCTCCCTGTTGGAGACCTAGGTGCAAGAACGGCCCAATCAAACCACCCAGCACTTATTATTCCAGCCCTGTCAAAGGCTTATCTTACCCCATCAGAGACTGGGCTACCTGTGAAAGCAGCATTTTCACACACCACCTCAGCTGCAACCATTGCACAGCTTTTTATATTGGTATGACTACCGGAGTAGACAACATTCCATTAGAACTACTAACAGCCTTGGGAGAGCCATTCCTGACAAAACTCTACCATCTGGTGAGCAAGATGTATGAGACAGGCGAAATACCCTCAGACTTCACGAAGAATATAATAATTCCAATCCCAAAGGAAGCAGGTGTTGACAGATGTGAAAAGTACTGAACTATCAGTTTAATAAGCCACTGCTGCAAAATACTAATATGCATTCTTTACAGAAGAATGGAAAAACTAGTAGAAGGCAACCTCGGGGAAGATCAGTTTGGATCCCATAGAAATGTTGGAACACGTGAGGCAATACTGACCCTACGACTTATCTTAGAAAATAGATTAAGGAAAGGCAATCCTACGTTTCTAGCATCTGTAGACTTAGAGAAAGCTTTTGACAATGTTGACTGGAATACTCTCTTTCAATTTATGAAGGTGGCTGGGGTAAAATACAGGGAGCGAAAGGCTATTTACAATTTGTACAGAAACCAGATGGCAGTTATAAGAGTCGAGGGGTATGAAAGGGAAGCAGTGGTTGGGAAGGGAGTGAGACAGGGTTGTAGCCTATCCCCAATGTTATTCAATCTGTATATTGAGCAAGCAGTAAAGGAAACAAAAGAAAAATTTGGACTAGGTATTAAAATCCATAGAGAAGAAATAAAAACTTTGAGGTTCGCCGATGACATTGTGATTCTATCAGAGACAGCAAAGGACTTGGAAGAGCAGTTGAACGGAATGGACAGTGTCTTGAAAGGAGGATATAAGATGAACATCAACAAAAGCAAAACAAGGATAATGGAATGTAGTCGAATTAAGTCGGGTGATGCTGAGGGAATTAGATTAGGAAATGAGACACTTAAAGTAGTAAAGGAGTTTTGCTATTTGGGGAGCAAAATAACTGATGATGGTCGAAGTAGAGAGGATATAAAATGTAGACTGGCAGTGGCAAGGAAAGCGTTTCTGAAGAAGAAAAAATTGTTAACATGGAGTATAGATTTAAATGTCAGGAAGTTGTTTCTGAATGTATTTGTATGGAGTGTAGCCATGTATGGAAGTGAAATGTGGACGATAAGTAGTTTAGACAAGAAGAGAATAGAAGCTTTTGAAATGTGGTGCTACAGAAGAATGCTGAAGATTAGATGGGTAGATCACATAACTAATTAGGAGGTATTGAATAGAATTGGGGAGAAGAGGAGGTTGTGGCACAACTTCACTAGAAGAAGGGATTGGTTGGTAGGACATGTTCTGAGACATCGAGGGATCACCAATTTAGTATTGGAGGGCAGCGTGGAGGGTAAAAATTGTAGAGGGAGACCAAGAGATGAATACACTAAGCAGGTTCAGAAGGATGTAGGCTGCAGTAGGTACTGGGAGATGAAGAAGCTTGCACAGGATAGAGTAGCATGGAGAGCTGCATCAAACCAGTCTCAGGACTGAAGACCACAACAACAACAACAACAACATGACTACCAACCACCAGTTCACCAGAATGAATGGCAATCACCAAACTGTGGCCAAGGGCTAAGTGGACCACCCTGTGGCACAACATGCAGCTGAACATAGCGTACTTGATTTCAATGGCTGCTTCACAACCTGGGCCATCCAGATCCTCCTCCCCACCACCAGCTTTTCTGAACTGCACAGATGGGAGTTATCCTTACAACATATTCTCCATTCCAGATATTATTCCAGTCTCAGTCTACAATAATCTATTGTCCCCACACCCTTCGTCCAACAGTTCCCTCACCCTCTACCCTATAACCTTCTCCCAGTTTGCATCCCTTCACCCTCATGGTACTCACTCTCTGCCACTGCACCCACCAGTCTTTTCCCCTCTCTACTCCTTTACTCTTTTTTTTTTCCACTTCCTGTCCTCCACATCTCCCCACAGCCTCCCGACATTGCCTCTGACAGCCTTGTCCTGCTGCCTCCTAGTCCCTGCATGCTCCATCAGAAAGTACTCTTCTCTTACCCCACTCATACTTTGCTATCTCTCCCCCTTCCCTGCCCCAATCCCAATTGCTTCTTTTGTTCATGATAAGGATCATATATGACAATTTCAAGTTCTATACAATGTACAATATGAAGTGAAGAATTATACATGAAAATATGATAATTTTGTGATTTTTGATTTCTGAATGAGAAACTGTTGTGAAACAAATCAACTCTGCATACATTATTATGTTACTGTCATGCAGTTACAAGGCATGTGCACAACAATGAACTACACTCATATTAATATTCTGTAGTTGAGTATAAAAACCTCTTTCAATACATGTGCCTTGCAGGAATCCTGTTGTGCAGTAAGGTTCATTTTGGTGATGTGTGTCCATTACAGTTTGGTTTAATACTTAAATATTTGACTAACAACGGATTTTGGTTAGATGCTTCCTGTAGTGTATAATTTCTCATTACTTATGGTTATATTAACAGTGAGCTGTCTGACAGTCATTCTCACCTCTTCATGCTCTAATTTGGTGTGTACCACACCTTATCAAACAACATAAAATATTAACATTTTATGTTAATTTGTGTAATTTATTAAGTGAGTGTAATGTCAAGTAGTGATAAAGAGATGTGTGATGTTTCTACATCAAAGAAAAAGAAGATACAAAGAGGTGAGTTACCAAAAGGTTAGAGACCTTAGTATAGGCTTGAACAATATCATACTGCATGGGAAGAGGAATCATCATTTTGTTCATAGATAACAAATGAATGTAATAACTGTTATAAAACAAAACTACTCTAGCTGTATTAAAGAAGCAAATGCAATCTAAAAAGCATATGAATAAAATGAATAGTATCACTGAAAAATCATGCACAGCTTTTGCAAAGTTTTTGCCTAAAGGCAAGACAATGCTAGACAAAAAAACTGCAGAAGCTGCACTTAAAATTGCCACATTCCTAGCAGCTGATGATATTCCTTTTAATACAGGTAACCATTTGACAGCTATGTTAAAAAGTGCACTTCCTGATTCTAAGACAGCACAAAATGTAGTTATGAAAATGAATAAAAGCACATCAGTTATAAGAAATGATATTGCCTTTTCAAAAAAAATTATCTTATTTCCAAGCTTCAAAAGGTAAAATTCTCAATTCTGACACAAGAAAGTGCTGATACTGTTTTAGTAGTTCTGCTCGCATTATTGTGGGAAAATTGACAAATGTTTTTCAGGAAGGGACAAAGGGTTTTTTGTTAAAAAGTGAGATGAATATGGGACATTTAATTTCTGCCTCTAACATAGTGCAGTAATGGTTGTGGTACATACAACAGCAAAGATAAACATTTCACGGAAGTTATGTACATGACACCTGCCAACTGTGATTTATACAGCCAGCAGTCAGCATTTTCTCTATGGGCACAATAGGTTTGCTTAGACAACAGTAACACATGTGCACTGTTATAGTTATGATTTTCACATACTGCAAAAATAAGGTAAAACAACTCATGGAAGTAATTACATGATACCTGCTGACTGCTATTTGTTCAACCAGCAGTCAGCACTACCATTGTAGTAACTATTGTTAATTCAAATTTCCTTTCATATGCATGACTTAAATGCACCATTATTTATGAGTGAGTGATACATGTGACATATTGTCTAATTTCTGAATAAACACTGCATCTCAGAATGCAAGTTGGACGGGAGGCCAAGTCAAGCTGAATGTTGAGCTGTAACATAGGCACATTGTTATTGTTTGCTCAGGTCAGTGTCACTCAAAGTTATCATCCATTTGTTGTCACTTGGACTTAGTCTTGTGTGCAAATCTTGATCTTATTAAATAATAACTGTTTCTAAGTGGTTTGTTTTGTACATATTTAAGAATGTCAGATTGCGGTTCTCCGCGTGCAAGGAAATCAAAACCCGGGTGCGTGAATAAGATCTGGAAAAACATACTAAAACTTTCCAAGACCCTTGGTTTCAGATTAACAGATTTAAAGGGTGGTTGGAGGCCATTGAAGGCACAGTATAAAGTGTGTAATGTGACTGTTAGTTGCGGTAAAAGCAAGCTTAAAAAACATGCTTCTCAAGTTAAACACATTAAAAATGCTCAGACTAAGAGAATTGTTGATGGTTTTAAAAAAATGTGTGATGATAGCAAAGATGTGGAAAAAGTGAAGACAGCTGAAATAAGATTAGCAACTTTTTTTGTGGAGTATAATGTTGCATTTTCAACAGTGGACCATCTTGTTCCTGTGTTAAAAGACATTTTCCCTGACTCCAAAATTGCTTCAGAGGTGACTTTAGGTCATACAAAGTATACCAATAAAGCGAAAAATGTTATTTCAAAGGTTGAAACTGACAAAATGGTTCAGTTACTAAAGGACATTAAATTTTCTGTTCTGCAGGACTAGAGTACGGACATATCAGATAGCAAACATATGTGCATTTTAGTGAAACATGTGTTGCCAGTTGACGGGCATGTTCGGCACAGCAGAAACCTATTCGTAGCTCTTTAGAGTATGTTGAAAGAGAACAATACTCCAATCACAAATTTAATTGGCACAGCTAGTGACAATGCATATGTAATGGTCAGAAGCCATAATTCTGTCGTAACAAGACATAGAAATGTTGTGCCAAATCTGATTGTTCTCAACTGTATATGTTATTCATCTGCTTTAGTTGCAAGCAAGGCACATTAGAAGCTTCCTAGATCCTGTGGAAAGTTAATAAGGTGTGTGGCAAACTACATATCTGACAGAGCAAAGTGCTGCCTTATTTTACAAGAATTTCAAGAATTTTTTGGAGTCGAAAGTAAAAATGTGCTTAAATTATTGGGTACACAGTGACTTGTTTTATATGTATGTGTTATTCAGCTGTTGGAAAACTGGTATATATTTTTACACTACTTCCAGTTAGCAACTCTTGAAGATAAATTAAAGTCTGCAGAAATGATTCTTCATGAATTATAAAATTGTGTCCTATATCTTACATGTTATTTCTAAAATATGTTTTTGTGGGATCTTTCCCACTCATCACTTATAGGGTGCCTAAAGGATGCTGCATTCTTAGAATGCTATACAACAATTCAAATAATTTACATTAGTAGTATCATTTCTATATAGCAATTGATAATACTTAACTTTGGAGTTACATCGTCATAGCAAGTAACATGCAAACAGTAATAGTCATTGCTATACGCAAAGTCCAGACTAGTAACTGATAAGGATCATAAATTGTTCTTGTAGCATGCTCTGCAAATACATTCCATTAATGTTAGTACACTGAGGCAATCTGAGCAGCCAAGGCTGGCAGGAGCAGCGCTTATATTCACTTCTTGCAGGTGGTGCTCCTGGCACGGCGCAGTCCAATTCCACACACCATTGGCTGACGTTTCCTCACTGCCTTCTCTGGTCTTCCATTCTGCATCTCTGTTCCAGCGCTTGTGGTTATGCCAGAACATTCCTCCCCCCCCCCCCCCCCCCCCTCTTCCAAAGCGGTGGATGCCTCGACAGGCCAGAAGCTGTGGCTGCAGGTGATGTTAAGCTTCCGGTCGTACCCCACCATCCAGCCTGTGCTCTGTTGGAAACGTCCCACAGAAAACAACCAGAAGGGTATACGTCCACCTTCTGCTGCCATGAATCTGATGAAAAAGGCAGCAACTGCTGTCGTGTGGACAGGTCCAGCTCCATTGGTAGGATGAGAGGAGGTAGAGGAGACCAAGGCTCCATCTCCATGGGGTTGTCCCGCGGTGTCGTGATGACACCCTCTGGTGGCTGCTGCGGCCATACTGTCCTCTGGCCCCATGAATCTCTGGGAAGGCAGACTGAAAGACCATCATGTACATGAGGCAAAGTTGATTTTGATAGCAGCACTGCAAGTCATCTGGACCTGAAAGAAGATATATGCAAGTTCCTGGTTGATGGTCAATCACACCTCGTGCCCACTGTCTGCTGCCACTAAAAACCCTGTAAAGACAATATCATGTGGTGCAAAGTGATATTTGATACCTTCCTTCAGTGCTGGAAGCTGAGGAGGGTGGAGCAGTGTCTGATGGTGGCAGTTGTGAAGCAATTCCACCAGCGATGGTCTATCTCGTGGGTGCGAATGATATGAGGTGAGAAACAGTTGCAATGCTTGATCCCTGGTGTGTGCAGATTGAAGTTTGGCCATCTGCTGCTTGAACGTTCTAACTAAACGTTCTGCTTTGCTGTTTGACTGTGGATGGAATGGTGCACTAGTTAGATGCTGTATGCCATTGCACTCACAGAATGTTTCAAATTCACGTGACATGAACTGAGGGCCATTGTCTGACACTATTACTTCAAGTAAGCCTTCTAGGCAAGAAACTGATGACAACACCTGAATTGTGCTACATCACATTGTTGAGTTCATTGGCACAGCAGAAGGAAACTTGCTATACAAGTCAACCACAATCAACCAACAAGTGTTCCATAAATGTCTCGCAAAGTCTATGTGCACACATTGCCATGGCAATTACAACTTAGAGAGAATTTGTGCCATGTATAACAGTGAGGGAAAGACTTAATTTTGTTCACCTGTGTAGCCACCTGTTTAGTGAACTGCATATGTGGTGTGGAAGGTTGTTTACTCAGCACGGCTAGCGCACGCTGCCGGTGCAGAAAGGGGCGATCACAACTAAGGAATTCAACCTGACAAATAGCTGGCTGCTCAAATGTATGAGCCGAAAAGGTACCAGAATCATACTGATCTAGTATTTGCACTACCTGCTGAAATGATGGATCGGACTGTTTCAAAATTTGTTCTCTGATTTTGACATCAGACACATTGTGCACGATCACATCATGCAACATTATATCTTAATAGAAAGCACTGCAAGCACATTTGAATTTTCATTTTCTTGTCATACCTTGCAAATCTGTTACCTACACGCGATAAGTTTGTTCATATCATTTTTTGTAATCAAAGAACTGATATCTAGCTGCTACCACATTCACTTGTTGGTCGTAATAGTTTGTTAGGGCCTGTACCACCTGATTGTAATCAAGTTCACTCAGAGTGGCACGAGGAAAAAGTTTTTGAATGAGGCGGAACACTGCATGTCCTACCACTGATAATAGATAGGGAAGTTTCATAGTACCTGGTACATTGTGGACGATGATGTGCACCTCAAACTGGGACAATCACCAGAGCCATTCCTCTTCTTGGTCACAAAACTGTCAAAAAGGTGGTGTAGCAGCTGTAATAGGCATTCCTTGTTCTGGCGAGTGTGCAGCGTTGGCTAGTAGCTGCTGCACCATGTTGAGTAACGTGGAAATTTGTTGAGTCTGGAAATGAAACACCTGGGTGGCATCTAATGCTTGCAGCTGTGGTACCTGATCAGGGGCAGGACAGGTGGAGGAGGGGTGGGAGGGGGGGGGGGCATGTTGGAAGACACAAATGTAACAAACAGACAAAAATATGTTCAAAGAAAGTTTCTGCAATGCCCACCTCAAAACACTGACTAGCAAAAAATAGCAAGAAACTGTTAAAGCAAAGTAAAGACAAAAGAGAACAATGATGCCAGCACACAAAAAAAAGTCTATGGCCAGCAGGCACGTACTTTGTGTGTAACACCTTGTCACCAATTGTGAGATCTTGCCCACCCGTAGCTTATAGGGTGCCTAAATGATGCTGCATTTTCAGAATGCTATACAATAATTCAAACAAATTACATTAGTAGTTTTATTTCCATAAAGCAATTGACAATACTTGACTTTGGAGTTACATCGTCATTGCAAGTAACATGCAAACAGTAATAGTCATTGCTATAGGCAAAGTCCAGACAAGTAACAGATAAGAGTCACAACCAGTTGTTCTTGTAGCATGCTATGTAAATACATTCCACTAATGTCAGTACACTGAGGCGATCTGAGCAGTTGAGGCTGGCAGGAGCAGCACTTACATTCACTTCTTGCAGGGGGCGCTCCTGCCGCGGCGCAGTCCAATTCCGCACACCATTGGTCAATGTTTCCTCATCTCCTTCTCTGGTCTTCCAATCTGCATCTTCGTTCAGGCACTTGTTGTTATGCCAGAACAGTTTTGGTTTACTTTAACAGTTTTAATGCTCTTTTCTGATCAAGGAAAATATTAATTCAGAAGCTTTCAGAAGATTCTCATTGTCTGTTTCAAAACATTGGTCAGAACTTTTTAAACCATGGTGTCCTCACTGAAGCGCACAAGATTAATAAATGTCAACCATGCCATTATCTCTCATGAGAATCAATGTATCTTGCCCCCAATGTGAACAGTTATTACAAACCCTCCCGAGGGAATGTGAAAAGGGAATTCATCAACTAAGACATAAATGCCTTGATTTCTATATCCCAGCAACAATAGAAATGAAGAAATGTCTACCTATACATGATGAATTTTTTGGAAACAAAATTCATAGAGTCAAATATTGCATTAGTAATTGATGGAGGGACCCAGGTAAAGGATTTATTGTGTGTTGTGTCATATTTTGGAAGATTTTATCTTAATACCTTAGAAGCTGAACTGAGAAGTCTTCCGCTGGTGCCTGAGGATGGAAAAAGAAAATTTCAGATATGGACTTGGATTGTATGTGGAGTGAAATCTCTAAGTTGAAAGACTTCAAGCATCATCTGTGTTTTCAGAATGTCAGCAAACTTGCTAAGCTGGTTTTTTCACTTACACGTTCTAACACTGAAGCTGAAAGAATATTTTCTGTTGCAAGGGATGTAAAAGCAAGAAAATGGAATAGAATTGGAGGTGAGCTTATGAAGTGGAACTAAAACATCTCAGTCTTCACAATAATAAAAACTTGTGTTAAGTGAAAGTTTAAGTGTGTGATAGGCACTAAAAGAAGGAAGAGTATGTGTCCATTATGTATTTTGTTGTCTCTGTCTCTGTCTCTCTCTCTCTATCTCTCTCTCTCTCTCTCTCTCTCTCTCTCTCTCTCTCTCTCTCTCTCTCTCTCCTGGCAGATCTTGTACTACCATGAGTGGAACCACAGTACTGAAATACAAAAAGTGGATGATGAATGGTGCTCTTTGCCCTTGGAAGTGCTTCCAGCATATGTTTATTTGTAATGTGAACCTGACAGATTTTGGCACAACGTACATCTAGATTTTCATAACAACATGCTGTGTATGAACTTTTAAAATAATTTTAGTCTGAAGACATATATGAAGGGAAAAATGTTACGCCATGTTTTAA
This sequence comes from Schistocerca serialis cubense, assembly GCF_023864345.2. Lineage (NCBI taxonomy): Eukaryota > Metazoa > Arthropoda > Insecta > Orthoptera > Acrididae > Schistocerca > Schistocerca serialis. The sequence continues at coordinate 284,114,392 of NC_064639.1, forward strand.
ATATCTGTAAATACAGGCCTAATTAAATTGGAGAAATCTTGTTCAATGACGGTATATATTTGTATGGTGCTTTAGCAGATGTCACCCTGGCAGTACTATCATTCTATCATTTCCGCATTCCACAGCAGAATGCAAACGAGTATTCAGGTAAGGTAAAAATCATTATTGCCAGAAAATAATAATCTGTTTAGTTGTTACTGTTACCAGGGGTGGATTAATGAAGTTTTGTGGGTGGGAGTGGTTGCCTCTAGAAGGGAAAGCGGACACAGGGGTCCTCTCCTTGAAAGTTCAGGGAAAAAACCTTAAAAAAACTACTGTTGTAAGTTGTTTTAATACCTTAAATATCAAACTATTGTAAAAATGTGTTTTATTTTAGACAAAAAACTTTTAAATTTCTTGAAATGCATAGCATTCACAACATTTTTCTGAGTAACTTCTTTTATGTTATTGTTAAGACATAGCAATGAGCTCATAAGCCTTTTGTTAACACAAAGTTGATAAGCAAATTACCTGAATTACAACGTCAAATGGTCTGGCGGCTGCTGCACTACATTCCAGCCAACCAAGTCTATAATTCAAAGAATGACAAGTGCTCATCTTTAACTGGCGAACGATGTAGATAAAGTTGATAGTTATTGACTATATCAGACATTATATTGAAATCGGTAACAGTGAATAGATTCATCCAGACAGGTACAAACAGCTCTAGCAGTGACATTGTTTATTATTATTTTATGTTGTTAAATAGTTTCAATTTTTTTTGTAACTACGGAACATAGGCCAATTAATACTATCCGCACAGGCCAAGATTGTAGTGGGTGAGCAGAGACAGAAAATTAGAAATGTATGATATTTTCTGTGGTAGTATTATATTTTTGCAGTGATTTCCTAACAACATTGATTAAACACAACCATTAGAATCTGGCTGCAGCAGCTGGAGATAGCAGTCATGTGTGCATAAAGAGCACATGCTTGTGTGAATGTTTGTGTGTTTTCCTTTATGTTCTAAAGAAGGCTTTAGCCAAAAACTTAGTGTGTAACAATCTTTTCATTGTACCTGTCTGCAACCTCAATGTGTCATCTTTATGGTTAGTGGCAATCTATCCTTTTCATAATTGTTGATATTTCAACTTGGATTTACCACTGTTTTATTTTAGGATGTATTTTTTGATGATACTTGTCAGAAGTGTAGCCATGTACAGAAGTGAAACGTGTACTATAAACAGTTCAGACAAGAAGAGAATCGAAGCTTTTGAAATGTGCTACTGCAGAAGAGTGCTGAAGTTCACAATAACTAATGAGAAGGTATTGAACTGACCAACATTTATATGGGATTTGTGTATGAGAAATTGTTGTGTCATCTTTCCATATAAAACAAAATATAGTGTCACTCTTGCATATCCAGGCTAGTAGTATGCTTCATGTCAATTTGAGGTTTCAAAAAGAAGAAACAGTCTCTGTTGCAAAAGGCTTAATTGCTAATGACCATTTCATGCAGATAGTGCATTTTCAGATTATTATCCCATTTCATTGTGATTGACTCTTCACTTTGAGCTCATATTCTGGTCACACTGCATTACAAACATCAATATGTTACACCTTGCCGGAATTGTGTAAATGTCTACTCTTATTTAGTATATAAGTAATACATCTTAGTTAGGGGCAACATAAGCAGTAATATTTAAGAGAAACTGTGTTTTTTTCTAGCTTTTTTTGGTGAGTGTCAAATTTAAGGATGCATAAAAAATCATGCCATAATTAGGAGAAAAATTTCTGTTGTACAGTTTACAGATATAATCTTGTTCTTTTTACAGGCAGCTTTTCCTTATCATCTGCTTACTTGTTTCATTTCTATAATGTCAAATACAAGATGCTGCGACTGAGCTTACCTGTGTAGCTACAGTCACGGAGAAGCTTGAACTTTCGTTGGGTACATCTTACGTCTTTACTAATGAAAACTCCTTGTGTTTGTTAGATAAGAGTTTGTAAAGCAATTGTGTTAGTATCTGCAATATATGCATGGAGTGCAATTGTCACACCAGCGCACTGTCACTGCTGTAATGCGCCATAAGCGCCGAGCCATAAGTGAAGAACAACTTTGTAGTCGCATTTCAGTACAGCATTACTGCGTTCAATTATTGTTGTGAATAGAAGGAAATAATATGTGAAACTGCAAAAAAATTCTTGATATGCAGGCAGCTCACAATAAATGAATATTTGTATCTCACATTTCAACAGTAAACGGAGAAGTCATTAGCTTGAATAAATTTTGCAGTAAAAAATAATGACTGAAATAAAATCTACCTTAATCTCTATTGCTGCTAGCTGAGGTCTCACAGCTACTATTGCAGTCATCTACTTGGATCAGCAATGGTTCCATTGCTATGTCAAGACAGTGAGCTCTTTGTGCATAACTGTTTTCAGGTTTGTGTATATGGCTCACTGAATTCCTCCAGACACTTTGGGGAACATTTTTAAGAGTGGACTGACGCAACTGTAAAGTATCATTTACTTTAAAATTCTTGTTCTCCTTTGCTACCTTGTTCTTGGTAAATGCGCATGTAAGTTCAGTGTTGTTCAAATTGCATTGCACTACAGGCAACCCTAGAAGTTTAATTTCCTTGTCCAGTGACGCAATATACTTTCCAGAAGGTATTCCTGCACCCTGAAGTGCAGTCGCACGTATTCAGTAGGCCATCTTTAGTAAATTCCTGCTATGATGTGTCATTAGATGAAAGCTCTATATTACTGCTTTCCATCCATTCAAAAACAGAATCCTTTCTCCATTTTGTAGATGGGTTTCATGATACTGGATTTATCATTGTGTGATATGGAGCCTGATGTAAAACAATCACATATCTGTTTGGTAATTTTTTGAGGACACTCATAAACCACTCCTCATAGTGTCTAGCATTAATTCCAGCATGATAATCTGCACCTCCTTTTTGTCCAGTAAAACATAAACCAGCATTTTGCACGAACCCATTTTTGTTCGCAGGGTGGCATATTATAATCCATTTTCCAGAACTGGACAGTGTTTGAATTCCTCCTTTCCAGCCATTCCACTCTTGAACAATTCATCTATCATAATCGTGTACATTTTCTGCTGCATAAGGCATATTTTGCTCCTGCCAGCCAAACTTTCTGGAATGCTGTTCACCACACCAACTCTCATCAGTGTAATAAACAGTCCATCCAATGTTGCACAAGTGTTTTATTTCCCATCTCTATTTCTTGCTACTTGGTTATTTTCCATCAGCACAGGTTTTTTATTGAACTTTTAAACCCTGAAGTCCAATTTTCGAATAGCACGCCAAAGAGTTGTTTCACTCGTATCAGGAAAATCCTCCACTTCAGTCTTCAGCTTATACAACATGGCTGCCACTGTTGGAAACTGCTTTTCCACATAGAGGTCATGGATTTTTCTTCTTATGACTCCCTCTGTAAACTTGTCCAATACAAACTTCTGTCCCGAGTCAGAACTCATTTTTGGTAATACAAGACATGAAGTTTTTCTGTATTCTCTCAAAATTCGCTTCACTATACTTTCACTAATAATGAGAAATTCAGAAGTTCTCTTTACAGACTGTGATACAGAACTGCTCATGCCCTGTTCTTTTTCGGTCTCAAAGTAAGTGTGCATATTGTTATAACATCAAGTTGAACACATATATTTCAAAAACGACACAACACATGTAAGTCACAGAGCAAGTAGACAAGGTAAGACATGTGTACACAGTAACAGTCAAATCAGCACTGAGTCCAAGTCTAGCAGCCGCTGGCTGGCTGGCCGCTTAGGTGGCGCGGCTGCTGCATGGCTGGCAGACAGCGCCGCATGTATAGGACCCGCGTAACTGCGCGGCGGCACTTTGAAAGATCGGCGAGTCACAACACTTTTCCCCCCTTTGAATTGTTTGCACTGGTCTTGATGGAGGTGGCCTGTAGATGGCTAACGTCCATAGGTGTTGTTTGACTGGCCGTCAAGTCTCAAGAAGGCGGCTTCCCGTACGGACGGAAGTGTCCCCAATGATAACGGGTCGAGACGACAGGATACGTAGGGGTCGAATCTGCTGGGGCCCCGTGCACCAATCTGCCCTTTTTGGCAAGTCTGGTTGTTATAACAGGAGACATGGGCGATGTGTCAGCATCCGTAGGAGAAGGAGGCAAGTAGAGTTGCTCCAACAGATGATAGTCATCTGGTTCCTGCATGGCCACATCTCCTGGTGGCGTCCATTCTTGTGCTGGCACCGATATGATTGTGAGAGGGCTGTATTGTGAGTAATGAGAGATGCCAAAATCCCGAGCGTCAGGTAGAGCCGAACGTGGTGTAGCGGCATTCGGAACAGGCGTTGCCGGCACACGAGGCCAAAGCTGGTCTGAATGACGCACTGCAATACCCGTGTCCATCAGGATTTCATACAGGCATTGGCCATGGTGTCATAATATGTGGCCAGGACTCCATTTTGGCTGCCTGCCATATCCCCGTACCCATACAAGGTCGCCGGCGGTGAACTGGCCAAGGGAAGGCACCCGCGGTCGTGAGGTGGAAGGCCACAGAAGATGGAGTAGCATGCGGGGCTGTCGGCCATGTAAGAGCTCAGCCGGGCTGTGGTCGACCATGGGGGTGAAACAGTAAGACGCCAGAAATTGGAGAAGCGCATCATCAGCAGCAGAAGAGGTCAGGAGTTTCCTCATCTGAGCCTTAAATGTGTGGACCAGTCGTTCAGCCTCACCGTTTGACTGTGGATGGGACGGCGGGGCCGTGACATGCATGACACCATGATGGGCACAAAAATCCACAAATTCGGAAGAGGCAAATTGTGGACCATTATCAGTAACAAGAGTAGAGGGAAGGCCTTCCAAAGAGAAAATGTGAACTAGAGCATTTGTGGTTGCCGCGGTGGTAGGCAATGTGCAACGGACAATGAAAGGAAAGTTAGAGTAGCCAATAAGTACCTAAAAAAGGTCCCGCGAAGTCAGCATGAATACACTCCCAGGGCTTCTCAGGCAAAGGCCACGGTGACAAAGATGACTTCGGGGTGGTGGGCTGTGATGCACAAGGGCCGCAGGCAGCGACCATGTGTGCGATTTCAGAGTCGATGCCAGGCCAGTACATATGACGGCGCACCAGAGATTTTGTGCGAGTGACACCCTAGTGCCTTTGGTGAAGGAGGCGCAAGACCAAAGCACACAAAGACGCAGGTACTACCACACACAGCGAAGCATTTTCGGTGGAAAGGAGTATAACACCATCCCTAGCTGTGAGGCAGTAACACAAAGCGTAGTAGTTCCGCAACGGATCAGAAGTCTTAGCTGACAACCCGCTGCTCGGCAACATCCAGGTGGAAACCCAAAAGTTCGTCCCTATCAAATGCCAGATCAGGACCCATGGGAAGCCGAGACAGTGCATCAGCATTCACATGTTGAGCCGTTGGCCGGAAATGAATCTCATAATTGAAACGAGACAAGTAAAGAGCCCAATGCTGGAGGCGGTGTGCAGCCTTGTCGGGAAGCAACGTTGATGGATGAAACAAGGAAACAAGTGGTTTGTGGTCCGTAACAAGATGAAATTTGGATCCATAAAGAAAAACACCAAACTTATGCAGAGCATAAATAATGGCCAAAGCTTCTTTTTCAATTTGAGAATATTTTCGTTGGGCATCCGTGAGCATCTTGGAGGCATAAGCAATGGGTTGTTCAGAACCGTCAGAAAAACAGTGTGCAAGGACTGCACCAACCCCGTATTGAAAGGTGTCCATGTCAAGAACAAGATGTTGGCCAGGTCGATAAGTAGGCAGGCATGGGGCCTGTTTCAGCATAGTCTTCAATTTCTGGAAAGCCACATCGCATGATGCGGACCAGTGAAAAAGCACGTTTTTATGCAACAGGCGATGCAACGGCTGAGCCACCGAAGCAGCAGACGGTAAAAACCTGTGATAGTATGCTATTTTCCCCAAGAAGGCCTGCAGCTCCTTAACAGATGTAGGGCAAGGAAGGGCACCGATCACAGCAACAGTTTGCTGAAGCAGACGAATACCGTCCCGAGAGATTTGAAACCTCAAGTATGTGATAGATGCCTGAAAAAATTTCGATTTCTGAAGGTTACACTTAAGACCGGCAGTCTGTAAGACATGAAAAAGTTGGCAGAGATTCTGAAGATGTTCTTCAGTGGTGGAGCCAGTGACAAAAATGTCATCCATGTAATTTATACAGGGAGCAATAATTGTTCCAAGAAGCGCTGAAAGAGAACAGGGGCGCTGGCAACCCCAAATGGCAATTGTTGGTATTGATAGAGGCTGAAAGGCTTGTTAAGTACCAGTAACTGCTGGGAAGCAGCGTCGAGAGGAATTTGATGATAAGCTTCTGGCAGGTCAAGTTTAGAAAAATACTGGCCTCCAGCAAGTTTAGTGAACTATTCTTCAGGTCGGGGCATAGGGTAAGTGTCGATGAGGGATTGGGCATTTACAGTGGCTTTGAAATCACCACAGAGACGAATATCACCATTAGGCTTAGCAATGACTATGACAGGAGAGGACCACTCACTTGAAGAGACAGGAAGCAAGACCCCTGAAGCAGTGAGAGGATCCAGCTCCCATTTGACCCGATCACGAAGGGCCACAGGAATGGGCTGAGCCCGAAAAAACTTAGGCCGAGCAGTGGGTTTGAGTGTGATATGAGCTTCAAAATTGTTTGCATGGCCTAACCCAGTAGAAAAAAGGGACGAAAATGTCATCAACAAGGAATCCAATTGAGCATAAGGAATGGCATCAGAGACGATATTGACAGAGTCATCTATGGAGAACCCAAAAACGCGGAAGGCATCGAAACCAAAAAGATTCTCTGCATTACTATGGTCAACCACAAATATGGGAATATTGTGAATGATGAATTTGTAAGATACCTTAGCATCAAATTGTCCCAAGAGAGAAATCTTCTGTTTATTGTACGTCCATAATTGCCTAGTGACAGGTGATAGGGTTGGAGAACCCAACTGAAGATACATCTGAGAATTGATGATAGTGGCAGCAGAACCAGTATCCACCTGCATGCAAACATCTCGACCAAATATTTGGACCGTGAGGAATAACTTCCCTGAAAGGGAAGAAGTACAATTGACAGACAACACAGCATCAGAATCAGCGTCATGTTCATGAACATCATGTATGCGGTCAGATTTGCACAATGGATAGGACTTCATCTACAGTCATATTTGCCAACTGAAGGGCATGTTGCCTAACTTCTTTGTCAGCACCGACTGGATAATAGCATCCCGTACCATGGAATCGGTGTAGGATTCTTTGTGAACTTCAGTAACAAATTGACACTTTCTACTGAGGCTGTGAAGTTCAGCAGCCCAAGCGCGATAAGATTGATGGGGTTGTTTATGACAGCGATAAAAGGCAACACGAGAGCCTACCACATGCGTATGTTTTTGAAAATTGATGGACAGAAGTGAGCACATGTCAGCAAAGGACAAAGATGCAGGATCTTTCAAAGAAGCCAATTGTGACAACAACCGATACATTTGAGGTGAAATCCATGAAAGAAACAGAGACTTACGTGTTTGTTCATCCGTGACATGAAATGCCAAGAAGTGCTGTCGAAGACGTTTTGTGTATTCAGACCAGTCTTCCACCTTCTCGTCATAAAGAGGAAAGGGAGGTATAGACAACGACGAGAAACGCCCCGCATTTGATGCCGCGACGAAATCGCGAATCGCCGATGTGAGAAGCGTTTGCTGTTCAATGAGACCTTGCAATAGATGCTCTAAAGTAGCCATGGAAACCTGTGAGACAATGATGAAAAGGAAAAATCCACTAACTCATTGCCAATTGTTATAACATCAAGTTGAACACATATATTTCAAAAACGACACAACACATCCAAGTCATAGAGCAAGTAGACAAGGTAAGACATGTGTACACAGTAACAGTCAAATCAGCATTGAGTCCAAGTCTAGCGGCCACTGGCTGGCTGGCTGCTTAGGTGGAAAGGCTGCTGCATGGCTGGCAGACAGCGCTGCATGTATAGGACACGCGTAACTGCGCTGCGGCACTTTGAAAGCTCGGCGAGTCACAACACATATGATCACCATAGACTTTTCACAACTCTGTAAATGATAATGACTCCTCAAATTTGACACATGCCAAAAGATGGTGAAAGAGCATGCCTTCTCTTAAATATTACCACCCCCCTTTTCAACTAATATTCATACACCAAATAAAAATAGATATTTCCACAATTCCAGCAAGATATAAGATATTGATGTTCATCATGCAACGTGACCAGTATATGAGCTCAAAGTCAGAGGTCAGTCATTGTGAAATAGATAATACATAACGGCCTCCCCTTATCTAACTAATGTTGCATTCGCTGTTTTAAGATGACCTGAAGGTGTGCCAACAATGCGAAATGTGTCATCAGCAATAAAGCCTTTTGCAGCAGAGATCGCTTTTTCTTTTTGGAATAACTACTTGCTGTTGCTGTGCCAGGATTATGGAGTGGAGGGATTTGCGGTTTGTTGTGTGCCAACTTCATGGTGGTGCAATTTTAATGGCCAGCAGTGTAGCTCATCAGAAGTTTATTTTAAGTGAAACATACTTTGTATCACCATGTGGTAATGTGAGAGGCATTCATGATGAAAAGTCACATCTAATGCAGAGACAGTCATTGTTCTGATTACTTAATGTCCTAAGTCTATTTGGCCAATAAAACCAGCAGCTAACAGAGCTATGACCGTGGGAGATCCTGTAGTCAGTAGCAGCCAAAGCCTCCAAAATATCAATCTGATAATAACTGACATGGAGATCACATGGTCCTCAGTTTTTTTATTGCTTTTAACTCTACCCCCTTTTGGAGAGAGAATACCTGTGATTCACAATTTTTTTCTGTCCATTCCTCTTCCTGAGGGGGAGGTGGGCCAGTTGAGAGCTCACAGGCTCATTGCAACTTTAGTCCTTAAACTTGTTGACACCGGGTATTGGTAGAGAGATAAAGAAACATATACAGTCTCTAATACTTGCAATTTTTTCTATGATACATGCATCCAAAGACAAGAAATAAGAACTTTGAGGCTGCCAGCGACATTGTAATTCTGCCAGAGACAGCAAAGGACGTGGAAGAGCAGCTTAACGGAATGGACAGTGTCTTGAAAGGGGGATATAAGATGAACATCAACAAAAGCAAAACGAGGATAATGGGATGTAGTTGAGTTAAATCAGGTGATGCAGAGGGAATTAGATTAGAAAATGAGACACTTAAAGTAGTAGGTGAGTTTTGCTATTTGGGGAGCAAAATAACTGATGATGGTCAAAGTAGAGAGGATATAAAATGTAGACTCATAATAGCAAGGAAAATATTTCTGAAGAGGAGAAATTTGCTAACATTGAGTATAGATTTAAGTGCCAGGAAGTTGTTTCTGAAAGTGTTTGTATGGAGTGTAGCCATGTATGGAAGTGAAACATGGACGATAATTAGTTTAGACAAGAAGAGAAAAGAAGCTTTTGAAATTTGGTGCTACAGAAGAATGCTGAAGATTAGATGGGTAGATCATGTAACTAATGAGGAAGTATTACATAGAATTGGGGAGAAGAGGAATTTGTGTCATGACTTGTCTAGAAGAAGGGATGGGTTGGTAGGACATATTCTGAGGCATCAAGGTATCACCAATTTAGTATTGGTGGGCAGCCCCGTAGAAGGTAAAAATTGTAGAGGGAGACCAAGAGACGAATACATTAAACGGATTCAGAAGGATACTAACAAAGAGATAGAGGGGCTGGCCAGTACTTACCTCAGCTCAGTACAGCCGATAGATACACACAAAACAGAACTGAAAATTTACATTCCTAGCTTTCGGAACTTTGTTCCTTCATCAGGGAGGAGAGAGGGGAAAAAAGGGAAGAAGGGAAAGTGGATTCAGTTACTCACAACCCAGGTTATGAAGCAACAGGGAAAGGTAAACAGGGAGGGTAGCAAGGATGGAGGCATGGTTGTCAGAGGGAAGCCAAAGATATTCTACTGTAAGTACTGTGCCAGCTTCAAACCAGAGAGGATGCGTACAGAAGTAAAGAGGTATATAGTATAAAGATAAACACAACTATGTAGGATAAAAAGATGCGTGAATGGCTAAAGAGGAAAGGGAAAGAGGAGAAGACTGAAGAGTGAATGGGAGTGAGGTTGTTTAACGTAGGTTCAGTCCAGGGGGATGGCAGGATGAAAGGATGTGTTGGAGTGCAAGTTCCCATCTCCGCAGTTCAGAGGGACTGGTGTTGGGTGGGAGAAGCCAAATGGCACATACGGTGTAGCAGGTTCCTAGGTCCCTAGAGTTATGCTGGAGGGCATGCTCCGCTACTGGGTATTGGGCATCTCCTAGGCGGACAGTTCGTCTGTGTCCGTTCATGCGCTCAGCCAGTTTGGTTGTTGTCATGCCGATGTAAAAGGCTGTGCAGTGCAGGCATGTCAGCTGATAAATGACATGTGTAGTTTCACACATAGCCCTGCCTTGAATTGTGTATGTTTTACCAGTAGCGGGGCTGGAGTAGGTGGTTGTGGGGGGATGCATGGGGCAGGTTTTGCAGCGGGGTCAGTTACAGGGGTAGGAACCGCTGGGTAGAGAAGGTAGTCTGGGAATATTGTAGGGTTTAACAAGGATGTTACGGAGGTTAGGGGGGCGACGAAAGGCAACTCTGGGTGGTGTGGGGAGAATTTTGTCAAGGGATGATCTCCTTTCAGGGGTTGACTTGAGAAAGTCATATCCCTGGCGGAGTAATTTGTTGATGTTTTCGAGGCCAGGATAATATTGGGTGACAAGGGGGATGCTTCTGTGTGGTCTGGGGGTAGGAACATTGTTGTTGGACGGGGACTAATGTATTGCTCGGGAAATCTGTTTGTGGACAAGGTCTGCAGGATAGTTGCGGGAGAGGAAAGCACTGGTCAGGTTATTGGTGTAGTTGTTGAGGGATTCGTCACTGGAGCAGATATGTTTGCCACGAATACCTAGGCTGTAGGGAAGGGAGCATTTGCTGTGGAAAGGATGGCAGCTATCAAAGTGAAGGTACTGTTGTTTGTTTGTGGGTTTGATATGGACAGAGGTGTGGATGTGAGCTTCAACAAGATGAAGGTCAACATCCAGGAAGGTGGCTTGGGTTTTGGAGTAGGACCAGGTGAAATTCAGATTCGAAAAGGAGTTGAGGTTATGGAGGAAATTAAGGAGTGTTTCTTCACCATGAGTCCAGACCACAAAGATGTCATCTATAAACCTATACCAGGCCAGGGGAAGCAGCTGTTGGGTCTTCAGGAAAGCCTCCTCCATGCGGCCCATGAAGAGGTTGGCATAGGAGGAAGCCATCCTGGTTCCCATGGCCGTTCCCCTGATTTGTTTGTAGGTCTGGCCCTCAAAAGTGAAGTAATTATGGGTGAGGATGAAGTTGGTAAGTGTGATAAGGAACGAGGTTTTTGGAAGATCTTCGGGTGGGCGTTGGGAGAGGTAGTGCTCAAGGGCGGAGAGACCATGGGTATGTGGGATGTTTGTGTAAAGGGATGTAGCACCTATGGTGACAAGAAAGGTTTCAGGTGGGAGAGGAGTGGGAATGGATTTGAGGCGTTCTAGGAAGTGGTTTGTGTCTTTGATATAGGATGGGAGTCTGCGGGTGATAGGTTGTAGGTGCTGGTCTACCAGAGCTGAGATACGTTCGGTTGGGGATTTGAAGCCTGCTACAATGGGACGGCCAGGATGGTTCTCTTTGTGGATTTTGGGTAATAGGTAGAAGGTAGGGGTACGTGGCTCAGGTGGAGTGAGTAAGTCTATGGAAGCCATTGTGAGGCCTTGTGAGGGACCTTGGATTTTTAGGATTTTTTGCAGCTCAGTCTGGATGGAGGGAATGGGATCCTGGGTAACAGCTTTGTAGGTTGAGGTGTCAGAGAGTTGACGCAGTCCTTCTGCCACATACTCCACACGGTCAAGTACGACAGTTGTGGAGCCTTTATCCGCCGGGAGGATGATAGTAGAGCGGTCTATTTTCAGCTCCTTAATGGCACGGGATTCAGCTGGGGTGATGTTGGGGGTTGTCGGGATGTTCTTCAAGAAGGACTGGGAGGCAACACTGGATGTGAGGAATTCCTGAAATGTCTGCAAGGGATGGTTTTGGGGGAGGGGAGGAGGATCCCTTTGAGAAGGCAGTCGGAACTGTTCTAGACAGGGTTCAACACTGGGTCTAGTACTTGGGGGCTGTGTTTGGGTAGTGAAGTGATATTTCCAGTTGAGGTTCCGGGTGAATGAGAGGAGATCTTTAACCAGGGCAGTGTGGTTGAATTTAGGTGTGGGGCTAAAGGTTAAGCCTTTTGATAGAACAGATGTCTCTGAAGGAGAGAGGGATCTGGATGAGAGGTTTAGGACTGAATTGGGACTGGTGATATGTGGCATTTGACTGTGGTTATAGTTGAGATTTGGTCTGTGTGGGGTATGTGCTGGGATGGGGAGATTGAGTAGGGTGGCTAGGCTAGGTTTGTTGGCTATGAGGGGGGTTTGTTGAAGGTTCTGTTGTGGTTGGTGTTTGTGACGGATAGGGAGAGGGACCCCACTTCTTAGGTGTTGCACTAGCACTGTGGATAGTTTTTTCAGGTGGTGTGTGGCATGGAACTCAAGTTTGCAGCTGGCTTCTAGGATGATGTTCCTCAGTGTGTTCTCCAAGCAAGGGTTTGAGAGGTGGAGGACTTTGAAGAGAGATAGGAGCTGTTGGGAGTGGTGGTTACATGAAGTAGTGTAGAGATTCAGGACAAGTTGGGTAAGGGCTAAGGATTGAAGGTTCTGGAAGTCCAGGAGGGACTGGTGGAAGGAGGAATTGCACCCAGAGATGGGAACTTTTAAGGTAAGCCCTTTAGGGGTAATTCCAAAGGTTAAGCAGGACTGGAGGAAAAGTATGTGGGATTGCAGTTTGGTTACGTTGAATGCATGTTTCCGGAATGAATGTAAATAATGTGGTATAGGATTAGGGTACATAGTGGGTAACTGGTGGGTAGGGAAATTAAATAACTAAAGTTGAGATAGTAATCATAAGAAGGAGTAAAACACGGAGGGAAGGACGAGAAGGAAAGAAATTGTGTTGGTAATGTTCAATACCAAAGGAAGACCACTAAATAAGAAAAATACGGAAAAAGTTGACCAGACCAAGCAAGTATGTCCAGATCAGGGCAAAAAGAACACACGTAGCTCAAAAACAGAGATAGTGAGTGGCGAAAAAAGATCGCGCGTGCCGCAAAAGCGATCGCGCGTGCCGCAAAAGCGAACGCGCGTGCCGCAAAAAAGATCGCGCGTGCCGCAAAAAAGATCGCGCGTGCCGCAAAAAAAGATCGCGCGTGCCGCAAAAAAGATCGCGGGTGGGGCAGAAATGTCCCAAAAAATTTTTTTGTGGCAGAGAAAGATAGCCAATGGCACAAAAATATCGCCAGCAACAAGAAATCGACGGAAATGGATGATACTGGTAGGTGTGGAAGAGATTGTTGGCAGTGATTGTTGGCTGGGAAACAGCGAATAACGAACGTTAAAACTATGGAATGTTGAATAAATAAATCAATAAATAAAAAAGAGAAGAGGACTATAAACGGAACAAGATAATAGGAGGAAGATGAAACTAGCACAGTTGGTGACGAAAATATTTATTTATGTATATATAAAACACTGAAGAAGAGAAAGTGTTAAGATGACAGACGTAAGTGATAGCTAACAAAAGGGACAAAACAATGAAGGATGTGGACCATATAGGTGATCTAAATGATTAATGGAAAATCTCATATAAGATGTGAAACAAATACTAACAAAGAGATAGAGGGGCTGGCCAGTACTTACCTCAGCTCAGTACAGCCGATAGATACACACAAAACAGAACTGAAAATTTACATTCCTAGCTTTCGGAACTTTGTTCCTTCATCAGGGAGGAGAGAGGGGAAAAAAGGGAAGAAGGGAAAGTGGATTCAGTTACTCACAACCCAGGTTATGAAGCAACAGGGAAAGGTAAACAGGGAGGGTAGCAAGGATGGAGGCATGGTTGTCAGAGGGAAGCCAAAGATATTCTACTGTAAGTACTGTGCCAGCTTCAAACCAGAGAGGATGCGTACAGAAGTAAAGAGGTATATAGTATAAAGATAAACACAACTATGTAGGATAAAAAGATGCGTGAATGGCTAAAGAGGAAAGGGAAAGAGGAGAAGACTGAAGAGTGAATGGGAGTGAGGTTGTTTAACGTAGGTTCAGTCCAGGGGGATGGCGGGATGAAAGGATGTGTTGGAGTGCAAGTTCCCATCTCCGCAGTTCAGAGGGACTGGTGTTGGGTGGGAGAAGCCAAATGGCACATACGGTGTAGCAGGTTCCTAGGTCCCTAGAGTTATGCTGGAGGGCATGCTCCGCTACTGGGTATTGGGCATCTCCTAGGCGGACAGTTCGTCTGTGTCCGTTCATGCTCTCAGCCAGTTTGGTTGTTGTCATGCCGATGTAAAAGGCTGTGCAGTGCAGGCATGTCAGCTGATAAATGACATGTGTAGTTTCACACGTAGCCCTGCCTTGAATTGTGTATGTTTTACCAGTAGCGGGGCTGGAGTAAGTGGTTGTGGGGGGATGCATGGGGCAGGTTTTGCAGCGGGGTCGGTTACAGGGGTAGGAACCGCTGGGTAGAGAAGGTAGTCTGGGAATATTGTAGGGTTTAACAAGGATGTTACGGAGGTTAGGGGGGCGACGAAAGGCAACTCTGGGTGGTGTGGGGAGAATTTTGTCAAGGGATGATCTCATTTCAGGGGTTGACTTGAGAAAGTCATATCCCTGGCGGAGTAATTTGTTGATGTTTTCGAGGCCAGGATAATATTGGGTGACAAGGGGGATGCTTCTGTGTGGTCTGGGGGTAGGAACATTGTTGTTGGACGGGGAGGAATGTATTGCTCGGGAAATCTGTTTGTGGACAAGGTCTGCAGGATAGTTGCGGGAGAGGAAAGCACTGGTCAGGTTATTGGTGTAGTTGTTGAGGGATTCGTCACTGGAGCAGATACGTTTGCCACGAATACCTAGGCTGTAGGGAAGGGAGCGTTTGATGTGGAAAGGATGGCAGCTATCAAAGTGAAGGTACTGTTGTTTGTTTGTGGGTTTGATATGGACAGAGGTGTGGATGTGAGCTTCAACAAGATGAAGGTCAACATCCAGGAAGGTGGCTTGGGTTTTGGAGAAGGACCAGGTGAAATTCAGATTCGAAAAGGAGTTGAGGTTATGGAGGAAATTAAGGAGTGTTTCTTCACCATGAGTCCAGACCACAAAGATGTCATCTATAAACCTATACCAGGCCAGGGGAAGCAGCTGTTGGGTCTTCAGGAAAGCCTCCTCCATGCGGCCCATGAAGAGGTTGGCATAGGAGGGAGCCATCCTGATTCCCATGGCCGTTCCCCTGATTTGTTTGTAGGTCTGGCCCTCAAAAGTGAAGTAATTATGGGTGAGGATGAAGTTGGTAAGTGTGATAAGGAACGAGGTTTTTGGAAGATCTTCGGGTGGGCGTTGGGAGAGGTAGTGCTCAAGGGCGGAGAGACCATGGGTATGTGGGATGTTTGTGTAAAGGGATGTAGCATCTATGGTGACAAGAAAGGTTTCAGGTGGGAGAGGAGTGGGAATGGATTTGAGGCGTTCTAGGAAGTGGTTTGTGTCTTTGATGTAGGATGGGAGTCTGCGGGTGATAGGTTGTAGGTGCTGGTCTACCAGAGCTGAGATACGTTCGGTTGGGGATTTGAAGCCTGCTACAATGGGACGGCCAGGATGGTTCTCTTTGTGGATTTTGGGTAATAGGTAGAAGGTAGGGGTACGTGGCTCAGGTGGAGTGAGTAAGTCTATGGAAGCCATTGTGAGGCCTTGTGAGGGACCTTGGATTTTTAGGATTTTTTGTAGCTCAGTCTGGATGGAGGGAATGGGATCCTGGGTAACAGCTTTGTAGGTTGAGGTGTCAGAGAGTTGACGCAGTCCTTCTGCCACATACTCCACACGGTCAAGTACGACAGTTGTGGAGCCTTTATCCGCCGGGAGAATGATAATAGAGCGGTGTATTTTCAGCTCCTTAATGGCACGGGATTCAGCTGGGGTGATGTTGGGGGTTGTCGGGATGTTCTTCAAGAAGGACTGGGAGGCAACACTGGATGTGAGGAATTCCTGAAATGTCTGCAAGGGATGGTTTTGGGGGAGGGGAGGAGGATCCCTTTGAGAAGGCAGTCGGAACTGTTCTAGACAGGGTTCAACACTGGGTCTAGTACTTGGGGGCTGTGTTTGGGTAGTGAAGTGATATTTCCAGTTGAGGTTCCGGGTGAATGAGAGGAGATCTTTAACCAGGGCAGTGTGGTTGAATTTAGGTGTGGGGCTAAATGTTAAGCCTTTTGATAGAACAGATGTCTCTGAAGGAGAGAGGGATCTGGATGAGAGGTTTAGGACTGAATTGGGACTGGTGATATGTGGCATTTGACTGTGGTTATAGTTGAGATTTGGTCTGTGTGGGGTATGTGCTGGGATGGGGAGATTGAGTAGGGTGGCTAGGCTAGGTTTGTTGGCTATGAGGGGGGTTTGTTGAAGGTTCTGTTGTGGTTGGTGTTTGTGACGGATAGGGAGAGGGACCCCACTTCTTAGGTGTTGCACTAGCACTGTGGATAGTTTTTTCAGGTGGTGTGTGGCATGGAACTCAAGTTTGCAGCTGGCTTCTAGGATGATGTTCCTCAGTGTGTTCTCCAAGCAAGGGTTTGAGAGGTGGAGGACTTTGAAGAGAGATAGGAGCTGTTGGGAGTGGTGGTTACATGAAGTAGTGTAGAGATTCAGGACAAGTTGGGTAAGGGCTAAGGATTGAAGGTTCTGGAAGTCCAGGAGGGACTGGTGGAAGGAGGAATTGCACCCGGAGATGGGAACTTTTAAGGTAAGCCCTTTAGGGGTAATTCCAAAGGTTAAGCAGGACTGGAGGAAAAGTATGTGGGATTGCAGTTTGGCTACGGTGAATGCATGTTTCCGGAATGAATGTAAATAATGTGGTATAGGATTAGGGTACATAGTGGGTAACTGGTGGGTAGGGAAATTAAATAACTAAAGTTGAGATAGTAATCATAAGAAGGAGTAAAACACGGAGGGAAGGACGAGAAGGAAAGAAATTGTGTTGGTAATGTTCAATACCAAAGGAAGATGCCCAATACCCAGTAGCGGAGCATGCCCTCCAGCATAACTCTAGGGACCTAGGAACCTGCTACACCGTATGTGCCATTTGGCTTCTCCCACCCAACACCAGTCCCTCTGAACTGCGGAGATGGGAACTTGCACTCCAACACATCCTTTCATCCCGCCATCCCCCTGGACTGAACCTACGTTAAACAACCTCACTCCCATTCACTCTTCAGTCTTCTCCTCTTTCCCTTTCCTCTTTAGCCATTCACGCATCTTTTTATCCTACATAGTTGTGTTTATCTTTATACTATATACCTCTTTACTTCTGTACGCATCCTCTCTGGTTTGAAGCTGGCACAGTACTTACAGTAGAATATCTTTGGCTTCCCTCTGACAACCATGCCTCCATCCTTGCTACCCTCCCTGTTTACCTTTCCCTGTTGCTTCATAACCTGGGTTGTGAGTAACTGAATCCACTTTCCCTTCTTCCCTTTTTTCCCCTCTCTCCTCCCTGATGAAGGAACAAAGTTCCGAAAGCTAGGAATGTAAATTTTCAGTTCTGTTTTGTGTGTATCTATCGGCTGTACTGAGCTGAGGTAAGTACTGGCCAGCCCCTCTATCTCTTTGTTAGTATTTGTTTCACATCTTATATGAGATTTTCCATTAATCATTTAGATCACCTATATGGTCCACATCCTTCATTGTTTTGTCCCTTTTGTTAGCTATCACTTACGTCTGTCATCTTAACACTTTCTCTTCTTCAGTGTTTTATATATACATAAATAAATATTTTCGTCACCAACTGTGCTAGTTTCATCTTCCTCCTATTATCTTGTTCCGTTTATAGTCCTCTTCTCTTTTTTATTTATTGATTTATTTATTCAACATTCCATAGTTTTAACGTTCGTTATTCGCTGTTTCCCAGCCAACAATCACTGCCAACAATCTCTTCCACACCTACCAGTATCATCCATTTCCGTCGATTTCTTGTTGCTGGCGATATTTTTGTGCCATTGGCTATCTTTCTCTGCCACAAAAAAATTTTTTGGGACATTTCTGCCCCACCCGCGATCTTTTTTGCGGCACGCGCGATCTTTTTTTGCGGCACGCGCGATCTTTTTTGCGGCACGCGCGATCTTTTTTGCGGCACGCGCGTTCGCTTTTGCGGCACGCGCGATCGCTTTTGCGGCACGCGCGATCTTTTTTCGCCACTCACTATCTCTGTTTTTGAGCTACGTGTGTTCTTTTTGCCCTGATCTGGACATACTTGCTTGGTCTGGTCAACTTTTTCCGTATTTTTCTTATTTAGTGGTCTTCCTTTGGTATTGAACATTACCAACACAATTTCTTTCCTTCTCGTCCTTCCCTCCGTGTTTTACTCCTTCTTATGATTACTATCTCAACTTTAGTTATTTAATTTCCCTACCCACCAGTTACCCACTATGTACCCTAATCCTATACCACATTATTTACATTCATTCCGGAAACATGCATTCAACGTAACCAAACTGCAATCCCACATACTTTTCCTCCAGTCCTGCTTAACCTTTGGAATTACCCCTAAAGGGCTTACCTTAAAAGTTCCCATCTCCGGGTGCAATTCCTCCTTCCACCAGTCCCTCCTGGACTTCCAGAACCTTCAATCCTTAGCCCTTACCCAACTTGTCCTGAATCTCTACACTACTTCATGTAACCACCACTCCCAACAGCTCCTATCTCTCTTCAAAGTCCTCCACCTCTCAAACCCTTGCTTGGAGAACACACTGAGGAACATCATCCTAGAAGCCAGCTGCAAACTTGAGTTCCATGCCACACACCACCTGAAAAAACTATCCACAGTGCTAGTGCAACACCTAAGAAGTGGGGTCCCTCTCCCTATCCGTCACAAACACCAACCACAACAGAACCTTCAACAAACCCCCCTCATAGCCAACAAACCTAGCCTAGCCACCCTACTCAATCTCCCCATCCCAGCACATACCCCACACAGACCAAATCTCAACTATAACCACAGTCAAATGCCACATATCACCAGTCCCAATTCAGTCCTAAACCTCTCATCCAGATCCCTCTCTCCTTCAGAGACATCTGTTCTATCAAAAGGCTTAACCTTTAGCCCCACACCTAGATTCAACCACACTGCCCTGGTTAAAGATCTCCTCTCATTCACCCGGAACCTCAACTGGAAATATCACTTCACTACCCAAACACAGCCCCCAAGTACTAGACCCAGTGTTGAACCCTGTCTAGAACAGTTCCGACCGCCTTCTTAAAGGGATCCTCCTCCCCTCCCCCAAAACCATCCCTTGCAGACATTTCAGGAATTCCTCACATCCAGTGTTGCCTCCCAGTCCTTCTTGAAGAACATCCCGACAACCCCCAACATCACCCCAGCTGAATCCCGTGCCATTAAGGAGCTGAAAATAGACCGCTCTACTATCATCCTCCCGGCGGATAAAGGCTCCACAACTGTCGTACTTGACCGTGTGGAGTATGTGGCAGAAGGACTGCGTCAACTCTCTGACACCTCAACGTACAAAGCTGTTACCCAGGATCCCATTCCCTCCATCCAGACTGAGCTGCAAAAAATCCTAAAAATCCAAGGTCCCTCACAAGGCCTCACAACGGCTTCCATAGACTTACTCACTCCACCTGAGCCACGTACCCCTACCTTCTACCTATTACCCAAAATCCACAAAGAGAACCATCCTGGCCGTCCCATTGTAGCAGGCTTCAAATCCCCAACCGAACGTATCTCAGCTCTGGTAGACCAGCACCTACAACCTATCACCCGCAGACTCCCATCCTACATCAAAGACACAAACCACTTCCTAGAACGCCTCAAATCCATTCCCACTCCTCTCCCACCTGAAACCTTTCTTGTCACCATAGATGCTACATCCCTTTACACAAACATCCCACATACCCATGGTCTCTCCGCCCTTGAGCACTACCTCTCCCAACGCCCACCCGAAGATCTTCCAAAAACCTCGTTCCTTATCACACTTACCAACTTCATCCTCACCCATAATTACTTCACTTTTGAGGGCCAGACCTACAAACAAATCAGGGGAACGGCCATGGGAACCAGGATGGCTCCCTCCTATGCCAACCTCTTCATGGGCCGCATGGAGGAGGCTTTCCTGAAGACCCAACAGCTGCTTCCCCTGGCCTGGTATAGGTTTATAGATGACATCTTTGTGGTCTGGACTCATGGTGAAGAAACACTCCTTAATTTCCTCCATAACCTCAACTCCTTTTCGAATCTGATTTTCACTTGGTCCTTCTCCAAAACCCAAGCCTCCTTCCTGGATGTTGACCTTCATCTTGTTGAAGCTCACATCCACACCTCTGTCCATATCAAACCCACAAACAAACAACAGTACCTTCACTTTGATAGCTGCCATCCTTTCCACATCAAACGCTCCCTTCCCTACAGCCTAGGTATTCGTGGCAAACATATCTGCTCCAGTGACGAATCCCTCAACAACTACACCAATAACCTGACCAGTGCTTTCCTCTCCCGCAACTATCCTGCAGACCTTGTCCACAAACAGATTTCCCGAGCAATACATTCCTCCCCGTCCAACAACAATGTTCCTACCCCCAGACCACACAGAAGCATCCCCCTTGTCACCCAATATTATCCTGGCCTCGAAAACATCAACAAATTACTCCGCCAGGGATATGACTTTCTCAAGTCAACCCCTGAAATGAGATCATCCCTTGACAAAATTCTCCCCACACCACCCAGAGTTGCCTTTCGTCGCCCCCCTAACCTCCGTAACATCCTTGTTAAACCCTACAATATTCCCAGACTACCTTCTCTACCCAGCGGTTCCCACCCCTGTGACCGACCCCGCTGCAAAACCTGCCCCATGCATCCCCCCACAACCACCTACTCCAGCTCCGCTACTGGTAAAACATACACAATTCAAGGCAGGGCTACGTGTGAAACTACACATGTCATTTATCAGCTGACATGCCTGCACTGCACAGCCTTTTACATCGGCATGACAACAACCAAACTGGCTGAGCTCATGAACGGACACAGACGAACTGTCCGCCTAGGAGATGCCCAATACCCAGTAGCGGAGCATGCCCTCCAGCATAACTCTAGGGACCTAGGAACCTGCTACACCGTATGTGCCATTTGGCTTCTCCCACCCAACACCAGTCCCTCTGAACTGCGGAGATGGGAACTTGCACTCCAACACATCCTTTCATCCCGCCATCCCCCTGGACTGAACCTACGTTAAACAACCTCACTCCCATTCACTCTTCAGTCTTCTCCTCTTTCCCTTTCCTCTTTAGCCATTCACGCATCTTTTTATCCTACATAGTTGTGTTTATCTTTATACTATATACCTCTTTACTTCTGTACGCATCCTCTCTGGTTTGAAGCTGGCACAGTACTTACAGTAGAATATCTTTGGCTTCCCTCTGACAACCATGCCTCCATCCTTGCTACCCTCCCTGTTTACCTTTCCCTGTTGCTTCATAACCTGGGTTGTGAGTAACTGAATCCACTTTCCCTTCTTCCCTTTTTTCCCCTCTCTCCTCCCTGATGAAGGAACAAAGTTCCGAAAGCTAGGAATGTAAATTTTCAGTTCTGTTTTGTGTGTATCTATCGGCTGTACTGAGCTGAGGTAAGTACTGGCCAGCCCCTCTATCTCTTTGTTAGTATTTGTTTCACATCTTATATGAGATTTTCCATTAATCATTTAGATCACCTATATGGTCCACATCCTTCATTGTTTTGTCCCTTTTGTTAGCTATCACTTACGTCTGTCATCTTAACACTTTCTCTTCTTCAGTGTTTTATATATACATAAATAAATATTTTCGTCACCAACTGTGCTAGTTTCATCTTCCTCCTATTATCTTGTTCCGTTTATAGTCCTCTTCTCTTTTTTATTTATTGATTTATTTATTCAACATTCCATAGTTTTAACGTTCGTTATTCGCTGTTTCCCAGCCAACAATCACTGCCAACAATCTCTTCCACACCTACCAGTATCATCCATTTCCGTCGATGTCTTGTTGCTGGCGATATTTTTGTGCCATTGGCTATCTTTCTCTGCCACAAGTAAAATTTTTTGGGACATTTCTGCCCCACCCGCGATCTTTTTTGCGGCACGCGCGATCTTTTCTTGCGGCACGCGCGATCTTTTTTGCGGCACGCGCGATTTTTTAGCGGCACGCGCGTTCGCTTTTGCGGCACGCGCGATCGCTTTTGCGGCACGCGCGATCTTTTTTCGCCACTCGCTATCTCTGTTTTTGAGCTACATGTGTTCTTCTTGCCCTGATCTGGACTTACTTGCTTGGTCTGGTCAACTTTTTCCGTATTTTTCTTATTTAGTGATCTTCCTTTGGTATTGAACATTACCAACACAATTTCTTTCCTTCTCGTCCTTCCCTCCGTGTTTTACTCCTTCTTATGATTACTATCTCAACTTTAGTTATTTAATTTCCCTACCCACCAGTTACCCACTATGTACCCTAATCCTATACCACATTATTTACATTCATTCCGGAAACATGCATTCACCGTAGCCAAACTGCAATCCCACATACTTTTCCTCCAGTCCTGCTTAACCTTTGGAATTACCCCTAAAGGGCTTACCTTAAAAGTTCCCATCTCCGGGTGCAATTCCTCCTTCCACCAGTCCCTCCTGGACTTCCAGAACCTTCAATCCTTAGCCCTTACCCAACTTGTCCTGAATCTCTACACTACTTCATGTAACCACCACTCCCAACAGCTCCTATCTCTCTTCAAAGTCCTCCACCTCTCAAACCCTTGCTTGGAGAACACACTGAGGAACATCATCCTAGAAGCCAGCTGCAAACTTGAGTTCCATGCCACACACCACCTGAAAAAACTATCCACAGTGCTAGTGCAACACCTAAGAAGTGGGGTCCCTCTCCCTATCCGTCACAAACACCAACCACAACAGAACCTTCAACAAACCCCCCTCATAGCCAACAAACCTAGCCTAGCCACCCTACTCAATCTCCCCATCCCAGCACATACCCCACACAGACCAAATCTCAACTATAACCACAGTCAAATGCCACATATCACCAGTCCCAATTCAGTCCTAAACCTCTCATCCAGATCCCTCTCTCCTTCAGAGACATCTGTTCTATCAAAAGGCTTAACCTTTAGCCCCACACCTAAATTCAACCACACTGCCCTGGTTAAAGATCTCCTCTCATTCACCCGGAACCTCAACTGGAAATATCACTTCACTACCCAAACACAGCCCCCAAGTACTAGACCCAGTGTTGAACCCTGTCTAGAACAGTTCCGACCGCCTTCTTAAAGGGATCCTCCTCCCCTCCCCCAAAACCATCCCTTGCAGACATTTCAGGAATTCCTCACATCCAGTGTTGCCTCCCAGTCTTTCTTGAAGAACATCCCGACAACCCCCAACATCACCCCAGCTGAATCCCGTGCCATTAAGGAGCTGAAAATAGACCGCTCTATTATCATCCTCCCGGCGGATAAAGGCTCCACAACTGTCGTACTTGAGCGTGTGGAGTATGTGGCAGAAGGACTGCGTCAACTCTCTGACACCTCAACCTACAAAGCTGTTACCCAGGATCCCATTCCCTCCATCCAGACTGAGCTGCAAAAAATCCTAAAAATCCAAGGTCCCTCACAAGGCCTCACAACGGCTTCCATAGACTTACTCACTCCACCTGAGCCACGTACCCCTACCTTCTACCTATTACCCAAAATCCACAAAGAGAACCATCCTGGCCGTCCCATTGTAGCAGGCTTCAAATCCCCAACCGAACGTATCTCAGCTCTGGTAGACTAGCACCTACAACCTATCACCCGCAGACTCCCATCCTACATCAAAGACACAAACCACTTCCTAGAACGCCTCAAATCCATTCCCACTCCTCTCCCACCTGAAACCTTTCTTGTCACCATAGATGCTACATCCCTTTACACAAACATCCCACATACCCATGGTCTCTCCGCCCTTGAGCACTACCTCTCCCAACGCCCACCCGAAGATCTTCCAAAAACCTCGTTCCTTATCACACTTACCAACTTCATCCTCACCCATAATTACTTCACTTTTGAGGGCCAGACATACAAACAAATCAGGGGAACGGCCATGGGAACCAGGATGGCTCCCTCCTATGCCAACCTCTTCATGGGCCGCATGGAGGAGGCTTTCCTGAAGACCCAACAGCTGCTTCCCCTGGCCTGGTATAGGTTTATAGATGACATCTTTGTGGTCTGGACTCATGGTGAAGAAACACTCCTTAATTTCCTCCATAACCTCAACTCCTTTTCGAATCTGAATTTCACCTGGTCCTTCTCCAAAACCCAAGCCACCTTCCTGGATGTTGACCTTCATCTTGTTGAAGCTCACATCCACACCTCTGTCCATATCAAACCCACAAACAAACAACAGTACCTTCACTTTGATAGCTGCCATCCTTTCCACATCAAACGTTCCCTTCCCTACAGCCTAGGTATTCGTGGCAAACGTATCTGCTCCAGTGACGAATCCCTCAACAACTACACCAATAACCTGACCAGTGCTTTCCTCTCCCGCAACTATCCTGCAGACCTTGTCCACAAACAGATTTCCCGAGCAATACATTCCTCCCCGTCCAACAACAATGTTCCTACCCCCAGACCACACAGAAGCATCCCCCTTGTCACCCAATATTATCCTGGCCTCGAAAACATCAACAAATTACTCCGCCAGGGATATGACTTTCTCAAGTCAACCCCTGAAATGAGATCATCCCTTGACAAAATTCTCCCCACACCACCCAGAGTTGCCTTTCGTCGCCCCCCTAACCTCCGTAACATCCTTGTTAAACCCTACAATATTCCCAGACTACCTTCTCTACCCAGCGGTTCCTACCCCTGTAACCGACCCCGCTGCAAAACCTGCCCCATGCATCCCCCCACAACCACCTACTCCAGCCCCGCTACTGGTAAAACATACACAATTCAAGGCAGGGCTACATGTGAAACTACACATGTCATTTATCAGCTGACATGCCTGCACTGCACAGCCTTTTACATCGGCATGACAACAACCAAACTGGCTGAGCGCATGAACGGACACAGACGAACTGTCCGCCTAGGAGATGCCCAATACCCAGTAGCGGAGCATGCCCTCCAGCATAACTCTAGGGACCTAGGAACCTGCTACACCGTATGTGCCATTTGGCTTCTCCCACCCAACACCAGTCCCTCTGAACTGCGGAGATGGGAACTTGCACTCCAACACATCCTTTCATCCCGCCATCCCCCTGGACTGAACCTACGTTAAACAACCTCACTCCCATTCACTCTTCAGTCTTCTCCTCTTTCCCTTTCCTCTTTAGCCATTCACGCATCTTTTTATCCTACATAGTTGTGTTTATCTTTATACTATATACCTCTTTACTTCTGTACGCATCCTCTCTGGTTTGAAGCTGGCACAGTACTTACAGTAGAATATCTTTGGCTTCCCTCTGACAACCATGCCTCCATCCTTGCTACCCTCCCTGTTTACCTTTCCCTGTTGCTTCATAACCTGGGTTGTGAGTAACTGAATCCACTTTCCCTTCTTCCCTTTTTTCCCCTCTCTCCTCCCTGATGAAGGAACAAAGTTCCGAAAGCTAGGAATGTAAATTTTCAGTTCTGTTTTGTGTGTATCTATCGGCTGTACTGAGCTGAGGTAAGTACTGGCCAGCCCCTCTATCTCTTTGTTAGTATTTGTTTCACATCTTATATGAGATTTTCCATTAATCATTTAGATCACCTATATGGTCCACATCCTTCATTGTTTTGTCCCTTTTGTTAGCTATCACTTACGTCTGTCATCTTAACACTTTCTCTTCTTCAGTGTTTTATATATACATAAATAAATATTTTCGTCACCAACTGTGCTAGTTTCATCGTCCTCCTATTATCTTGTTCCGTTTATAGTCCTCTTCTCTTTTTTATTTATTGATTTATTTATTCAACATTCCATAGTTTTAACGTTCGTTATTCGCTGTTTCCCAGCCAACAATCACTGCCAACAATCTCTTCCACACCTACCAGTATCATCCATTTCCGTCGATTTCTTGTTGCTGGCGATATTTTTGTGCCATTGGCTATCTTTCTCTGCCACAAGAAAAATTTTTTGGGACATTTCTGCCCCACCCGCGATCTTTTTTGCGGCACGCGCGATCTTTTCTTGCGTCACGCGCGATCTTTTTTGCGGCACGCGCGATTTTTTTGCGGCACGCGCGTTCGCTTTTGCGGCACGCGCGATCTTTTTTCGCCACTCGCTATCTCTGTTTTTGAGCTACGTGTGTTCTTTTTGCCCTGATCTGGACTTACTTGCTTGGTCTGGTCAACTTTTTCCGTATTTTTCTTATTTAGTGGTCTTCCTTTGGTATTGAACATTACCAACACAATTTCTTTCCTTCTCGTCCTTCCCTCCGTGTTTTACTCCTTCTTATGATTACTATCTCAACTTTAGTTATTTAATTTCCCTACCCACCAGTTACCCACTATGTACCCTAATCCTATACTACATTATTTACATTCATTCCGGAAACATGCATTCACCGTAGCCAAACTGCAATCCCACATACTTTTCCTCCAGTCCTGCTTAACCTTTGGAATTACCCCTAAAGGGCTTACCTTAAAAGTTCCCATCTCCGGGTGCAATTCCTCCTTCCACCAGTCCCTCCTGGACTTCCAGAACCTTCAATCCTTAGCCCTTACCCAACTTGTCCTGAATCTCTACACTACTTCATGTAACCACCACTCCCAACAGCTCCTATCTCTCTTCAAAGTCCTCCACCTCTCAAACCCTTGCTTGGAGAACACACTGAGGAACATCATCCTAGAAGCCAGCTGCAAACTTGAGTTCCATGCCACACACCACCTGAAAAAACTATCCACAGTGCTAGTGCAACACCTAAGAAGTGGGGTCCCTCTCCCTATCCGTCACAAACACCAACCACAACAGAACCTTCAACAAACCCCCCTCATAGCCAACAAACCTAGCCTAGCCACCCTACTCAATCTCCCCATCCCAGCACATACCCCACACAGACCAAATCTCAACTATAACCACAGTCAAATGCCACATATCACCAGTCCCAATTCAGTCCTAAACCTCTCATCCAGATCCCTCTCTCCTTCAGAGACATCTGTTCTATCAAAAGGCTTAACCTTTAGCCCCACACCTAAATTCAACCACACTGCCCTGGTTAAAGATCTCCTCTCATTCACCCGGAACCTCAACTGGAAATATCACTTCACTACCCAAACACAGCCCCCAAGTACTAGACCCAGTGTTGAACCCTGTCTAGAACAGTTCCGACTGCCTTCTCAAAGGGATCCTCCTCCCCTCCCCCAAAACCATCCCTTGCAGACATTTCAGGAATTCCTCACATCCAGTGTTGCCTCCCAGTCCTTCTTGAAGAACATCCCGACAACCCCCAACATCACCCCAGCTGAATCCCGTGCCATTAAGGAGCTGAAAATAGACCGCTCTATTATCATCCTCCCGGCGGATAAAGGCTCCACAACTGTCATACTTGACCGTGTGGAGTATGTGGCAGAAGGACTGCGTCAACTCTCTGACACCTCAACGTACAAAGCTGTTACCCAGGATCCCATTCCCTCCATCCAGACTGAGCTGCAAAAAATCCTAAAAATCCAAGGTCCCTCACAAGGCCTCACAACGGCTTCCATAGACTTACTCACTCCACCTGAGCCACGTACCCCTACCTTCTACCTATTACCCAAAATCCACAAAGAGAACCATCCTGGCCGTCCCATTGTAGCAGGCTTCAAATCCCCAACCGAACGTATCTCAGCTCTGGTAGACCAGCACCTACAACCTATCACCCGCAGACTCCCATCCTACATCAAAGACACAAACCACTTCCTAGAACGCCTCAAATCCATTCCCACTCCTCTCCCACCTGAAACCTTTCTTGTCACCATAGATGCTACATCCCTTTACACAAACATCCCACATACCCATGGTCTCTCCGCCCTTGAGCACTACCTCTCCCAACGCCCACCCGAAGATCTTCCAAAAACCTCGTTCCTTATCACACTTACCAACTTCATCCTCACCCATAATTACTTCACTTTTGAGGGCCAGACCTACAAACAAATCAGGGGAACGGCCATGGGAACCAGGATGGCTCCCTCCTATGCCAACCTCTTCATGGGCCGCATGGAGGAGGCTTTCCTGAAGACCCAACAGCTGCTTCCCCTGGCCTGGTATAGGTTTATAGATGACATCTTTGTGGTCTGGACTCATGGTGAAGAAACACTCCTTAATTTCCTCCATAACCTCAACTCCTTTTCGAATCTGAATTTCACCTGGTCCTTCTCCAAAACCCAAGCCACCTTCCTGGATGTTGACCTTCATCTTGTTGAAGCTCACATCCACACCTCTGTCCATATCAAACCCACAAACAAACAACAGTACCTTCACTTTGATAGCTGCCATCCTTTCCACATCAAACGTTCCCTTCCCTACAGCCTAGGTATTTGTGGCAAACGTATCTGCTCCAGTGACGAATCCCTCAACAACTACACCAATAACCTGACCAGTGCTTTCCTCTCCCGCAACTATCCTGCAGACCTTGTCCACAAACAGATTTCCCGAGCAATACATTCCTCCCCGTCCAACAACAATGTTCCTACCCCCAGACCACACAGAAGCATCCCCCTTGTCACCCAATATTATCCTGGCCTCGAAAACATCAACAAATTACTCCGCCAGGGATATGACTTTCTCAAGTCAACCCCTGAAATGAGATCATCTCTTGACAAAATTCTCCCCACACCACCCAGAGTTGCCTTTCGTCGCCCCCCTAACCTCCGTAACATCCTTGTTAAACCCTACAATATTCCCAGACTACCTTCTCTACCCAGCGGTTCCTACCCCTGTGACCGAGCCCGCTGCAAAACCTGCCCCATGCATCCCCCCACAACCACCTACTCCAGCTCCGCTACTGGTAAAACATACACAATTCAAGGCAGGGCTACGTGTGAAACTACACATGTCATTTATCAGCTGACATGCCTGCACTGCACAGCCTTTTACATCGGCATGACAACAACCAAACTGGCTGAGCGCATGAACGGACACAGACGAACTGTCCGCCTAGGAGATGCCCAATACCCAGTAGCGGAGCATGCCCTCCAGCATAACTCTAGGGACCTAGGAACCTGCTACACCGTATGTGCCATTTGGCTTCTCCCACCCAACACCAGTCCCTCTGAACTGCGGAGATGGGAACTTGCACTCCAACACATCCTTTCATCCCGCCATCCCCCTGGACTGAACCTACGTTAAACAACCTCACTTCCATTCACTCTTCAGTCTACTCCTCTTTCCCTTTCCTCTTTAGCCATTCACGCATCTTTTTATCCTACATAGTTGTGTTTATCTTTATACTATATACCTCTTTACTTCTGTACGCATCCTCTCTGGTTTGAAGCTGGCACAGTACTTACAGTAGAATATCTTTGGCTTCCCTCTGACAACCATGCCTCCATCCTTGCTACCCTCCCTGTTTACCTTTCCCTGTTGCTTCATAACCTGGGTTGTGAGTAACTGAATCCACTTTCCCTTCTTCCCTTTTTTCCCCTCTCTCCTCCCTGATGAAGGAACAAAGTTCTGAAAGCTAGGAATGTAAATTTTCAGTTCTGTTTTGTGTGTATCTATCGGCTGTACTGAGCTGAGGTAAGTACTGGCCAGCCCCTCTATCTCTTTGTTAGTATTTGTTTCACATCTTATATGAGATTTTCCATTAATCATTTAGATCACCCGTATGGTCCACATCCTTCATTGTTTTGTCCCTTTTGTTAGCTATCACTTACGTCTGTCATCTTAACACTTTCTCTTCTTCAGTGTTTTATATATACATAAATAAATATTTTCGTCACCAACTGTGCTAGTTTCATCTTCCTCCTATTATCTTGTTCCGTTTATAGTCCTCTTCTCTTTTTTATTTATTGATTTATTTATTCAACATTCCATAGTTTTAACGTTCGTTATTCGCTGTTTCCCAGCCAACAATCACTGCCAACAATCTCTTCCACACCTACCAGTATCATCCATTTCCGTCGATTTCTTGTTGCTGGCGATATTTTTGTGCCATTGGCTATCTTTCTCTGCCACAAGAAAAATTTTTTGGGACATTTCTGCCCCACCCGCGATCTTTTTTGCGGCACGCGCGATCTTTTCTTGCGGCACGCGCGATCTTTTTTGCGGCACGCGCGATTTTTCTGCGGCACGCGCGATCGCTTTTGCGGCACGCGCGATCGCTTTTGCGGCACGCGCGATCTTTTTTCGCCACTCGCTATCTCTGTTTTTGAGCTACGTGTGTTCTTTTTGCCCTGATCTGGACATACTTGCTTGGTCTGGTCAACTTTTTCCGTATTTTTCTTATTTAGTGGTCTTCCTTTGGTATTGAACATTACCAACACAATTTCTTTCCTTCTCGTCCTTCCCTCCGTGTTTTACTCCTTCTTATGATTACTATCTCAACTTTAGTTATTTAATTTCCCTACCCACCAGTTACCCACTATGTACCCTAATCCTATACCACATTATTTACATTCATTCCGGAAACATGCATTCACCGTAGCCAAACTGCAATCCCACATACTTTTCCTCCAGTCCTGCTTAACCTTTGGAATTACCCCTAAAGGGCTTACCTTAAAAGTTCCCATCTCCGGGTGCAATTCCTCCTTCCACCAGTCCCTCCTGGACTTCCAGAACCTTCAATCCTTAGCCCTTACCCAACTTGTCCTGAATCTCTACACTACTTCATGTAACCACCACTCCCAACAGCTCCTATCTCTCTTCAAAGTCCTCCACCTCTCAAACCCTTGCTTGGAGAACACACTGAGGAACATCATCCTAGAAGCCAGCTGCAAACTTGAGTTCCATGCCACACACCACCTGAAAAGACTATCCACAGTGCTAGTGCAACACCTAAGAAGTGGGGTCCCTCTCCCTATCTGTCACAAACACCAACCACAACAGAACCTTCAACAAACCCCCCTCATAGCCAACAAACCTAGCCTAGCCACCCTACTCAATCTCCCCATCCCAGCACATACCCCACACAGACCAAATCTCAACTATAACCACAGTCAAATGCCACATATCACCAGTCCCAATTCAGTCCTAAACCTCTCATCCAGATCCCTCTCTCCTTCAGAGACATCTGTTCTATCAAAAGGCTTAACCTTTAGCCCCACACCTAAATTCAACCACACTGCCCTGGTTAAAGATCTCCTCTCATTCACCCGGAACCTCAACTGGAAATGTCACTTCACTACCCAAACACAGCCCCCAAGTACTAGACCCAGTGTTGAACCCTGTCTAGAACAGTTCCGACTGCCTTCTCAAAGGGATCCTCCTCCCCTCCCCCAAAACCATCCCTTGCAGACATTTCAGGAATTCCTCACATCCAGTGTTGCCTCCCAGTCTTTCTTGAAGAACATCCCGACAACCCCCAACATCACCCCAGCTGAATCCCGTGCCATTAAGGAGCTGAAAATAGACCGCTCTATTATCATCCTCCCGGCGGATAAAGGCTCCACAACTGTCGTACTTGACCGTGTGGAGTATGTGGCAGAAGGACTGCGTCAACTCTCTGACACCTCAACCTACAAAGCTGTTACCCAGGATCCCATTCCCTCCATCCAGACTGAGCTGCAAAAAATCCTAAAAATCCAAGGTCCCTCACAAGGCCTCACAACGGCTTCCATAGACTTACTCACTCCACCTGAGCCACGTACCCCTACCTTCTACCTATTACCCAAAATCCACAAAGAGAACCATCCTGGCCGTCCCATTGTAGCAGGCTTCAAATCCCCAACCGAACGTATCTCAGCTCTGGTAGACCAGCACCTACAACCTATCACCCGCAGACTCCCATCCTACATCAAAGACACAAACCACTTCCTAGAACGCCTCAAATCCATTCCCACTCCTCTCCCACCTGAAACCTTTCTTGTCACCATAGATGCTACATCCCTTTACACAAACATCCCACATACCCATGGTCTCTCCGCCCTTGAGCACTACCTCTCCCAATGCCCACCCGAAGATCTTCCAAAAACCTCGTTCCTTATCACACTTACCAACTTCATCCTCACCCATAATTACTTCACTTTTGAGGGCCAGACCTACAAACAAATCAGGGGAACGGCCATGGGAACCAGGATGGCTGCCTCCTATGCCAACCTCTTCATGGGCCGCATGGAGGAGGCTTTCCTGAAGACCCAACAGCTGCTTCCCCTGGCCTGGTATAGGTTTATAGATGACATCTTTGTGGTCTGGACTCATGGTGAAGAAACACTCCTTAATTTCCTCCATAACCTCAACTCCTTTTCGAATCTGAATTTCACCTGGTCCTTCTCCAAAACCCAAGCCACCTTCCTGGATGTTGACCTTCATCTTGTTGAAGCTCACATCCACACCTCTGTCCATATCAAACCCACAAACAAACAACAGTACCTTCACTTTGATAGCTGCCATCCTTTCCACATCAAACGCTCCCTTCCCTACAGCCTAGGTATTCGTGGCAAACGTATCTACTCCAGTGACGAATCCCTCAACAACTACACCAATAACCTGACCAGTGCTTTCCTCTCCCGCAACTATCCTGCAGACCTTGTCCACAAACAGATTTCCCGAGCAATACATTCCTCCCCGTCCAACAACAATGTTCCTACCCCCAGACCACACAGAAGCATCCCCCTTGTCACCCAATATTATCCTGGCCTCGAAAACATCAACAAATTACTCCGCCAGGGATATGACTTTCTCAAGTCAACCCCTGAAATGAGATCATCCCTTGACAAAATTCTCCCCACACCACCCAGAGTTGCCTTTCGTCGCCCCCCTAACCTCCGTAACATCCTTGTTAAACCCTACAATATTCCCAGACTACCTTCTCTACCCAGCGGTTCCTACCCCTGTAACCGACCCCGCTGCAAAACCTGCCCCATGCATCCCCCCACAACCACCTACTCCAGCCCCGCTACTGGTAAAACATACACAATTCAAGGCAGGGCTACATGTGAAACTACACATGTCATTTATCAGCTGACATGCCTGCACTGCACAGCCTTTTACATCGGCATGACAACAACCAAACTGGCTGAGCGCATGAATGGACACAGACGAACTGTCCGCCTAGGAGATGCCCAATACCCAGTAGCGGAGCATGCCCTCCAGCATAACTCTAGGGACCTAGGAACCTGCTACACCGTATGTGCCATTTGGCTTCTCCCACCCAACACCAGTCCCTCTGAAATGCGGAGATGGGAACTTGCACTCCAACACATCCTTTCATCCCGCCATCCCCCTGGACTGAACCTACGTTAAACAACCTCACTCCCATTCACTCTTCAGTCTTCTCCTCTTTCCCTTTCCTCTTTAGCCATTCACGAATCTTTTTATCCTACATAGTTGTGTTTATCTTTATACTATATACCTCTTTACTTCTGTACGCATCCTCTCTGGTTTGAAGCTGGCACAGTACTTACAGTAGAATATCTTTGGCTTCCCTCTGACAACCATGCCTCCATCCTTGCTACCCTCCCTGTTTACCTTTCCCTGTTGCTTCATAACCTGGGTTGTGAGTAACTGAATCCACTTTCCCTTCTTCCCTTTTTTCCCCTCTCTCCTCCCTGATGAAGGAACAAAGTTCCGAAAGCTAGGAATGTAAATTTTCAGTTCTGTTTTGCGTGTATCTATCGGCTGTACTGAGCTGAGGTAAGTACTGGCCAGCCCCTCTATCTCTTTGTTAGTATTGTTTTCACATCTTATATGAGATTTTCCATTAATCATTTGGATTCAGAAGGATGTAGGTTATAGTAGTTATTCAGAGATGAAGAGGCTTGCACAGGATAGAGTAGTATGGAGAGTTGCATCAAACCAGTCTCTCGACTGGAGACAACAACAACAATAAGAACAACAACATGCGTCTACATGCATCAAGGTTAGAGACCAGACTGAAAAGTCAGCAATGCTGCTTCACAATGCCTTCACTCTAGAGGTTATTGTGCAGAGTCCCTACAGGGCCCCCCAACCTCCCAGGAGTAAAGAGCATGTGGAGCACTGAGCATAGGGTGTGGTAATACCATAGAGATGGTAGTCCTGGAAGTGATTCAGGCGACAATGTTGTGGCACCTGTGGTTGCAGCATCAGCAGGTGAGGGATTAATGACTGCATAGGTGTTGTTGTCTAGTGAGGATGAGCTGGCTTCTAGTGGTGTCAAGGTTGAGGCAGCACAAAGTTGTCCAA
Organism: Schistocerca serialis cubense; assembly: GCF_023864345.2. Taxonomy (NCBI): domain Eukaryota; kingdom Metazoa; phylum Arthropoda; class Insecta; order Orthoptera; family Acrididae; genus Schistocerca; species Schistocerca serialis. The sequence goes on from NC_064639.1 coordinate 284,148,868, forward strand.
AAATGGAGAGACTGCCATTGAGTCAGAAAAGCAAGATGATACATAATTCATCAATCTTGTGAGGTATCCAGACGTGATGAACAGGAGGAGGTAGTGAAGGGTTGCCAGATGGCAGTGCATTCACTATCACACAGCCTTGATCAGGTGAGATGGAGACTGACTTGGGTCGGTCCATGAAGGTTCTTTACTTTTCTCTTTGACAGCCTCAGCGTGATCGTGGAGTACATGATCTGGCTTGAGCTGATTAATGGAAACAGTGATGGGCTTGTTCCAGTAGAGGGCCTTGCAGGTGTTGTCCCACCAGTTAAGCACCCAAAGGGAAAGGGGGAGGGGGGGGGAGGGAATGCCAGTCATTGGACAATGTATCCAGATCCTTATGGACAAGGATGCAGATGACAGGACAGAGTGAGTCTCTGAGGAGAGTGTATGTAATCATGAGATGCACTGACTGACATCGAGTACTGTTGTATGCAGGTGCATGTCAGAGACAATTGGTGCAGACTTGAAATATTCAGCTGGCATGGTGATGGATTCACCTTAGGTGAGTTCAGCTAATGACACATTAAGGTCCTTCTTGAGCACTGTGCAGGTGCCTAGTAAAAGCCACGGGAAAGTGTTGCTCTGCTCTCCAGTGTAGCACATGAGTGCAGCTTTCAGTGTGCAATGCCAGTGCTCCACTAAACCGTTGCCTTGGGGGTGGTAGGCAGTGGTGTGGGAACTCTGGACAAAACACATGCTGCACAACTCACTGAAGGGGCCCACTTCAAATTGCCACCCTTGGTCAATGGTGATGACAGTGACGCAGCCGAAGCCGGCTATCCAAGTATCTATGAAGATGCCATAACATCATTAATAGTAATGGCCTCAATCAATCTCATAATGCAGTCAACAATAGACAGTATGTAGAGGGACCCTTGGTATTCAGGTATGAGTCCTACCAAGTCCACATGAACATGTAAAAAGTGTCTCTTCAGAATGCCAAACGTGTCTGAAGGATGGGGGAGAGAGGGTTGGGGGATGGGGTGGGAGGGGTAGTACAGCATCTAATCTTGGCTTGTTCATATGCAATACATGCCTTGGTCCATAGTTTACAGACCTGTTTGATCCTGGGCCAGACAAAGTGTTTCATGAGAAGTCTGGCAGTTGTACATATACCTGGGTGTGCATGGCCACGTAACTTGTTGAGCACCAGTGTCATAAATCACAAGGGACCAGAGGCCATGTCCTACTGCTAGAAATATCACAGAGAAGATGATTATCAGTGCCATGCAGTTGCTAATGCAAGATATTAAAAGTAGAAGTTGAATGTGGGATGAGAATTGGCAGTTCTGTTTTGATGAGTTGGGCCTGTGTCATCGTGGCTAAGTCAAGGTCGTTGATGATCACTGAGACTCTAGAGAGATAGTCTGTGGTAAGGTTGTCAGAGCCGTTCATGTGGCGGACATAGATGGTGAATTGAGAAACAGTCTAAATGTCTGAAATTCCACATTGAGCTTTTGGAGGACAGGTTGCCAATTAACCATGCCAGCAGATGGTGATTGGTAAATAAGATCAGTTGTCATCCTTTTAAATATTTATGGAAGAACTTGGTGGCCTTGTGGTACATCAGGAGCTCCCAGTCACACACGACCACTTCTACTAAGAATCCTACAGATTTTTTCAAGAAGAAACAGTGGGGATGGAGGTCTCTGTCACGTTGTTGCAGGAGAACAGCTCTGATGGCAGTGTTGCTCACATCAGATGTAATAATAAGGTGGGCCTGAAGATCTGATAATGTGAGAGTGCCAGCTAATTGGAAACATTGTTGCAAGTCTGTGAAAGTGTGCAGCATGTGAGGTGTCCATGGAACCACCATTTGGCAGATTTGTCTCTGCCAATGAAGGCCTGCATTAGCAGAAACTGAATGTCAGCAGCATGCAGTAGGTGTCTGCAAAAGAAATTTGCCATAATTAAGAATGTATGGGATTCTTGGTATGTCTGAGGAGACATCAGTGAACTGATAAGCGTGATGCGATCATCAGTCGGCTTGTAACCGTTGGTACTGAGGAAGGGTCCGAGAAAAGCCACTGTAGTTTTGCTTAGTGGGTACTCTTTATTAACAATCACTCCCACCCGATCCAGAGTCTCAAAAAGTCATTTGAGGCGTAATTCATGTTCATCTGGGGAAGTCAAAAACACCAGTATGTCATCCAAGTAGGCATAACACTGATCAGCAGCACAAAGTATGCCACTGATGAATGTCTGCCAGGTCTGAGAAGCACTTTTAAAACGCATGGCATTCATAAAAATTCAGAGAGCCCAAATGGTGTTATAGCCAGCATCTGGCAGTCAATTACATTAAAGATGGTGGCAACTGTAAAGAGATGCTAGAAATCTTGGATATTTGGAATTGGGTAACAGTCAGGAATGGTCCGCACATTAAGGTGCCTGTAATCCCTGCGCAGCCAGAAATTATCCTGTCAGATAGCCGTACTGTTTGAGCCGCCAACATTTCATTCACCTTAATAAATGTAAATATGGTCTGTAGTAGGGCTGCAATGTGATTTTTATTTAATCATTTGATTAGCTAATTTTGACTATTTGTCATTGTCAAGCATCTGTAAAACCAACATAGAAAAAATATTACGTTGTCTGCATACATCACTGTGTGTAAATAAAACTTGACACACTTCACATTAAGGTAAAACATTACTCCACAAATTTTTTACAACCACATGGACATGATTGTAAGAAATTTGTGCAGTAATGTTTTATCTTAATATGAGGTGTGTAAAGTTTTACATTACTCCATGAATTTCTTGACAACCACATGGACATGGTTATAAGAAATTTGAGCAGTAATGTTTTATCTTAATATGAGGTGTGCAAAGTGTTATTTATACACGGCAATGTATGCAGGCAATGTAGTGCTTTTCCATGTTGGCTTTACAGGTGCTTGACAATGAAAAGTAGTTGAAATTAGCTAACCACATGATTAAATAAAAATCACATTACATCCTACTGCAGACCATGTTTACATTTGTTACGCATCTGGAGGCTGTGGAACCCCACAAATACAAAATATTTCATTCACAATCACTTTGGTAGCCCTAAGGCAATCAGGAGCCAAGCAGTGCACTTTCTGTCTTGCTGGGGTCTGGGAGTGACTATGATGCAGTGGACTGCGCCATTATTAATAGTGAAGTGGCACAGTTTTGAAGGAAATGGAAAGTCACCCACAACCCATTGTACTGAATATTGTGCTGAACTCTGTCATGGAGAGTGCAAGCACAGCTGTAGCAGTGTGTATGGAGTCGTAGCTTGCAATGATGTGGTGTGTAGTGGTTAGTAATGCTTCCATTGAGGCTACGTGGTTGTGCAGGATGTCATTCTCCTGTTGCAGCTGAACAGTGTCAGCCAGGATGTCCATACATTATTGTTCCAAGTGTCACAATCAGAATAAAAAATCAACATAGTCTGCCAATGTACACAGACTTGATGAAAGTGAGTCTGCTGCGAGGTCCATAGATGGAGGAGGCAATGGGGATGTGCAGGACCAAGCATCGGGCAAGGTCAGGAACCAATTCATGGTTAGCCATAAAGTCAGCCCCAAATGACCGGTTCAGCAATTGTGGCACAAAGGAAGTCACAATGCAGTTTTCAATCAGATGCCAAGCTGATGGTGGCAGTAGTAGATCCATGAACCTAAATGACTGAATTATTAGTGGCTCATAATGCAATCAGTTGTGTGCAAGAAGACAGAGAAGCCAGTGAGTGAGTAAGTGCACTCAACGCCAGAACCTGTGTCCATGATATAAAGCCTTTCTGATGAACAATCCTTAAGATAGGGTAACCAAACATCCCATGTTTATGGGACTGTCCCATTTCTTTGTTATGTGTCCTGTTGCCTCAACAAATTTTTACTGGGACACCATATATCCAGTTTTTCCTAGGCCCTTGCATGTCAATAACTTTAACCTTTTCATCCAGTTCTCTCTGGGATTTTATTTGTTTTATGTGTTTTTCATACTTTCTTACTGTGACCCAGGCAAAACTCAAATGGTCATGGGAATTCAATTGCTGTCACATTTCAGGTATTCAGTTTACTTTTCCCTTGAACCATAATGAAATTGGAGAGTGCAAGTACATGTTGACAATAGAGGTATTGAGAGAAGACTTTCCACAATCTTGCTCAGTGCTGGCAACTCTGGTGCTAGGTCTGTATTGATTGTTTTTTATGGGAGAAATGGCACATAGAAGTAACAGAATTTTGTGAAAGCTTGTTATGGGTATGGTAATGTTCAAACATCATGCCTATCTGTAGTAATGAATATGAACTAGCTGCACACTATTAGATTTTTATAAATTGGTAGTAGCTGCAAGTGTGCTGGTCTTCCAATTTCTACCAAAAAGTATGAAGAAAAAAGTAGAGAACAGCTTTTAACAATTGGGCTGAAGTGGGTTTGCATCAGTGTGTTGTACTGTTTGTTGTTCGCTTTGTTCAAGCCCTACGCATGATTGTTAATATGGACGAGAGAAAATACACTTGCTCCAAAAATCTTAAAGTAGAGTTTCCTTTCTTGAAGCAAAATGCAACATATATGAACATAGAATGTACTTTATATTGTTCAATTCTCTCGATTGAACATGGAGGACATGCCAACACAACAAAACACATTAAGAAGAAGAAGCACATGTTGGCAGTTTTTGCGAGAACTTCCATTAATGTAACTTCCTTTGTAAGTATGAATTGCTACAAACTGAGCAAATAAATGCATTGCTGCTGAAGAAGGGCTGTTTGTGTTTCATACTGCACATCATAACCATTCATTGCATTAAACAGACTGCACAACTCTTTATCATCAGAGAACGTTTTGAGAAGAAATTCATGTGATCCAGGACAAAGCATGAGTCAATTTTAGCAAACATTTTTATTGCGAGGTGCATTCAAGTTCTAAGGCCTCCGATTTTTTTTCTCCGGACTGGGAAGCGATAGAAACATGCGCATTGTTTTAAAATGAGGCCGCGTTCATTGTCAATACGTCCCAGAGATGGCAGCACCATACGTCAGATGGAATTTTACCGCCAGCGGCGAGAATGAGAACTGTTTTAAATACTTAAAATGGTGATGTTTTCCTTACTTGAACAGCGTGTAATCATTCGTTTTCTGAATTTGCGTGGTGTGAAACCAATTGAAATTCATCGACAGTTGAAGGAGACATGTGGTGATGGAGTTATGGATGTGTCAAAAGTGCGTTCGTGGGTGCAACAGTTTAATGAAGGCAGAACATCATGTTGTGCAGGGAGGAGACCCCCAAGAGGGATCATTGCCGACAAAATTTTATTTAAATAAATTTTCAATGCATAATGTTCGGCCGTAGCCGGCTTGGGCATACTGTGGTGGAAGGTGCTGGCCGGAAGACCATGGTCGGCACATTCCTGCCACGTGCTCCTCGGTCAGACTCAAGTCCCACGGGTTGGTTGCGCTGACGGGGGCACGCTACTAGCAAGGCGCGTTGGCGGAATCAATCCTCCAATCAGAGACTAATCGTGTGATCACGTGGGGACGCGGCCGGGAGCGGCGAGGGCGGCTTGGAAACAGCTCCGCGCTCTCTCAGCTTCTGACCTCGGCCCCGAGTAGTCGCTCCTCTAGCCTCTGCCTCTCTAATGAGCAGACGGCAACCCCTCTTGGGGCTGCTCAGCCCTACGTAGGCACCACTGTTCCATCATTACAAGAATAAACTGGGTCCATTCCACTCAATTAATTTTCATTTTACAACGCCCTCCGCTCCTGACTTCTATCCTGACGAACAAATGGTGTCAGAAGTGGGATGCGACCCACCTTACGGTTGTAAAATCAACTCATCAGTTGAGTATGAGTACTATGAAGGGGCCGAGTTTGAGCAATTAAGGGAAACTAGACCGAACGTGGCGAGGCTGCAGCGCGCCATGCACGTGCCAGCCGGGCGCCTGCGTTGCAGAATGTGCGTGGCCGCACACTAGCGCGCCACAAGCGTGATGCAGTTCGCCGCCGGACGCGAGCCGAGGAGGGTCCGCGATGCAGTCACGCTCGCCGCCGCCTGCTGTGCCCACGCGTGATCAACGCGCCTGCCGCCGCTCGTCGTCACCGCCGCCGTCCGTCGTCTGCACGCCACCAAATAATGTAAGTCGCTCGCGACGCTACGGTGGTGTAGATGCCCACACTATTGTAATGTGCCGATCACCAGGCAGCAATCGGAGGCAGGAGCAGCCGGAGCGGATGAGGATCCCCTCTTGGCGCTGCAGTCCCAGTTAAATCAATTAATCCTGACTAACGCAGAGCTTAAGCAACAGATAGATGATCTTAAAATGGCTTCTCCGCAATCTAATGTTGCTAAGCCAGTGCTAGTGGAAGAACAGCCGAAGCAGGTGATTCCACCACTCACTAGTGCAGAATCACCTGTGGCAGTAGCCACCTCTACTTTGGTGCAGAGCTTCCCAGCAGTAGCGTTTATTCCGGCGTTCGCTGGAAAGCCGCACGAGGATATTCAAACGCTTGTCCAGAATATCCAGGACATCGGAAAGCTTTGCGGTTGGCCAGATGAATTTCTCTTAAACGTGATGAAAATGAAACTCACCGGCGAAGCACGGAACTACATGCAGTCGGTCGAGAGCTTGAAAAATGCCCCTACCTTCCAGTCCCTTGCAACAGGGTTGATTGAAAGGTATACAGACAAACGTGGTACTAGTTACTATCGCGACTTGCTTTCCACCCTCAAGCAAAAAGCGGGTGAAGATTTAGAAGCATTCGCGGACAGGATTCGAAGCGTCGCATGCCACACGTACGCACTAAGTGCCAGTTCTGCTCATAACGAAGTTCTGTTGGAAGAATCAGAATGTCGTGCGATAGACGTGTTTATTCGTGGCATAAACCCTCAAATAGGGGGCGAAATCAAGGTAGCTTCCCCCCCGCACCTTACACGAAGCCGTGCGATTAGCACTCTTGAGAGAGGAGGCGAGCCGATTTGTGGCCGTCTCCGCGCGGCAAAGTGAGCCCCGACGTGTCTTTTCGAACGATACTAAGTGTGGGCGCTGTAATAGACAAGGACATGTGGCAGAGCAATGTCGCATGCCATATTGTCATCAGTGCAGGAACATGGGCCACCAAAGCGTGCATTGTCCAAATAGTAGGCCACAACCGCCTGCAAATTCCAGGCGAAATGCAAACCAACCACAGAATTCGGGAAACGGCTGCGGGGCAGGAAGTGCCACCCCTCCCGGCCCCCGTTAAAAATAGTGACCCCCCTAGTTGATAAGGGAATCACGCAGGTGGCAAGCGTGGTTGTCGATGGTGTTAGAGGCCGCAAACCAATACGCGTTCTAATTGACACAGGCGCACAGATCAGCTTGGCATTTTTATCGAAGAGAGATAAAAGAACATTGCAACCGCCGCGGTACCATATCAGTGGTATTGGTCCCGGCATAGTGAAACCTGATGGCAGCTGTTGCGTTGAGTTCATGTTGGACTCCACAGAATATGCTTTTACGATGGAGGTTGTACGAAACAGGCGCACGGATTACGACATCATCCTAGGAAGTGACTTTCTGCGTCATTTCCAGGGGGTTATTGACTATAGGTTAAATACCGTCCAATTTGGCGGCAACGTGCACCATTTTGGACGTGACTGCACGTTGCGGGCGAGCGGAGCTGGGAAAAAAGGATCCGTTTCCCAAGTTTCAGAGTCTCCCGTAACGATGCTAAAAGCCGATAATCCCGTGGAGATACCAGAAGGCACAGGAAAGATCCTTTGGGTGCCTGTCGGGATACGTGAATCCGAAGAGGTTCATTTCTTGGTAGATCCACTCTGCCAGAATGAAACTCTTGACCAGATGCAGGTCCACGTAAAACGTAGCCTGTGCAAAGCGCAGCAAGTACAGAAAGAAAATTGCGTACCCGTGTGTTTAGACAATTTTAGTCACAAGCAAGCTTTCATACCGCGTGGTACAGTATTAGCCAGCTTACAGGTTATCCCAGAAGATGAGTTGTCAAAGAGAACCCCTTCTCTGAAAAAGAAAAAGACTGCTGCCGCCTCTCAACACCTTTTGACAATCACGTCACATCTGACAGATAAGTTTAAAGCTAAGCTTAGTCACCTCCCATTGCATGAACAAAAGCTAATAAATGAAGTATTGAATGAGTTTTCATGGTTGTTTGAAGACAGGAAATATTTACCAGCAACAGATCTAATCCAACATGAGATTCCAACCGGAAATGCTAGGCCAATAGCTCAAAAAGGGTACCGAATTCCCTACCATCTTCAGTCAGTGGTAGAGGAAACTATACAACAGCAACTAGAAGCAGGAATAATACAACCCTCTTCTAGTGCATGGTCTAGCCCAATTGTAGTCGTTCCAAAGAAATCTATAGACGGAGAAAAATCCTATCGCCTCTGTGTAGACATGCGAGCAGTAAACAAAGTTACTACTCCAGATCATTATCCATTACCCCGGATCGATGAAACACTCGATTGTCTGGGCAATTGCCGGTACTTCACAACATTAGACATGCGCAGTGGGTATCATCAAATTCCAATTGCTCCTGAAGATCGAGCTAAGACAGCTTTTGTAGTTCCTGGCGGCTTATATGAATTCTTAAGGATGCCTTTCGGGCTTCGCAACGCACCAGCAACCTTTCAGCGATTTGCAGATCTGCTATTACGTGGGTTGAAACCTACTATGTGCCTTGTGTATCTTGATGATATAATTATATTTTCAAAATCCATTGCTGAACATGCTGAACATCTACGCAGTGTACTGTTGCGCTTGCAAAATGCTAATTTAAGCTTAAAATTAGAAAAATGTTCTTTTGCTCAATCACAAGTGCAGTATTTAGGTCATGTCATCAGTTCCAGCGGAGTCAAACCAGATCCACGATTAACTGAAGCAGTAGACACTTTTTCTATTCCAACAAATTTAAAGGAATTACAATCCTTCCTTGGCCTTGCAAATTATTACCGCCGTTCTGTTAAAGATTATGCTACTATTACCAAACCACTTACTAAATTGTTGAAAAAGGATACTCCTTTTGTTTGGACGGATGAATGTTCGACCGCCTTTCAAACAGTGAAAACTATTTTAACTAGTTCACCTCTACTTGTTTACCCAGACTTCGCTGAACCTTTTATTTTATCTTGTGACGCATCTGATTTTGCTGTAGGATGTGTCCTAAGCCAAGTGCAAGATGGTGAGGAAAAACCCGTTGGGTATGCCTCTCGTCAACTGAATAAAGCAGAAACTAATTACAGTACTACAGAAAAGGAATTGCTTGCCCTTCTTTTTGGAATTAATTATTTTAGATGTTACCTCTATGGTCGCAAGTTTACAGTTCTTACCGATCACTCTGCTCTGCAGTGGTTATTGAATCTTAAAGACCCTAGCAGCAAACTTATGCGCTGGGCCATGAAACTGTCAGAATATGATTTTGAAGTTCGGCACAAGCCTGGTCGGTTGCATCAAAATGCTGATGCGTTAAGTAGAAAAGTGCGTGTCATTGAATCAGATGAGGTATCAATTGAAGAGTTAAAAGAAGCACAGCAGGTGGACGTTCAATGTCAAAGATACGCCACCTTCCCAGAATTTGAAGTAATAGACGACCTTTTGTATCGAAGAACTCCACATGGGAATCGTTTGGTAATACCGGAATGCTTGCAGCAACGTATAATACGGCAATGCCATGATACCATCCAAGCATGTCACAGCGGAAAACGCGCTACGAACGCTCGAATTGCGACACGTTATTGGTGGCAATACCGACAACGTGATGTGGACAGGTATGTAAGATCTTGCCTGCCGTGTGCACAACGAGCACAAAATAGGCATCCGCGAGTGCCGCTGCAAACACTTCCTCAGGCATCTTCACCCTTCGAAATTCTTGCTTTAGATTTCCAAGGTCCTTTTCCACAGTCGCAACAAGGTAACAAATACATTTTGTCTATTATTGATCACTTTTCACGTTATCTAATTTTGGTTCCCCTCCCCGACATGACATCTCAAACTGTGGCGAGAGAGTTTGTAAATCGTGTGATACTACCTTTTGGAAGTCCTGATGCCATTTTAACGGATCAAGGAACCAATTTCATGTCTGCTTTATTTGTACAAGTTTGTAAATTATTAAGAATCAAAAAATGGCGTACAACTCCCTTCCATCCTAAAACCAACGGTCGAGTTGAACGCGTACACCGTACAATTTGTAAAATGTTATCCTATTATGTTGCAAAAACGCACGCTGATTGGGACAGATATGTACCGTATATTTCTTCGGCATACAACACCCGAATACATGAATCCACAGGGTATACCCCTTACGAAGCTGTGTTTGGACGGCCGATGAATTCGCCGTTCGAAATAGACAAACTACCTCAAGGTGTAGAAATAAAGGAAGTAAAAGGTTTAGCCCGCCGGCTAAAAGCGATCTGGTATAAGGTAAAGAGGAATAATATCAAAGCTACTAATAAACTGTTGCACAGGCAGAACAAAAATGCTGTTTTACCGACTTATCAGACAGGTGATTTAGTGTTACTACGAAACCCGGCAATCAAAAAGGGACGAACTAAAAAGTTCTCTCCCCGCTTTGAAGGCCCGTATCGGATTGTACGGTTGACCTTACCAGTCAATGCAGAACTGCAATTAACCGATCGTACGGTGATAGTGCACTTTGACCGCCTGCAACCTTACCACGGTAGGGCTGTGTCACCACAACAGGTCGCAGCCCCCGATCCGCCTGTGTCACCTCCACCTCAAGTAGAACAAAAACGAAAGAAAAAACGGAGGAGATTACCTCCACAGGGTTGTAGATACCCTTTGCGGAATCGACACCCTTATGGGTTGAGGTCGCGTGATTAATCACGCCTAGTTAGAGTTTTATGTTATGTTCTATTGCAGCTTAGTTTAAGTCATTTTCTCCAGGGACTTGGAAGCAAGATGTGCCTGGCCACCACGGAGTTCCCAGCCATTCTCAATTGTCAGTTTCCAGTCCTGTCATGTATTTTTGCTCATTTTTATATGTATGATTATGTTTTATGTTTTGCAAGCAATGCCACGCATTAGACGTCACGCAACTGACTTGCTTCAAATGCAATCATTACACTTGGTGTTGGCAGTACCGCGGCTGCTAACTCCGAATGATATTCTTCAATGTCCTCTATTGCCATCTATTTGGCAAACCAGTACATGTGGAGTATTTTTACTCCGAGCTTTTCTTAATACTTGTTACGTTGACGCCTAGTGTATTGTACTATATGTCGTAGTTCTGTATTTGCTGCAGCTATTCGTAAGTAATCGGAACAGATAAAGCCAGGACTTGAAATGCATACGTCTCGTACGCTTTGTTTACGGGACCAGCTGTTGGCGGGGCATAACATCAGCTGTCGCCTCCCCTCCTCTTCAGCGCTGTCCCTTCTCCTCGCCAAGAACTGGCCAGCGGCCATCATTCCTTCTCAGCCAGTAACAGCGCTCCGCGCGATGACGTATCTTATCACCACGTGCGCTGCCGCCTCCAGCGTCTCAACACGCGGCGCGTCCTAGTAGTTACAAACACAAACCGCAAATTACTGCCCTATCCTCCGTGTATGACAGACTACAATGCACTTACCATCAGTTTATATAACTAACACCCTTTTTTTTAAAAAAAAAAAAAAAACTCTTATTCTAGATAATTAGCAATTTCTAATTCATCGTTATTTCTGGTACACGCTAAGCGCGTGATATTTGTCGCTGCAGTAGCGGCCGGTCTCTCGCGGCTACACGCCGTCTCACATAACCGCTGACGTGCCGTTGCCTACTCCGCACCTACGCGTGCGCTTCGCGCTCGCTAACAGCTCCAAGCTGGTTTCTTTCATGCAGCCGGAAGACACGGCAAACAAAATTCATTCAAACATCCCAATAAATCTTAACATAAACATTAAGTAGATGTGATTCATTGTTTTGTTTCACATTAGCTGGATAAATCACATGAAGTTCTTAACGATTTACATTATTCTGCATACCTTAGTCTGCCAATCCTATAAGTGAAGTTTCACTACTGCTTTGATTCACTGTATAAGCTACAAACTACAGCCTAACCCTCTTACACATCGAACTATGATGACATTTAACGTTATCTGCCTTGGACAAGGCCAGATATGGGCAAACCAATGCAATGCCACGGGTTTTTCACGCTACTGACGAGGCACAAACGACCAATCGTCCGGGCTGCCGTATATCGGTGGACGATTGTTCCTTGGTTGCTACGCAGTTATTTTTGCCCTCCCCATTTATTTTACTCTACCGCCGTGGTCATTGTTCTATCCTGTTTTCCTTCTTCTGTCGATGAGGAGGCCCCTACAACATGTTAGGTACCCTCTTCCGACAGTACCGGTCTTTTAGTCTTACCACCATTTACACCGAGATATTGCTCTCCCTTGTTGCAGTCTTGCCCCAAAATATCGGCCAATGATCCATTGTGAGATACGTACTTTGCCTTTAATTAGCCGGTGATGTAAGCGCTACGGGAACTGTGCCTAGTTGTCCTTTCAGTTCAATTTGTTATCGTCAGTTTTAAAACTAACACACACGCAGCCTAGCAGCCACCCCCAGGTGGCCAGTGTTACATGTTAACGTTGAGCGTTCCGACTACTTACAGCATTATTATTATACATCATTGTGTTTTTATTTTCCTGTCAATATATGTCATTGTTTTTAATTATGTCATTATGCTAGCGCTATTGATTTATAGTTCATGATTTTCATTTTATGTAGTGTTATGTACTGCGCGCACAAAAAGTGACGCTATTTATGCATGTATGCTATTCTAGCTTCAGAGCTATTTTTATTGCTTGAACAGTCGACATTTCCCTAGTACAGCAGGTCGCTAATAACGCCGCTGATACTTTTATTACACGTATCGCAGGAAACCCATGTGCCTACACTGATTCTTAGTAAGTCAGACGGACGCCCTTAGGCCCGCTGAACCACGGTATCGCAGATAGCTCCAATGCACTGCCTACTCCTCAATTATTAGACAGGTTGTCTTAGCACTGTTGGCAGGTTGCCCCATTGCCCTGCAAATTATATAATCATCAATCCAAGTCTGCAGATTGCACTAATGCACTGCTGAACTTAATACTCGAGTCACTCGCAGGTAGCTCATACACACTGCGAACTTGTACTTACACGTCACCGAATCCTAGGCTCCTCGGTTGACCACAAAACAATTCATACATCAATTACCGTGAGACAATTTGCACTCACACTACGCCTTTGGCACTCAACCACACATGAACTGAGCCCCAGACGCTCTTTTATTACATTTTATACAACGCCACTTTCTTCTAGATGGCAATTCCATTGCAAAATCATCGGATTCTGCCAAAGATTCAGATACCATTCCCCAGATGGCAGCCTTTTCCGTTGCTGAACGGATTAGTTGCTTTTCACCATCTGACAGTGCAAACTGCACTTTTAAGAACAATGTTGTTATATACACACACACTGTCGGATTCTACTGACGTAGTCCCTTATGCACTTCGTCAACCGATTAAAAAAACAACATCCGCTGACGGATTTCGTATCCGATTCGGAAGTTTATGTTCGGGAAATATTTCCTTTATTTTATTTCTTGTCAATTGTTATTACTTCAATGTCATGTTTTATTGTTATCAATTTATAGTTATGATTAATGTTAGTACACTTTATGGTTATACGCTATTTTTGTGTCATATTCGGTATTCCCTTTTAAGTTTCATTGTTTCTCGACTGGAAGTATCTCTGATAGCACCTATTGGCCTTCAATTCGTATCCGCCATCAGCTACCGTTCGTTGGTCACACATTTACACAACACTTCATACGCCCTATAACAACTAACAACACACTCACACTGTTCATATCCACACTACCTTGGTGTAACTTGTTGATGTTACCAGACCTCTATTGTCATATACTAAGTACATGAACAAGGCTTTTATGGGTTATGCCCTCCGCTCTTCGGAAGGGGAAAGGGAAGTACGTACATATGTACGTCATGTTCAGTAGCAGTGTCTTTTAATCAACAACGTAGTCAATTTACCTGTTGAACACTTAAGTTGTTCTGTTAAAATGGAATCAAACGTCTTTGTGACATCAGCTATTTGTGTATTATTGCTTTGCAATAAACTGTTACTTTTAAGTTGCACTTACAATGTCTTAGTCTCGGACGAAGAGCCACTAGCGCTCTCTGACGCTGTTATCTGAGCTCAGCACTCTGCCGGCTCAGTGCTGATAAAGCTGCGCTGCGCCGCCTCCACTGCTTCACACCCAGCCTCTGTATTCACGAGCAACAGACTCGCTCTCGCTAACATTCATTTCCGACTTCTATTGACTACTTCTGTAAGTAAAGATCCTTTGATTATTGAGTTAACTTGAGTTGTCCTACCCTCATTCGGGTTTTCTACAGCTGAAAAACCACTCAATATTATTTCTGAAATTTATGAAGTACTTCACCTGTCTCGCCGTGTCGAACCTTAGCGGGGTGGGTGCCCCTGCGTAGTGGCCAATGCGTGGGAGGTGCCTAGGCTGTGCAGGTTTACACCACGATCACAGGAATCCTTCTCATTTTATTCATTTAAAAAAAAAACTTTCTTCGTACAAAATCTCAAATTAATTGATGACACTTGGCCTTCGTCCCATAGCAGGTAGAAAAATTTTTCCAGCGAGTTACGCTTAGTCTGCGCTGCGTAGTACTGCCTCCGCGTTCAGCGACTTATTTGCTGACGCGTGATTGATCAGCGGATACTCGGTGTTGAATTACACCATTGTCTTGCCGCCTTGCTACCCCCACGGCTGCCAAACTGTTGGTTGCCTGCCGTGATTCTACTTCGTGGCCTTCTTCATCAGTAAGCGTGACTGAACGGGTCCATCGTCGCTACTTGCCAGGTAATTACTGCTACAATGTTGTACCCCCTCCGTCATCTCTGAATTACTCATCAAGTAAGCCAGGAAATTTTTACTTCTAGGGGCACTAATACTTTCTCTCGCAGTCGACCGTTATCAACATTGGAAACTGAAAGCAACCTCCCCTTTTACTATGCTGCGTTGGAGGTCCGACTTACCCGTAATTCTGACGGTATTCGGATGCGAATGAGGTTGCCAATCACGTGCGCAAATTGTGAATACGAGTGCTATCAAATATACACTTTTCCAGTCTCTTGGGCTACCCTTCACCACCATGTTGTTTGGCAGACTCAAGAATTTTTAATAGTTAGTCGGGATCGACAAACTCACGCCACTCTCACTCGCGCTGAACTATCCAGTTGCTTCCATACAACACATTACTTATGCTCCACGCTAATTTTACACACTAACACTACTGAGTGCGAGATGTCACTGTTTTTAGCTGAAACCACTACCCCTCCATGTCCTCGTGTTCTAGTCTCACTTCGTCAACCAATAATTCAGCATGTTGGCAACAGTTTTCTGTTCGCTGTTCCACAGACTGTCACCGCCACCCTGGTGTGCCACTGTTCAATGTCAGAGACTGAATCGTACCGGATAACACTGAATAATAGTGGCCTAGTGTATAATAGTTCAAGATGTGACGTATACGCTGCTTCTATGAGGATATCAGCTCAATTGCACTCCACCTTTCATGTCACCATTCCCACATTTACCTTATACCTTCCTGAACTCTCTTTTAAAATCCATCACCATGAGAAGCTGAAGAATTTACTGAATACCAATGATTCAGATCTACTCCAATCGATCAATCATCTCCTTACCCAGGAACACAACCAAGTTGCTCTTGACCGAGTGGCCTCACATATTGCTGATTGGCACCAAACCAAGCGATTAACCACCGTTGTATTACCCAGCGCTGGTTCGGTAATCATCACTGTAATAATTCTGATTATAGTATCCTGGATACTCTGTAAAAGAGGGTTTTGCAAATGTTTCACTTCCTTCAGAGAAGTAGTACCACCCCCACAACCTGAAGGTGAATATCACACCTGAAACTACCTGCCAACCTTGGTGCATGCGATCAGGCATGACCCCCCCCCCCCCCCCCTTAGAATTAAGTTGTAGTCTAGGTGTCAGGTCAATGAACTAATTTTGTAATGGATTTGTATTTCTATGTAAGGTCTATGGAATCACAATTTAACTGTCGAGTTTTAACCCTCATGTAAGTTATTTTGTTTTCTCTTTAAATTTTTGTCATTTTGTAATGTTCTCATTCACCCACTTGGGCAATTACCATTGTAATCCTAGATTTAAGAACTCAAAGTAATATTACGGGGAAAAACCCCCTTGTGACTATTAGGCCTGGGAGCATTCTCTCACCCCCACGAGGGTGGAGTGTTTCAGTGTGCTGTGCTCCGGTGCCCCTCATCATCGCCTGGGTACCAACCACCACTGATACCACCGACACACACTCACAGCATGGCGCCGCCCCACTGCCGTCGCACCAACTTCACAAGTTTGTTATTCAAGAGCCTTCCTTCAGGCCCTTCAGGCCACTTTGTAACATTTGCACATATTAATATCACTATGTTATGGGACCCTTCATAATGATCATATATTTTTTAAATGGAATAATCGATTAGAATAAGCTCATTCATTTTCATCCAGAGAGCCTTCTTCGGAAGGGGAAAGGATGTGCAGGGAGGAGACCCCCAAGAGGGATCATTGCCGACAAAATTTTATTTAAATAAATTTTCAATGCATAATGTTCGGCCGTAGCCGGCTTGGGCATACTGTGGTGGAAGGTGCTGGCCGGAAGACCATGGTCGGCACATTCCTGCCACGTGCTCCTCGGTCAGACTCAAGTCCCACGGGTTGGTTGCGCTGACGGGGGCACGCTACTAGCAAGGCGCGTTGGCGGAATCAATCCTCCAATCAGAGACTAATCGTGTGATCACGTGGGGACGCGGCCGGGAGCGGCGAGGGCGGCTTGGAAACAGCTCCGCGCTCTCTCAGCTTCTGACCTCGGCCCCGAGTAGTCGCTCCTCTAGCCTCTGCCTCTCTGATGAGCAGACGGCAACCCCTCTTGGGGCTGCTCAGCCCTACGTAGGCACCACTGTACCATCATTACAAGAATAAACTGGGTCCATTCCACTCAATTAATTTTCATTTTACAACGCCCTCCGCTCCTGACTTCTATCCTGACGAACAATGTGACAACAAACCGAAACAACCTCGGGCTCGCACAAGCCGGTCTGACGACATGATCGAGAAAGTGGAGAGAATTGTTTTGGGGGATCGCCGAATGACTGTTGAACAGATCGCCTCCAGGGTTGGCATTTCTGTGGGTTCTGTGCACACAATCCTGCATGACGACCTGAAAATGCAAAAAGTGTCATCCAGGTGGGTGCCACGAATGCTGACGGACGACCACATGGCTGCCCACGTGGCATATTGCCAAGCAATGTTGACGCGCAACGACAGCATGAATGGGACTTTCTTTTCATCAGTTGTGACAATGGATGAGATGTGGATGCCATTTTTCAATCCAGAAACAAAGCGCCAGTCAGCTCAATGGAACCACACAGATTCACCGCCACCAAAAAAATTTCGGGTAACCGCCAGTGCTGAAAAAATGATGGTGTCCATGTTCTGGGACAGCGAGAGCGTAATCCTTACCCATTGCGTTCCAAAGGGCACTATGGTAACAGGTGCATCCTACAAAAATGTTTTGAAGAACAAATTCCTTCCTGCACTGCAACAAAAACGTCCGGGAAGAGCTGCGCGTCTGCTGTTTCACCAAGACAACGCACCCGCACATCGAGCTAACGTTACGCAACAGTTTCTTCATTATAACAACTTTGAAGTGATTCCTGATGCTCCCTACTCACCTGACCTGGCTCCTAGTGACTTTTGGCTTTTTCCAACAATGAAAGACACTCTCCGTGGCCGCACATTCACCAGCCGTGCTGCTATTGCCTAAGCGATTTTCCAGTGGTCAAAACAGACTCCTAAAGAAGCCTTCGCCGCTGCCGTGGAATCATGGCGTCAGCATTGTGAAAAATGTGTATGTCTGCAGTGCGATTACGTCGAGAAGTAACGCCAGTTTCATCGATTTCGGGTGAGTAGTTAATTAGAAAAAAAATCGGAGGCCTTAGAACTTGAATGCACCTCGTATTATATGCAGTGGATGGTTGGCGGAGAAATAGCAGTATTATTAGCTAGTTATGACATGGGTGTCTGGGAAGAAAGCATGATTTAGTTGATCACATCATCACATTTTGTGCAGATAACTGTAACACTAATTTTGATGGGTACAAGAGGGCTGGGACAAACCTTTTTTATCCAAATTTAGCAGTGTACACAAAATGAACATTCAAGACACTGGTTGTATAGCACATGTGGTACACAACAATGTACAAACAAGTACAGAAACTGTAGTAAATAAAATATTTCAATATTTTCATATTTATATTATGTGTGTGGATCATTTTGTCATTTTTTTGCTACTGAATAGAAGCAGGTTCTGGGTAGTGTTAAAACTAGTTCGTTGTCATTGCTGCCAGAAGTTACAAGACTTATTGATGTGTATGAGCCTCTAAAGTCTTACTTCATATTTCAGGATAGATGTCTTACATCACTGAAACAGTTTTTTGAGAACCCACAGTCACTTCTTGCACTTTATTTCACACAAAGCCAACTGAAAAGTTTTGAAATTCAATCTAAAAGTTGGGAAGAAGCAAAACTTCTGCCACTGAATCATGTCAGAAATGGGAATTGCTTAAAGAAAAAAAATCATTAACAGCAAATGTAGCAAGTATCAAACTTCAGTTACTTCTTCAGTGTTAATTAATTTAGAAAGTGAAGGTGTTTTCAATCAAGCAAAATATGAAACTATTACAAATTTATTTTATGACACTTTTGTAAGCTATATAGATAAGTAGCTTTCATATAAGCCTCTGAAATCATTTCATTTGAGAACACTGAAAAACTCTGTACTTTGGAATGAGATTTTTAAAAAGTCGGAAAATTCTTAAGGTAGTAGATTCATGTTCAATGGTTCAGGTAAATGAAGATGCATTATTTGATGAGTTAGGACATCTAAACAAAACTGTTTCTAGAAAACTTGGAGAATGGGAAAAAATCTACATCTACATCTACAGCCACACTCCGCAAGCACCTGATGGTGTGTGGAGGAGGGTACCTTGAGTACCTCTATCAGTTCTCCCTTCTATTCCAGTCTCGTATTGTTCGTGGAAAGAAAGATTGTTGGTATGCCTCTGTGTGGGCTCTAATCTCTCTGATTTTATCCTCATGGTCTCTTCGCGAGATATACATAGGAGGGAGCAATATACTCTTGACTCCTCGGTGGAAGTATGTTCTCGAAACTTCAACAAAAACCTGTACCGAACTACAGAGTGTCTCTCTTGCAGAGTCTTCCACTGTAGTTTATCTATCATCTCTGTAATGCTTCTGCGATTACTAAATGATCCTGTAATTAAGCGCACTGCTCTCCATTGGATCTTCTCTATCTCTTCTATCAACCCTATCTGGTACAGATCCCACACCGGTGAGCAGTATTCAAGCAGTGGGCAAACAAGTGAACTGTAACCTACTTCCTTTGTTTTCAGACTGCATTTCCTTAGGATTCTTCCAATGAATCTCAGTCTGGCATCTGCTTTACCAACGATTAATTTTATATGTTCACTCCATTTTAAATCACTTCTAATGCCTACTCCCAGATAATTTATGGAATTAACTGCTTCCAGTTGCTTACCTGCTATATTGTAGCTAAACGATAAGGGATCTTTCTTTCTATGTATTTGCAGCACATTACACTTGTCTATATTGAGATTCACTTGCCATTTCCTGCACCATGTGTCAATTTGTTGCAGACCCTCCTGCATTTCTGTACCATTTTCCTTTGTTACAACCTCTCGATATACTACAGCATTATCTACAAAAAGCCTCAGTGAACTTCTACTGTTATCCACAAGATCATTTGTATATACTGTGAATAGCAGTGGTCCTACAACACTCCCCTGCGTCACACCTGAAATCACTCTTACTTTGGAAGATTTCTCTCCATTGAGAATGACATGCTGCATTCTGTTATCTAGGAACTCTTCAATCCAATCACACAATTGGTCTGATAGTCCATATGCTCTTACTTTGTTCATTAAACAACTGTGAGGAACTGTATCAAACGCCTTGCGGAAGTCGAGAAACACATCTACCTGGGAACCCATGTCTATGGCCCTCTGAGTCTCGTAGACGAATAGGTGAGCTAGGTTCCACACGATTGTCTTTTTCAAAACCCATGCTAATTTCTACAGAATAGATTTCAATTCTCCAGAAAAGTCCTTATACTCAAACATAATACAGGTTCCAAAATTCTACAACTGATCAACGTTAGAGATATAGGTCTATAGTTCTGCACATCTGTTCAAAGTCCCTTCTTGAAAACGGGGATGACCTATGCCCTTTTCCAATCTTTTGGAATGCTACACTCTTCTAGAAACCTATGGCACACTGCTGCAAGAAGGGGGCAAGTTCCTTCACGTACTCTGTGTAAAATTAACCTGGTAGCCCATTAGGTCCAGCGGCCTTTCCTCTTTTGAGAGATTTTAATTGTTTTTCTATCCCTCTGTCATCTATTGCGATATCTACCACTTTGTCATCTGTGTGACAATCTAGAGAAGGAACTACAGTGCAGTCTTCCTCTGTGAAACAGCTTTGAAAAAAGACATTTAGTATTTCGGCCATTAGTCTGTCATCCTCTGTTCCAGTATCATTTTGGTCACAGAGTGTCTGGACATTTTGTTTTGATCCACTTACTGCTTTGACATAAGACCAAAATTTCTTAGGATTTTGTGCCAAGTCAGTCCATAGAACTTTACTTTCGAATTCATTGAATGCCTCTTGCATAGCCCTCCTCACACTACATTTCGCTTTGTGTAATTTTTGTTTGTCTGCAAGGCTTTGGCTATGTTTATGTTTGCTGTGAAGTTCCCTTTGCTTCCATAGCAGTTTTCTAACTTGACTTTTGTACCACAGTGGCTCTTTTCCATCTCTTACGATCTTCTTTGGCACACACTCATCTAATGCATATTGTACGATGGTTTTGAACTATGTTCACTGATCCTCAACACTATCTGTTCTTGAGATAAAACTTTTGTGCTGAGCCATCAAGTACTCTGAAATCTGCTTTTTGTCACTTTTGCTAAACAGAAAAATCTTCCTACCTTTTTTAATATTTCTATTTACATCTGAAATCACTGATGCTGTAACCGCTTTATGATCTTTGATTCCCTGTTCTGCATTAACTGTTTCAAATAGTTCGGGTCTGTTTGTCACCAGAACGTCTAATATGTTATGGCCATGAGTCAGTTCTCTGTTTAACTGCTCAAGGTAGTTTTCAGATAATGCACTTATGAAATTTCACTGAACATTTGAGTCTCCCAGTCTCTATCTGGTAAATTATAACATGTCAGGAAATCTACTCGAAATATTTTCCAAATTTTCCTTCAGGTGTTCTGCCATAACAGCTGCTGAGCCAGGGGACCTATAGAGACATCCAATCACCATGTTTGAGCCTGCTTTAACCATGACCTTCACCTAAATTATTTCACATTTCAGATCTCCGTCAATTTCCTTCAATACTATTGCACTTTTTACCACTATAAACATGCCTTCCCATTCACTGTCCAGCCTGTCTATGGATTATACATTCCAATCTGAGTTTAGAATTTCATTACTGTTTATATCTTGTTTCAGCCAACTTTCCGTCCCTAGTACTACATCGGCATTGTGACCATTTATTAATGAGAGCAGCTCTGGGACCTTTCTATAGACACTCCTGCAGTGTATTATTACCACATTAATATTGTCATTCCCTGTTGCAGTTTGCCTACTGCTACCTTGTCGTGTCTCAGGAGGCGTTTTGTCGGTCCTAGGAAGGGAATTCTCTAACCTAAAAAACCCACATGTGCACCCCACATGTACTCCGCTACCCTTGCGGCCACTTCCTGCGTGTAGTGCACGCCTGACCTATTCAGGGGGACCCTACATTTCTCCCCCCGAAAGCGGAGGTCGAGAAATTAGCACCCCAGATCTCCACAGAATCGTCTGAGCCTCTGGTTTAAGCCTTTCACTCGACTCCAAACCAGAGGACCACAATCGGTTCTGGGAACAACACTACAAATAGTTAGCTCAGATTCCACTCCACGAGTGAGGCTTTCCGCCTTCACCAACTCCGCCAACCGCCTGTATGAACTGAGGATGACCTCTGAACCCAGATGACCTGAGCAACAGTAAGCAGTCAGGTGCACCCAGTTCTCTCTATCGCCAACCACAGGGCCTCCTCCACATCTCGGATGAGACCCCCTGGCAAGCAGACGGTGCAACAGTGGCCTTCTTCCCTGCCTTCCCGCTGTTTCCCTAAGGGGCTCCATCACCCACCTAACATTGGAGCTCCCGATCACTAATAACCCCCCCCCCCCCCCCCATCCCGTGTGCCTCCTCAGACCTTGCTGAAGGAGCAGTCACATGTCTACTCACAGGCAGAGCGGGTGATACCACATGGCCAGCCTCCACATTGACCCTCAGCCTCATGCGATGCGAACACTGTTGAACCCGCCACTCTCCCTGGGGAGAGGGTGGCCCAAACACACCCGGTACCAGCAAAGATGTCTCAACAGCAGGGACCGTGGGTGAAGCATGTAACACCTGGGGTGCACTATGCGATGCACCAGACTCCCCGCTGCCACTACACTTTGAGGCATCAGCCTGAAGACGGCTGACCGTGGCCATCAGCACATTCAGCTGTTTGCGAACAGTGGCCAGCTCCTCCTGTGTCTGTACACAGCAGTCACACATCCTATCCATCCTAAGAAATCAACAATTTACTGTAGAGAGTTAAGTAATCAACTTTTAACAAGACTGCTAATTCAATAAAGGCTGACTAAACAGTGGTTACTAGACACTTCTTGTTGGAAACAATGAAAATAAGCACTAACTGTCTCTGGACTGTATTAAAACAAACATGAAATCTCTGGAACACTATTAGTAGTACTCAAAAATTAAAGCTTCCTAAAAGCAAAAACACATTGAAAAAGAAGTGACAAGTAAGAAAAACACAGTTAATACTTAAATTTAAGTAGCTTGCTGCACAGGAGATGTGAAGCAGACGACAGTTACGACGACACTGGCGGTAATGGGAATACTGACAAGAGGTGGTGCCATGTATTCCACATACTTAAAAAAGCAGATATTTCATGTGCTTGTGAGTTGCTTTTGCTGTACCAGGCACAAATGCTGTTGTAGAAAGAATCTTTTCAATTGTTAACTCTTTTTGGATTGATGAAAAAAATCGTTTTACTACCAAAACCAATTGCAATTGTTAAGACTCATTTTCAGTATGTTAGGTGTAAGGAATTCTACAACCTGTTATTAAGCAATCCAAAACTCTTGCAAGATATAAGGCAAAGTACAAATTTAATAGTGATGTTCCTGGTTCAGAAACCTTGAGTTGATATTCAGCTGGTATTTGATACCTACAGTATTGTTTACTGTTCCCCTACCCCCCTCCCCCACTCCACACAAACACACCAGAAAAAATCTAGTCACTCTACCTTAAGATATATAACCTGCCTGAAGCAGGCATCAAGTAGCGTTCAAGACAGTGGCATACAATGTTGAGATCAGCCTGGTGCACCCTCATCAGGCTGGTATGTTGTTTGGGTAATGTCACAGAGACTGGAAATTTGAAGCTTGGGTGCCAAAACGTGTATGAAGCTTGCAGTGGTATGTGAAAGATGGGGTATTTGTTGTGCTCTCAGTTGGTTTACTTTGTTCATCACTGCTGCACATGGCAGTGTGCCAACTGGATGCAAAATGAGTAAGCATCAGAGGTCAGAGTAGGTGGTGGTTGGCAGTTGGTGCCATGTGCTGTTCTGCGCCATAGTAGCTTTGAAGAAGATGACTTCTTTATGATGGAGCGATCCTCACAAACCTGGAGTGATGACTGGATGTGCAGTGCAAGCTTAAGTAGCCAGAGAGACTCTAACAAAGCATCAGACAGTACAGTATGGTTTGTGACTGCGCAGAGCCTGTGCCACAATTGTGATGTTGTCTATGAAGCAAGTGAATCAGAAGGAGTGATCTGTTATATTTGGTAAAGACTTTCTAAAGCCAAGATCACATAAAAATTTCTTTATTCGCAAATAGTCGTCTTCAGATCTTCATCTATTTTTATTATAAAATATTATCATTTTGAGTTAGACCTTAAGCCAGGTTGCCATGTAAATAAAATGTAACACAAGACAACTTTGCATGAGATCGAACTCAAAATGAAAACATTTTATAACAAAAATTTTTTGAAAACCTGAAAAGACAGAAAAGTCTGTCAAAAACAGTTGTTTCTAAATAAAAAAAATCTTATGTGATCTTGGCTTTAGAAAGTATGCAGGTATTGTTAAGATGTACACTGCACAATTCCATCATGATAGGCACTTGTGAGTCACTATAGTTTCCATACCATTGTCCAGTGCATTTGCAACATTTTGTGAATAGTTTCCTGCATCAGTGCTGGTGGAACACAATAACAAGTCCCGATCAGACAGCATTGCCAGATACAATCAGAAACATAGAAAGTGAACAGAAGTTGCACAATTGCAAAAACTCATCAGAGAAGTAAACTCAAGGTCACCAGTGTGAACACTGGGTGTCAATAGTGGGATAAAGACAAACATACACTCTGTAATACATTTACATTTGTATCTACATCTGTATCATACTCCTCAAGCCACAATAATGCTGTGTGGCAGAGGGTACTTTTTTGCACTACTAGCTGAGCCTTCGAACCCTGTTCCACTCAAAAATAGCACATGGGAATAATGACTTTCAGTAAGCATCTGTATGGGCTCTAATTTCTCGAATTTTTTCCTCATGTTTATTATGTGAGATGTATGTGGGGGAGGGGGAGGGGGGGAGTAATATGTTGTCCGACTCTTCCCAGAAACTGCTCTCTCAAAATTTCAATAGTAAATGTCTTCATGATGCACAACACCTCTCACCTCTATTGTAATGTCTGCCAATGGAGTTTGTTGAGCACCTCTGTAATGCTCTCAAGCTGAGTGAACAATCCAATAACGAAATGTGCCGCTCTTCATTGGATCTTCTCTGTCTCTTCTGTCAGTCCTATCTGATAGTGATTAAAGATAGATGAACAATACTTAAGAATTAGTTGAACATGCACCTTATTAGGTATTTTCTTCATGAATGAGTTACATTTCCTGAAGATGCTTCCTATAAATCTGAATCCAGCGTCTGCTTTTCCCACCATTTGTTTTATGTGGTCATTCCACTTAAGGTCACTAAGGTCCCGGATATTTTACGGCACGTACTGTTTCCAACAGTTAGTTATGAATAGTGTAACTATATTGTAGTGGATTTCATTTCCTATCTATGTGTAATATTCTACA
This sequence comes from Schistocerca serialis cubense, assembly GCF_023864345.2. Lineage (NCBI taxonomy): Eukaryota > Metazoa > Arthropoda > Insecta > Orthoptera > Acrididae > Schistocerca > Schistocerca serialis. The sequence goes on from NC_064639.1 coordinate 284,174,278, forward strand.
TTTAATCAGCTGCCAAGCTAGCACCATTCATTAACTCGCTGGAGGTCATTCTGCAATTCATTACTATTTTCTGGCATTGATACTTTGTTAAAGACAACTGCATCATCTGTGAACGGCCTTAAGGAACACACTGACACTTCCTACTAGATCATTTATACATTTATATATATTGTAAACAGTAACAGTCCTATCACACTTCCTTGGGGTTCTCTGGAAATTACCTTTACATTTGTTGATTTTGTTCAGTTAAGAGCGATGTGTTAGTTCTGTCTGCAAGAAAGTTTAATCCAGTCGCAAATCTGCTCCAGTACTCAATACGCTCATATTTTTTCACTAAATGGCAGAGTGGGACAGTGTCAAATGACTTCCTGAAGTCAAGGAACATGGAAACCTGAGTGCCATTGTCTATGGTCCTGTGGATCTCATGGAGGAACTGAGGAACTGAGTTTCACAGGATCTCTGTCTGCAGAATCCGTATTGATTTTGATAGAGAGGGTTTTCCTTCTCTAAGAATGTCATAATTCTACAATAGATTGAGATCAGTGGTATAGGTCTATAATTGTGTGCATCTGTCCTAGGGCTCTTCTTAAAAATGGGAATGACCTGTGCTTTCTTCCAATTGCTAGATATCTTTCATTGCTCAAGCAATCTATGATAAATTACTGTTAGAAGGGGAGCAAGCCCTTTTGCATAATCTTCGTAGAATCTTATAGGTTTGTCGTCTGGTCCTGATGCCTTTCCACTACTAAGCAATTGTATTTGTTTTTCTATTCCACAACCAGTTATCTTAATATCTGCCATTTCGACATTCATACAATTATCAAAAGGAGGAACCATATTACAATGTTTCGTGGTGAAACAATTTCGGAAGACCAAATTCAGTATTTTGGCTTTCTCTCTGTTATCTTCCATTTCAATGCCAATATGATCACTGAGTGAATGAGTGGATGATTTTGACCCACTTACAGATTTTACATATGACCAAAACCTCCTGGGGTTTTATTACTCAGATTGGTTGACAAAGTTTTACTTTCAAAGTCATTGAACGCTTCTCTCATTGCTCTCCTTTGTTTATTTTTTCTTCATTCAGCTTTTGTTTGTCAGCTGGGTTTCTACTTCTCTTGAATCTGGGATGAACTTCTCTTTGTTTATGTAACAGGTTTCTATCACGGCTATTATACCATGGTGAGTCTTTCCTATCTCTTAATATATAGTGGAAGCAACTACATGTGCAAATTAAAAGCTTAACATTTCTTAAAATTGTAAATTACAAGGTGAAATATCAGAGCTTGCTAATGCAGTGACTACGGCATACTCATCAACAAGGGTGCCTTGCCTCCGACACAGACTATGTTAAAAATTTAACGTCATTAAGTCAATTTATAATGTAGAATACTCATACACTTGCATGGAGTAGAGCCTGGAAGAACAAATTACCATCAGTTGCACTGACCAATGATAATACATGCAACCACTCGGAGGCACATTAATATAACAGGTCCAATACCACATTAACACAGACATGGCCTTATGATAACAAGTACCCCAAAAATTAAAAAAATAACACTTAACTCTGCTCAGGTGTGATGGACTTGTGACTTACAGGATTCCAAGTTGGAGTGTTATTGCCTTCCATCCATACAGGCAGTCTTTGAGGTGCCATAAAATTGAAGCTTGCAGAGTAGGCCAGGAACTTGCCGACCAGGTTGCATGCCATGTCCACTACTCTTCCCACAACTCACTGCTATGAATTCTTAAGCAAGCCGGTAAGGCTTGCCTCTGACCGATTTAACCACTTGTGGCTTCTTGAGACCCGTACCGGACAGTAGGAGGCCCCTAAAGCCACAACTTGCCACCCACGTGCCCTCCAGCTAACTGTCAGTACCAGAACCATCAAACCAACAACACCCACATTGACCAAAGACCCTAGCTCCTGACATACAATCAGGATCAATATGGGCAACCCAAATAGTTAGTGGCGCCAGCAGAGTGCCATGCCCACCAAAATTAAAGCTGCCATGCCTAAAATTTCTTCTGGAATCCCCCTCTTGCTGTGCCAGTTATCCCTGCTTCAGGAACCTGCATCACTTTCGTTCAACAAAACGTGTAAATTGTTGTGAAATTATTACACTAACAAATGCTTGTCACTTCAGTGCATGTAGAGTTATACCGTTGTCATAAACAGCCCCACCAGTCCTACTGGACATGGCCAGCTGAACTCCAGAGCCTCAATCGCAAATGTCAGTTTGTTACCAATGCTTATCATTATTCCTATGCTGATTCTATTTTCCATGATGCCATCATTCAGTTGGCTCCTGACAAGTAGGTGATTCAATTTGCACTAAAGTGTGAGAATCCTCTTTGCTGGGAGTGTTAAATATTGCTCAATACCTTAAGTTATCTCATGCTGCTGGCGATCAGATTGAGGTTTATGTGACACCACCTCAGTTCTTGGGACAAGGACAACATGACAGTCATACAAACATAGCCTCCTCGCCACAATGGACAGCTGTGTGCCAAACAACCACCACAGGAATGGCAGTGCTCTGTCCCACTTTGATTGCTTTGTTTCATGCAACATGATAGGGCTTTGTACCATAAACACTAGGTGTCTTACAACAACTGTAGGAGCTTCTGTGTGTTGCTCCCAGCACCATGCTGTGGACATGGACGTGAATATTAATTGTGTGTCTGCAATGTGTATGAATCATAACAAAATGTGCATCGAAGTGTGAGTAGTGGACAAAGTGCTCATTCTACAAGCACGTTACACTTCAAATATTCTGCCAACAGCAACTGCATGGGCTGGCCACCAGAGTCTGCCTGCAGTTGGCCATGTGATTTGCAGCTACGACTTTACTGAACTCACAAATTTATGTAGATGTGGGACCTCCGGCATCGGTTTTGGTGAGTTACAAAAAGCAGCATAATCTAATTTTGTGTCAGTTTAGTGCTCCCATTGTGTAAAAACCTGTGGTTCATTCCTTGACATTTTGGTAGAAGGTGATGCTAGTAACACAAATTTGTTCTGTCTGGATGCTTTGAATGCCTTTGGTTTTCCATTTTGGATACAGTGCACCTTGCTTCTGACCATGTCCCTTAACAGCAGTTAGATTCTCTGTGTTCTGAGTTCTCATCTCTTTTCTTGGATTGGTTAAGTGATGCCACTATGGCACAGCCATGCTTTTCCATAAACACCCTATTCCGGTGGTTGTGCATCATCAAGTCAAATCAAAATTGTATAAGCTGATGTCATTGGGAGTCATACAGCAATTTTTCTCCAAAACTGATTGATCTGAAGCCTATTTACAGGTTCTGTTGGATGAGGATTCTAAACTCTCCTTATGATTAACGTGCCCTTCAGGTTGTACAAAAAACAGCTCCTCTTGTTTGGTGTGGCTAGCACCCCAGCGATTTTTCAGCATTATTTGGAACTACTGACAGTGTCCATTCCAGGAGCATCAACTGTCTCGATGACAACATTGTGATGGATGCATCCATGGAAGAGCACTTACATAATTTGCAAACATTTTTCACAGTCCTACATACTGCAGGGTTGAAATGCAACTTGGTCAAGTCACAATTTTTAGTCATCCACTGTGAATTTGGGATTTCTTGGGGTGGTGGTAAGCCTTTAAATCATTATGTCACTGCAGTCTCAGGTCTTCCGCGCTGTACAGATGTCATAAGACTCCAAGCACTCTTTGGTAAAATTGCATACTGTCACAGATTTGTTATGGGTGTGACTGCTTTGGCCCATCCCCTCCACAAGAAAGTTCCTTTTCAATGGAAAGCAGCCTGCGACATGGGTTCATGCTTTTAAAATCTGAATTACATTCTGCTCCTTGTTTGGATACTTTCCATCCTGGCCACCACCTTGTTTTGGTTAAGGACACCTCTCAGTATGGTCTAAGGGGCATTCTCACACATTGACATGAGGATGGTTCCAAACTTTTGATAGCTTATGCATCAAAAATGCGCAGATCCACTTGGCAGCACTACTCCCAAGTTGGGGAAAGCAAGCACTTGCTGTCGGTTGTGCCCTCAGAAAATTTCATGTGTTCTTTTAAGGATGTAAGTTTCACCTCATTACTGACCATAAGCCCTTGGTGTCATTATTCAATCCTTCTGCTTCACTGTGTCACAAAGCAGCACATTGCCTGCAGCATTTAGCCTTGTTTCTCTCTCCCTATTATTACGAAATACATTTTGGGCCTACCTCACAACAAGCCAATGCCAATGCACTGTCCCATCTTCTGATGGGGCATGATCCTACTTTCTGATCAGGATTAACTTCTTTGCTTTCACTTAGATGTTTAGGTGCAACATACAGTGGAAGGGTTCCCTATTACGGGCTCCTGGTTCACAGCTGCAATCGCTGCCGATCCAGTTTTGCATCTAGTTGTTCACCATGTTGGCTGAACACACCTCTGGGCAGGGCTTCTGATCCTTTGCATAACTATTTTGCGCTCAGTAACCGCCTTTCAGTATTTAATGGTATTGTTTTCTTAGCTACGGACAGGCTGTCACTTAGGGTTGTGATCCTGTCCACCCTACGGCGGGATGTTCTTCAGGTCTCATATCAGGGGCATTGGTGTGACCTTGCATACTAATTTATTGGCCCATTGACACCTGTTTTAGCCTGGCATCAGTGGTGACACAGTACATCTTGTTGCGGCCTGCTCTCAGTGTGCTATCCAACAGGTGGCGCTGCAGGTGATGCTGTTTCAGTGGCCAGCGTCACAGCGTCCATGGGGATGCAGCCATTTTGATTTCACAAGGCCCTTCATAAATTCTTATTGGTTGTTGGTTGTCAGTGTTTTCTCTCAATATTCATATGTTATCTGCTGTCCTTCGATGCCAGCCATGGCTGTGATTCAGGCCCTCTCCAATTTTTTGCTATTGAAGGATTGCCGTGTACACTTGTGACGGATAGCAGTCTGCAGTTTCGTACTTCAGGCTTTCCACAATTTTTGCACCCATAAAGGCATTCACTGTGTGACTGCTCCTCTTTTCACCTGCAATCTAACAGCAAGGCAGAATGCCTCATCTGCACATTCAAAATTCAGTGAAGAAGTATATCATGGACTCCCTTCACAGACAACACCTTTACATGCTACTTGAGTTCCTACAGGTTTATACGAGCTGTGATTGGAAAGTTTTAAGAATGGGCTTGTAATTGTACAATGGTGGTACTTACATGCTACTGTGATGCATAGCCTTCAAAATAGTCCCCTTCTGACTGAATACACTGACTCAAACAGTGTTTCCACCTTTGGAAACATTCCTCAAAATTTTTTTCCTGAGATGTGTTAAGGATGCTCTCCATATTTGCCTGGATGTCTTCAATCGAGTCAAATCGCTTCCCCTTCAGTGAAAATTTCAGTTTAGGAAACAGGTAGAAGTCCACAGGAGCCAAATCAGGGGAATATGGCGGTTGTGGAAGTGCAGGAATTTTGACTTTGGTCAAAAATTCAATGATGGAGAAGACATGGTTAGCCAGAGCGTTGTTCATGGTGTAGCACCCAACTCCTGTCTTTCGGCAATGCAGGCCTTTTCTTCCACACTTTTCACACAAATGCTTAAGGACACATCTGTAGTATTCCTGGTTAACTGTCTGTCCTCCAGAGGTAAATTCATGATGCACAATACCGGTAGAATTGAAAAAAATCACCAACGTAGTCTTCACCTTCGACTGACTTTGCTGTACTTTTTTCAGTTGTGGTGAACCAGGAGTCTTCCACTGTGAAGACTGCACTTCGGTTTCAGGATCATATCCATATACCCATGAGTTGTCACCTGTTATTACCATATTTAACAAATCTGGGTCATTGTTAGTCCGATTAATCAGTTCTTGGCACACTTCAAGTAGGTATTGTCTCCGGTCACTTGACAACACTTTTGGAATGAATTTTGTGGACACTAAATGCATGTTCAGATCTTCAATTAAAATTGCCAGAACTGCATAGAAATTTAAATTAAGTTTGTCAGCCATCTCCCTAATAGTAAGTATATGATCAGAGTGCACTAGTCATGAACTTTCACAGCATTTTCATTCATTTTTGAGGTGGAAGGACAGCCAGACCATGGTTCATCTTCAAATCATTTGCAGCCATTTTTAAATCTGTTGAACCAGACAAAAACATTTGACTGGCTCATACAATTATCTCCAAAAGCTGGTTTTAATAGTTCATACGTCTCAGAAACTGATTTCCTGCTTTTAAAACAAAATTTCGCACAAACTCGTTGCTCGCTTTTTATGTCCATTTTCACGCAGACAGAATCTGGCAACAAGCCCTAACAGACCCACACTCAACCAGCTGCCACAACAAACTGAATGAAGGAAGTGCAGTTTCCTGTCAGAGGGCATTCAAAAACAAGGCAATGACTCACTCCCCACTTTCCATGTACCTGCTTGCCTCACCAGTAAGCAGTAGCAGATCCATTCTTAAAACTTTCCCACCACAGCTTGTACCAGTGGGAGATCAGAGTCTGGCTAATATGCTCTATGCTCACCAGCCATTCACCCTCCAGCATATGCTCATGCTGCCCCACCACTGCCCATCAGTGTGGCCCTCGTGTCAGTTTGCTCCTGGCTCCATGGTCTGGGCTTGTTGATTCGGCCACCAACTGAAGTGGAATCTGGGTACGGGCCACAGCTGCTGAGGGCACTGCCTCTGTATGGTGTGCACCAGTGATGGGCTGGTGACGTGCCAACATGACCAACTGTGTCATTGGGCCATGGTGAGGGCCACAGATTCATCACTGCAGCTTCTGTCTGCTCCGTCAGTGCCTGTCCTGGCCTCACAGGGCGTCCCTGCTACAGGGTCAGACCTGCATTCCTTGCAGTTATCGCTGCCTCCCATCTCTCCTCTGGAATCCAGTCCTCCAGCACGTGCTGTCAGGTCTTCCATGATGCTTCCCTGCCACCGACAATTCCACTGACAGCTGGGCTGGCACCTTCGGGCACTTCGACACCGACATGCCTTCACCATTGGCACAGTCCCACAATGTCAATGAACCAGAGATCACAATGCTACCTGCAACTTTGCCTCTGATTCTCTCATATGGTACTTCATGGGAGAGCAGCCACTGTGGGTGTCCAGGGCCAAGCCACGCCAAGCCTGTCCCTACTCACCAGTTCCAGCCTGGAATCTCTTTCTGCCTCTGCCATCACTGCCTGCAGCATCCATTGTAGAGGCCATGGGTGTATCAGCAGTGGTCCTGACATCTGCATTGGCAGAGTGCCCCATCCCCCAGGGGGGAGGGATGCTACAATCCTGAACATAATTCATCGTACATTCAGAAGTTCTCTTCACTAGCTGTGATAAGCAATTGCTTGTCCCCTGTTCTTTTTTGGCCTCCAGAGTAAGTGCACACATACCCCCCCCTGCCCCCCCCCCCCTCCCCGACCCCACACACACACGTCCACAATGATCACCATAGTTTTTTCACAACTCTGGAAATTTTGCTGGTTTCACATAAGTAGAAAGCAGCTAATTACATCACAGGTACTGCCACAGTAGTACAACAATGACTGGCAGCATGATTGTTTCCTATCTGACAGGAAACCCCATGTAAACTAAGCAACAATGAACAATGAAATGGTAATACTGTTTAGAGGTCTGGCAATATAGCATACGTGAATATGGAGTGCATAAAGTTACAAAAGAAAATAAATGAGGAGCATCATTACACATCATATTATGTCCATCTGTTGACAAAATTGAGTTTGATGCATTTTTGTATAGTTTCCATAGCAATCTTTTATGTTGTGGCATCAAAATTTAACAAATCAGATTCACTAACAGTGTAAATAATGTCTGAAAACTAGCTGTTGTTTCAAATCATGTTCAGCCCCTATAGTGTGTGTTTGAAATCATATCATGTCCAACATTTATGGTACTTGAAGTAGTTTTGTCACTTTTGCTGAGCTGGCTATACTGACAACTTGTGTATTTTTCTTGACAATGCTACTGCAATAAAGACAGTTATCTTGTGAATTTCATGTAATGGGGCAGCTTTTTCAATTGTGGAGGAAGAAATTACTGTTGGTTATAATACAAGAGGAAGCCAAAAGAGTAAAAAGAAAACCAAACATGCCCATCAACTTAATTCTGAGGCAAGTAATGTAAAAGTAAAGTTTAGGAAAGATTACAAGGATTGTAAATCTCACTACACACATTTATCTGATCCTGCCAAAATTTTAATGAATGTCAAAACCCTGTAATTTAATACAGTACTGAGTTAATATTCAGCTAAAGATCCTAACATTAGCATGTTCACACCACTATGCACGCACAGTAAAGGTGTTTCCATTGCTATAATATAATATGTCAGCACATTTTATATTTCTCATACATGAAAAAAAGTTCTTGGAGTTCTAAACAAATTGAACAGGATCAGTGTGTTTCAGTGATGATTCATGTTTTTTACCAAAGAGACACCAACCAAAAGCTGATACCAGGAAAACTACAGCAAAGACCATTAAGTACCACATTTCAGTAAATAGAGATTTGGAACCACCGCATCCTAAACTTTGTTGCAAAGCTGTTTGGGTTCAGGCAAAGATGTCTAAATACAATTACTAAATCAGTTATGGGCAGTGAAGGATGTAAAGCATGCAGTGGAGTGATCAAAATAAAGAGAAGTTAGCAGCAAAGAGAGAAGGTTATGAATTTCATCTCGAGCCTACAAGATAGAGAGAGAGCCATTATTCTAGAAAGAAGAGCAAATTTGTACCTTTCTTCAGAACCGAGCATCAGTAAGTTGTTCAAAATGTATAATGCAAATATAACAGTGAAACACAAGTAAAAAAAGTGGTTCTCTGAGGAAATATTGAGCTCAAAATTTAACTTAGGTTTTGGAGCACCAGCCTCAGATACTTGTAGCAACTGCCTTAAATGTCTCATTGATTGGCTACAGCTGCCCAGAATCAGAAATCACAAATTCCGACTGATCTGTGTCCTCATAAATTAAGAGCAAAAACTGTTCATCAACTTATGAGGGAGAAACTCCGTAATTCAACAACCCTATGCCAGTGGCAGATCATGGACCTAAATTTCGGGCAGGCCAGGAAACATACTCAAAATTCCCTTTCCTTTCCTTATAATGTACACATACCTAACCTTCATAACAAGCAACCACCACTCCTAATACTATTGCTATGATGATGAAGATGACAACTACCTCTACCATTACTAATGACAACAGTAATAATAATAATAATGATACTCACTGTCATTTGAGTATTATTACTTGTAAAACAAAGTTAACTTGATGATCCTTCTTCTTCCCTAATCTTTTCATAACATCGTCAGATGATGTGTCTCACATTTCGAGTATTCACTGTACTAGCTTTTCAACTGAAGAACAAGCAAAAGCTGATAAGCAATCCCAGGCCATACTGTTCCTCAAATACGTTTTTATGCATTTAGGTAAAGAAAAATTCCTTTCAAAAATAGTTTAAAGCTTCTGGTTCATTTCATTCTCAATAATTCTTTTGATAACATGTCCCAAACCAACAGAGTGAAATGTTTCCTTATGTCGGGAAGAAAATACAGCCTCCACTTCTACATGCAACTGCAAGCAACAGAATGGTGCACCATATGTTTGCAATAATGAATACGAACAGTCTACTGGGAAATACTGGCCGTAACTGATGAACGGGCCACTTTATCACAATGAGAAAATCTTACTTCCAGTCATGTTACAGTATTATCCAGTACATGTACCTCAAAGTCTACCTGTTTGTATTTTACCATCAACAATTGCCAATGTATTCATCCATCACTTTAGTTCTCTTTATGAAAGCTTCAGCTAGAGAACTAGTTTAGAAACTAGTTTCAATGTCGATCAATTTACCTTAATTTTTTAAGTTTTTCATGTAAACTATGCATTCTGCACAGCATTACTGCAAAACTGTGCATTACTGTTTTTTTTTTTCTGAAGAGTGTTGAAAAACAGTGCAGTCATTAAGAATGTGATTTGAAAAACAGAGAGAACAAAAAAAACGAAGGCAAAGCTTGGGAGGGTAGATTTGAAACCAAAGGCATCTCTTGTAGTCATTGCACTAGAGACTAGACTGTCAATTATTCCATTTAAGACTTCAAACGAACACGTTATTATTTCCATGATTGACATATATCTGGCATTACAGGTCCATCTCATTTCACTGTATGCAGGAACGCATTTACCAACAATACTGCCCAGAAATGCTGTGCATTTGGAAGACCAATGGAAGAAGGGAATATCCTGAAGCATGGAGAAAAAAGACCTTAATGGTTTTATACAAGAACAGATGTGCTGCAAACTAAATCCAAACGGTGAGTAAAACAGTGAGTAAAAATTCACAGATCTTACCTTGCAGGCCATTTAACTCTCTTGCGAGAATGGAAGCACCATCATAGGTTTGGGCCACTAGTTTGTTCTTCATATCATAATTTAGGAACATGCCACTCAGCACAGTGAATAAAGCAACAGCAGCTCTCGCTTGAATAATATCAGGAAAACCAAGAAAGTGTTATTGTATGTCGCTGTTGGAATCCACTAGTCACACAATAGAGCATTGTGACTTGCCTGAAATGTCTCTTGCTTCATCCATGATGCAGGCATAAAATGAGGTTGTATCAAACTTAAATGTATATATGCACAAATCTCTTTATTTATAAATTCAATCAGTTTGTTCTGTATAGTTTCTGAAAATCTTTGGAAATAGCTCATTTTCTTTCAGTGCACTTTCAAATATCATTTCTGTTAAGCATAAATTTAAAAGTGGCTCTGAAATTTTCAGGATTCAGAGAATGTTCTGTCTCATCATGGCCTCTGAAAGCTAGCTCCCGCTTACACAAAAGATTTACGACATCAGTTAGAATTTCCATGATTTCTCCGTTAGCTTTCACTTCATTGTTGTGTTTGATTTTCAACAGTATGTGATGTTCATTAAATAGCTTCAAAATACTAAACATTCGTTTGGATAGTTCTTTGTATGAAATAAAACTTCTCAGATGATCTTTAGGAGAAACTTGCCATAAACAGAGTCTTCAGATCATCTAAACCATCAGCCTACCACACAGTTTTTCTTGTGCATAAGAGCAAATATGGCCAGCTGAATAATTCCCCTCTTTTAGGGCTAATCCGCTAATGCATAACCACTTGTGCTGCTCATACCACAAACTTTGTAAGGCATGTGTTTTGAAGTTATTTTTCTCAAGAAGGTGTAGCATCGGTGTTGGACATCCTTTCTACAAAATGTAATGTCATTCTGTTTCCTTGGAAGGGAAAGCGTCTGCTAAGACGTAATGATGTCCTCAATCGAAAGCATTACATCAGTACTGGTACAAGACTGGGCGTCATCCATATTCACTGCATGCAGGACAACTAACGTAAGAGAAACCTAGAGGTGGCACCCCAGTTACTGGCCTCCCTTGTCACGGAAGCACACGGCAACACACTTATGACTGCCAGGATTCCCCCTTCTGTTCCCAGTAGTGATGTTATGGTTACCATGGCAACCAGGCATATATTGCCGGCCTGGCCTCCTCGGCATATGCTTTGTATCTCTGTCTGCCTTACGTTAGGGTTAAGGTTTTACACTTTGACTTGCTTTCTAGTGCTGGCAGATTAGAAGAAATAGCACAAACTAACATGTTTCACACTCACTGACAAAGCTGCATAATTGTTTACTGTGAAAATAATTATTGCTGCTACTATAACTGCTACTAGCACAAAAAAATTAGGAGGTCCGGCCTCCCTTGCCTCTCTGATCAGGTGGCACTGCCCTACACTTTGATATGCAGCAGACGCAGGTCTTTCCAAACCTAATGACTGAGGCACATTATTCATGTCAAATAAACTATCACACTCTCTGTGTAACAGACATGGATAGCAAAAATCCACACTTCTGCGTCTGGGCAGAAAATCAGCCTCACAGAGGTTCTGTTGAGGCTGCTTCCGTCTCTGTGTTTTTCTGCAAAAGTTTGAGTTTGGTGTTGAGAATGATAACTTGAGACTTTTTGCACATGCCTCATGCTTTGACAGTCTTTCTTCTTAAAAAAGCTCTTTAGCAGGTTTCTTCCTGATGACAGAGTCTTTGGAATTTCGGAGAAACATTTTTGAAAGAAACATAAGATTACCACAAAGAATACCACAACATTTATAAAATTGTAAGTATAGTTCACGTTTTAACTGCGGATTGTAGTGTGAGGGATTACGAAGTACTCAGTGAACATTTTAAAAAGATGAATGGCATCAGTGACATATGCATATGGTTACCATGGCAACCAGGCATATATTGCCGGCCTGGCCTCCTCGGCATATGCTTTGTATCTCTGTCTGCCTTACGTTAGGGTTAAGGTTTTACACTTTGACTTGCTTTCCATATTCACTGCATGCAGGACAACTAACGTAATTAAACAGAGAACCGACTCGTGGAGATAACATCTTGGACCTACTGATAACAAACAGACCCGAACTTTTCGACTCTGTATGTACAGAACAGGGAATCAGTGATCATAAGGCCGTTGCAGCATCCCTGAATATGGAAGTTAATAGGAATATAAAAAAAGGGAGGAAGGTTTATCTGTTTAGCAAGAGTAATAGAAGGCAGATTTCAGACTACCTAACATGTTTCACTTCCACACATGGCCACATTCCATACAAATACTTTCACAGAAGACTTCCTGACACTTAAATCTATACTTGACGTTAGCAAATTTCTCTCGTTATAGGTACAGAAAGCTGGCTTAAGCCAGAGATAAATTCTGCCGAAATTTTTACAAAGGTACAGACGGTGTTTAGAAAGGATAGATTGCATGCAACCGGTGGTGGAGTGTTCGTCGCTGTTAGTAGTAGTTTATCCTGTAGTGAAGTAGAAGTGGATAGTTCCTGTGAATTATTATGGGTGGAGGTTACACTAAACAACCGAACTAGGTTAATAATTGGCTCCTTTTACCGACCTCCCGACTCAGCAGCATTAGTGGCAGAACAACTGAGAGAAAATTTGGAATACATTTCACATAAATTTTCTCAGCATGTTATAGTCTTAGGTGGAGATTTCAATTTACCAGATATAGACTGGGACACTCAGATGTTTAGGACGGGTGGTAGGGACAGAGCATCGAGTGACATTATACTGAGTGCACTATCCGAAAATTACCTCGAGCAATTAAACAGAGAACCGACTCGTGGAGATAACATCTTGGACCTACTGATAACAAACAGACCCGAACTTTTCGACTCTGTATGTACAGAACAGGGAATCAGTGATCATAAGGCCGTTGCAGCATCCCTGAATATGGAAGTTAATAGGAATATAAAAAAAGGGAGGAAGGTTTATCTGTTTAGCAAGAGTAATAGAAGGCAGATTTCAGACTACCTAACAGATCAAAACGAAAATTTCTGTTCCGACACTGACAATGTTGAGTGTTTATGGAAAAAGTTCAAGGCAATCGTAAAATGCGTTTTAGGCAGGTACGTGCCGAGTAAAACTGTGAGGGACGGGAAAAATCCACCGTGGTACAATAACAAAGTTAGGAAACTACTGCGAAAGCAAAGAGAGCTGCACTCCAAGTTTAAACGCAGCCAAAACCTCTCAGACAAACAGAAGCTAAACGATGTCAAAGTTAGCGTAAGGAGGGCTATGCGTGAAGCGTTCATTGAATTCGAAAGTAAAATTCTAAGTACCGACTTGACAGAAAATCCTAGGAAGTTCTGGTCTTACGTTAAATCAGTAAGTGGCTCGAAACAGCATATCCAGACACTATGGGATGATGATGGCATTGAAACAGAGGATGACACGCGTAAAGCTGAAATACTAAACACCTTTTTCCAAAGCTGTTTCACAGAGGAAGACCGCACTGCAGTTCCTTCTCTAAATCCTCGCACAAACGAAAAAATGGCTGACATCGAAATAAGTGTCCAAGGAATAGAAAAGCAACTGGAATCACTCAATAGAGGAAAGTCCACTGGACCTGACGGGATACCAATTCGATTCTACACTGAGTACGCGAAAGAACTTGCCCCCCTTCTAACAGCCGTGTACCGCAAGTCTCTAGAGGAACGGAGGGTTCCAAATGATTGGAAAAGAGCACAGATAGTCCCAGTCTTCAAGAAGGGTCGTCGAGCAGATGCGCAAAACTATAGACCTATATCTCTTACGTCGATCTCTTGTAGAATTTTAGAACATGTTTTTTGCTCGCGTATCATGTCATTTCTGGAAACCCAGAATCTACTATGTAGGAATCAACATGGATTCCGGAAACAGCGATCGTGTGAGACCCAACTCGCCTTATTTGTTCATGAGACCCAGAAAATATTAGATACAGGCTCCCAGGTAGATGCTATTTTTCTTGACTTCCGGAAGGCGTTCGATACAGTTCCGCACTGTCGCCTGATAAACAAAGTAAGAGCCTACGGAATATCAGACCAGCTGTGTGGCTGGATTGAAGAGTTTTTAGCAAACAGAACACAGCATGTTGTTATCAATGGAGAGACGTCTACAGACGTTAAAGTAACCTCTGGCGTGCCACAGGGGAGTGTTATGGGACCATTGCTTTTCACAATATATATAAATGACCTAGTAGATAGTGTCGGAAGTTCCATGCGGCTTTTCGCGGATGATGCTGTGGTATACAGAGAAGTTGCTGCATTAGAAAATTGTAGCGAAATACAGGAAGATCTGCAGCGGATAGGCACTTGGTGCAGGGAGTGGCAACTGACCCTTAACATAGACAAATGTAATGTATTGCGAATACATAGAAAGAAGGATCCTTTATTGTACGATTATATGATAGCGGGACAAACACTGGTAGCAGTTACTTCTGTAAAATATCTGGGAGTATGCGTACGGAACGATTTGAAGTGGAATGATCATATAAAATTAATTGTTGGTAAGGCGGGTACCAGGTTGAGATTCATTGGGAGAGTGCTTAGAAAATGTAGTCCATCAACAAAGGAGGTGGCTTACAAAACACTCGTTCGACCTATACTTGAGTATTGCTCATCAGTTTGGGATCCGTTCCAGGTCGGGTTGACGGAGGAGATAGAGAAGATCCAAAGAAGAGCGGCGCGTTTCGTCACCGGGTTATTTGGTAACCGTGATAGCGTTACGGAGATGTTTAATAAACTCAAGTGGCAGACTCTGCAAGAGAGGCGCTCTGCATCGCGGTGTAGCTTGCTCGCCAGGTTTCGAGAGGGTGCGTTTCTGGATGAGGTATCGAATATATTGCTTCCCCCTACTTATACCTCCCGAGGAGATCACGAATGTAAAATTAGAGAGATTAGAGCGCGCACGGAGGCTTTCAGACAGTCGTTCTTCCCGCGAACCATACGCGACTGGAACAGGAAAGGGAGGTAATGACAGTGGCACGTAAAGTGCCCTCCGCCACACACCGTTGGGTGGCTTGCGGAGTATCAATGTAGATGTAGATGTAGATGAAAACAAGTTATGTTATGGAATCAATTAAAGATAAAAATGTTGTGTTCTTCAGTCCAGAGACTGGTTTGATGCAGTTCTCCATGCTACTCTATCCTGTGCAAGCTTCTTCATCTCGATGTACCTACCGCAACCTACATCCTTCTGAATCTGCTTAGTGCATTCATCTCTTGGTCTCTACAATTTTTACCCTCCACACTGCCCTCCAATATTAAATTGGTGATCCCTTGATGCCTCAGAATATATCGTACCAACCGATCCCTTTTGCTATTCAAATTGTGCCACAAATTCCTCTTCTCCCCAATTCTATTCAGTACTTCCTCATTACTTATGTGATCTATCCATCTAATCTTAAGCATCCTTCTGTAGCACCACATTCCAAAAGCCTCTATTCTCTTCTTGTCTAAGCTATTTATTGTCCATGTTTCACTTCCACACATGGCCACATTCCATACAAATACTTTCACAGAAGACTTCCTGACACTTAAATCTATACTTGACGTTAGCAAATTTCTCTTCTTCAGAAACAGTTTCCTTGACACTGCCAGTCTACATTTTATATCCTCTCTACTTCAACCACCATGCTATTTTGCTCCTCAAATAGCAAAACTCATCTACTACTTTAAGTGTCTCATTTCCTAATCTCATTCCCTAAGCATCACCTGATTTAATTTAACTACATCCTTCTTTTGCTTTTGTTGATGTTCATCTTACATCATCCTTTCAAGACACTGTCCATTCCGCAAAGCTGCTCTTCCAGGTCCTTTGCTGTCTCTGACAGAATTACAATATTGTTGGCAAACCGCAAAGTTTTAATTTCTTCTCCGAGGATTTTAATTCCTACCCCAAATTTTTCTTTTGTTTCCTTTACTGCTTGCTCAATACATGGATTCAACCCTGTCTCACTCCCTTCCCAACCACTGCTTCCCTTTCATGACTCTCAACTCTTATGACTGCCATCTGGTTTCTGTACAAATTGTAAATAGCCTTTCGTTCCCTGTATTTGACCCCTGCCACCTTTAGAATTTGAAAGAGAGTATTCGAGTCAACATCGTTAAAAGCTTTCTTTAAGTCTGCAAATGCTTTAATCATAGGTTTGTCTTTCCTTAATCTATCTTCTAAGATAAATTGTAAGGTCAGTATTGCCTCATGTGTTTCAACATTTCTGTGGAATCCAAACTAATCTTCCCCGAGGTCAACTTCTTCCAGTTTTTCCATTCATCTGTAAAGAATTATTAAACTGATAGTTTGGTAATTTTCACACCTGTTAACACCTGCTTTCTTTGGGATTGGAATTATTATATTCTTCTTGAAGGCTGAGGGTATTTTGCCTGTCTTGCGAGGACTACTCAGGAGGACGTCGTTATCAGGAGAAACAAGACTGATGTTCTACGGATCGGAGTATGGTATGTCAGATACCTTAATCGGGCAGGTAGGTTAGAAAATTTAAAAAGGGAAACAAATAGGTTAAAGTTAGATATAGTGGGAATTAGTTAAGTTCGGTGGCAGGAGAAACAAGACTTCTGGTCAGGTGAATAGTGTTTTAAATACAAAATTAAATAGGGGTAATGCAGGAGTATGTTTAATAATGAATAAAAAATAGGAGTGCAGGTAAGCTACTATGAACAGTGTAGAGAATGCATTATTGTAGCCAAGATAGACACAAAGCCCATGCCTACCACGGTAGTACAAGTTTGTATGCCAACTAGCTCCACACATGACAAAATGTATGATGAGATAAAAGAAATCATTCAGATAGTGAGGGGAGATGAAAATTTAATAGTCATTGGGGACTGGAATTCGATAGTAGGAAAAGGAAAAGAAGGAAAAGTAGTGGGTGAATATGGAAAGGGGTAAGAATGAAATAGGAAGCCACCTGGTAGAATTTTGCACAGGGCATAAAAATGTTACAGTCAAAATAAAAGTGGGGCCAACTTATCGCTGTAGTGATCCATCCAAGATGTTCAGCCCTGTTCTAGGAAAAAGGGGAAACAATGTGCTGTGTTGCTGAACCATCAATAATTTCACCATACAGTATAGTGAATGAAGCAAAGAAGACTAATGTGAATAATTTACTATATAAACTTTTGGGTGATTAGAAGAGCAAAGGAGATTTAAGTTCCTTTGTTAACATCATCGATGCCTTTGCAATGGGAATTAGCAATGAGGAAGAAGTCAGCTTGTCAGTTTGTGATAGCTTGGAAGGAAGAAGAGGAGGATTGTACCAAATTTGATGAAAAACTGACAGGATAGCTATTCTGAAGATTCTATAAATTAAATTTTTTACCAGAAAATTTAGATTTCTTATTCACTACCTTGTTTAACAATAACAGGGACAAGCATTTAAATAATACATAACATCATCAAAGAATTATAGCAGAAGAACATTGTGTATTCAATATAAAATGGCTTATGTGAATATCTTTACTGTGACAAAATGGTTTTCAAAGTCAATTGGCAGCAGAAAGGACATTCTGAAAACACTATATATCAGAATTTTTTGTGAAAATTTGAATTTTATTCTGTAACATCAACAAAAATAAATGCTTAGTTATGTATTTAGCTCATTAACCAATTTTTTATTTATATATTTTACAAATTATTGAATCAAAGCACATCAAGTCCAACAATTTTCCTTAAATTTGAAGAACACAATTGCAAATTTATTTCACTTTTTGATGTTTTTATAAGTATGCCTTAAACACAGCTTCACTTTTTTAAAATTTGTGAAAAATTTTCCAGGTTAGGATCAATCAGTTTTTCACTTCTCCCATAAAACTTGGTTTTTCAGACATAACATGATTTGAAACAATACTCCTCAAATTAAACAGGTGGTATTTGCACTTTGCATAGATTTATGTGCACAAATATATAATAGCTGTGAAAGGCAACAGCAGTGTGTGCATTTACACTTTTTATACTTGTTAATATGTATCACCATTACGTGAACTGCGATAATCTACACTTGCCATTATTAGGACAAAACAACTACACAGAAAACAATGAAAATCTGCCAGTAAATAGAGAATGATTTTATTTCAAACTGTGCAGAGGGAATTTTTGTCCTAATTACGGCCTGGCTTCCGAGTCTCTTCAAAATTGACACACACCAAAAAATGTTCAAAAATTCCACTTTGTCTTAAATATTACAGTGTATGTTGCCTCCTTTTCAACTAAAATGTAGTGTACATAATCCAAATAAAATTAGACACTTCAATGATTTTGGCAAGGTACAACTCGCTGATGTTCATCATGCGATGTAATCAGAATATGAGCTCGAAATCAGGGGTCAATCATTATGAAATGGATAATAGTTTTTAGGGTCTATGCTATATAGCAACACCAAATGCTTTGGAGTGAAGGAATAGTGAAGCAGCATCACTGACTTTTTGGTTTAGTCTCTGACATCAATATCTGTTGATGTGTGTATCAAGTGATAGAATAAATCGCATGTGTATCAGTAGATGCTGAGCCGAGTAGATGCCCCAGCAGCAGTAGCAAAGCAGCTGTTGTCCAATACACAGCACAGTAATTTAGGTTTTCTTTCCACGTGCTTCTGCGAAGAAGTGAACTACACCTGTGTATTTTACTGTGTAAGATAGTAGTAGTGTGCAAATTATTGTACATTTTTGTTTTTGTGTAATCTTGGTCATTATGTAAGACAGCTTCCTAGGGTAATTTTCGTGCTGTAAGACTGCCACATCATGCCACTAAGTTTAAATGTCATGCTGGTACACAGCATATAGTATGGATCAGTGCATTCTAGTTTTCATCCTTATGTTGTGCAGTAGCTTTTGGGTAAGCAGAGTTTCTAGGAACAGGTAAAAGTAGAAACATCTACTTCAGTTTCTGTTTAAGAGTTTGGCATCTCAGGGCTGCAGAACAGGTTTTAGTGTTTCTTTATACTCCTCGTTATATTTTGCATACTCTGCCTCCTTAGTTGGGTGGTAATGTGCTTGCCTCCCATGCAAGTGGGCCTGGATTCAATTCCCGGTCGCACTGGAGATTTTCTCCACTCGTGGACTGGGTGTTGTGTTGTCTTCATCATCATTTCATCCTCATTACCGATGCACGAGTTGCCCAATGTGGCATTGAATGAAATAAGACTTGCACTTGGTGGCCGAACTTCCCTGAATTTGGGGCCTCCTGGCCAACGATGCCATATGATCATTTCATTTTTATTTTGCATACACTTCAAACTCAGTAGTGCCATTTGAGATCTTACATCTATTTTTACACACTACAGTATGGCTAGGGACTGTGCTTGTCATGAGCAGACACAAGGAAAATTGGCTGCTGTCCATAAACAGCTGGAAGCTGCATTGGCTACCATCGACACGCTGCTGGCTAATGCCCAAAGTTGCAGTGACATCAGGGCACTTGGTGCTGTTGGAATCCCCTAGTGACCCAGATGTCACTGCATCTTCTGATACATAGCATCTGACCAGTCTGTCCTCAATCAAGAGTGGGTGGCAGACAGTGGAGGGTTCGCATGTCACTGGCCAGAAGGCGAAAGAGGGAGCAGGTCACACACCAGGCTCCCTATGCCTTAGCAGCAGGTACAAGGTGCTACCCAGTGTTGATGATAACTCTGAGCCAGCATGGTATGTCTGTCCTGTTGGGCCAGCAGCCGATTTTCCTGCCCAGTCCATGCAAAGTGCAGAGGGTGAGTATGCTTGTCATTGGGAGCTCCAGTGTTAGGCAGGTGATAGAGCTCCTCGTGGAAACAGCAGGCATTGTGCATTCAGTATGTTTACAAGGGGTCTCGTCCGTGTTGTGGAAGAGAATCTTCCAGCAGCTATCAGGTGCACTGACTGCAACCGGCTGCATATAGTGGCACATGTTGGCATAAATGATGCCTGCTGCTTGGGTCATGAGGGCATCCTTGGCTTGTTTCAGTAGATGGCTGATTTGGTAAAGGCAACTGGCATAGCACTTGGGGTGCAGGCTAAGCTGTCTATTTGTAGCATTGTATCTAGGGCTAACCACTGTCTTCTGGTTTGGAGCGGAGTGGAAGATCTAAACCAGAGGCTTGTATGACTCTACAACAGTATCAGATGCAAATTTCTTGACCTCCGCTATTGGGTACAGAGTTTTAGGGTGTCCCTTAGACAGGTATGGTGCGCACTACATGCAGAAAGTAGCTACTAGGATAGAGGAGTATGTATGGGATGCACATGGGGCTTTTTTAGGATAGAGAAACCCTCCTTTGGGATGAAAGACAATTTGCCTGATAAATTAACAACAATTACTCAGAGAATGTTTGTTGTTATGGATCAGAGATAGAAAAGGTTAATGTGATTTTAGTAAACTGCAGGAGATCCAAGGAAAGGTCCCAAAATTAGGATTGCTTACTGAAGATTATAATGCACAGACAGTATTAAGAACAGGAAATTGGCTGAAAACAGATGTTAATGGGAATAAAATACTAAGTTCAGATTGGAATATTTATCATAAGGATAGTTTAGCTACCAATGGTGGTAGCATCTTTGTTGCAGAAAAGAATTCAATAACATTTAGTGACATTATCATGGATGAAAATTACTTTGAGCAGATATTTAAAGAACCAACTCGTGAGGATAATGTCTTCAGCCTCCTGGCAACAAACAGACCTGAACTTATCAAATCAATTAACATAGAGGAATATATCCGTGATCATAAGGCTGTGATGGCATCTATAACAATGGGTCTGACAAGGAATGTTAAGAAAGGCAGGAAGACATATTTGCTCAGCAAGGGTGACAGGATACAAATTTCAGAATACCTCAGCAGGCAGCATCAAATATCCATTAATGAGGACGAAGGTGTGGGAAACAAATTCAAAAAATTCAAAGGAGATGTGCAGTATGCCCTGGATAAGTAAGTTCCGAGTAAGGTCTTAATATGCCCTACATCTTAGGCATTCTTGTCTGTAGCCTTATTTGCTGCCCTCTTCTGATGAGTGTTGTCAAGATAGTTTTGGCAGCAGGCATTGCATTCGTGTTTGCTGGGCCAAGAGCAGAGACATTTTTTCTTTCTGTTGTGACAGCACTTCCGTTGTCACATGATGTCCGGGTTAGCTGGCAATCTTTTGCCTCTACCAGCTGCATCGTGTTGGCTCAAGTTAAGTAAAGTTGATCATTTGATACATGCCATGGTGGAGTGTTGCCAATTAACTCGGAACTATTAATCTATCCTATTTGGTGAATTCATTAAGCGCAAAAGGTTTAAGGCATTTTCTGCAAGCCCAGATTTCCTCCTCGCTATACCTGCTCTTTAACTACTCATTTAAACCTTGCACCCTTATTGCTACTTGTGGAGTGTTTTAAGTTTTAAGGCCTTTTTACTTATGAATATGATCTATTGAGCCTCCCTTTTATCCACAATCATTATCTAATTCCACTCATTGTAAAATTTGCCTCTTTGTTTTATGTTGGCTGTAATAGCCACCTGCTGTATTTCCCAGCTTACCTTGTATTTTGGGTAATTGTATATTTATTTAAGGGGTCATTGTCAACGTTTCTGCTGGAGTGTACCTGTTGGAAGTCACATTTTAATTGCATGTGCTCCCAGCTTATCTTGAATTTTGGCCAGTTGTATATTTATTTATGCAGCATTCTAAATGTTTTTGCTGGCGTGTATCGGCTGGGAGTCAAATTTAAATTGTATGTCTTCCCAGCTTTGCTTGTATTTTGGAGGATCAAGTATTTTATAGCTTAAGGGATTTTATTAAGGCTTATACGCTGTTAAGGGCTTTCCAACAGCCACAATCAGTGAGATCACTTGTTATCCTATCTGCATTTTGGATGGGTGTAATCCAGTTGTTATCCATGCTTGGGAATTGTTAGTACATTTAGTTGCAGTCATTTGTAATCCATTTTACCGATAAAATTCCATTTGTTGAATCTGTTTGCAGCCATGGCTAGTTGGTGTGACTTCTTACTTGTATTTGGCGACTTTGTACTTCTGGTTACAAACCCTGTTCTTAATGGTATAAATTGTTAAAGTTTGTTATTAATGAATTGAACCTGTTCAAGTTCTGTAAATTATTGTGAGCATTGCTATTCTTTTAACAATTTTTTTATTGCAATTATAATAGTGTTGTTAAGCAATAAACTGTATTCAATGAAACAACAAATGATGAAATGTGTGTGTCCACCTTCCATGTATTTTTCTTCAGATTATCCCAACCCTTGTTGTGAGGTATCAGAATCCAAGAAAGGAACAAAGCCTTACACAGGTTTGCATCAATGACACTAAAAGCGAGGAAGTGTTGCCACAGCCCCTTCTCATAATCCTCCCATTCATCGACCTCATTGTCATAATGGGGGAAGGGCAGCAGGTACACCAAAAGTGTTGTAGCCTGCATAATTAATGTGGCTTACAAGTTCATGATACCAACTGTAAGTGTCTGCAGCTGCTCAAGGAAGCATTGGAGCACTGGTTGCATGGACAGAAGAACCGAAGGAACAACCAAAGAGACTGCACACATGGAAGTGAACATCACATTCAGCACCAGTTGTATCATACTCTAAGACACAAAACGGCAGCATGGCCAAAGTGAACCAAAGGATCCTGATTTCAGCACTCTTTTTTGTTTCTTGAATATTAGAGTTTCCTCACACTGTCAATGCATACTACACATATGTTTCAAAGAGTCCATGGTATGCTGTGCACAGAAGCTGTTTGCATGTGTACTGCAATAGCTGCTTCATTAAGAATACAATGGAGCTGAGTTTCTTACAGGCAGAATGAATATGTCACTTCTATTTCAGCTCATTACCCACAGCAGTACCTAAGAATCTAGGGGATGCCACTTCTTCCAGCCTTGTTTCATCCACCCCTAAACTCATGTGCACTGCCTTCTCTTTGTTTCTGAACACTGCATACATATCTTTTTTAGGTTCATAACCAGTCCATTTTCCAAGAACTGTTGAGCCACTGTTCAGTATTGTCATGTCATCTAGGAACAATATTATCTTCTCTTTCTCTTCAACAGCTATATCATTAATGAACAGATTAAATAGCAGTGGCCCCATTATCAATCCCTGTGGCACTCCATATTTGATGTCTTCGATTTCTGGCTGCTACGTTTTCCATATGGATGCATATTGTTTCCTGTTGCATAAGTATGAGTCTCTCCACTCCCCTGCTTGCCCTCGAATGCCATAGTTTTCCAATTCTCATATCACTATTTCATGGTCAGTAGTGTCGAAAGCTTTGGAGAGATCTAGAAACGTTGCAGGTACAACTTTTTTTTCATGTAAGGACTGTGTAACATATTCTGTCGGACTGGCAATTGCTGATTCTGCATATTTACCATTTCTAAAACCATGCTGTGATGGTGCAAGAATGATAATCAACTAATCTATTATAAATACACATTTCCAGGATTTTTGAGAAGCCTGAAATCAGCGAAAGTGGCCTTTAGTTGTTGGGGTCATCCTGATCCCCTTTCTTGTACACGAGCACCACCTTGCTTATCTTCAATTTTTCAAGGAAAAATCCATGTTCGAAAGAGCTGTTTGCCATGTCCTACAATGATGGGACTATTTGCTCACTTACCAGCTCTATTATGTGATTGATATTTCATCACCACCAGCTGATTTCTTGGACTTCAGTTTCTGAACAGTTTTCCTCAGTTTGTCTTCTGTGACTGGTTTATGAACAGGATTCTGCTTGATTCTTTTGAGACCTTAGTAACCTTCTTTTTTTAACCATTTCTTTCTGATTTTTTAAGTTCTCTACACCATTTATATAGTTATCATTGAGTATTTTAGCTATTTCTGTACCATCTATTGTCTATTTTCATTGACCTGATCTTTGTTTAATCCACGTTTCTCACCGTGAATTGCACTCCAAGCCCCCCCTTTTTTTCAAAAAAGGTTCATTGTGGCGTTGTTAATTGCTCTTGTATTTGCCTTCTTTTATCATATTTCTATACTTATTTTTGTTATATTTTATAGTTTTCAGCTTTGCTGATCTATCTCAGAGCCTGCAGCTTTCTAAGCTGTTCTATATTTTCACTGGTAATCCATTTTCTATGCAGTTCTATCATTTCACTGGTAATCCACTGTGTTTGGTCCTGCAGCTTTTCTTCTCTCTCTACTTTGGGGAACACTACATCAAAATGGTATTCAATTGTTATAATAAATGAGTCATATTTTTCACCTACTTTCCGCACCTGTAAGGTTTCTTTCCAGGTTTCTCTACTTAATATTTTTCTAAAGATGTTAATATTTTGATCACTGATGTTCCTGATTTCTCTCATTGTTTGTTTTGATTCTGATACTGTGCCATTACTTCAGCAGAAACAGGGGAAGCGTTTAAGAGTGGAAAGGGTGGAGAGGAGACATTCAAACCCACCTGGTTCTGAGAAAAAAATTATAATGAACCACTTTGGGAATGGAGAGAGTTTCACGCAAAATGCTGACTTGTTTTACTCGAAAAAAAGAGACACAGATTACCATTCTGAGACGAATGCCAGAAACTATGAAGATGGTTTAGGAACGTTCTCAAAAAATTGCCAACAAATCTGCAATTGTTATAGATTAACTTCATATCACAATGCGATAAATCCAGTATCATGAAATCCGCTAAAAAAAAATGGAGAAAAGATTCTATTATTGAATGGATGGAAAGCAATAATGTAGAGCTTCCATCTAACGTTACACCATATGAAAAATTTACTAATGCTGGCCTACTGGAACACATGTGACCACACTTTAGGTCACAGGAATACCAATTGAAAAGTGTAGTGTGTTCGGTTGAGACGGAAATTGAACTTCATGGTTGCCTGTGGTGCACTGTGAATTCAACATCATTGAACTTATTTGGGCCTTTGTCAAGAACAAAGTAGCAAACGAGAACAAAAATTTTGAGATAAATGATAATTGACAGTTGTGTCACTCCTTTCTTGAAAGTGTTCTCCAAAGTGTCTGGAGGAATTCAGCGCATCAGGTGCAAAAACTTGAAATCAGAGGTGCACAAACAGCCCACTGTATTGGCATAACAGTAGAACTGTTGCTGATACAAAATCAAGGAACATGCACATTATGTCAGAAATCAGTAATTCCAACAACAAACTTACAGCTACATGGAATGTAGTAAAACAAGAATTAGTTCTTTTTTGGGAATTACACTAGTATTGCAATGAAACCAAACATGCATGCAGCAACATAGGAAATGGTAAACAATTTTCTTAAAAATATTACGGAGTGATTTCCTGCAAATGGCCTAACTTTCAGTTTCAAAAAGATACAACATATTTAGTTCTGCATACCTAGAGACACTCAGTCAGTGACAAGTGTAACATATGGTGATGAAATAATGATTAGTCTAGCAACTTCAAAAATTTTAGGTGTCCATACTGATGGGCATTTAAACTGGAAAAAAACAAAAAAAGCATCATTTTGGAACACCTAAAACAAATTAGTCCAGCCACATTTCTACTTTGAATCATTTCAAATCTTGGGGACAGACAAACCAGTTGGCATATTTTCATTCAGTAATGCCATGTGGAATAATGTTCTGGGGTAACTTAAATTTAAGAAAGTAAGTGTTCATAGCTCAAAAACACACTGTAAAAATAATATGTGATGTTCACCCACAATCATCTTGTGGACAATTGTTCAAGGACTGCTTCATAGTATTATTTACCCCCTCATGAAGCCTTTTTGTAAATAATCCATTGCAGTTCAAAAGAAGCAATGAAGTATGTAAGCAATTAAAGTATATTTTATTTCATTCATCATTCTTTACTGCAGAACTTATTTGAGCTAACTGATTTTTCATTTACTGTTAAAACATACAGTGCTGTATTGGAATTCCAGCTGCCAATCTTCACTGGTGAATAAACACTTATTGCACTTTACAACAGTGGCAGTGTGCTGATATGTCAACTATGTTCCACCACTGTCTCACATGGATTGCAGCTACTAACTCGACTGCTTTACAAACTCTTACTTGAAAAATATGGGGAGTGTTTATTAGCAACAGCATACAAGGTAATCAATTAAAGTTCAAGATTTACAACTATGCTTTCTCCACCACAATAGCTACAATGTTAAGCTCAATCACAGCATCTTGTGTTTTACATTATAGCAATGAAAAGTCCAATCAGAAAATAGCTAAAATCCATCTGCAAACACAAAAACATTCTATCTTTATACTATGCAAGTGAAATTTTCCCCCCAATTATGTTCTGCATGTTTTCTATTACCATGTATACTGCTCCTTTCTAAAATGTAATATCCATACACCAAATAAAAGTAGACATTTCCACAATTCTAGCAAGGTATAACACATCGATGTTCATCATGTGACGCACCATAATATCAGCTCAAAGTCAGGGGTCAATCATTATGAAATCAATATTACACATACACACTTTATTTCATTTTTATATATAATTCGCTCTTAATTCTAAATGTGGGAAAAAACTAACAAGTAAACAAACTCAATAATATTAATACATTGGAAAAAAGAAAAAAATAATATAACAACAGAAAGAAGATTTTGGGTGTTAGCAACAATGGCAGTTGAAAGATTATTTGGTTTACAGTGATTACATAAATAGTTATAAGCTTTATGCGTTGTTGTTGTTGTGGTCTTCAGTCCAGACACTGGTTTGATGCTGCTCACCATGCTACTCTATCCTGTACAAGCTTCTTCATCTCCAAGTATCCTACTGCAACCTACATCCTTCTGAATCTGCTTAGTGTATTCATCTTTTGGCCTCCCTCTACAACTTTTACCTTCCACACTGCCCTCCAATACTAAATTATTCATCCCTTGATGCCTCAGAACATGTCCAACCACCCGATCCTTTCTAGTCAAGTTGTGCCACAAATTTCTCTTCTCCCAATTCTGTTCAGTACCTCCTTATTAGTAACACGATCCGCCTATCGAATCTTCAGGATTCTTCTGTAGCACCACATTTAGAAAGCCTCTATTCTCTTCTTGTCTACACTGTTTATCATTCATGTCTCACTTCCATAAACTCCATACAAATACTTTCAGAAAAGACTTCCTGACACTTAAACCTATATTCGATGTTAACAAATTTCTCTTCTTCAGAAAAGCTTTCCTTGCCATTGCCAGTCTACATTTTATAACCTCTCGGCTTCGACCATCATCAGTTATTTTGCTCCCCAAATATCAGATCTCATCTACTACTTTAAGTGTCTCATTTCCTAATCTAATTCCCTCAGCACCACCTGATTTAATTCAACTACATTCCATTATCCTAATTTTACCTTTGTTGATATTCATCTTATATCCTCCTTTCAAGACACTGTCCATTACATTAAGCTGCTCTTCCAGGTCCTTTGCAATGCCATCAGTAAACCTCAAAGTTTGTATTTCTTCTACGTGGATTTTAATCCCTACCCCAAATTTTTCTTTTGTTTCCTTTACTGCTTGCTCAGTATATAGATTGAATAATGTCGGGGATAGGCTACAACTCTGTCTCCCTCCTTTCCCAACCACTTTCATGTCCCTCGACTCTTATTACTGCCATCTGTTTTCTGTACAAATGGTAAATAGCTTTTTGCTCCCTGTATTTGACTCATGCCACCTTCAGAATTTGAAAGAGAGTATTCCAGTCATCACTGTCAAAAGCTTTCTCTAAGTCTACAAATGCTAGACACGTAGGTTTGCCTTTCCTTAATCCATCTTCGAAGATAAGTCATAGGGTCAGTATTGCTCCTGTGTACCAACATTTGTATGGAATCAAAACCGATCTTCCCCAATGTCGGCTTCTGCCAGTTTTTCCATTCATCTGTAAAGAATTCGTGTTAGTATTTTGCAGCCGTGACTTATTAAACTGATAGTTTGGTAATTTTCACACCTGTCAACACCTGCTCTCTTTGGGATTGGAATTATAATATTCTTCTTGAAGTCTGAGGGAATTTCACCTGCCTCATACATCTTGCTCGCCAGATGGTAGAGTCTTCTCATGGCTGGCTCTCCCAAGGCTATCAGTAGTTCTCATGGAATGTTGTCTACTCCAGGGACCTTGTTTCGACTTAGATCTTTCAGTGGTCTGTCAAAGTTGTTCTGCAGTAACATATCTCCCATTTCATCTTCATCTACATCCTCTCCCATTTCCATAATATTGCCCTCTAGTACATCAAGTATCACATCTCCCATTTCATCTTCATCTATGTCCTCTTCCATTTCCATAACATTGCCCTCAAGTACATCGCCCTTGTATAGGCCCTCTATATACTCCTTCCATCTTTCTGCCTTCCCTTCTTTGCTTAGAACTGGTTTTCTATCTGAGTCTTAATATTCATACAGGTGGTTCTCTTTTTTCCAAAGGTCTCTCTAATTTTCCTGTAGGCAGTATCTAGTGATATATGACTCTACATCCTTACATTTGTCCTCTAGCCATCCCTGCTTAGCCATTTTGCACATCCTATCGATCTCATTTTTGAGATGTTTGTATTCCTGTTTGTCTGCTTCATTTAATGCATTTTTATATTTTCTCCTTTCATCAATTAAATTCAATACCTCTTCTGTTACCCACAGATTTCTACTAGCTCTCATCTTTTTACCAACTTGATCCTCTGCTGCCTTCACTGTTTCATCTCTCAAAGCTACTCATTCTTCTTCTACTGTATTTTTTTCCCCTCGTTCTTGTCAACTGTTCCCTAATGTTATCTCTGAAATTCTCTACGACCTCTTGTTCTTTCAGTTTATCCAGGTCTCATTCCTTAAATTCCCACCTTTTTGCAGTTTATTCAGTTTTAATCTACAGTTCATAACCAATAGATTGTGGTCAGAGTCTACATCTGCTCCTGGAAATGTCTTACAATTTAAAACCTGGTTCCTAAATCTCTGTCTTACCATTATATAATCTATCTGAAACCTCCCAGTAGCTCTAGGCCTCTTCCACGTATACAACCTTCATTCATGATTCTTAAACCAAGTGTTAGGTATGATTAAGCTACACTCTTCCTTTTCCTACTATCGAATTTCAGTCCCCCATGAATACTAAATTTTCGTCTCCCTTCACTGTCTGAATAATTTCTTTTATCTCATCATACATTTCTTCAATCTCTTCATCACCTGTGGAGCTAGTTGGCATATAAACTTGTACTACTGTGGTAGGCGTGGGCCTTGTGCCTATCTTTGCTACAATAATGCGTTCACAATGCTGTTTGTAGTAGTTTACCCACATTCCTATTTTCCTATTCATTATTAAACCTACTCCTGCATTATCCTTATTTGAGTTTGTATTTATAACCCTATATTCACCTGACCAGAAATCTCGTTCCTCCTGCCACCGAACTTCACTAATTATCACTATATCTAACTTTAACCTATCCATTTCCCTTTTTAAATTTTCTAACCTACCAGCCCTATTAAGGGATCTGACATTCCATGCTCCGATCTGTAGAATGCCAGTTTTGTTTCTCCTGTTAATGATATCCTCATGAGTAGTCCCCACCTAGAGATCCGAATGGGGCACTATTTTACCTCTGGAATATTTTACCCAAGAGGACGCCATCATCGTTTAACCATACAGGAAAGCTGTATGCCCTCAGAAAAAATTATGGCTGTAGTTTCCCCTTCCTTTCAGCCATTCACAGTACCAGCACAGGAAGGCCGTTTTGGTTAATGTCACAAGGCCAGATTATTCAATCATCCAGACTGTTGCCCCTGCAACTACTGAAAAGGCTGCTGCCCCTCTTCAACAGATACCCCTCCATTGTGGTTGCACCTATGGTACTGCTATCTGTATGGCTGAGGCACACAAGCCTCCCCACCAACAACAAGGTCCATGGTTCTCAGTCTGTGTATTATAGTCTAACATTTGTGGGTATTACAGGGATAAATCTTAGTTTCACAAAAATATCAAAATAAATGTTCTAAACAAAAACATGGATTAGTCATTCTTGCAGAAGGATCAAAAGAAGAGTTTAAATCCAGTGGTTTTGTTACTAGCTGTTTTTGCTTCATGTTACAAGTAACACAATGTGCTAATTGTCACAGGACAGCCATGTTTCTGCAGGTTTTATGTCTTGTGGCATGGTGCAGCTTGGTTGTTGGCTGTTGTCTTTATGTCTGTGGTTTGTCAGTCATTTTCTTCGATGTCCCTTTTCATCAGATGAGGTGGAATATTTTTGTTCTGGGTCAGCTGAGTCAGTTCTCCTGCTGTGGCTATGAATGCAGCAGCAGTTAGGGAAATGACTGTATGGGGTGGGGATATATGTATTTAAGTTTGTGTTTTAAATATGTCTGCTTGTATCTGTATGTGTGGATGGATATGTGCGTGTGTGTGAGTATATACCTGTCCTTTTTTCCCCCTAAGGTAAGTCTTTCCGCTCCCGGGATTGGAATGACTCCTTACCCTCTCCCTTAAAACCCACTTCCTTTCGTCTTCCCCTCTCCTTCCCTCTTTCCTGATGAGGCAACAGTTTGTTGCAAAAGCTTGAATTTTGTGTGTATGTTTGTGTTTGTTTGTGTGTCTTAGAAGTAGCGCTTTTGTTCGGTAAGTCACCTCATCTTTGTTTTTATATATAATTTTTCCCACGTGGAATGTTTCCTTCCATTATATTAAGTTTGTGTTTGGGCGTACATCTCGATCTGGCTTTTCATATCGGGTCTGTTCTTGAGAATGTGTCATCCATATCAGGCACGAATATTCTATAGTCTCATAATTACACAGTCCGGTGATGTCAGCAGTTGTGTGCTTGTCGTACGCAACAGGTGTTGTACGACACTCCTCTGAAGCGAATAATCACTCTAATTTTCGCCTAGTGATTGGCACCACCCTTTATTCCATCACTGGTCCGATGAATGTTTTGCTTGTGTGTGATAACTGTTTTGTTTGGTGCACTGATGCTGCATCTGTGAAAGTGTCCTTGAAGTAGTCTTAGAAGTAGTTGCCTTTTCCTGGCTTTGTCGATGGTTTGAATGTTGTGCGTTTTCCAGCTGAGATACCTGTTGCGATGTATTCCTATGCATTTTTTCATGCCTATTTTCCTAGGTTCGATATACCAGAGCTGGAGTTGTGTGTGCCTTTCATTGGTACCTTTCAAGCTTGGCATTTTTCTGTGTCTGTGTCTTGTGTGGTTTCATTTTAATTCTCCAGTAGCTCCTACAGCTGTTGAATGCAGTCACATAGTGGCTGGTTTGTTTTGTATAGAATTTGTGGAGGTGACCGAATACCTGTAGGTGTGTCATCTGCATACATAGCTACATTTTCATTGGTTTGTTCTGTCTCGGGGACATCAGTCCGGTATAATGTGTATAGCATTTGCCTGAGCAGTGAAGTCAGAAGAGGTGGTGGTGTTTACATGTACTCTACATCATCTGTCCCTGGTGTCGTTTACTTGCCCCCTGCATTGTCTATCCTTAAGCAGGAAGCTTGATAGTCTGTTTTTGTCAGTATGCCTATGTCCATCAGTTTGTATGAGTCTTCCATACCAGATTTTATCGAATACCCTCTCTATATCCATGGTCAGAGTGCAGATTCCTATGTTTATGGTTTTGGTGACGTCTGATGTATGTCATACAGTGAGTATATAGTCGAACTGTTTTTCCCAAACCATGGGAGAATGTTGATTTTTGTTAATCTATCTGTGACTATTCACCCAAAGGTCTTTCTGATTAGGTCTAGGAGGGAGATGGGTGTGCAGGATTTAGGATCAGTGGGGGCTTTGGCATCATGATTATCTTTGTCTGTTTCCATGTGGCTGATACGATTTCTTTCATCAGGTAGTAATTAAAGATTGTGAGGAATATAGTAATGAGTGCATTTTGTGGGGCTCTTCTTAGTGGAGTCTAGTGATGTCATTTCCCACAAGTGGTGGTGCTGAATTGCATCCTGTGGTAATGGCATCCAGCACTTCATCTGGGTTGATGTCATTGCTGCGTATATCTGTTTCCGTTGTGACTGTTGGGATATTTAATATCGCAGGGAGTTGTCTGGCAGGGTGGTAAAAAGCATCATCAAACGTTGGTCTTGGAAAAGGAATGGACAAGTTCAAGCACATTACAGAGAACTTCGGCTTTTTGTTGGTCATCTACGGTTGGATAGTTATTTATTGTCCAGCACAAGTCGAATTTGGTTGTTTGGCCAGTGGGTTTCTGGATTTTTTTCAAAAAATTTCAACCTTTTTGGCAGTCCAGACTTTGGCTGTGTAATCCCCATCTTTGCCTGTCATCTGAAATGATTCTTTTAAGCTGAGCGTTCAGCCTGTTCCACACTGGTTTGAGGTCTGCATTGCTTGTTGTTTTGATCTCTCTGTAGATCTGTCATTTAAATTGGATCAGTCCTGCGATATTGTTGGACAGTAATTTTTAATTGTTTTTGTGGGAATTGACACAGCCGTGGCTGTCGGTAGTGTCTCTTGTAGTCTGTCATTTATTGTCTCTAGGTCTTAGTACACTTTAAAAGTTATGGGAAACTGAAGCTGTGTTTTTATTGCACCTTCACAGATGCTACAGTCAGACATTCCATAATGTATTCTGGCATGTTCTGTCAATCAAGAGGCTGGTCCTGCTGTTACCAATGTTGAGAATAGTACTGGTAAGTGGTCACTTGTGATGCTACCACCCAGTGGATGTACTAGTCACGGAGCGAGTGATCCTGGTGGCCATCGAAGGTAGGTGAAGAAAGATTTAGTCGGCAGGTGTATTCAATTGCAAGGAAGTCATGCAGTTGTCATCCACTGTCGCTGGATGGTCATATTGTCTAGTAGACTATGTCTGGTGTAGAAGTAGCCCATTATGATAAACTGTAATGTAAGAAGTAGGATGGCACGCCTGACAGTGCAGTAACATAGATACAGGCTATGGGTAGTCTTCGTCTTCTGGGATGTTCAGTATTAGATAATCTCGTTTTGAAATTGCTGGGGAAGGGGGTCTCTGTAGTTGGTAGATCTCTACAGGTGAACAGGGTGACCCTACCTCTGACATCACGTGTGTGTGTGTGTGTGTGTGTATGTGTGTGTGTGTGTGTGTGTGTGTGTGTGTGTGGGCGCGCGCACGCGTGCGTGTCCCTTCGCCATTCCCGTGGCGCACCCGACATGTTTTAGCGCGGCCCTTGGCTTTTCCTATAGCACTAAGGATGTGTTGACGCATACCATGCCACCGGCCTTTCAACCGCTAGGGACGAGTTTAGGCGCGCTGAGTCACAGCTACCTGTGCACGATGGACGTGTAAACACGCAGAGCTGTCTTTCTGCCCTGCTCTTCCAGCAACTGCTCAGTGGTCTGACTGTATAGTTCAAGAGTGTGTTTATGTTTTTTGCTGTGTTCTCTCTTTGGAGAATTCGACTTCACTTCCTGTGTTTTCATCAGTTTTCTTGTTTTCTACAGGAGAAATGTCACATCGCCATTGTTGCCCAGATAGCAGTGATGAGCCTTCAACAGAATCTCGAAGCTGTAGTCCTCAGCCCTTTATATCAGAGGGCAGAGCAAGAATTACAGGCAGCCGTTCCTCAGAATCTGATGAATCAGAAAGTGACAGTGAAATGGTTCAGAAGAGAGTGCGCTTAGGTGACATGTTTGACTGGAAAGAAACCGATTTTCAGCTGTTAAGCCATTACTTTGATGACTCGAGTTCAGGACACAAATGTCAACTAGATACTGACCCAAGTATTCTTTCATTTTTTGTGATATTTATGTCTGAAGAACTGTTGCAATTTATTGCAGACGAAACAAATCGTTTTTACGTTTACACCAGAATCTGTGAATTCTCGACTGTCAAAGAGGAAAGACACTGGATTTGAGGAAATGTATTGTTTTGTTGCTATTTGCCTTCTAATGGTGCAAGGTAAGAAGTTAAGTGATTATTGGTCCGGAGATACACTTTTGAACACACCAGTTTTCAGCAAAATTAAGTTCGGAGACCATTTTTGTCTACATCTGAGAATGTTACACTTCAGTGATAAATGTGCAAGTACTGGAGGTGACAGTCTATTTAAAATTAGGATAATGGTTGACAAGATTTGTAAGATGTTTCATAATTCATTTTGCCCACACCACAAGCTTTGTATAGATGAAAGTCTCTTGCTGTTCAAAGGACGATTATCTTTTAAGCAATTTATTACAACCAAGTGAAGTAGATTTGGAATAAAGACATTAGTACAGTGTGACAGTCAAAGCGGGTACATTTTGGATTTTATTGTATATACAGGTGCAACAACAGAAATTGGGTTCCACAATTTAGGAAAAAGTGGCGATGCAGTGGCAACTCTTATGGGACCATATTTGGAACAGGATCGTATTCTACATGTCGATAATTGGTACTCCAGCCTGGACCTGTTCCTTTGGCTTCACAACCATGGAACAGCCATATTTGGCACTGCTCGTAAGAATAAGCACAACATGCCAAAACTGCAGAAGGAATTAAAACAAGGAGAGACTGAGTTTAAGTCCACTGACAAGATCCTTGCTATCAAGTGGTGCGATAAGAGACAGGTGTGAATGTTGACCACAAGTCACACAAAACAAATGGTTGAAACAGAGAATACTGACAGAAATACCGGCAAAAAAATAAAGAAACTGCAATGTATTGTAGATTACAATTCGAGTATGGGTGCAATTGACCGTTGTGACATGTTACTGAGCTCAGTGGGATCAGTAAGACGGCGAAATGGTACAATTCTGGATTTGTGCATTCTAAATGCTCATGCTCTCCACCGGTCGATAACAGGGTGAAAAATGGCACTCGCAGAGTTTTTTACCTTTCTCTTGTAAGGGAGATTGTAGAAAAATATGCTACAGTACGAAAGAAAGCTGGCAGGGGAAGGCGCTATGATGATGAAAATCCTCTGCGATTCACAGGGGACATTTTCCAGCTGTTATTGTGAGTGAACATTTGCAGAAAAGTGCGCTAATGTGCAGATGCAAAATTTGCATCAAACAGAAAGTGCACCGGGAAACCAGATACCAATTCAAAACTTGCAACGTTCCATTATGTTTGAGACTTATCATACAAAGAAGTATTACTAATCATTGAGAACTAAATCTGAGAAAATGAATTACAAATAAAAAAGGGCAAAAAAATAAAAAATAAAAACATAAATCTATTTTTAACTTCACCAGTGCCAGTCCAAAGCCCTGATCGAAAAGGAGGATGGGAAATAGCTGCAACAGGTGTAAAATTAATTTAAACAATTCCCAAATTCTTCATATGTAGCAGTTTGCTGGGAAATGAACGGACTTTGTGATGGAGTTGGCGCAATATCTGTACCGTGGCAAATGTAATTACGCCGAGAACACTGCGCCAGTATAACAAAACCCATATATTAATCTACAACTCTGTTCTCAGTGCAATTTTGCTTGCTACTTTGCCTCTCTTGTTAGCCAGTTTTGGAAATTAAGCTCACTGTTGTGGGGATGGTTGGGGGCTTAAAATTGATTGTTCGAATGAGACTGGCTTTAAAGCATTAAGAGAAAACAGTATTTGTAAAAGAAGTATCGAATATAGCCTACTTTCATCTTTTCATAAAAATCAACCTCTTTATGACTAATTTGTAGAATATTGGAAAATAGTAGCGGAATAAAAATTTTTAGTCCATAGCAATCTACTCCAAATATCATTTTTATCATGCGTTCACTGTAATAGATATACGAATCCGAAGTTTACATTGTTTCCTGGCCTGATTTTCGCACCCAACTTTCATTCCTATTATACAGCTTTGATTGTTTTATAGAGCATAGTTTAACAAAATCAGAATGAAAATACTGCATTTTTGACATTTTTACAAAATCTTCAATTTTGCACTTAATTAATTCAATACTGGAAAGTGCTACGGAACTGAAACTTTGTATTTAAGGGAATTGTGTTGTTAGGTTACTACATGCCAAGTTTAACGTTCGTTGTGGCATTATCCAGGAGATGCAAAAAGCCAAACTTCAAAATTTTTTCGGGCGGCCTTTTTTTTTTTTTTGCTGATTTTTTACCTACACTGTTCTGGCTCAATATGGCCCGTAAAATTCTCTTCATTATTATTATTAAGAGAACACGTAAAGTTGTACAAGATGGCCAAATTTGATTTCTTTACAAAAACTATTGCCCCGGATATTACAGCTCAAAGTCGCCTAAAATTCACGCTGGCTCTGCTCGAGTCGTAATCAGCCCAGAAGTATTCAAGCACAGGGCAGGTTGGGCAGCGCGGGCTGCTCTGGTCTCGGCAGTAGCTCCAAGAGACAGACAGGCACTTAGTGCAGGTAGCCAGATTAAGCTACAGGCCACGGCACCTCAGTGCACCAAGCAGGTTGAGCACCTGCAGCAGTCAAAGGGTTAAGGGCCTTTGATTCACCATCGTGGCTTGGAAGTAGTCTGGGGTCAGACAGTGACTGACTAGTTCAGAACTGCTTCATCAAGGGTTTTTTACCATCTTACTGTTGGTGCTATAGGATTGGTGATTTTTAGAGGGAGGCTTGAAGAACTGTCGAAGGGAGTATTTTGAGCCTGCTGGGGCAGGCGTATAATGGGAAATGTGAGCTCCTTGGCAGTTAAGAAACTTTGGTTTCTCTTGAAACTTGTTGCACTTGGTGAAGTCCTGAATGCTGCTACACATTAACAAGTTTGGTTTGTACTGGTGCAATTTTCTGCTCTGTGCTCAAAGCTCAAGCATTTACTGCATTGGGCAGGTTGAGAGGTTGGTGGGTTGGTAGGGGATTCATTTTGTATAGCTTGCCAGATGTGTGTATTCCATCAAGCAGAAGTCTGTCAGAGTCTTCTTTTGAATGGGTTACGAGTTTCATCTTCATCATTGGAGCACTGTTTTGTTTTGCCACAAGGACTCATACCGTGATGACATATTTTTTTAAAGCAACTCGAGCATCTCATTTACCCTACAGCTTACATCGATTCCTTTGGTGACAACTCATAAACTGGTCCTGCTTGGTTTGGGAGAGGCTCGAGGGTAGGGGGTGGGGATTTTTTTGTTTCTGTAACTGTGATGGTGGTCATTTTTGGTTCTTAAGATCTTTTGAATGTGTAGCGACTCACTTTACCAGTTGGTTTTGAACAGTGCCAATCCCCTGTTCCCTTTAAGTAGATGGAGGGCTTAAATGTGGAGTTCCATCTATAAGTGAGTTCGATTGCTTGGACTTGCCTGTGTGTTTGTGTTGGTCTACGTCCTTGGGTGTATTTTCTATGCCATTGGTAACAATGTCTCTGAAACCTCCCTGTGAACTTTTTGTTGATGTCACACTGCTGGAGTGTGAGCGTACTGAGATGTGACCTGGAGAATAGGAATCTTCTGAGCTCTGTTTCCTCCTGGAGAGCATAGGCTGGTGTTGTCTGTGATGTTTGAGATTGAGATCCCTGGTGTGAAGTGTGGTATGTATGGTGGCACTCAGGAGATCAGAGTCTCCCTCATATTCTTAATCAGGGGGTTCCACATGTGAAGGTATCAGTACCAGTACGAACATTCAGTTTAATCTAGTTGCAGGTGGTTGACAGAGCAGCACCAGCCCTGGTGCGGAAAAGACTTACGCCCCCTTGACCCCACACTTTTTTTTTGTACACATGTTGCACTCTATAGTTTTTCCTTAGAAGTGCTGGTCCAGTAATTTTAATAAAACCATGTGCATGATTTTACTGCCCATTTTACACTGTAGTTTCTGGCCAGTGAAAACAGACACTCATCCACAGGTTGGACAGCTGCCATTGGATGAGGGATTTGTTTATTTTTTTATGCTTGAACAGTCAACCTCCTCCTGTGTTAACACAAAATGTATGCTCATTATAGGAAAGGTTTATTTCTCTTTCAAGTCAATTATTCTAGCTCACAGAATACAGCGTACAGCTGTTGGCTACAACAGCATTCCTTTTATTAATAAAATCTCTGCATTTCTTTCTTTTATTGCTAGTTTATGCCTAAAGGCAAGTCTACATGCAATTATCTGTCTGCACACAAAACATCTGTGCAGAAGGATTGTTGTGTGTGGACAGGAGATTTGCACAGATAAAAGGTGCACAAACCTGGAAGTTGGAGTTTTGAGCAAAAGTGCTCTAGTGTGAGGGCGTCAACCATGTCTGTGCAGACAGA
This sequence comes from Schistocerca serialis cubense, assembly GCF_023864345.2. NCBI lineage: Eukaryota > Metazoa > Arthropoda > Insecta > Orthoptera > Acrididae > Schistocerca > Schistocerca serialis. The sequence continues at coordinate 284,212,713 of NC_064639.1, forward strand.
TCGTAGCGTATGTATAAATCACTACAAATATGGCAAAAAAGAAAGCACATCACAACAACCCAGCTTTTTAATCAGTCTAGTGTTTCTAGCCTGTGTGCGCAGTGAATTTTAAAAAGGCAGGTGCAGCTCAGTGTTCTAGAGTTTGCTGCTGAGTTTATTGAAGGGTATAGGAGTCATATGTATGTGTAAATTAAGAGAGAAAAATACAGAAGTTGATATAAGAAGGCAGCTGCTTATAATTCTTTAATAGAGAAATTACAAGTGGTTGACTCTAAGGCAAGCAGGGAAATAATAATAATAATAATAATAATAATAATAATAATAAAATCATTGCAAATCATAAAATCATTGCAGTCAGTTTACAGCAGAGAGCTAAGCAAAGTAATGAAATCTCTTCAATTTGGGGCCAGAGATGATGAAATATACAAGCCAGTTTTGTGTTATTTTGACATCCTCTGCTTTCAGGCAGGGAACTGGACATCATGACTCAGAAATAGCTAAACTACAGCTCATTGGCAAACCTGAGATTCAAACAAGTTTAAAACTGTGAAAATATTATCTGTAACTTGTCAGAATTTATATATTACAGAAATGAAGTACTTTATTTGCATTCATGAAATCCTTCTTCAGGACAGAGTAAACAGCTTCACACATGTTAAATATGATTTCACTAAATGCTTGCTTCAAAATTGCAGTAGAAAATTCTACATCTTTGTAGCTTCTTTCTGCTCCCAGGAATCTTAATGTAACTGTCAGCCACTCAAATGGAGAACACAAGATATAACAGAATGTCTAAATAAATGAAATGAACTTTGACGTTGCAAGATCATAGTCGCTAACTGCTGAAATTTCTTTTTTAGATTGACAGATGGTGGGCTAGGAGTAGATTGGAACTTGTGTTGCATGAACATGCCAGACTTGCAGTGAATTATTGCATGCACAGACATATCATTGCATAGGGACGGGCCTTAAGGTGCAAATGCTCACTTCTTCAAGAGTCAATCTTTCTGCTAACTTTCCTAAGACTTTTGCACTTATTCATTAATAGAATAATTACAGTGGTTATATCAGAGATAATAAATAAGGGAACAGATGTGGAAAGATGCAATTCCCCTATTTTCTTAACTTCTCGCACATAATTTGTTTCATCCAAAATACTCAATTTATGCACTGTCTGCCATTTAAGGTTTCAATTTTGCTACAATTTTGCTGTAAAGAACTTGAATACACAGATGGACAAGAATCAGACAACATATAAGATAGACAAGCAATAAAAGTAAATAATGTACTGTTACGTAGATGGCACTTCTGTAGTCAGGTACCAGTGGCACAAAGTTTGGTGCAGTAAGCTGAGAAATGGAGACTAAGCAAAAAGAAATGGAAAATAAAGGAAAACAATTAAAAAATACGTTACAGCCATGAGAAATCAACCAAACTGAAATAAGTTTGGCAATTATGTCACATGTTAACAAATATCACTCCTGATTCAGGTTTCATTCTCAGTGTACTCATGAGATCAGTGAAGTTGTGCTCGATTTCTGTAGCTGTTGGCACAAAAGAGTGTGGGAGGGGGGTTGGGGGTTACAATTTAACAACTGTCAACATTACGAGCTTTAGAGATGGGTCTGTAACTTGGATTCAACAAAAATGGAGGATGAATGAGCCATGTACATCACTATAAAGTGCATGGCATGGTTTTTTTTTTGTTTACTACTATCTGCATAAACAAGTCTAAATTGCAATAAATTGTTGATGGAGAGAGTGCAGGCAGCCATGAATACTTTAAAGAAGCTTTATTTTACTGCCAATGTCAGTTATGGAGTATCATGCCCACCTTAAAATCTCTACATTTGTTTTACTGGCAGCATTAGAATGACCAGCAGGATGGCATTTGGTATTGTTCTCCATTACAATACTTGATCAGTTAGTGGCACTTTACACACTGTGTGGATACCTTGTAGAATATATCAAAATATACTTATGTGATTAGAACTGAAAACACACAAAGTTAAGATGGCATGATAGCCCAAAAAAGTCATAACAGTAAAATAAAACTCCTTAACAGCATCTGTGAGTAGCTGCATTCTCCGTCAACACTACTTAATTGAATATAACTACAATGTTCAATAAGATCAAGCACTGATACATTATTTTACAATTAATTGTCTGTCACTGCCGACAAGTTTCCTGGGAATGGCATGTTGTTAGTTGAAAAATAACACTATAACTACAAAAGCTACTAATGATTACATGTTTTTACTGCAATCTTAAGAACAATATGACATCTGGAAATAATAGCACAAAATAAAATTCCTGTTTTTAAGAATTCACACTTTATTTATACTATTAAAACATGTAAGGAGCTGTGTCTGTAAAGGACATCAAGTATCATCAAAGAAAGACAAATTTCAATACTTTGATAATTCATGATTTGGTACTAGCACAAGTTCTCTTCATGAAGATTTTTGACTATTAATCTTTGATAACGTGTGTTGCAGACAAATAAAAAATTCCAAATTATGTCTATTATCTTAGAAAGGTATTATACAAAATTGCACTGTGATATGGTTATAAAAATGTAAAATTAGATCTCTTTCTATTTATATATACATCAATATCACACACCATAATTTATCTACATATATACAAGAAAGCATTTATATAAATAAAATAGAAATATTAAAGAAGTTGTGGGGCAGGATTTCACAGTTACTTAGGCAACTATAACATGTCCAAGAACAAAGACTAATCTTTTTTATGACTTTCCACTCTCTAGTAAATCTTTGGCTTCATTTATTTTAGCTGCTATAAGCGGAGAACCACCACGATCTGGATGATTTAAAGCCATAATTCTCTTGTGAGCTTCCTGAAAATAATACGTCCAGAATTTTATTTTACACATCAATGAAGAGTGACAAAAGGAGTATTACATATGTGGTACACACACTTTATATGCAAGTACATAAAATACATATCAGTCCCAGTACTCAGTGTTCATAGCTTCAGGATCTTCTCATAATGTTGGGCAATATGGTAAACAATAATCCACTGTTACAAGAAGTGTTATCCTCACACTACTACAGTGGCCTGGTTGTAGTCTGATGACTCTCTCAACCATTACAGATCAATATATTAATGAAAAGTCCTTGATGGACTATAAATACACTACCTACAAACATTATGAAGTATCCAGAACACATGCTGGGATGCCAACGTAACATCGTACACATAAACACTTCATTATCGAGCATGTAAATTATTAGAGTTGTGATTCTCTGTGATAGTAGAATGGCCACCAGAGTTTATTACAGTTGCTCATGTTTAGTGTTGTTACCATATCTGGCAGTGCGTAAAAAAGGGGGGGGGGTGAAAAGTGTCTGATGTTGAGTGATCACAGGAAGGGCAATGAGATGTCTCATACGTGGACGAGAATGCCACCTGTCAGTGTTTGAAAGGGGCCTCATGATGGGGCACCATATAGCTGGCTGGTCAAATCATACAATATCCAGAGCTGTGGGGGATTCAGATGAGACAGTTGTCCAATGTTGGACTGTACGTAATGTGAGGACAGGCACACTCGTAATCAAGGTTCTGGTTGACTATGTCTGATCACTACCTATTGCCATATTCTGCACCCATGTTTCCTTCTATTGTTCGCATGGTACCCCACTTGTTTAAATTTTATTAGTTTCTCTTTTTCTTTACACTGAAAGAATTGTTTATCGAGTTCCACAAGTTCAAAACTGAATCTTTCTTTCTTCAATCATAAACTGCCAGACCTACCACAGTCACCCCTCAACAATTCCTAGGTAGGTGCTATTTTTGCATTTTAAATTTACATATTTTAAAAAAAATATTTACACAGAAGATCAAGCATCTAGAGACTCATTAAGAGAGGTAGAAAACAACTTGAACAGTGATAATGTTTGCATTTTGTGATGTAAAACAGTAGAATAACAAAAAAAGTAAGAAACCTACAACGATTCCCTCAAAAGAGGAGAAGCATGGTTACTGCAGCATATCTCTGTAACATCAAGATTGTTTAAGGTGGAATACCAACTGAGTTGCAAACAAAAAATCGAGAGTACCAACATCAGTCATCTGCCAATAACCTGAAGCTCTAGACTGTTACAATCTCCATGTGAAAATTCAGATGTATGCAGACAAAGAACATGTGTTAGCATACATAACAATCAAAACTACTATATCTGGCAATGCCTTGCTGCTAAAATTCAACATTCTAGTGAGAGCATTCACATGCAAATATTTTAGTACTGTTCAGACTATATTATAATATTATTAGTGCAGATGTGTGTAAATACCATACTACTACTGCTTCACTAAAATTCTCTGATACTGTCCTACCAACCTTTATCTTTAGCTTGCTTGCATTTGGTGATACTCCTAGAATGAGAGCAGCTTCTCTTCTTGTCATTTTTGGATCAAAGCCACCTTTATAATATTTACTGTTAGCAAAGGTCTGAAAAAGAAAGTTGAAGGTTGATTACACATACAGACAGTACAGTTACTTTCTAAAAACACATTCATATACAAAACCTAAATGTTAAACATAAAAATAAAAGGTGCAAATGTGAATGTAAACTGCTCCTGCATACAGTGTTGTTGAAAAGCTATCAGGTTTCCAGCCAGGATGTACTGCTGAAGCTTTACCAGAAAAAAAAGAGTAAGAAAAACATTGAAATAACATGAAATTTCAATGCTGTCACAAATTGGAAACTTGAAAGTCGATATTAACTAAAAGTTACATGTTCTGGGAGATATTTCAAAAGCCACTGTGAAGGCTTGAAACAGTGTTGGCCCACAAGGCACAGCAGAGATTTTAGTGCACTCAAAAGCATGGTTCGGTTGTTTTTGTTTAAATTTATAGCCATGATACAGGCAAAACAATATTTTATAGTGCTTAACTGTTTTATATGAACCCCTACGCCAACCTATTTATGGGTCGCTTAGAGGAAGCCTTCTTGGTTACCCAGGCCTGCCAACCCACAGTTTTGTACAGATTTATTGATGACATCTTCATGATCTGGACTCACAGTGAAGAAGAACTCCAGAATTTCCTCTCCAGCCTCAACTCCTTTGGTTCCATCAGATTCACCTGGTCCTACTCCAAATCTCATGCCACTTTTCTCGATGTTGACCTCCATCTGTCCAATGGCCAGCTTCACACATCCGTCCACATCAAACCCACCAACAAGCAACAGTACCTCCATGATAACAGCTGCCAACCCTTCCATATAAAATGGTCCCTTCCCTACAGCTTAGGTCTTCGTGGCAAACGAATCTGCTCCAGTCCTGAATCCCTGAACCATTACACCAATAACCTGAAAACAGCTTTCGCATCCCGCAACTACCCTCCCCATTTGGTACAGAAGCAAATAACCAGAGCCACTTCCTCATCTCCTCAAACCCAAAACCTCCCACAGAAGAACCCCAAAAGTGCCCCACTTGTGACAGGATACTTTCCGAGACTGGATCAGACTCTGAATGTGGCTCTCCAGCAGGGATACGACTTCCTCAAATCCTGCCCTGAAATGAGATCCATCCTTCATGAAATCCTCCCCACTCCACCAAGAGTGTCTTTCCACGATCCACCTAACCTTCGTAACCTCTTGGTTCATCCCTATGAAATCCCCAAACCACCTCCCTTTCCTCTGGCTCCTACCCTTGTAACCGCCCCTGGGGGAAAAAAATGTCCCATGCACCCTCCCACCACCACCTACTCCAGTCCTGTAACCCGGAACGTGTACACGATCAAAGGCAGAACCACGTGTGAAAGCACCCACGTGATATACCAATTGACATGCCTACACTGTGAAGCGTCCTAAGTGCAAATGACCAGCAACAAACTGTCCATTCGCATGAACGGACACAGGCAGACAGTGTTTGTTGGTAATGAGGATCACCCTGTGGCTAAACATGCCTTGGTGCACGGCCAGCACATCTTGGCACAGTGTTACACCGTCCGGGTTATCTGGATACTTCCCACTGACACCAACCTATAAGAACTCCAGAGATGGGAACTTGCCCTTCAATATATTGTCTCTTCCCGTTACCCACCAGGCCTCAACCTCCGCTAAGTTAAAGTTGCCACCCCTAGTACATCACTTGTCATTCAACAACATCTTTGCCTCTGTACTTCCGCTTCGACTGACATCTCTGCCCAACCTCTTTACCTTTACATATGTCTGCCTTTGTGTGTGTGTGTGTGTGTGTGTGTGTGTGTGTGTGTGTGTGTGTGTGTGTGTGTGTGTGTGTGCGTGCGTGCGTGCGTGCGTGCGTACGTGCACGCGTGGAACGACTCCTGACCCTGTCCCTTAAAACCCACATCCTTTCGTCTTCCCCTCCCCTTCCCTCTTTCCTGATGAAGCAACTTTGGGTTGCGAAAGCTTGAAATTAGTGTATGTGTTTGTGTGTTTTTTATTGTGTCTATCTACCAGCGCTTTCTCGTTTGGTGTGTGTGTGTGTGTGTGTGTGTGTGTGTGTGTGTGTGTGTGTGTGTAGCCGCGCATGCCTCCGAAAGTTCCGTGAAATTCACCATCTTCAATAATTGTCTAACTATATTATAGCAAATAAAAAGCAAGTCCTAAGACTGGCTTGATGCAGCTCTCCACACTAGGCTATAATGTGCAAGCTTGTTTCTCTCTGCATAGCTATTGCAGCCTGCTTACTGTACTTGAATGTTGGTCTCGTTCTACAGTCTTTAACCATCATACTGCTCTCTATTTCCAAACTGATGATTCCTTAATGCATCAGGGTGTATCTTATCAATCGGACCCTTGCTATTCTAAAGTGTGCTCAGTCGACTGCCAGGTCTTTCCTGGCCCACAGTGAGTGCACTGGGGTGAGGTGGGGGTGTGGTGGGGTGGGGTGGGGTAAGGTGGGGAGAGGGATGGATAGAGGTGGCACGCAGGCAGGGGGTTGGGGGGAAGTATCTAGCAGCTTGTGGGAGAGTCAGGAGCCGTCTGTGGGCTAGCTGGGAGTGTAGGTAGAGGGGCAAGTGGCAGACGGCTGGGCACGCCATACTGTGGTTTCTGTACTAGTTGTATATAACTTTTTGCTATCTGTATTTTATCCCTGGCACCTTCAGAATTTCAGAGTGTATTCCAGTCAACACTGTCAAAAGTTTTCTTTAAATCTACAAACTCTATAAATGCCTGTTTGCTTTTCCTCAATCTATCTTCTAAGATAAGATGTAGTGTCAGTGTTCAAATCCAAGCACCTGCTAGCAGAATAATGTGTTCTTTAAACATACTATATGTGAAAAAAGTTTTGGTGTTTTTCAAGATGCTCAAAAGGGCAACTTAGGACGACTTGAAATAGACATTTAATTGTGAAATGACAGCTTGCAGAGCTAAGCCTTCACCATAGATTAGGAGATGAAGTGTTTCCATAAAGAAGATTGTGACGAGTCAGCACTGCCTCACTTGTTCCTACATTTTTGCAAAACCCAAACTGATCTTTACTGAGATTGGCTTCTACTAGTCTTTCCATTTTTCTGTAAATAATCCCAGTAAGTATTCACATGTGTTGGTACCTGCTTTCTTTGAAATAGTAATTATTATATTCTTCTTTAAGTCTGAGAGTATTTTACTTGTTTCGTGTATCTTGCATACCAGGTGGAATAGTTCCGTCATGGTTGGCTCTCCCAACGATCTCAATGGTTCTGAGGTAATGTCATCTACTACAAGTGTTGTCTGCGTCTTCATACACAATTGTAAGAAGAGGTGCGCTACAGAGTGGTGTGGCAACTGTTGTCGAAGGAAAGCTGGACACGTGCAGAAATCATCATCAAACAAACAGAAGATTTATTTAACTTTTTTTTCTCCAAAGAATGAAGACTCATTACAAATGATCCAACGAGAAATAGGGTCCACCTATCGGTGTCAACTAGGATGAGGATTTCTACACTACAGCACGAGCTATGGTGTCGAGAGAGAGGCTCCAAGTGCATGTGAGCTGAGCCACTGCTGCCGGCCCTCCTATATTGCAGCGACAGAAGGCACTCAAGGCATATTCTTTCCAGCATTACTTTCTTTGCTTAGTACAGGCTTGCCATATAAGCTGTTAATATTTGTACAGTTGCCCTTTAAATTTCCCTTTAGCAGCATCCAATGGAAACTTGAAAATTCCGTTGTTATGAAGCCCTTGGGGTGGTATCAATACATGATACCACAACATGGGCCTTATTTCGACTTAGGATACTGCAAGAATAACTTAATAAAGCATAAAAGACCTATCTCCCATCTCATCATCATGTACTTCCTCTTCTCTTTCTATGATATTGTCTTCTAGATTGCTTCCCTTATATAGAACCTCTACATATTCTTTCCAGCATTACTTTCTTTGCTTAGTACAGGCTTGCCATATGAGTAGTCAATATTTGTACAGTTGCCCATTAAATTTCCCTTTGGCAGCATCTATCTTTCCAAAGGTCAAAGAATGCTTTTACAGCCTTGGATTTCTTGTCTAGCAATTCCTGATTTGCCATTTTCCATTTCATTTTCTAGAAGTATGTATTTTGCCTACATAATCTGCTACATACCTGACATGTACAGAGAATCTGTGATGTTTAATACATTCAAATTAAAATGTGATCCAAAGTTAAAAGAAGAACGTTACTTTTACTATTCCTTGTCATGGGTAAAGAATTTATATTCAACTCTAATGCCTTTATGAAAAAAATCTAAAGTTAAATACTGGAGAATACAGTGAATGACAACCTACTTAATTTCATGAACTTAACAAGAGATCAAGCCCAACTCTGAATCAGTGTATGGACTCTGGGAATTTTAATGACATATGAAAACCGTTACCATATTCCATATCTGGAATAAATGTGCGAAATAGCGAATGTAGTAATCTGTTGTGTATAGTTTACCTTGAATTTCAAGATAAGAAGAAGCAGTAGTCTTGCACCACACTTAATGTGTGCATGACACGTGGTCCTGAATTTTCTATACGATCAAATGTTTATTTTGTCTTCTTCTTTCTGACTTCAGGTCCTTGGAAACAATTTCTCTTTTTTACAATAAATGATGATCACCCTTTTTTCAGGTTACCTGTCACAGAATATCCTAACATTTCTAACAAGTCCAAAACTTGATTGAAAAATTTTCATGACAGAGAATAACTATGGGGCACATTAGACCTTTTACTTTCAAGGCACCATTCAATCAACTAAACATTTCAAGCACATCCCGATACTCAACACAAATTTTTACATAGGTAGTACATTCAAACTTCATATGATCCCTCCAGAAGGCAATCTCATACTCACATGCTACACCTGAACAAACACAGCACTCACAGCCTTATGAAACTACCACAGTATCTGAAGAAGCTGAACATCCGTCTTACAAACGAAGATAATGTAGATGGCAATTAAAATAGTATGACTTACAGATTCCATTGTTGGAAATGACTTCAGTGCTTCATTAACTTTCTTTGTCATTCCTGGCATAGTCCTCAGCAAGTGACGTCCAAGAAAACCTACAGCAGCTGCTCCAAGGCCCACAACAATAACGGTGGAAGCCTGTAAAATAGATGCTTTGAGCTGCTAGTTTATTTTACTTAAAAGAGTTTAACAACATCGCCATTTGACATTGCACACTTATGTCTAAATGAGTGTAACTTTCTGGATAAGTACAAGCAACAAATCCCAAGGTCCAGATTCAATACTCAGTTGATCTTAGTCTATTTTGTAAGCCGAATACAAAGTTTCCAACCAAAATCTGTTAACAGATCTACCCTCCTGCAGAATGGAAATAATATCCAACTGTCCAGAAATTATACTCCTGTACTATGACAGAAGAGCGACTAGTAAATTCAGAGCACAAAGGGGATAATGAAAATGGGGTTTGAATTACTATAGGTTCAGTGACAGTGAATATGCAACAAAACACGAATATTTTTACAGTGAAAAGAACAGTATATTTTTTTGACATTTTAAGTCAGCCAAGACATAGCCAGACTACCCCACTGCTATCATATTGACACATGTGGCGCAACCCACTTATCACCTTCTTCACAGAGCATTTAAATTTTTGTGAAACCCTTAACAACAAACTACAAAACAGCGTAGTCTGTGTGTGAACAGTGGCGGCGGCGGCAGCAGCAGCAGCAGCAGCAGCAGCAGGACTAGTTGTAACTTATTCAACTAAGGATCATTTTACAATGACACAGGATCTGTTAACTAAATACAAGGAAAACTTAAGTCACATATACAGACATATGATTACACACATGTGTTTAATGATGGGAGGACAGGTGGCTGGATGTGGCCTTGTTGGAAGTACCATCCTGTCATGAGGCTGATGTCATATGTTTTGGCAAAGACTCTATTTTTTTTTTTTTTCACCATCAATTATGTGCTTGAAGTATCTATTGTAACACTAGCACTCACAGGTTTTTTTTATGGGTTATAGAAGAGCAAACTGGTACACTCCAATCTACTCTACATGTAAGAACAGTGTCATACTCACCAGCTTTTCAATCATTGTTGTTTTCAGTTGCTATTCTTAAGCAAAACTGAAGTGAAGTTCACCAGAACACAACATAACCTGCTTGTTGTGTGCAGGTTTGTGGCCATCTCTTAGGCAGCTATTTGGTGGGGGCAGTTAATATGAGATTTTTAGCACTCAAATTAGCAGACTGCATGCATGATTCCCCTTCCCCCTTTTCTTCTGAAAGAGGCACTTGCTAATGGGTGATGTGGAAAGTAGGCAGTGAAGTGTTAAATTTCTCACAGCTACAGCTACCACTAAACAACTGACATCAAGCATGTCACATATAGTAACTTGACCCTCATCCACAAATGAATAGAAAAACAGCAACTAAAAAATAAAAATTATAAAAACTGAAATCCCCTGGTGATAGCTGAAGCAACCACACGATATAAATATGAGAAAATTAAACAGAAAATCAACTATAAAAATGATAGTTACATCTATTAGGAACAACATGCTAATGTTTTTATTTTAAGTACTGGTGCTGGTGATTATGCAATAGTGATATGGAAAAATAATTATAGTAAACCACCTTGAAGTTAAAGTATTAGTGGTTTTTTCCATCATGGTGCTCTTCAGTAACAGGGAAAAATATCACTTCATGTATGGAAAAGCAGGAAAAAAAGATTATGTGGATCGCCTAAAATGGTTAGAATGCAGCAAATTTTGCTCAGCAGTTACCAGTATACAAAACTGCAAAAGATCTCATTCTTACTGGGTTTAGGTTTGTAACAGTTTTCTCAAATATTTATCATCCCATACTTTGTAAAACAATGGAGCTACAAGGAGGAGTGTAAGCTGTTTTTAAGTCCATATTCCCAGGCAAAGTCCAATCCATACCATATCAGATTTCCATCTATTCCAAATGGAGTCCACCAGAATAACACCATAGGCAATATAACAACACTTAAAGAGTGTGCACTCCACTGCTTCCATCAGTGCTGGCTTAACCAGCCATGGGCCAGCTTATATGCCAGAGTCCGGCACGATTCAATCTGAGGTTCTAGATCATCTGAGCAGTGGCACCAGCTACTCTGCTTCCATGATAACTTCGGGCGGAGGCACTACACAGTATAACACTTTCTTTGTTTCCTTGACTTTTTTTGTTTTTTTTTTTGTTTTTTTAAATTTCTCTCAACGAGTCTCTACTATTCTCCCTGACATTTTCTTTTCTCTTCTGCTATCATAGTTTTTAATTCCTTTTTTAGGGGTCTATATTCTTCGGAAACTCCCAGAAAGTTTTGTTTTTCTTTCCCATCATTTTCTTTGTTTCCACAATGGTATCTTCTTCCAAGTCTTCTTATTTACCACTGCACACATCGAAATGTGGTGCTACAGAAGAATGCTGAGGATAAGGTGGGTAGATCACGTAACTAATGAGGAGGTATTGAATAGGATTGGGGAGAAGAGAAGTTTGTGGCACAACTTGATTAGAAGAAGGGATCGGTTGGTAGGACATGTTTTGAGCCATCAAGGGATCACAAATTTAGCATTGGAGGGCAGCGTGGAGGGTAAAAATCGTAGAGGGAGACCAAGAGATGAATACACTAAGCAGATTCAGAAGGATGTAGGTTGCGTAGGTACTGGGAGATGAAGAAGCTTGCACAGGATAGAATAGCATGGAGAGCTGCATCAAACCAGTCTCAGGACTGAAGACCACAACAACAACAACATTTATCTTCTGCTTCTATCATTACACTTCTGAATTGGTGTCATTCCTTTCCCCTTGTCAAGATAGCTATCAATATTTCCTGCTATTCATTTCTGCTCCTCTATCTTTCAGCTACCGTACTTTTATTTTAATTTTGTATTTTCTTCATTCTCTGCTCTCACCAGGAGCCAGTGCAGCCTCTGACATCATTCACTTGATATCTCGAACACTCCCCTTTAATCTACACTGGTGAGCAAAAGTTAAGGACAAAAGGAACTATCAGACAGTATGTCAGTGTCAAGTAACAAAGCTTGATAAAACTTGGACCATACATAGAAAGAACTGCCACAGCACAACACCAAAGGTACCTGAAAGAAATACACAGCAAGACAAACAGAAATGACATATTCAAAGACAAAAATTACACTGCAGTCACTTATACATTACAACATGTGCCGCAGGGTTCTTAATAGAGTGTGTGATCCCAATGGACAGCAACGCATGCTCTGCAACATGCTCATATGCTCATATTATTATTATTATTATTATTATTATTAAGCATTACAATCCATGAAGGCTTTTTGCTGCAGAATGGACAATGTTGAACCACTTTGCTCTGTCTTTACAAGTAATTTGCCACTGTCTGTCATGTCCTAGTTTTCTGAGATCGTCTTGAATATTGTCCAAGTATCTCATGCGTGGGCGTCCAAGAGGTCGTCTTCCGGTGGGAATCTCTTCAGTCACTTTCTTGATGGTCCTGTTTGGTGGTGCTCTGATGACATGCCCTATCCATTTCAGTCTTTTGGCTTTAATTTTGGCCACTATATCGGAGTCTTTATATAATTTGTAAATTTCATTGTTATTTAGCAATCTCCATTCATCACTGATCCTATCTCTTATGGGTCCAAATATTTTTCTCAAAATTTTTCGTTCAAATACTCTTAATCTGTTTTCCTCTTTTTTTGTGAGAGTCCAGGTTTCAGATCCATAGGTGAGTACTGGTATGATCAATGATTTGTATACTTGTAGTTTGGTGTTCCTAGAAATTAACTTGCTTTTGAAAACTGTCAAGAGACTATAGTAGCATTTGTTAGCCTTCTGAATTCGTGATTCTATTTCAATTTTTATGGAGTTGTCAGAGGTTACTATTGTACCAAGGTAATTAAATTCATTTGTCTTTGTGAAAGCTGTGTTATTAATTTGCAGTACATTATTATTTGATGGATAGCGGGATAAGATAAAGTACATTGTTTTGTCTGTATTCAGCTGGAGGCCTGTGCCATTTGTGGCTTTAATTAATTGTGCAGTAAGAAGCTTCAAATCATTCTCACTGTCAGATAATAATGCAATGTCATCAGCGTATGCTACAATGTTAATTTTGCTTTCCAGTTGTGCTCCAATTTGTAGTAGCTTTACTTTTTGGATTATTCTATTGATTACTATGTTAAAAAGAACTGGTGAGAGTGAATCCCCTTGTTTGACTCCAGTTTTAACCTCAAAGTCTTCAGAAAGTTTGCTAGCTACTTTTATTTTGTATTTTGAGTTTAAAGTGCAAGATTTTATTAAATTTATCAATTTGTTAGGGATGCCAATCTGCCTCATGCACTTCCATAAATATTCCCTGTTGATACTGTCAAAAGCTTTTTTAAAATCAATGAAAAGCATATGTACATTTTGATTGAATTCATATTTCTTTTCACCCAACATCCTTAGGACATATATATTGTCAATAGTCGATCTGTTAGGTCTAAATCCACATTGGGCATCATCTAGGGAGTCTTCAACGTAAGGGCTTATCCTTGCTAACAGTATATTTGTCAGAATTTTATATGTTGTGTTTAGTAACGCAATTCCTCTGTAGTTTGAACAATTTGTTGGGTCCCCCTTCTTGTATATAGGGCACACAACTACTTCTTTCCAATCATGTGGGACCTGTTCCTGCTTCCAGATGTTGGTGATGATTTTGTGTAAGCAGTTTACAAAAGGAAATTTACTGAGCTTCCATATATCTGTGTCTATACCATCACTTCCAGGAGCTTTATGTCTCTTCAGCTTCTTGATGCTTTCTTTAATTTCTGCTAAGCTGGGCTCTTCGTCCGATGGGTCAGCAGTAAGATATTCATTGTCATCTTCCTGAGAGACGCTTATAGTTGGAGCATTTAGTAACTCATTAAAATATTCCTTCCATCTGTTAGCAATGTCACTTCTTTCTGTTAGCAAGGAGCCATCTGGGTCTGTTATGAACTGACCATAATTTTTTATATTCCCACTTTTAAACATATTTATGCTCTTGAAAAATCCTCTGGAGTCTGTGGTACGGTCATTCTCAGCTCTTTTTAATTTGTAATTCATAAAATCCCTTTTCTTTTTCCTAATGAGTTTCCTGGCAAGTTTCTGTTTCTCTTCAAAAATAAGTTTGTTTTGTGTTATTGGTTTTTGTAGGAATTTTTCCCTTGCTAATTTTCTATCTTCGATAGCGTTCGAGCACTCGGCATCAAACCAGGGGTTCTTAGTTGTAGTAAAATGTCCCAAAACTGAGGTAGTTGCTCGTGTGATACTTTCTTTCAGAGCGTTCCAGGCTTGATTAGTATCATCATTGTTAATTTTACTTTCCACTTCAGGTTTGTGTGTTTCTAATTCTCTAATGTACTGGTTGAGAATGTTTGGGTTTTTCAGTTTCATTGTATTAAACCTAGGAACACCATTTAATTTAGACCATTTATGTCTTGAGAGTGAGATCTTGAACTTGGCTTTTACAAGAAAGTGATCCGAATCACAGTCTGCTCCCCTTTGACTTCTGATATCATGTATGCATTTATGATGTTGTTTTTCGATTAATACATGATCAATTTGATTTTTTGTGATGCCATCTCTTGAAGCCCATGTTTGTTTATGTATATCTTTATGTGCAAAATATGTACTTTTGATCAACATGTTTTTGGAAGTGGCAAAGCTAATAAGTTTTGTTCCGTTTTCATTACTCTGCTGATGTAGACTATGAGGTCCAATTGTAGGTTTATAATGATTTTCATGTCCTAACTTGGCATTGAAATCTCCTAGAATTATTTTAATTGAATTTTTCGAGAATGTATCATATACCTGTTCCAATTTGTTGTAAAATTCTTCTTTAATATTGTCCTCTTTATCCTCTGTTGGAGCATGGCAATTTATAACATTTAAAGTCTTATATTTGCATTGAATCGTAATGTGAGATATCCTTTCATTCACTGCCTCAAATTTCCTAATAAAAGGTAACAATTTGTTGTTTATTATAAATCCTGTCCCTAGTGCATGTATTTGTGTATATGCTCATATGCTGGCCACAAAAGGAGGTCTTGGGATAGTGCATTTCAATTCCTCCACCAGCACAGTTGGCAACTACCAGATAGTCATGCATGTGAACGTGCTGCAATATTTCTCCTCCACACAACCCACATGTGCTTAATGGGATTTACTTTGGCGAATGAGCAGGCCAGTTCATTTAACAAATATCCTCTAGTTCCAAGAACTCTTCCACATGTGCTGTTCAGTGGGGTCACACATAGTCATCCATAAAACTGAGTTTGGGCCAAATACACCTCTGGTAAGATGCACGTGAGGAATAAGTATAGTGTCACAATAATGTTGACCAGTTGAGTGCACTTTGTTAAAACATTTGGAGGTCAATATGCCCTTGCATCATTATGCCTCCCCACAACATAATACCTGGACCACCAAAACAATCTTGTTCAAAAATGCTGGATGTGGTGAAAGGGCAGAACACATAATGCACCCAGGAACATTGATGAACATGATGGTTTTGGTGGTTCAGATGTTATAGTGTAGGGAGGCATAATGTTGCACAGGTGTGCTGACCACCAAGTCTTTGAACACACTGCACTCACCATTCCATATCATTGTGACACTGTACCCCTTCCTCATGTGTATTGTGTTTCAGTGGTACATTCGGCCCTGACTTCATTTTTATTCATGGCAATGCACGACTGCAGCAAACTGCACAGATGAAGTAGCCCCTGGAATGAGACGATATTCAAGGACTGGACTGGCCTGCCCATTCACGCAACTAAATCCCATTTAGCATGTGTGGGATGCATTGGGGAGACACATACACATGTACCAATGACCACCCAGCAGTTATCAATCACGCTTGTTAAAGTATGGAATGCCTTACCACAAGAGTTTCTTACCAACCTCAAGGGCAGCATGGGAACATATTGCTGAGTACGCATTGCCATCAGTGGTAATCATACTCCCAATTAAGAAACATATACTGTCATTTGTAATGTGCAGGAGACCATCACGGTGAGTTCAGTCTAATTATTATCTCTGAATAAGTGTCACTTCTATTCATACATTGTTTATTTCTTTCAACTACCATTTGTACCACACTGCATGAACTCTGTATATGTACGGTCCAAATTTCATCGAGCTATGTTACCTGGCACCCGTGTGGAGTTGCTAGTCTCCCATCGGGCGTCTCCCCAGGTGGCGGATAGGGGAATGCCCACCAGATATGGAGGGTACCGGGGAAATAAAATACCCGGGGTGGACCAAAACTAGCAACTACTGCCTTGTAGTTTAGGTATTGGATTACCAAAGGCTAAAGGAAGAAAACCTTGAGCAAAAATTACCTGGTCCTCCAGGTTGGGGGTTAATGCGATGGGCCAACTCCCCATTCATTGGAAAAACCTCACTGGTTAAAAAGCCTATAAGATTACAGCAGGACGGATATAATAGGAGACGAAAAAGGCTAAGAAAATGGACTGTCTTAATTGGTGTATGGAATATACAAGGATTACAAAATAAAGTAGAAGAAGTGATTAAAGAAATGGAGGCTAGAAATCAAGATATTATTATACTCCCAGAAACTAAGAAAAAAGGACGAGGTATTGAAAGAATAGGATCATATACACATTTCTATAGTGGTGTCCCAAAAAATCAAAGAGCAAAACGGGGGATATCGATATTGATGAAAAACAAATTCAAAAGAATGGTCACAAACTGGGAACCTATTGATGAAAATCTGATTAAAATTAATATTGATATTCATGGATACAAAATTACTATTATAGGAGTATATGGAATAAGTGAAGATGAACCAATTTGTAAAAAGGATGATTTCTATAATAATTTAAATGGAATCATAGAGGATATCGGGAAAACCAGGGAGATTATTATTGCAGGGGATTTTAACAGTAGAACTGGAAATAAAATTGGAAATAAAATTATAGGACCATTTGGAGAAAATGTTATAAATGATAATGGTAATAGACTTATTGATATCTGTGAACAAAATTCATTGAAAATATTAAATGGCTTTTATCAACATAAAGAAATACATAAATACACATGGCATAAAGATACATTGAATCAAAAATCAATAATAGACTATATTATAATTAGACAGCAAACGAGGATAAAAATACATGACATAAGAGTATATAGAGGGATAACTCTTAGCGATCATTATTTGGTAAATTCCAAATTTTTATTCCCCTTCAGAGGAAAAAGCACTGAAGAAAATCGAAATTGTCCTATAGAAAATATACAAACAGAAATCAAAATTCCTAAATATAATTTGAATAGTTTTGAGAATGAAAGCACAATATTTTTATATCAAAAGAGATTAGATGAAAAACTGGTAGAAACAGAGTTTGATAATACAGAAGATCAATATCATTATATTGTAAATAAACTACATGAAGCCGCCAAGGAAGCTTTAGGAGAAACAGAAGAAACACGTACAAACCATCCATTATACTACTGGAATGAAGAAATTAAAAAGGAAGTGAAATTAAAGAAAGAAAAATATTTAAAATGGTTAAATACCAGAAATCTTCAAGATAAAATAGAGCTTAATGCACAACAAGCGAAAATCCGGAAAAAGGTTGCAGAAGCAAAAAACAAAGTTTGGGAACAGTCATGTCAAAAAATTGAATCCTATATTGGTAGTAAAAGAAACACAGAAGCATGGAAAACTATAAAAAATTTAAGAAGGAATTCCAAAGAAACAACAAATATTAAATATATTACTCATGACTCTTGGGAAAAATATTTTAAAAGTTTATTAACAGAAAACAGGGAAGAATACTTGGGAAACCCTGAATATAATGAAATGATAGATCTACAAGCAGAGAATTACATCCGTTTGGAAATAGAGACAGTAAAAACTGCAATAAAATCTTTAAAGAATGGAAGGGTTACAGGCATTGGAGGTATTCCTGCACAATTATTAAAATTAGGAACAAAGAAATTAATGGAATTGTTAAGAAACCTTTTCGAAAGATGTTTAAATGGGGAAGATGTCCCAAATGATTTGAAAGTAGGATATATTTCAGTGATACATAAAAAAGGAGCGAAAGATGAGTGTAAAAATTACAGGGGAATAACAGTGACCAATACCTTCAGTAGATTATATGGAAGAATTATTAAATATTTGTTAGAACAAGAATACAAAGAAAAGGAGGCTGAAGAACAAGCAGGTTTTAGAGCTGGAAGATCAACAATTGATCATATCTTTTGCCTACAACAAATTATTGAAAAAAAATGGTTCGGGCACAACCTATACATTTAGTATTCATAGATATAGAAAAAGCCTATGATAGTGTGCCTTTATCCAGTTTATGGAAAGCTTTAATATCAATAGGAATAAATCCAAGAATAATTAAAGCAATTCAAAATTTATATAAAAATTCTATTTCAAAAATAAAAATTGGTAAATATCTATCACATGGATTCCAAGTCACAAAAGGATTACGTTAAGGATGTAGCATCTCACCTACATTGTATAAAATATATACAAAAGTAACTTTACAGAATTGGAAGAAAAAATGTCACGCTATGGGAATACCAATAAATGATAGAACAATATACTCGTTACAATTTGCAGATGACCAACTGATTGTAGCCCACGACTATGAGGACATAGAGTATATGACCAGGAAATTGATTCAAGAATATAAAAAATCAGGTCTAAATGTAAACATGAATAAAACAAAGTACATGGTAATTGGTGGAGTGAATGGAGACTTAATATTAGAAGAAGGGATGGGAACAAGAACAGCTACTGAGGAATATAAATATTTAGGTGTGAAAATTACAAATGATGGGAAACAGGACAAAGAAATTAGATCAAGAATAAATTCTGGAAAGACGACAATCTCTTTATTGAATGGAATTCTCTGGGACAAACACATAACAACTGATAACAAAATAAGGATTTTTAAAACAATAGTTAGGAGCATTATTACATATGGTTCAGAAGTGTGGACAACAAAATGGCAACTGAAATCAAAATTATTAGCCACAGAAATGGATTTCTGGAGACGTTCAGCAAGAATATCAAGACGAGAAAGAATAAGAAATGAAGTAATCAGAGACAAGATGAAATGTAAAAATTCAATTATTGATTTCATCGAGCACAAACAACTTAAATGGTATGGACACATAAGACGAATGGAACAGGAAAGACTACCAAAATGCATAATCGACTGGGTACCAATTGGAAGAAGAAAAAGGGGACGACCACCTGATACATGGATACAGGGAGTTCAGTCAGCAATGAGGAAGAAGAACATTCCTGAAGATTTATGGACAAATAGAGAAGAGTGGAGAACAATAATTAGTGACTTACTGTAATCTAGAATAGGTGCTGGAAAAATGTACTCACATTGTAAATCCAGAATAATAATAATAATATGTTACCTGGCAACACTGACATACCATGCAAAAGTCAATTTTGTCTTTAAGTTTCAGACACAAGTGTGCTACTGATGAGCACATAGCCTGCCACAGATCTACTTATCCACTCACCATCATCTTATGGGTGTCCTTTAACCACAAGCTGACAAATCAGGTACCTATTTCATTACGTTATTTTATTAACTCCTTTCTCTCCTCATTTTTACTTCCAAACCATGGGTCCCCAATGCCTTGTCATACATCTGCCTCCTTGTGCCAGTATGTGCATTTACATTTTTCATAATTATTATTTTGTCAGCCTAGGTGTTTTCCTATTTCTTCCACTATTCTTTTTCTTACTATTCTTTTTCTTCTAAGAAACATCTGGCCTGTGGGGGCTTATACATGCATTACATCTAAGTTTCTTATTTTTGTTGTGCCCATTACTCACAAAATCCCCTTTTCTTCACCACTTAGTCAATTTATGAAACCCCTTCAACATTACTTCATTCTCTGATAATGGCTGTGAAGATTGCAACAATCTGTGATGTGAAAGGGACCACGAGATCAGCAATACACCTCACAGTGCGGATCAACAGACCTCTCTATTCATGTTTGTTCACCATGCAGAAATACAGCAGTTCTCCAGTATTCACATTTGGCAGAAATCAAGGAGACTGGTACAGCAACTGAGATGCTATCTGCAGGTACTGTCATGACAACATTAAGGCTGTACAACTGTGGTGTGAAAGGCAATGTGAAACCACCACAATTCTTTACCTAGTACATGCTGTTCTCTTCTAAAATGTCTTGATAGCCATCTCCTCCAGGGCTAAAACTGTGCTTCATTCAGATCACCAAGCAAGGGCAACTGGGGAGAAGCTATCACATAAAATAATAATCATAGTTATGATAGGCACAAGGAATGTAAAATGCTGAGGCAGTGTGAGAAACTAGAAAACCAAAAGCTACAGTTGGAAATGATACAGACAGAAACTTTACAACTCTGTGAGATGCAATGGGGAGAAAAGGGAAATTTTTTTTCAGAGTAATTTGCAGCTGTTAGGTAAGGGACAGAAAATAATGAAAGAGTTTCACTCTGGGCAAGCACAATGGGAGTGCAAACTATTGGAATTCTGTGTTGGGAATGAATTAAGTCACTGCAAATGCACTTTTCAAGAACCCTTTGAGAAAGAAGTATATCTGGCAGATGCCAGGGGATCCCAGATGTCAGATTGGCTATTTTTGGTAAAGCAAAGATTCATGTATAACGTTAAGAACAGCAAGAGCTATTCACTGAAGAAACAAAAAACTCAAAATAACCCCTTAAAGCTTGTGACAGAAGAAAAAAATTACACTTCAAGGCACTACTGGTGTGGAAAACTGAGGAAATAGTCTGAAAGATATATGGTAAGTAGGGTAAAAAGGTATGTGATTGAAAAAGGCAGCCATCGATAACATATGAGATACCAGCACTACTGAGGAAATGAAAAAAATTGTAAAAGTTTTGAAAGTGAACAGCAACAGTGCAGATCATCACCAATCATTATCATCATGCAGGCTACCTATTGGTAGGTTCTTGACACTATTACTGTCTTTATTTAATTCTGTTCTCAGCCAATTGCTTTGCAGTCTGCTATCTTCTTCTTTTCACTTCATCCAATATTTATATTCTTCTCCTTCCTATTTTCTTCTGTCCTTCCACTGTACCTTTGGTACCTGTCATAAGAATTACTTTTCTGTGCTCTATATGTTCCGTTCAGTCCACTTTCCTTCTCTAAACCAGGTCTAAGGGAGTAACTGTTCCTTTATTCTTTCCAGCAACTACTCCATAACTCTTAACTTTATCCACCCATTTAATATGGTTCAAATGGCTCTGAGCACTATTGGACTTAACATCTGAGGTCATCAGTCCCCTAGAACTTAGAACTACTTAAACCTAACCAACCTAAGGACACCACACACGTCCATACCCGAGGCAGGATTCGAACCTGCGACCGTAGCGGTCTTGCGGTTCCAGACTGACGCGGCTAGAACCGCTTGGCCACTCCGGCCGGCTCCCATTTAATACTCCCCATTCTCAATCACAAACTAATTCAACTTTATGAACTTTCAGCAAGCTGGAATAGCTGCGGGTCAGCAACTTCTGTTAATCAGTAGAACGAAAAACCAGTCCAAAGTTGCAAATTATACCTTTTTTATTTACTGGATGACTAGTTTCGGGCTGAGACCCATTTTCAAACCATCATAACACAATCAAAATAGTATTTCCAAAGATGTGAAAACTATGTCAAAATGTGCAATGAACAGTTACAGTGCATATAGTTATCTATTTGGTATCAGTTATCTGTTTGGTATCTCGCCTGCTCTCACTATTCATCACATTTTCAAGTCCATGAGACAAAACAGTCCACTGTAATGATGGTAATGTATTCTTACCACTTTTTATAATCAATGTACAGTATGACAACTGCCAAGATGACAGAGAGGACAAACATTTCAATGACCGGATGGACAGTTCATAATTTTGTGAAAAAAATAAATTAAAAAATAAATGACACGGATGAGTTTTGAACACAGGTAATCCCAATAGCAGCCTAACAATGTGACCACTTGACCACAACATCACAACTTGTAGGTTGCACTCGTTCTTGCACATTTTGACCTTTGACCGTTCATTATTACTATTTTGCTTTTTTTTTTCACACTTCACCACAACTTCTTCCTGTTTTCAAGCTAGATCTGTGTTCAGTTTTTGACAGGCTACCCACTGGGCAATCTTATCACTAAATCTGAGGAGGGTGTGATGGGGAGTTTCCCTTGTTAGACATACTATAACGTAGTAGCAGTATTTTTCTGTGAAAGGTGAATTCCTCCACCAAGAGTGCTGCTAGCTTTTCAGTTTACAGACAGACTAAATCTCCCAGCACATCCATCCAGTTCTCTTATCTAACTAGTCACAATAATTTCATTATTGTCAGTTTATTAAGGGAGTACTTATCTGCAGTTGTAAAGTCATCTTTAATGGAAAATAAGTATCTATAAATAATGGCTGAGAAGTGCTTAATTTGTAAGTTTAATGTTGTAAGTGACCTATTGGGAATTGTAAACAGGTAAGGGATTGGATTGGTAAATGTGACATACTGTTACTGTCTGTCATTGACAGCATATTGTAAAGCCATGTAACCATGTTGTAATCACCTGCTGGTGAATTAACAGATTTATTTATTGTGTCAAAAGTACAGAAACAATACTTCTGGTGTGAAAGGATCAGCTGCCAGGTCATTCTGAGTTGGACTCTGATGTTGTCTAGGGTATGCCTGACTGCAATTAATTAACAGATGACCAGAAAGTTGCTGCACTTGCATCACTTACTGGTGATAAGCCTCAGGGCCTCCTCAGATGTTGGGAAAGCTGAAGCTGGAGTGATGCATTTGATACCTTCAAGCCTGAAAAAGTATTCCAGCCACTGATAATGGAGACCGACATTGTCACATACATATTGACAGCACGTTACACTTGGGTAAGCTCTTCACTGTGGTCAGCAGTACACAGCTGCAGCTGCTGAGCTTTTTTACATAATATCTCACTTAACAAATGCATATGAATATTACTTAATAAACTGAAAATAACTTCACTATTTAAACACAAGTTCACTGAAGTAATTTTCTCTACTTACATAAGAGAACTGGACAGAAAATGCTGGAGGGGTATCATCTGTCTGCAAAATGAAAAGTGAGCAGCACTCGTGGCGGAAGTTACTTTTCCAGAAGAATGCTATAGTGGCTGTATGGGAAGACAAGAATTAATTTCCCTTCTAGAAGTGTAAAGGTTCACGTAAATTCTGCCCAGATGTGTTTCTTGTGTTAGTATTAATAGTAACTCAAATCTGTATTCCATTTAGTGTTAAAACACTGTGGAAAATGAACACCCCCTAGGCATTTCTGCGCAGTCACCAGTGATTCATAAGGTGTGCAGCGGATGGTTGGTCTAACTTTGTTTAACACCCTGTAGTTGCTTCTTTTGACAAAATGGGGTAAGTACAGAAGGGAATTGCCTGCTCACTCTTCATTTTGCAGATCTATGAAGGAGGGAAGTGCATGACCACAATCTAGTGACCTACTTTTCCTTGTACTTCTAACCTCCATTGCTCCTTTTCACCCAGTAAAACCCCAGAGTACAATTTATCCCTTAATATGGTTCCACTGCTCTCACATGTGGTACAAAGGTCTAATGTTTGTTCTCAACCCAAAATATCTAACAACATACATAGAATTTATAACATTAAAACACTGTTTTTAATATCCTAAAATTTTTCACCCCATCATGAGGAACTATGACTCCTAGTGAAGAAATTAACAGTGCCTTTTTTGTGGAAATTTAATGCAGGTTTATTTTGTACTAGAAAATATTTTCATTATAAGATGCGGTTTTCGATACAATGAAAAAAAAATTAAAAACTGACCTTTAAATGACCCCTCCCCCCCCTTCCCCATGCTTACACCTCACTGGTCAAGATTTTAATTATGTTATTCATTACACTCTACCCTACCATTGTACAAAAATTTGTGAGTACACAATTTTTCCCCTAATTTTCCTTTGTTGACTGGAATACTAAACAAATATCCTATTAGATCTCCTCAACATTTCAATTTTGTGCAGTACACTAGTCAGATTTTCACATTACAGGATGTCGATCACTTAAATTCAGATCAAAACAAAAAACAGTGTACAACACAAAAATAATCAATGAGTCTCTCATGGTGTTTCGAGAAAACTTAATTAAAACACTAGGAACACATTCATAAAGCAGATCAGAAATAATTTTTTGCACGGAGGGTTGTGAGTTCAAAACTCACCTGGACTGTAAAATTTTAATTTCTATATTCAGTTCGGGTACATTCTAGAAGTATCCACAAATGTCAATAATCATTGTACTGGAATGTTCTGTAGCTGTATATATACTGTATCCCATGTGTTCTGGCTGGAAGCAGTTCGTTCCGTACGTGTGAAACAAGATTTTCGCCAATATGAACAAATATTAATGAGCATTGAGCATTTATCATTACAGGGTGCCCCAGAGAGCATCCCAGGGTGCCCCAGAGAGCTAAAACACCAAGAATAATTGCTTCTCGGCTTTTGACAAGATCAATGTGTAGTTTTTTTAATAGATAAGGATTAGGGATAAAGAAGGGAACTTTATTTAATTTCTATAATAATGAGTCAGTCACTAACATGTGCAATCTTTTTACAGTTGTCAACACCTTTCACTCACACGGAGACAGATTCTGATTCATTTATTTTACGATAACAAGGCGGCTGCGGAGCTAAATTCAAAACTTCCAGTCAACGCCCTTCTGCTTCCGCTGCCACTGCGTCACAGCCCTGAAGTTGTGGTTTGAAAACTAGCAGCTATATAAGTAATGAATCTGGAAAGACTACATCAGTCATCGAGCAGCCGCACGTGCAGCAACATCGAGATAGATTAGTTATGCCGTGTTATTTTAGGAGTAGTAGGCGTTAGCATCTTACAGTTTTTAAAGTAATAGACAACATTTCTATTACTACCAATAATTATGTAGGCACCCAAGTCATCTTGCATGGGCCATCGGTGTTTTGCAGTGCAGTTTTGAACTTCACTCTCGCTAACAAGGATACGAAGGAACATGGTAACGGCTGGGTCGCCGTTGTCCTTGTACGTGGACCAAAAGTCGATAAAGTAAAAGGGCCAGATAATTTCAACGCACGTGATGTCATCACTTATCAGGCATTTCATATTTGTGAAGTTTACAACAGAGATACGGGTTCAACGCACGTGATGTCATCGCTTATCTGACATTTCAGATTTGTGAAGTTTACAACAGAGATAAGGGTTCATCGTATTACATGTCGACTATGCCTTTGGTTCTCAGGACCAGGAATCATCGTAAAATAAATGAATCAGAATCTGTCTCAGTGTGGGTGAAAGGTGTTGACAATTGTAAAAACATCGCACTTGTTGGTGATCTGAATCATTATTACAAAAATTAAATAAAGTTCCCTTCCTTATCCTTAATCCTTGTCTATTAAAAAAACTACACATTGATCTTGCCGAAAGCTGAGAAGCAATTCTTCTTGGTGTTTTAGCTCTTTGGGGCACCCTGGGATGCTAAATGCTCATTAATATTTGTTCATATGGGCGAAAATCTTGTCTCGAAAGTGTTGTAGCTGTTTGCCTATCTGCTGCGCCAGGCCGCCTCTAGTTATAACAACGTGGCCGCGGGGATAAATTCAAAACTTCCGGTCAATGCCCTTCCGCTTCTGCTGCCACTGCGCCGCAGCCCGGAAGTTGTGGTTTGATAACTGGCAGCTATGTAAGTAATGAATCTGGAAAGACAGGGTCAGTCGTCGAGCAGCCACACATGCAGCAGCATCAAGATAGATTAGTTATGCAGCGTTATTTTAGAAGGAGTAGGCATTCACGTCTTGTATGTGCAAGTGCTGAATAAACCTTCGTTAAGTGAAGTTCGTGTTTGTCATTCAGGTAAGTACACCTTCTTCTTCATGACATTATTCTGGTGGAGGCACCGGGTATTGGAACTTGTGATAGCGCACATTATCAACGACACAGTGGCTCCCATCAGGCCACGACAGAGCCACCGTTTACGTGGCGAGAACGCAGAGTTCGAGCCATATTCAACAGATTGCAATCTAGAAGAAGAAGAGGACGTTACGGTGACAGCAACTGTGTGCCACCACATGAGGCATCCTTCCAGGTTCTCTGGTGATGTTGGCCAAGATCCAAACAAGTGGCTGAAAGTATATGAGCGTATGGCCAAATTTAACAAATGGGATGACAGCGTGACTTTGGCTAACGTATTTTTCTACTTGGAGGGCACTGCCAAGCAATGGTATGAGAACAACAAGGAGAAGTTCACAAGCTGGGGAGTATTCTAGGCAGAACTGCGCAAGTATTTCGGCAACACACGACAGAAGTGCAAGGCTGAAGATTAATTAAAGTACAGGGCACAGCATCCAGCAGAAACTACAGCAGCCTACATTCAAGACATCTTGGAGCTGTGTAAAATAGTGGATCCTAAAATGAAGGAGAGAGATAAGGTTGCACATCTCATGAAGGGTGTTGCTGAGGATATGTATCAAGCCCTACTCCTGAAGGAGGTTTCGACAGCAGACGCCTTCATAAAATAGAGCCAGTTTATCGAGACAATGCATCAAAAAAGAATTACATGCAAGAAGTTTGAATGACTTGCAAACGTCGAATCGATGTCTGTGATGAAGGAAGCAACTGATTTCACAAGTGTTCGTCAGATAGTGAAAGAGGACGGCACTTGGATTGCACAGTGAGCAAAAAACCGAGATGCTTCAAGAGGTCATAATGGAGGAAATGGAACAGACATTCAACCCAATCTCTCGTCCTTCATTTTCCTCTAAATGATGAACAAGTCCAGACCCAGGTGGAGTTACGTTCCTACAAGGAACCTGTTTGGGCACCACGGAAGACTGACGTCTGGAGGACCCAGGATAACCAACCAGTATTTTTCCACTGCAGATGAGTGGGACATGTGGTGCACTATTGTCGAGAAAGGCGGCGGATATTTGATGACGCCCGCGCCAGAAGGCAGCAGACTGATCTTAGTCGACGCCAACTCCGGGACGACGAAGATGAACAAGAAGATGTGGGTGCAGGATGACGTAGGTCACCATCGCCGCAAGCTAGCCACTGAAGAGGATGCTCCCCAACATGCAGATCAAGGTCTCCATTGCGGTTTAGAAGCTCCAGCCGATCACCTAGACACCGCAACCTGGAAAACTAAAGGGTGCGACCTTCCTTGGAGGTGAGGCCACCGAAGAGAAAAATCCTCCACAGTCCGTCACTACAAAAATACGTTGATATTCTCATGGATGGCCGATCAGCCCAAGCTCTTGTGGACTCTGGAGCATCATATTTAGTCAATTCGGAGAAGTACCATCGCCAGTTGCAGAAAACTGTATTCGTCAACAACAAAACATTTCTGCTGAAGGTGGCTAATGGGAAATATGTAAAACCTACAGGAAGATGTACCATTCATGTGGGTATAAGTGGCCATACACAGCCCTTAGAATTCATCATCTTACAAG
Source organism: Schistocerca serialis cubense (assembly GCF_023864345.2). Classification (NCBI taxonomy): domain Eukaryota; kingdom Metazoa; phylum Arthropoda; class Insecta; order Orthoptera; family Acrididae; genus Schistocerca; species Schistocerca serialis. The sequence continues at coordinate 284,240,688 of NC_064639.1, forward strand.
AGTGTAGTCATGACGTCCTTCTCAGATGGGACTTTTTGAAAGCTTCTCAGGCAATTATAGATTGTGGCCACTCAAAGATTATGATAGATGAGATGAGATGAGATACTGTGGACAAGAAGATGCACATCCGAGTGTGTGGAGACTACGTAAGCTGGATGAAGTGATCATTCCTGCGGTCAGCACTAGAAAGGTAACTATCATGTGCCATGCCATGCATCAACCCATGGACCTTGTAGGGAAATGTAAGAGAAGCATACCAATGGAGAATAACTTGGTCATCCAAGCCTCTGTCGTCTCATTTAAGAACAGATTCGGTTAATTGTTTATAGTTAACTGTTGCCGAGAACCGCAGATCCTTCCAAGATGCATGTGAATAGCAAACGCTGAGCTGTTAAATGCAGAACAGCTGAGCGCCATAGAAACCTCCGATGTCGAGTGTGTGGGCGAAATTAGCGCTACCACTACGAGACAAGATCTTCTAGCTCAAATATCACCAAATCTCACTAAGGAACAACAGAAGGAGCTACTTGCCATTCTTCAAGAGTTCTCTGAATGCTTCGATCCATAGGTGAAGACCAAATTAGGCAAATCAATGGTGAAGCACCAGATTAGCATGGGAGACCATCAACCAATAAGCCAGAGAGCATACCATGTGTCAGCAACGGAACGTCAAATAATTCGAGACGAGGTAGAGAAAATGATGAAGAATGACATCATTCAGACTTCGCAGAGCCCATGGTCATCACCAGTGGTCCTAGTCAAGAAGAAGGATGGCAGGTGGCGCTTTTGTGTTGATTACAGTAAGCTTAATAAGATAACTAAAAAGGACGTTTACCCTCTTCCACGAATTGATGATACACTAGATTGTCTGAAGGGGGCTAAGATTTTCTCAACCATGGACATGTACTCGGGATACTAGCAAATCGAAGTAGGTGAGGCTGATCGTGAGAGAACTGCATTCATCACCCTGAGGGCCTGTATGGGTTTAAGGTAATGCTGTTTGGTTTGCGTAATGCACCAGCAACTTTTGAACGTATGATGAACAATCTTCAACATCACCTGAAGTGGACAATGTGTCTTTGTTATTTAGACAACATTATAGTGTTCTCAGAGACATTTGATGAACATATAAAAAGACTGAAGGCCATTCTTAAGTGTCTCCAACAAGGCGGACTGAAACTTAATCCAAGAATACTTGGACACATTGTGTCAAACGAAGGGGTTTGGCCAGACCCAGAAAAGGTGACAGCTATAACAGAATTTCCTATTCCTAAAAGTATTAGAGATGTGAGAAGCTTCCTCAGATTATGTACTTACTACCATCGTTTTATCAAAGACTTTTGCATCAAAGCCTGGCCACTCCAAAAGTTATTAAAAGCTGATGCTTAATTTATCTGGGGTGGTGCTCAACAAGATGCTTTTGATGTGCTGTGAAAAGCTCTGATGACTGACCCTGTACTTGGTCTGTATGATGAGAGAGCACCTACAGAACTACACACAAATGGCAATGGGTATGCAATCAGTGCTGTTCCGGTGCAAATTTCGGATGGAAAAGAGAAGGTTATAACTTATGCTTCTAGGACACTTACAAAAGCAGAGAGAAACTACTCAACTACAGAAAGAGAATGTCTTGCTGTGATCTGGACCATGTGCAGATTTCGACAGTATCTCTATGGAAGGCCATTCACAGTTGTTACAGACCATCACTCACTTTGTTGGTTGACAGGTCTTAAGGATCCAACAGGACAACTTGTCAGGTGGGCACTATGTCTTCAAGAGTATGACATTACAATAGTGTACAAAAGTGGAAGAAAACACCAAGATGTCGACTGTCTCTCAAAAAACCCTGTGCAAGACCATCATGACTTTGATGAAGATAGTGACTGTCTCGCTGCACTCCGGATCTCTCTGCTGAGCAGAAGAAGGACGCCAAGATATCTCAAATTATGCTTGCCTTAAATCGGTCAGAGGCTGTGAAAGGACAATTTAGGGTAGTTAATGGATTACTTTGCAAGAAAAACTCTGATCCGTTTGGAAAGAGGTGGCTGCCAGTGATTCCTAAACACATGCGCTTATATGTTCTACAGAAATCCCATGACACACCTGAGGCCGGACATTTAGCAATTATTAAGACATATGATAGGATCCGCAATAGATTTTTCTGGCCAGATTTATTTAGGAGTGTCCGTCACTATGTGTCGCACTGTCGAGAGTGCCAGAGGAGAAAGGCAGTTCCTCAGAAACCACCTGGCTGACTCATACCAATTCCACCAGCCGAAACGCCTTTCCAGCATGTTGGGATTGACCACCTCAGACGATTTCCAACGTCTGCTAGTGGCAATATATGGATTATTGTTTGCACTAATTATCTGAGACGCTGTTGTTGTTGTGGTCTTCAGTTCAGAGACTGGTTTGATGCAGCTCTCTATGCTAATCTATCCTGTGTAAGCTTCTTCATCTCCCAGTACCTACTGCAACCTACATCGTTCTGAATCTGTTTAGCATATTCATCTCTTGGTCTCCCTCTACGATTTTTACCCTCCACGCTGCCCTCCAATGCTAAATTTGTGATCTCTTGATGCCTCAGAACATGTCCTACCAACTAGTCCCTTCTTCTTCGAAAGCTTCTATTCTCTTTTCGTCTAAACTGTTTATCGTCCACTTTTCACTTCCATCCATGGCTACATTCCATACAAATACTTTCAGAAACGACTTTCTGACTCTTATATCTATACTCGATGTTAACAAATTTCTCTTCTTCAGAAACGCTTTCCTTGCCGTTGCCAGTCTACATTTTATATCCTCTCTGACACACTATGCCATTACAAAAGCCGTGAAAACAGCCGAAGCATCTGAGGTAGCCAAATTCATCGAGGAAGACATTGTATTAAAACACAGTGCCCCAAGGTCGTCAATTACGGATCGAGTGAAAGTTTTTCAATTGAATCTTGTAACAGTGATTAACTGTCGGTGCAACATTACTCATCACATGACGACTGCCTACCATCCACAAACTAAAGGGGTTACTGAATGCCTTAATAAGACCTTGGCCGACATGCTATTAATGTTCGTCAATGTTGAGCAGAGCAACTGGGATGAGGTGCTACCTTCTGTGACATTTGCCTACAACACTGCCACACAAGACACTACAAGATTTACGCCAATTTTCCTGGTGCATGGGCGTGAGACGACTACGACGATGGATACTGTGTTTCCGTTACATCCTGATGACGCAGACAACGACTACATCGGCCAGGTGTCAACCAGAGCTGAGGCAGCTCAGCAGTTAGCTCGACTCTGCACGCTGCAGGCTCAAGAAAACAACCGCCGAAGGTATGATGCGAGCACTGCCCTGTTGTCTACCAGCCAGGCGACCTCGTCTGGATCTTCACTCCTGTTTGGAAGGTTGGTGTCTCTGAGAAGCTCCTCAGGTGCTACTTTGGACCTTATAAGGTTGTAAGATAGTTGTCTGATGTTACTTAATAAGTTGAAGATTTCGACCCCGACACAAGACGAAGAAAGATCAGAGATACGGTCCACGTCCTTCGAATGAAGCCCTACAAGGATCCTGCAACCCAGGGTAAATTCAAAGTTCCAGCAACAGACAACAAGCAGAAAGGCGAGGAAGAGTGTAGCAGCAAAAGAAGTTCTAAGAAGATCACTGCCAGGGCGAGAATCAGTCATCGAGAGTCGGAGTATGCAGGACCGATTACTCGTTCCCAGACTTGGATGATGTAACACTGAGATGCTGTTCCCTTAAGGAGGGAGCAATGTCACAGAAGAAGCTGAGTAGCACCGTGGTGTAGTGGTTATGATACTAAACTGTTGCATGGAGGGTTGCGAGTTCAAAACTCACCTGGACCGTACAATTTTAATTTCTACATTCGGTTCAAGTACATTACAGAAGTATCCACAAATATCAAGAATCATTGTACTGGAATGTTCTGTAGCTGTATATACACTGTATGTGTTCTGGCCAGAGGCTGTTCACTCTGCACTCTTATATGTGCAAGTGCTGAATAAACCTCCATTAATTGAAGTTAGTGTTCATCATTCAGCTAATTACACCTTCTTCTACATGACAATATAACTGCAGGCGCATTTAAATCCTCACTAGCTGATAAAGTGTCCTACAACAGAAATACTGGATTATTTTTCACTGTAGAACACATTAACCTCATCTCAGTTTGGATTTTGTACGAAATTATCTACAGAAAGCTGCCAGAAATGGCAGCAATGTTTACATGAGGTGTGTGTGTGTGTGTGTGTGTGTGTGTGTGTGTGTGTGTGTGTGTGTGTGCGTGTGTGTGTGCGTGTGCGTGTGCGCGCGCGGGCGCGCGCGCGCGCGCGTGTGCGTGTGCATGAGTGCACATGCACACATTTTCTTTTCTGAAGAAGGCGTTTGCCAAAAGCTAAATGTGCCTGTCTGTAAATCCACATGTCATCTTTACGCTGGGTGGCAATCTATCCTTTTCCTAATATTCTCGAAATCTAAACAGAAAGTCATATAATATCTCACAAATCAATTCCTATGAAAGCTATGCAAGAGAAAACTATTCCTTTTGTTATATTCTGTAAACTAACCAAGGCCTCTGATCATTTCAACTGTAAAATTATGCTTGTAAAATTAGAATTTGTATCACCTTTCTTATACGGACGGGGTCTTACTGTCATCACTGTAATGGGAGAATAAAACTAAACTGAGCAACTTCACAAGGTTCAAAATGGCTACAATCCTGTTCCTTGCCATGTAAATAGAGTTCCAATGGCATGAAGAATTGCTCAAAAACTTTAATCTTAATTGATGACATTAGCACACTAATCAATGATCCAAACTCAACAATACCAGACATGGCCACGTCCCAGTCCAACACATTTTTAATCTGCTAGGAAGCTTCAAATCAGCATACATTATGCTTCAGAGTGAGAATACATTCTGGAAATGGCCCAGCTGATAATTAAAAGGACCTACAATTAGTTCACAGCAAACAGTTTAACTCTTAATCTGGCTGCAACACATATAATACAATTATAAATAAGTAAAAAGGCCAGCCAAAGACATTAATTTTTTTTTTGCTTATTCTTTAGTTTACAACTTGAACGTACTGTTCCTGGCAGATTAACATTAAGGTACGAGTCTTCTCAGAAGCTGCTATATTGCTTCGCCATTTCTCCTGTGATTGCATTCAATAAATTTTGTCACTGGATGCACAAGTGAGTTTTCTGTGTAGTCCAGATCCATCGTGCTGACATATAAACAAGATTAAATTGTCGAACAACAGCTGCTCAGATAGTAAGGACAAATTGGTGTCCCCCAATGTAGTCACCTGCCTAATATCACCAAATTAATGAATGCCCATGGAGGAGATTTATGAAATGATTGATGTACCAACTGTGACTAATCCCAACACGCCACGACTGGCTGTACAGCTACCACTTTCTGGCCACACAATCCAACTCCGTAGTTTGTGCAGGAGGTGGGCAGTTTTTCCTATTCTGGAATTTTGGCAGGTGCTACCAAGTTTGCACTGGTAGTAAATCAATTACATCACTAGTAAACCGCAGAGCTACAAAATGTGATTATCTCACCGCCAGAGTTTAACTCCTATGATTGGCTTAAAGCAGAATTGATCCAGTGAGTGTCAGCATAACAGGAAGAGCGAATTCTAGAGGTTCTCACCCAAGAAGATATCAGAGACAGAAAGCCTTTGCGGTACTTGCAGCATCTGCATATCAAAATGAACATGGGAACAGTACCAGACAACTTACTGTGGACAATATGTAGCAGTCATTTACTACCACCCGTCAAAGCAATTATAGTGTCCAAGACTGACAATACTGGACGTGGTAGTGGATTTGGCAGACAAAATCTGGAACATGATGATGCTGGCTCCTGTCAGCAAAATCACCATGCGATGCCAACTGTTTCATGCACAGATTACTACACCTCAGCAGCCAAGATAGATATAGTGATGCAGCAAACACGCAAACAATTATCTCGCTGCAATTCTAGTGATGACAGAGGCCGGGATTGATACCGCCAATGCTCACACAGCAGATCATTAATGACCTCTTCTACAACTGGGTTGAGCAGCAAGCTATCTGTTGGTATTAGCGAAAATTTGGCAACCAAGCATACAGATGCACAAATTCCTATGTTTATCCAACTGTCGGCAGTAGTTGGAAGTAGGTGCCTCCTCCAATTTTTGGTCAGTGTCTCTGCACTTGTTTATTAGTGATCAGCGATCTGGCTGGAAATATTTAATAGACACCAGATCCAATTTACGTATTTATCCATTGACCACGTTGCACAGAAGACAACCACCCATATCATTCTGTCTGATCACAGTAAACAACTTGGTCATAACGATGTATGGCACTTTGTGGTTAGATCTGGGTTTGCATCGAGCTTTCATGTGAGATTTCACCATCGTGGACATTGACGTACCCATTATCGGAGCAGACTTTCCGCCTATTATAAGATACTGCCGAAAATGAAGAACACGCACCTGGTTGATAACACAACCGGCCTCACAGCATTTGGGTTTTGACAAGACGCAGCCATACACACTGCCAAACTCATTCAAGTAGTGGACAGAGAGTACACCGAACTGTTGTGCGGATTTCCAGCCTTGACATAACCACTGGCACACCTAAAAATGTGATGCACAACATTGATCATTGTATCCTGACAACCAAAGAGCCTCTCACATCCTACAGACCACAATGTTTGGCTCCGGAACTGCTGGCGACCACAAAGGCAGAATTTGATGGTACAATCCGTGAGGCAGTTATGCACCTGTCCAACAGTCCATGGTATCTGCCATTACTTCTAGTTCAGAAGAAATGTGCTGCATGGCATCCACATGGTGACTATACAGCTGTTAATGTCAGAACAATACCAGACAGATACCCTGCGCCATTGTTGCGTGATTATAATTATGCACTGAATGGTGCCAATACCTTCAGTGTACTAGGCTGCGCCAAATCACACACACAAACACCTGTGGCAAATACAATATCCTGAACACAGATATAATAACTTCTTCTGGACTGTTTGAAAGTATGTTTACAACATTTGGTCTCCTGAATGCTACACAAACCTGGCAGGGATTTACTGGCTTGGTGTTAAAAGGTCTGTCTTTTTTCTTTAGTGGATTTCCTGAGACACACAATATCATTAGTAGGATTGCTACCGCTACCTGAGAGGATGGAAGCTATGTTACAAACTGCACAGCCAAAACCACCAAGAAATTGTGCTGGTTTCTAGGCACATTAAATTTCTACTGCCACTGCCTGTCATTCTCAACTGAGTGACAAGAGCCATTATCTGCAGCACTCTCAGGCCCAATAAATAAGGGCAACTTGCCCATAATGTAGACTGATAGTCTGACCTTGGCATTTGGAGCAGCCAGAAAGAGCATCATGGACATTGCAGTGCTTGCACACCCCTACCGAAATGTGCCCTTGGCACTGGTAGTTGATGCTGGTCAGTCAGTGATTAGTGCAGTGCTACAGCAATGGTGTGACAATGCATGGCAACCACTAGCGTCCTTATGTAAGATGTTGATTGGTTGGTTTAAAAAAAGGGGGGGGGGGGAGGGGGGGAAGGACCAAACTGCTAAGTCATCGGTCCCTTGCTCCAAACAAAACAATGCCACAAGAGTGAGAAGAAAACAACCAAGACTGACAACACAACACAGAGAGAAAGGAAAAAACCACAACAAGAATGGGAAGGCAACAAACATTTAAATGGACAAAATAGGAGAAGAAAACCACAGAAACACACGAAACAAGTAGAAGAGATTAAAATGACAAAACAGATAACAGATTACCATGGCTGGCTGACCATGAGAATAAAGAGGAGAAGCCAGCCACTCTGCAACACATTAAAACCTCCTCCCTAAAAGCACATGGAGGACACAGAGGGACAAAGGACACACACTAAAACTAAGATCAAACAATAAAACCCACCCTCGTGAATAAAACAAAAGAACTAAATCAGCCAATGAGGCACTGTCAGATAAAATTAGCAGCAACGAGTCCGGTAACCGAGGATTTCATCGCAGGGCAATCAAAGTGGGACAGTGCACCAGAATGTGGGCCACTGACAACCGGGCGCCGCATTGACACTGAGGCAGGTCTTCACGGTGCAGGAGGTAGCCGTGGGTTGCCCCAGCATGGCAAATGCGGAGCCGACAGAGAACCAAAGAGTCCTTGCAAGAGGCCTGCATGGAGGACTGCCACACATTTGTAGTCTCCTTAATGGCATGCAGTTTGTTGTACATACTGAGACTGTGCCATTCCATCTCCCAAAGCCTTACCTGGCGGCGTTAAAACAAACGCAGGTCAGTTAGTGGAATGCCGATCTCCATAAGCGGTTTCCGTGTAGCCTGTCGGCAAGTTCGTTACCTGGGATTCAGATGTGACCTGGGGTCCAGACAAACACCACTGAACGACTGGACAATTCCAGGATACAGATGGACTCCTGGATGGTCGCAACCAAAGGATGACGAGGGTAGCACTGGTCGATAGCTTGTAGGCTGCTCAAGGAGTCAGTACGCAGAAGAAATGACTTCCCAGGGCATGAACAAATGTGCTCAAGAGCATGAGATGTAGCCACCAGCTCAGCAGTGAAAACACTGCAGCCATTCGGCAAGGCCTGCTGTTCAATATGTCCTCCATGAACATATGCAAAGCCGATGCGATCATCAGCCATCGAGCCATCTGTGTAAACCTCTTCATGACCTCAGTACATGTCAAGAATCAAGAGGAAGTGGCAGCGGAGAGCCAGGGGTTAACTGAGTCCTTAGGGCCATGTGAAACGTCCATGGTGAAGCCGCGGCCTAGGTGTACACCATGACGGTGTACATGAATGGACCTCAAGGATATGTGGTAAAGACAAGGACTCCAGTTCGGAAAGAAGGGATCAGACACGAACTGCAATTGGAAGCCCTGATCTGGGCCACCGATGTGGGAGATGAACTGTCGTGGGTGGGAAAAGGAGACAGTAATTCGGATGCGCAGGAGATCTACGAATGTGTGCAACGTAATTGGCCAGGAGTTGTGCACGCCTAACCTGCAATGGAGGGGCTTTGGCCTCCACCAGGACGCTGGTCACCGGACTCGTCCTAGAAGGACGAGTCGTTAGGCGAACGCCACAATGGAGCACTGGGTCAAGTAAACGCAACGCTGAGGGTGATGCCGAACCATAAACCAGACTCCCATAGTCAAGGCAGGATTGAACAAGGGCTCTGTAGAGATGCAGCAGCGTAGAGCGATCTGTACCCCTGTTGGTGTTATTCAGGCAACGGAGGGCATTGAGGTGCTGCCAGCACTTCCGCTTAAGCTGACGAAGATGCGGAAGCCAAGTCAATCGCGTGTCGAAAACCAGTCCTAAGAATCGATATGTCTCCACTACAGTGAGTGGATCGTCATTAAGGTAAAGTTCTGGTTCCAGGTGAACGGTATGACACTGACAGAGGTGCATAACACATGACTTTGTGGCTGAAAACTGCAAACCGTGGGCTAGAGCCCATGACTGCACCTTGAGGCTGGTTCCCTGTACATGCTGCTCAGCAATACCAGTACTGGTGGAGCAGTATGAAATGCAGACGTCGTCTGCATACAGAGAAGGTGAGACGGATGGCTCTGCAGCTGCTGCTAGACCATTAATGGCCAATAAAAATAGAGATACACTCAATACAGAGCCCTGCAGGACCCCATTCTCATGGATAGGGGGGGGAGGGGGGGGGGCTATGGGAGGTACCAACTTGTACACAGAAAGTAAGAAGTGACAGGAAATTCTCGATAAAAATCAGGAGTGGGCCTTGGAGACCTCATTCGTATAATGTGGCAAGGTATTATGTCGCCAGGTTGTGTCATACGCTTTTCATAAATCAAAAAAGATGCTAACCAGATGTTGGTGTCTGGAAAAGGCCATTCGGATGGCAGACTCGAGAGACACAAGATTATCAGTGGTAGAGCGCCCTGGCAGAAGCCGCCCTGACACTGAGACAGTAGGCCGCATGACTCCAGGACCCAACCCAACTGCCAACACACCATACGTCCCAACAGCTTACAAGGAACGTTGGTAAGGCTGATGGGCCAACAGCTATCCACATTAAGCGGTTTCTTACAGGGGTTTAGCACCGGAATGATGGTGCTCAGGTTTAGGGAGTTGATCAATCAGTGCAGCTAATACATTCAGGGATACTGCACCATCTGGAGGAAGATATACATTGCAGACGTTATTTCCTGCGTCGTCCTTATTCTGACAGCCACAGTTTCAAGAGGGGTTTGAAGGGGCACAGTTTCACTACAGACTGAGTTTAGAACATAACCGCAAACTCCACCCGACACTCGATTATAGTCGCTACAGTTCCTGTAATATCCCTTATAGCCACAGAGGGCAGGGGTCTGATTTGCTGGAAACCAGGTCCCCTGGAGGGCACTGCAGAAAGCAGGTGTGAAGGTTAACATCTACCGTAGCTCAGCCAGGCAGTGGAAAAAACCACCGCAATTCCACTGGAGGATGACATCGTGAGACTGGGAAGGCATGGAACATTCAATGAGGCAGTTTACACCTCAGAGTCACCTGCTGCCACAGACTTATTGCCTGAGCAGTCTATATCCATTGTATCTGAGGGTCTGGCAAGATTTAAGTCCTCAGCGGGTGCCTGAATCTCCAACTCATCCACAGATGCAGAGCTTGTAGGGAGCGGTGGTGCGGGTGCCACAGCAACTCCCTTGGTCTTGGGAATCTTCTTATTGGATTTCTCTCGCTGCCCCTTGGGTTTCCCTGGCTGGGAGGACTTCACTGATTCAGTCTCCGGGATGGAGGATGAGTGTGAAGCCCTGTGACCATCTGCTTTTGGGCCCTTCAGCCACTGGCGGGTGTCATCTTTCCCGCTAGCAGAAACCTGGGAATGTAGTGACCCAAGGGACCCTTTCCTAGTGAGAGGAGCCGAAGAAGAATTACGCTTCTCCGGCCAGAAGTGGGGACTGATATCCCTGATGGTTGGGGGGCTGTTGCTCCCGAAGTAGGTGGTGCAGGAGCAACAGGGAGGGAGGAGCCCCACCCCCCCCCCCCCCCACCACCAAGAGGGAAGGTGTAGTCTTCTGGCTCTGAGAGGTGACTGGGGTTGGCGGAGCTGATGGGGCTAGAACTACTGTAGCAGCGGCGTAAGACAATGTCATACGTACAGGATGTAGGCGTTCAAATTTCCTCTTAGGCTCAGGGTAGGTCAGTCTGTCCAGGGTCTTGTACTTCATGATTTTCCTTTCTTTCTGGAGAATCCTGCAGTCACGTGAGCAATGCGAATGATGCTCTCTGCAGTTGGCACAGATATGCGATGGGCGTTCACAATCTCTAGATGTGATGCTGGAAGTACAACGAGAAGACATATTGCCAAACTTCCAGCATTTAAAGCACCACATTGGGGGAGGGATACAGGACTTTACATCACAGTGGTAGACCATCACCTTGACATTCTCGGGTAATGTATCACTCTCGAAGGATAAAATGAAGGCACCTGTTGTAACCGCGACAGGAAAGTTCGTGGGGTTGCCGCAAACGAAAATGCGGCGGGACCGAATGGGAGCGGCCTGCGAACAAACAAGACGGACGAACAGGAATGGAAGGTCGAAGGACAAGCACGATGACTGACAAGACACCAAGATCAACAACAAAGTATTAAGCAATGGGGTCACAAGAGATAACCTAATGAAATCAAAACAACATCCACTCGTAAACAGGAAGTAAGTACACACAATGTAAACATGACGTCTATAAGCGAGATATCAACAGACTCAACACGACTACCAGACTGCCTCGCTGAGTGAGAGGCAGCCATCTAAATATACGACAGGGTATGTCGCTATTGGCCACTGAGACCACGTGCTCCACAGTGGCGCCCTCACGTTAGACTCGGGGCCAGGAGCCCGTGCAGCCACGGCGTACAGCACGACTGCTGCAGAGACCTCTAGTGGTCGCAGAGTCAAAACTCGTAGCGCTTGGTACCAGAGCACCAGTGGCAACCTGATTATCCTTCAGACCCTGGTGGACACAGCAAACAACATGTACACCTGGCCGCTCTAAACTGGCACGCAGCTCATTATCAGACTGCAAAAGAAGGTCTTATGGGGTGTGATGGTTACAGAAACATCCCCCAGCTTGTCACAAGCAAGTAACGCCTGTGACTGGGCAGAGGATGCTGTTTTGATCAAGACTGACCCAGATCTCATTTTCGACAAGCCCTTCACCTCCCCAAACTTGTCCTCTAAATGCTCAACAAAAAACTGAGGCTTCATCATCATGAAAGATTCCCCATCAGGTATCTAACACACAAGGTACTGGAGCATATAAGACCCGCTGCCATCCTTAGCCTGACATTCCTCCCATGGTGTGGCCAGGGAGGTGAATGATTTGGTGTTGTACTTCTGTGCATTGAATTGAGCCTGTGTGAACACTTAGAGACTGCTGGTGTTTGACCACCACCAAGAGATGATGTACTACGCTTCATCGCGTGTCATCCGCCCTGATGCCACCCACTCTGACCAGAGGCCCTCCCCATGGGCGCCACCCACCCGCAGCAAAGGCCACCTGGCACAATGGCAATCGCGCCCCATGGTGACAGGCATCTACTCCTCAGCATACATGGGAAGTTAACGGCGCAGGCATCAGCGGAGCTGTGTGGTCAGGAAGCTACAACCAACAGGGTACATGGCGGCCCCACCACAACAGACTGGCTACCGTGCTGGATATCAGGTGCAACCAAGCAAACAAGTCCATTATCATCATCAGCGTAGAAAACAGTGCTGCACAGCTGATAGAAAAATACACACCCAAGAGGGCGACCTCACCCAACAGTTGGAGAATGAGCAGAAGTGCAGAGCCACGTCGATGAAGGATGCGATGGGTCTCAGTGCATGATGGACATGATACACCATGTAAGGTGCCCTTTCCCAATTGGCTCACTCTTTGGGAAAATTTTGAAAAATGGAGGTCAAACCCTACAGGGGACCATCACATAAAGGCCAAAATGTGTGAGACTCCTTTTAGTCACCTCCTATGACATGCAGGAATACCTCAGGCCTACTCTAACCCCCGGACCCGCAGGGGGAAAACTGCTGATGTATGCCATTTGTCAGAACAACATGAACTGTTCACCAAGGCAGCACAACCAGGTTGTGTTCATCTCATAGTTTAGCACCAATGTTCAACACATTTCTGGTATCAACAATATGGTAGCCAATTGCCTCTCTTGTGCCATCAGGATCTCCAGCACAATCGCTTACAGTAAGCTTGCCGAAGCACAAAGTATAGCCCAGGAACTACTACAGCAGCACGATCAACATTAGACCTCGAGCTAATCGAGATTTCCAGAACTGATGTTAAACTGTATTGTGACATGTCCACCTCAAAACCTCATCCTTTCTTACCAGTCACATTCAGAAAGGGCACGTTCATGACTTCACATGAATTGAGTCACCTTGTTGTATGATCAATGACCCATCTGGGGACAAATTGTTATGTAAGGCCAGAGATGCAAAAAGACTGCTATGAATGGGTGAGGTGTTGCATTAAATGTCAGTGCGGCAAGATTTACATACTCTTGCATGCACCTATAGGGAACTTTCGGAGTACAACCGCCTGCTTTGCCGTTGCCTACATCGACACTGTTCGGCCACACCACTGTCCAGTGGCTAACATTATCTACTCATAATGATAGACTGTTTTGCAAGCTGGGCAGAAGCTGCACTGGTAAACAATATGCCAGTGGAAACCTTAGCCTCTGCTTTTGTGTTGCACTGTGTACTGCTATTCGGCTGTCAGCAGCACATCGCAATAATATGAGTCTGAGCTATTTGCCAACTCGCTAAATTTTGTGGCACGGTCTACCACAAAATGACAAGCTATCATCTGGCTCAGCTATCACTGAGGGATTGCACCAATCACTTGCAGCAACACTGATGCGACATGACACTGAGTGGACTAAGGCCCTTCTCGTGGTGCTACTGGGCCTAGAAACACATACAAACAAGACGTAGATGCATCATCGGCAAAGCCAGTATACAGCAAGATGTGTCTACCTGGTGAATTTAAGGACTCTTAAAACTCTTACCACCACCGGATCAAGATCAGACCGACTTTGTAAATCAACTCAGAGAGCATGTAACCTGGATCTGCCCCAAGAGCCTTTCAGGCACAGAACAGCCTCTACCTCTGTGCATCAGGAGCTTAATACCTGTTCCTAATTCATGCTATGCACAGAGGGCTGCAGCTGTCTCTATGGCATCCATACAAAGGCCCATATCATGTACTTACAAGGGGAGACAAAAACACCAGACATTTTGATTCGATTAACAGGAAATCGACCACAGTTTCCACTGACAGAGTCAAGTGGCACACACACTTCAAGGAGCACTCTCATCAGAAGTGCCAAGTCTCCACCCTTGTTCAACGGCTGCAACATCCTCAACACCACCATCACCAGCACCGACTCAGCAACAGTGAACCCGCCACCAGAACGCACCCCAAGATCTGGACAACACATCCATTTTCTGCTTCCACCAAGGGGGCTGATGTAGCAACTATATACCATTACGTGGTGTTGTGTTGCAAATGCTCTGTGTGTGTGGCTGTCTCCCCCCCCCCCCCACCCCCCCTCCCCCTGTCAAACATTGCGTGCCAGACACCAGAGGCACTGTGCTTTAAATATGTGTTTTGGTCTTGTTTATTCTTTGATTTACACTTTTTATGTGTTTCTATCTTCTGTGCCTTGTTATTAGCGCATAAGTTACAGGATAACTTGAATGTACTGCTCCTGGTGGACTAACTTTAACTTGTGAGTTGTATTCTCAGAAGCTCTTATATTTCTGAGCTGTTTCTCCTGTGACCACATTCAATAAAGATGCACAAGTGACTTTTTTGTGTAGTACAGATCTTCCATGCTCAGATACATTCAGGAGTTTATCGTCAAACAACAGCCTGCCCAGTTTGTACCAACACTACATATTAATTTCCTTGGGGTCCAGTTGAACAACAAGCTAAAATAGAGGTAACACATATACGTGAATTCATTAAAAAGGGAGAAGAACAGAGAAAGAAAGAAACTGTGAAGAGAAAAGTACATGTGTAAGCTAATGGGGTGAAGCAGGGTGTCTGGGGACATAGGCTAGCACAGATTGAGGCCAGAAGGATTGCAGAACTGAAGGATGAATTATAAGAGTAATTCAAGCATAAGTAATTCAGAGCAGCTGATATCTGATGTGGTAGGGGAGATCTCGTAACAGGTTGCAAAGCAGACACTGAAGTCAAATATCTTGTGCCCAGCAATGTGTTCTCCCGTGAGTGGTCAACTTTTTAAGTGGCCACAGTTTAGCATTTGCCACACATTCAGCTGTACGCCTGGGCAGAGGTCACACCAACATTGAAGGCTACGCAGAAATTTCAGCAGATCTGGTAAGTGATTGTACTCCTTTCATAGGTAGCTTACTGAGTAGGATATGCCTGTGATGGGATTGGGTTCTTCATTTCTAAGCACAGTGGTAGGTAGTTGAAGCCCTGACAAAGCACATGGTTTAGTTGCTCAAATCCAAGTTGATAATGGGTAGTGAGGAAGATGTTCCTTTGTGGCTGAATTGTGGAAGTGGTTGTACAATTAGAGGTAACAGAGATATTTGCAGACTAGGTTTGGTGGGTTGTGCTGGCCTGTTAAGGCTTTAGGAAGACTTTGGGATACTGGATAAAGAAGAGCTGTCATTGAAAATGCACCAACCACATGTGGCCAGGCTGTATAGATGAGACTTTTAGCATGTAAGAGGTGGCAGCTATCAAAATGGAAGTGCATACTACTGACGGGTGATGGACCTGATATTAACACATGTCTTTGTGGAGTCATTGGAGAGGTCAAGGCCAATGCCTGGAAATGCCACACGCAGAGTTGAGGACCAGGAGAAGTAGATAAGTGAAATGTTGAGACAGTAGGGGAATGAAGACAGTGTCCTGGTTCTGGAGCCTTTGCTGGAAGATATCGTCAGTGTACCTCAACCAGTCAAGACATTAGGATCTTGAGTAATTAGGAAGATTTCCCCTCAACAATCCATGAACATGTTGGGTCATACTGAACCAAATGTTGGGTTTCATCCAATGACATAATAGTGTTGTGGCATATGACTTTATAAACGTACAAGCAAAAAGCAAACACTGACAGTATTTGTTTTTGCACCAATATGATTTTTTGGAATGTAGGTTGTAGTCATTGGCTGATCTGTTGCATACCCTGAAACAAAGGATACATTCAAATGTGACAATTTGATTGTAGTTGGTGAACCCAACAACTGTGACTTTAGTCGCAGTGACATACTGATTTGTAGTGTTGTACAAAGTATAGGTTAGGCTGACAGATGACAGTTTGGCTGAGAGTTTGTGAAGCAGTATTGAAGGCAACAGGACGACATACATGGGTGCTGATGGCCATGTTGCTTATTTGTTTATATACTGGTCCATGTAAGCAAAAGTAGTCATGAGTCAGCATATAGTTGGTCAAATGTACGAGGAATTAGGTGGTAGGTGTAAATTCAGTGAACATTGAGAGGGATAGTGTTCAATAACAGTAAGGCTGTGATCAATTAAGGAAATGATTCATGTCCTTCAGATGGGAATCTAGGCTGCTGGGTTGGAGGTGATAGCTAACATAAGCCAAAATTCTTTTTGTGGGGCCACAGCAATAATGGGCAATATGAGAATGGAGAACCACGAACTTCTCGATTCCACCAACTTTTTGATGTTCACAAGTTTTAAGTTCTTTTCAGTTCCTACTTCCCAAATGTGTATTAATTGCCACTGACTGAAATGAAACAAAATTTCTCAATTCTTGGATTTGCATTCTTTACTGTTTCATACCTGTCGTCTCTTACTATAGGAAGTTAAGCAACATCAATGATTTTTTCACTTGTTATTAATGTAGAATGTTGCATTGAAAGATTTATTTTAAATATATAATATTTTCAACAACTGGAACATAAGGAATGTGCTCCATTAACTTTCAAAAAGGATTATGAAAAATGCAAGAGGGTGGACCTACAATATTTAATAAGTTCTGGTGAAAATGAAAAAGTTGTTTAAAGACTAGTAATATGGGACGCAGCAAGCTTTTTGAGTGCTCCAAAAAGACAGATAAATGTCACTGGAGAATGTCACGATGGTTGGCATGGTTCACTGTTAGGGCAGCTAGTCTACATGGATTTTGGATATAGTGCATGACAAGTATTGTACTCGATCATGGGCTGGAGTCCTGCATGGATTGAATTTCAATATATGCCATTGCTGAGTACATCATTTATGTAAATTAGAATGATATTGTCAACCAATGCCTGGTTTCAATTTGATGTGTTGTTCATACACTAAATCAAGTTCTGACAAAAATAATGCCTAATACAGTGGTGCTTCACAATGATTAACAGATTGAAATTAAAGTCTCCATGTATATTTCAAGATCTGAGCAATACCAATCAGTGTTGTTACACATAGTACTTACTATCTGGAACGCTTATGAGCGGGGGTAGTAGCAGAAAGAGGGTTGCATGTATAAGAAATGGCCTATAATAGGGTAGAACCACAGTTTTTGGTGTCTCTAGGCCAATGCACAACCTGTCCAATTACATTTATTTGAGGTATAGTTGAACAGAATTCTGTACAACATTACTGAAGTTTTTTGAAGTGAACAGAACTCTTTACAATCTTTTATAGAAATTGAACTACACAATATTTTTTGACCCTGTTATGATGTGAAAAATCATTCATCTTCCTACACAAAATCATTTATGCATGTTGGTTGGAGGTGCCAAAAACTTCAAAGGACGCAAGTGGATTCTTGTTACAAAATTAAATGAAAAAAGAAGGAGGAGGCCTCTGTACAATAAGTTCTTGATTCTCAGATACATGTTTAATTGCTTTCAGTTCTCAAGAACTGAGTTCTCAATTCCATTAGATTAGATTAGATTCCGTTTCATTCCATACATCCAAAAATGAGATGATTCTGTGAGTGTGGAACACATCATAAAGTATAATATAAAAAACATAAAACATCTAAATATAATACTTTACTTCCCTGATCACTTGTGAGGAGTGTGTCAAAGTGTGTGAATACATTACAAGTAAACTGGAACTGCTAATGTTTACGGAATACACTGTCAGAATCAAACATAGATGTGCACTTTTAATAAATTTATCACACACAAAATACCAAATCTTGACTACTGTGAACAAGTGCTGCTGAAACGAAATCTAACAGACATTTTTATTTAAGCGTGTCTAACAGTCACTGTTAAAATATTCATCAATAGAGTAGGAGTTGCCTATGAAAAAGTCTTTCAAACTCTCTTTAAACTGTGCTTTATCTGAAACCAAGTTTTTAATGGTTGCTGGCAGTTTATTGAAAATGTGTATTCCTGAATAATGGACCCCTTTTTTCCCCCCATGAACCATGGACCTTGCCGTTGGTGGGGAGGCTTGCGTGCCTCAGCGATACAGATAGCCGTACCGTAGGTGCAACCACAACGGAGGGGTATCTGTTGAGAGGCCAGACAAACTTGTGGTTCCTGAAGAGGAGCAGCAGCCTTTTCAGTAGTTGCAAGGGCAACAGTCTGGATGATTGACTGATCTGGCCTTGTAACAATAACCAAAACGGCCTTGCTGTGCTGGTACTGCGAACGGCTGAAAGCAAGGGGAAACTACAGCCGTAATTTTTCCCGAGGGCATGCAGCTTTACTGTATGATTACATGATGATGGCGTCCTCTTGGGTAAAATATTCCGGAGGTAAAATAGTCCCCCATTCGGATCTCCGGGCGGGGACTACTCAAGAGGATGTCGTTATCAGTCTCTTGAGAAAAAAAACTGGCGTTCTACGGATCGGAGCGTGGAATGTCAGATCCCTTAATCGGGCAGGTAGGTTAGAAAATTTAAAAAGGGAAATGGATAGGTTGAAGTTAGATATAGTGGGAATTAGTGAAGTTCGGTGGCAGGAGGAACAAGACTTCTGGTCAGGTGACTACAGGGTTATAAACACAAAATCAAATAGGGGTAATGCAGGAGTAGGTTTAATAATGAATAGGAATGCGGGTAAGCTACTACAAACAGCAGAGTGAACGCATTATTGTGGCCAAGATAGATACGAAGCCCACGCCTACTACAGTAGTACAAGTTTATATGCCAACTAGCTCTGCAGATGACGAAGAAATTGAAGAAATGTATGATGAAATAAAAGAAATTATTCAGACTGTGAAGGGAGACGAAAATTTAATAGTCATGGGTGACTGGAATTCGAGTGTAGGAAAAGGGAGAGAAGGAAACATAGTAGGTGAATACGGATTGGGGGACAGAAATGAAAGAGGAAGCCGCCTGGTCGAATTTTGCACAGAGCACAACATAATCATAACTAACACTTGGTTTAAGAATCATGAAAGAAGGTTGTATACATGGAAGAACCCTGGAGATACTAAAAGGTATCAGATAGATTATATAATGGTAAGACAGAGATTTAGGAACCAGGTTTTAAATTGTAAGACATTTCCAGGGGCAGATGTGGACTCTGATCACAATCTATTGGTTATGACCTGTAGATTAAAACTGAAGAAACTGCAAAAAGGTGGGAATTTAAGGAGATGGGACCTGGATAAACTAAAAGAACCAGAGGTTGTACAGAGATTCAGGGAGAGCATAAGGGAGCAATTGACAGGAATGGGGGAAATAAATACAGTAGAAGAAGAATGGGTAGCTTTGAGGGATGAAATAGTGAAGGCAGCAGAGGATCAAGTAGGTAAAAAGACGAGGGCTAGTAGAAATCCTTGGGTAACAGAAGAAATATTGAATTTAATTGATGAAAGGAGAAAATATAAAAATGCAGTAAGTGAAACAGGCAAAAAGGAATACAAACGTCTCAAAAATGAGATCGACAGGAAGTGCAAAATGGCTAAGCAGGTATGGCTAGGGGACAAATGTAAGGATGTAGAGGCCTATCTCACTAGGGGTAAGATAGATACCGCCTACAGGAAAATTAAAGAGACCTTTGGAGATAAGAGAACGACTTGTATGAATATCAAGAGCTCAGATGGAAACCCAGTTCTAAGCAAAGAAGGGAAAGCAGAAAGGTGGAAGGAGTATATAGAGGGTCTATACAAGGGCGATGTACTTGAGGACAATATTATGGAAATGGAAGAGGATGTAGATGAAGATGAAATGGGAGATATGATACTGCGTGAAGAGTTTGACAGAGCACTGAAAGACCTGAGTCGAAACAAGGCCCCCGGAGTAGACAATATTCCATTGGAACTACTGACGGCCGTGGGAGAGCCAGTCCTGACAAAACTCTACCATCTGGTGAGCAAGATGTATGAAACAGGCGAAATACCCTCAGACTTCAAGAAGAATATAATAATTCTAATCCCAAAGAAAGCAGGTGTTGACAGATGTGAAAATTACCGAACTATCAGCTTAATAAGTCACAGCTGCAAAATACTAACACGAATTCTTTACAGACGAATGGAAAAACTAGTAGAAGCCAACCTCGGGGAAGATCAGTTTGGATTCCGTAAAAACACTGGAACACGTGAGGCAATACTGACCTTACGACTTATCTTAGAAGAAAGATTAAGGAAAGGCAAACCTACGTTTCTAGCATTTGTAGACTTAGAGAAAGCTTTTGACAATGTTGACTGGAATACTCTCTTTCAAATTCTAAAGGTGGCAGGGGTAAAATACAGGGAGCAAAAGGCTATTTACAATTTGTACAGAAACCAGATGGCAGTTATAAGAGTCGAGGGACATGAAAGGGAAGCAGTGGTTGGGAAGGGAGTAAGACAGGGTTGTAGCCTCTCTCCGATGTTGTTCAATCTGTATATTGAGCAAGCAGTAAAGGAAACAAAAGAAAAATTCGGAGTAGGTATTAAAATTTATGGAGAAGAAATAAAAACTTTGAGGTTCGCCGATGACATTGTAATTCTGTCAGAGACAGCAAAGGACTTGGAAGAGCAGTTGAATGGAATGGACAGTGTCTTGAAAGGAGGATATAAGATGAACATCAACAAAAGCAAAACAAGGATAATGGAATGTAGTCTAATTAAGTCGGGTGATGCTGAGGGAATTAGATTAGGAAATGAGGCACTTAAAGTAGTAAAGGAGTTTTACTATTTGGGGAGCAAAATAACTGATGATGGTCGAAGTAGAGAGGATATAAAATGTAGGCTGGCAATGGCAAGGAAAGCGTTTCTGAAGAAGAGAAATTTGTTAACATCCAGTATTGATTTAAGTGTCAGGAAGTCATTTCTGAAAGTATTCGTATGGAGTGTAGCCATGTATGGAAGTGAAACATGGACGGTAAATAGTTTGGACAAGAAGAGAATAGAAGCTTTCGAAATGTGGTGCTACAGAAGAATGCTGAAGATTAGATGGGTAGATCACATAACTAATGAGGAAGTATTGAATAGGATTGGGGAGAAGAGAAGTTTGTGGCACAACTTGACCAGAAGAAGGGATCGGTTGGTGGGACATGTTCTGAGGCATCAAGGGATCACCAATTTAGTATTGGAGGGCAGCGTGGAGGGTAAAAATCGTAGAGGGAGACCAAGAGATGAATACACTAAGCAGATTCAGAAGGATGTAGGTTGCAGTAGGTACTGGGAGATGAAAAAGCTTGCACAGGATAGAGTAGCATGGAGAGCTGCATCAAACTAGTCTCAGGACTGAAGACCACAACAACAACAACAACAACAACAACAACGGACCCCTTTTTAGACCAAGGTACGAGATTTTAGGTCTCTATGTGGATTCTTCTTATTCCTAGCATTGATACTCTGTATTGAGCTATTGGATGGAAATAGACACATATCATTTGCAAAAAATTTCATTAAGAAACAAATTTACTGAGAAGCATTGGTTAGAATACCCATTTCCTTGAACATGTTTCTGTGTGATGTTGTTGAATTTACACCACAAATGAGTCTTATTACATACGTTTGCACTCTAAAAATTTTTGCTCAGTTTGACGAGTTACCCCAGAATATGGTCCCGTATGACAAAATAGAATGAAAGTGAGCGAAGTATGCAAATTTTTTTTATATTTATATATTCTGTATCTGACAGCATTTTGCACTGCAAATACAGACTTGTTTAGGCACTTCAGCAATTCTGTGGTAAGCACTTCCCAACTGAATTTATTATCGAGTAGTAATCCCAGAAATTTAACACTTTCAACCTCTTTGATCTGCACGTCTTCGTGTGTTATACCCCATATGCTGGAAGAAAATCTCTTACAGGTCCTGAACAGCATAAAGTGGGTGTTTTCAAAGTTTAATGACAGTGAATTAGCTTTAAACCATTTATAATTTCTAAATCTGTACTTGACCTGCTATTTATTGCAATGTTTGTATCATCTGCAAACAAACCTAGCATCTGGCACTGTAACAGATGAGAGGTCATTAATGTACACAAGAAAAAGCAATGGCCCAAGATGAACGTTGAGGAACACCACATGTAGTTAATTCCCAGTCAGATAAAGACAGATTGCTTACTCCACAGGTATTTCGTAATGACATCCTTTGTTTCCTGTTAGTGAGGTATTACTCAAACCATTTCAAAGCACTGCCAGGGACACCAGAACATTTAAACTTACTTAAAAGAATGCTGTGATTCAGGCAGTCAAAGACTTTTGACAGGTCACAGAATATGCCAGTAGCCCATCTAATGAATTAAGTATGTTCTCAAACATCTCTATATCAGAACCCTTAAAGAACCCAAACTGTGACTTGGAAAGAACATCATTTAAAGTCATCAGCTTAAGAAGGTGCTTGAACACAATCTTTTCAAATAGTTTTGAAGAAGACTGCAAAAGTGAAATTGGTCAATAGTTCAACGGTGTCTCTTTATCTCTATTCTTGTAAAAAGAGACTTAACTTCAGCACAATTTAGTCTGCCTGGAAATTTTCTGCTGATAAGAAATTGATTACAGAAAAAACTTGAGACAGAACTCGGCTCACATGAGCACTCTAACTTCATTGATATATCTCAACCACTAGAATACTTTGATTTTAAGGATTTTATGATAGACTTGACTTCTTTGGGAGATGAGTCATTTCCATTTTACTGAAGTTATTTGTAAGGACTGCTATCAGATATTCCATTATGTTGTTCACTAAACCTGATAACTGTAAGCTGTCAATAATAGAAACAAAGTACTTGTTTAAGAGGTTTGCAACACAACATGCACTTGTTCTCATTGTCTTATTTATTTTTAGAACTATCTGTTCTTCTTCCTTTTTGTCCTCACCTGTCTCTGGCTTCACTATATCCCACAGAGTTTTTATTTTGTTGCTGGGCGTAATTATCTTTTTCTCATAATAAAGCTGCTTAGGTATTGCTTCAATATTTTGCAGTATTCTCTGTAATTCATTGCAATGCTAACATCAGTGTTGTTCCTAGATAGTACATACAATCTCTTTTTGTCCCACATGATATCTTTATTCTCTGTGTAATACATGGTTTATTTTTAAACTTCCGTTTGATTTGCATTACCTTTAGGGAAAAATAATTTTCAAATGAGGAAGCAACTTTATTAATGAATGCTTTGTATTTTTCATTTGAGTCAGAAATATAGTAAACATCTGATCAGTTCATGTTTTTGAGTAATCTCCTAAAATTCTCAATTTTTGACCAATTTATTACCCTCCTGTACTTAGATTTAATAGATTTCAGATTCTCATCTTTGTCTATTGCTAAAGCACAACACTCAGCTACAATGTGACAGCCACAGTGGTTGGTGTTATAGGTTTATGGAAGCATTAGAGAATAGATGTGTAATGTGGCATGTTGGGGGAGGGGGGGGGGGATACTTGGGGTGAGAAAAGAGATGGAATTGACCTAGAGACTTGAGTAGGGATTGTGGTTAAGGCTGAAATCTGGGATGGGATTATTATAGCAGGACTTACAAATGGATGGGTTAGAAAGGTGAGTGACAGGCCTACATTCTATCAGGCAGCCGCTGTGGTTCATCACAACAATGGTGGAACCTCTGTCTGTATGGAAGATGTTAAATTCATGCATGTTTTGGGGTAATAGATGGCTCTTCATTCAAGTGTCGAAAGATTTGTGTTCTTGTACGGGACTTGGGAAAGTATCACATCTGGTTAGAGGAAAGAAATTCTTGAAAGATAACCAGGGGTGGTTGGGAGGATGGGTCAGGCATGAATACAGGTATGAGCTGGGACTGGGAAAGTTCTGTGGTGACGTATGGACGGCTTTGGACACAAGGACTGTTTGCAGAAAAAAGTGTTTTTACCATAGAAGGCAGGTGAAGAGTAATAGGTGTTTGATCAGTTTGCAGCGCTACTGAACTTGACTGACCTTTTATAATAACAAACTAGATTTTGGGCGGAGGTCAGTTGACAATATGATAGATATTGTTAAAATTGTGTCACAAGTAAGACAACAGTAAACTGGAAAACATTTTAAGGTGATGTTTAGATTGCTCTTCCAGTTGGTGGAGAGAAAGAACTTCAGTTTGCACTTTGGGGTGTAGGAAAGTGGAAATGCCCAATACAAATGTCTTATGGAGGGGACAGAGGTGGTTCAGAGATGTCTGTGCAATGGAGATTTTTTTTTTCCCCTACAACCGAGCAAGACACTAAGAATCCTTTTAAGTACAAATGAAAATAGAAAATGTTCATTACTTTCAATTTCTTCTAAAAATTGGTGGCATCCCTGGTGGTCCTTCATGATGGGCTTTACTGAACATGATGATAGAGTGTAGCTGTATTTTATTTTTGGCTAAGATAATACAAATTCCGTAAGGTTTGTTCAACTTATCCAAGAGAATCGTGAAATCTGAAGCAGTGAATTTTCATATCCGTCCATTACCATAGAAAAATTACGAGGGTGATGCATATTCGCCGGCCTCACACTCCCGGTGTGATTAAAGAAATTATCTAAACGGCTTTACTCGCAAACCATTCCTCATGAGCGACAAGATTCAAGGGAAACAATAAGAAATGATGCTCTGTCATGTACTTATTCTAACCAGAAGAGCGCACACGTGAATGATGAAAGCTACGCCGGCGATATCTTCATCCTTGCACAACCCTAGCAAGACAACACTTTAGCTTTCAAATATTTGGAAACCACCACCTACAAGGAGTAAATAAAGTGCTACAAGTGTAACAGCCTTATGTCATAGCAAAAATCACGCAGAAAACACGCCTAGCATTATCATTGCATAAAAACACGCACTTCTGCTGTAGGCTCTCAGAAATCACTCACACCTTACATATGAAACCACGCCTGTCACAAAATAACATTAACTCAATAAATTAATTTTGTACTTAGTTCGCAAGAAAACATACCATAACAGACAAATAATTCCTTCAAACCGTGATTTCACTTAATACTTCTTGATTTACGAAACACCATCATGCACGGATAGCGAAAGTCACTTGTCCCTTGTCACGCAACACTAAATTTACCAAAATGTGTAGTCAAACTTCAATTTTTCAATCGAGTTACATAGCTGACTGATAATTAAGTATCACATTCAGATGAAATTACGAACATTTTTAGCTATGTAAATGGTAGATGTACAACATGTTACACAGTTCATGTAATCTTCGGGAATTTTTAAATGCAGATGTTGCTGTGCTTGTTAGGTTTACCGCCAAAATTTGCGTGTTGTCGAAAGGCGGGATAAGCTCGAACTTGTCGTGTTGAAGATTTATCTGTTATTGTTTCCTTTAATAAGGTTTCTAAGTGTGCAATAATTATAAAATAAGGACAAATAGCCTTCAGCATGGCAGGGAAGGATTATGCCAGTGATAAAGGTATAAATAATGGAAATATGTGTGTTCTGCTTTACGTATTCCTCATTGCTTTCTTCTATTGGCATATTTATTTTTAGAAAAGGCAAGGCAGTTTCTCGTCGAATTTGCATCAGTTGACGAGGATGGAATGAAAGATTTTAAGTACGCCCAACAATTGACAAAATTAGCTCACCGAGATCAGGTGAGAATGTGCTGTTGCAGCTTTTTATATGCTATAGTATATCTCAGTTTGTACATAATGTTTGACCGTCTGTTGTAGGTTGCAATGTTCATAGAACTGGACGATTTGTACGAGTTCGACTCAACATTTATGGAATCAGTTATAATGAATACTCGAAGATATGTGAACATATTCTCTGAAGTAGTGGAAGAATTATTACCGGACTATAAAGAGCATGAGGTGGGTTCAAAACATACGTTTAATAAGGATGCTACAGCTTTGCAGCTCGTAAATTACACCAATTTCCCTCGAATTGGTTAAGCTACTAAGTTATGTGCTGATCGATTAGTAAGAGATGTTACATTGGAAATTAATAAGTGATTTGATGAGTTAGAGTAACCAATTCTCAAAAAATCTTGTCAAGTGGTACTGGGACTTTTTTCTTGTCCGATATTCACTTTGTGAATTCTCCTACATTGTAGCAGTATTCAAAATAAATGTAGGTGATGGTAAATAAAGAGAGATAAATATGGAAGTGGCAAATAACACACTGAGATTGGCGAATTTTCAGTATTGCATGTATGTTTATAGAAGAGACTACCACTGTGAAGTTGCCATTTAAGATTAAATGGCTTTCAGAATACAGCTTTGTTAGCCATTCCAATTTCACTAGAAGCAGTTACAAAATTATCCAAGTATAATAGTAAAGATCTCTTTGCTAAGGTAGAGCTGCCATCAACCAAAGGCTGGTTTGAAGACTACAATGCCCTACAGGCCTAGTCATATTGATGGTGGTAACGAGATTGTTGAAATTTGCAATATTGCTGTTCTGTTGTGCACTTATTTTTATGACAGTTGTGTTGACGTTAATATGTAGTGTAGCTTGAGCCTTGGAAGGTGACTGTTTGGTTGTGAAATAGTGAGACCAACCAATTTGTCATAACAGTATTTTTTTATTCCTTGAATATTCCTAGTTACAATTATGTGCCTGGTAACAAGCTCTTCTATTTCATTGTTATTTAATGTTTTTACTATGTTTCAAGAACATCCTTTTCTAAAATGCCTTATTCCTATGGAGGTTCTCATAGTTTCTATTGTTGCCTTATTAGCGTTTTCTCATTGTTAGTGACCTCATCCATTGCCCATTTACTGAAACTCATACCTGTCATGTTGGTGTCATCAGTCTGTTGGTGATGTATTGTGCCTTTAGCTAATCTTATTGTTCTGAGGCATGACATATGTCTGCTACTGTAGGTATACTGCAAATATGGTGTTTCGAATCAGTTTTTGTGACCAAGGTTTTGAAAAAATGTTTATCAGTATCAGTCACAAACTGAGGGATATAACTGGCAAGTCGCTCTGGTTTCTGAGACTATCAAGGTGTTATATTTTATTATTATCATTTTTGGATTGACTGTCGTAGATCCTAGCATAAGAGCCCCAGCACAACCCTACAGGTCCTTCTTCATAGCATTACATTGTGTATGCCCTTCCTACTAAATTTGCATTTTGCTGATGGGAGTGACAAACTCATTGTTCAGTTCCATCATTTTGTTTGTGAAAGACTGCACATGCATCAGAGATAAATGATAGCACTCTCCCAGTGGTGAGCTCCAGCCCAGCAGGGGCTGAAGTTTATTTTGATACTCAGACCTGTGGTAGACGTTGTATTGCTGTTTGAAAATCCCACCGAGGATGATAAAAGGGCAGAACTGATTCCATACAATCCCCAGTATATTCATCAACTGAATAAAAACAATTTTTATGTTTTTGAATGGCCACTCCATTTTGTTATGAAGTATGCTGCCCTAATGTCTAACACTGACATGCCGTTTATTCATTTCCTAGCTTGTTAGGTAACCTTACCACTAGTACGGTAGTACTGTGTATGTATTCAGGGCTGTTTAAGGTACCGCTCTTTGCTCCAGCTCCATTGAAGCTCTGTGAGTGGCACTGTGGAGCACTTGACTGTTCGCTTCACAGTGACGGCCAAGTGGCGCTGTGCAAAGGTGGCTTATTCTCTTTTTGTTTAAGACTGTGGTGTTGTAAATAGAAGACAGGGTTTGAAATTGTTCAGTCACAAGTAAATCAATACTCGGGTTGGCAATTAGGGATATGCATACCAAAGGAACCACAATTCTAATTAAACATCTTGTACATTTAATGAAGATTCTTATTACAATAGTCTTACTGCCAAACAGATTTTTAAATTCAAGAAAAACCATGCCAGTAAACAAAAGGACTAAACGAATGTAAATACATACTATATACAAAAATTAATAGATGATGGCAAACTGGTAGGCAAAAACTAGGAGTGTGAAAAACAAGGAAAATGTGCAAAATTAAGCCATCTCATTTTTCTATTACTGCTTTCTACATTTATTTACTTTTCTTTGCGTAAGAGCTTCTATGTTGGGGATGATTGATTCAGCACAGCCCTATCTCAAAACGTAGTTGAGACAATAATCTGGTATGGAGCATTTTGGTTGTGTTTTACACAGTTTCATTAGGGAAAAGATTTGCTCACAATTATACATTGCTCCGAACAGGCTCAGCATCCGTGCTGCAGGTCTATGAAGTTCTGGGTAATGCTTCTGTGATAGATGTTTGTAAGAGTCACTTAGCCTTTCTGCTATGGTAGCTATCTTTCAACTCTGAATTGCACTGAAGATCTATGATTTCCATTTGGAGTGGGTGGCTTACAGAATTGCCGTTCACAAAGTATGGAGCACCAAAAATTCTTAATCTGTTTCCAAGTGTGTAAAATCAGTGAATCCTGTTTCAAATTCAGTATGTAGTAATGACTGTACCAGATTAGTATATTTATGCTATTTTCAGTCCATTGCATCCTACAGGATAGTATTCTGGGGAAAAACAAATTGTCGTCTAAATGAGATTTTCAAATTACAAAAACGTGCTATTCGGATAATGACCAACAGCCCACCTCAAACACATTGTAGGCCAATTCCATCATTATGCATTCTGAAATGTCTGTTGGTGATCAAAAGAAATCAGGACAAAATGAAAGCCAATACAGACTTCCACAATTACAATACACGGCAATGTAAAGATCTCCGCATACAAGCTGTAACAAGGACCCGAAGCCAGAAACATGCATGTAATCAAGGCATCAAACTTTTTAATGCACTACCAAAACATATCAAAGAGCTGGAAAATGAGGATAAATTTAAAACTGTTCTAAAGAAACACATGCTTGACAAATGCTATTACAGCATAAGCGAATATCTCTGCGCAACTGTATAAAATATATGTTTAAGTTAATGTGACAAATGAAATTACATCAGTGCATAATAAATTATGTTATAAAAACACTTGTTAGTTGTATATTGTACTAAACATAAGATAAATTAATATGAATTCAGCACAGATACAAATTTTGTAAAGATATTATATAGTTGTTAAAATGTACCCTGACAAATCCTATATCACAAATGTGATCATTGGGATGATAATAAATAAATAAAGTATGCGGTTTTCTTAAAAAATTTGTATACTCTTCAAAATGTGCAGCAGTGACAACATTTGCTTGATTTTTCTCTGGACACAACCTATTAATCCACTGATTTTGCCAGTCAGAGCTGGTGTATCGTCTGTAGCTATGGAAGTTGTAATTCGCACAGCAGACATAACTTTTCCATAACCGTTTCAAGTGCATCAAACATGTCTTTTCGACGTGTTGTTGTGTCCTTCAGTGGGATGAGACCTGATGTGTCCTTGTGAACTTCTAGCATTTTCTTTACTGTCGTAGTGAAAATATGCGCGACACTGTGTCTGAAAAGTCAAGAGTCATCTAAAGACAAAGAAAATGCAATGCTATCTATAATATTCATTGTCAGCTGAACCTCCAAATCTTCTAGTTCTTCAGTTCCGCACATTGCACTCAGCCGAGAAAATGACATGTACTGTAGCTGCGGACAAAGGTGGGCACAGCTCTTCTCCCGTGGCTTCAAGGCATTCTTTAATAAATTCACCTTCATAATTGTGTCTTAAATTGAATTTCTTTATATGGGTTAATACCCTGTGACAAACTAATTTTCTTACACAAGCATCATGTTCAGTGAGAAGGTATAGGTCTTCCCATACAGCATTAAAACAAGGTGGTGCTGGGGGCCTGCTATTAGAGCTGCTTGCTGCTTCTGTCATGTCTAAATGTGCTGATGGCTGGGACTCGCTGACATCGCCCGCATTCTTTCACTTGCTTTCACCTGTCTCTGTTTACTTTTCACTGTTCTGCGCTCCCGATCAGCTATGCTGAACGGCACTGGTTGTAGATATCATCATTTATTTCATAAAGATGGAGGTTCTGCTTCATAAATGAAAGATCTCTAAAGCCCCTGTTCCGTGACTGGCTTTCTTGTTCCAGTTTTACTACTTGAGAAAAGTTAGTCTACTGTTCTGCCACTGGTTTTTTCCTCCTGTACTGAGTCTTTGTCTGCCTCAAGTTTTCATTTTCACAACAATGACAGGGTTGTATGTGTTGTGAAAGCTGTCTACTGTGCAGTTTTGCGCCTGAACAAAGGAAAATTAAGTTATGAGGAGCTTTTGTTGTTAAGCAAAAACTGAAATATGGTAACAAAATGTAGGAACAAGTTATAATAGTTTATTAATGGCCAAAGAAAAATTTGTAGCAGATGTTCTTGTCAAATGTCATATGGCAAAATCCCTATTTTCCTGATGAGAACTGAAAGAATAGGAAAAGTGTCATCTAAGCGTGGGAAAAATATATCTAAAAACAAAGATGATGTGACTTACCAAACGAAAGCACTGACAGGTTGATGGACACACAAACATACACACAAAATTCAAGCGTTCGCAACCAACGGTTGCTTCATCAGGAAAGAGGGAAGGAGAGGGAAAGACGAAAGGATGTGGGTTTTAAGGGAGAGGGTAAGGAGTCATTCCAATCCCGGGAGCAGAAAGACTTACCTTAGGAGGAAAAAAGGACAGGTATACACCCGCACGCGCACACACATACACACACGCACACATCCGCAGACACAAGCAGACATTTGTAAAGGCAAAGAGTTTGGGCAGAGATCCTTTACAAATGTCTGCTTGTGTCTGTGTATGTGCAGATGGATATGTGTGTGTGTGTGCGCGCGAGTGTATACCTGTCCTTTTTACCCCTAAGGTAAGTCTTTCTGCTCCCGGGATTGGAATGACTCCTTACCCTCTCCCTTAAAACCCACATCCTTTCGTCTTTTCCCTCTCCTTCCCTCTTTCCTGATGAGGCAACAGTTTGTTGCGAAAGCTTGAATTTTGTGTGTATGTTTGTGTGTCTGTCGACCTGCCAGCACTTTCATTTGGTAAGTCACATCATCTTTGTTTATATATATATAGACACACACACACACACACACACACACACACACACACACACACACACACACACTTTCTGTAACTTACCAAATGAGAGCGTTGGTACGTTGATAGAAACAATAACAAAATAAAACCCACACCCTTTTGTCTTTCCCTCTCCTTCACTCTTTCCTGATGAAGCAACCATGGGTTGCGATAGCTTGAACTTCTCTCTCTCTCTCTCTCTCTCTCTCTCTCTCTCTCTCTCTGTGTGTGTGTGTGTGTGTGTGTGTGTGTGTGTGTGTGTGTGTGTGTGTGTGTGTGTACTCGAGAAAACATTACTTGCAAATACACCATACGATATCTAAATATGCCAAATAACTTCGAAAAATATTTTTCTTGTCAGATAATTCTGACACTTTTCACCCTTGAAATAATTTTTGTTCAGACAATTTTATCTATTGACTTTCTTATTTATGTGTAGTATGGCCTTTCCTCCATAAAGCATAAAAACATTTTGTGCTTTCAGATATTTTGTCTTTCTTGTAGTAAAATGCTATTATGAAAAATATCGGGATGTCAAGAACATTTTCATTGTCATGAAAACAAAACAAGCAACACAATAAAGATAAACGAGACTTGAAAGCACAGTGTCCACTTCTGTAATAGGAGTGAGCTCGGCCAGTGTTAGCAGGTGCTGTGACAGTCACCTATTTCTGTACTTTTGCAGTGCGCAGCATATTTGGAAATTTAGAATTCCGCCCTCTTCACAGTCCGTAGATCATTAACATCACACACACTCGTTGGGTGGTGATTTACTTGGAGGCACAAAAGACACTCATGGATTTTTAATAGAAAGTTGCTTTCTCTAATGCTTGTAAGAGCGATAAGCAGTAACATCATGGAGATATTGTATCATGATCTTCACTATTCATATTTACATGTGAAATATTGTTTTGTGTGTTAACCTCCAGAAAGTGGTACTTTCTTTGATTCAGAATTTATCTTAAATTGTAGGTGCCATAGAATTTTCAAGGTTATTAGTTTCCAACTTAGAGGAAGGCAAAGACATAGGATGAAACAAGTTCTGAGTCTACATCTACACTCCATAGTCCACTATAAGGCTTGCGGTGGAAGGTACATCTGAGACCATTATCATTTTTCTCCTTTTTAGCTCTTTTTTGCAAATGATGCATGTGAACTTCCATATACACTCTAACTTCTCTGGTTATCATCTCCCCCTCCACCCCCCACCATTCCATGATCATTTTGCGAGACATGACCGGAGGGGGGTACACTCATGCAGTCTTGGAATTTCAACAGTAACCTCTATGACATGCAACACCTATCTTGCAGGAACATCCACTGGAGTGTGTTGAGCATCTGTATAACGCTACTGCGCTTGCTAAACGATTGTGAAATGAAATGTTCTTTGTTGCATCTTCTCTCTCTCTCTCTCTCTCTCTCTCTCTCTCTCTCTCTCTCTCTCTCTCCTGTTAATCCTACTTGCTAAGGGTCGTAGATCGATTAACAGTATTGAATAATCATATTTCCTCAAGCATTTTCCAATGAATCTCAGCCAGGCATCTGCTTTTCCTTCAGTCTTGCTTTATGTGGTTATTTCACTTTCATTTGCTCCAGATAGTTAATTGTAAGCGTTTTACAGTTATGTTTCCAGTGATTTTACACCAACAGCATAATTGAATAGTAATGGATCTCTTTGGCCATTTTAGCACATTTTTACAGTCATTTACGTTCAGTGCCAATTGCCAGTCCCTGCACCAACCATTGATGCTGTGCAGGCCTTTCTGCATTTTGCCAGTCTTCTGGCTTTGCAATTGTCCTGTGGACACCAGCATTGCCTACCCAAAAAAAAAAAAAAAAAAAAAAAAAGGGCCTCATAGAGCTTCTGATGTTATCCACTAGACCATTTGTATACTGGGTACTTCAAAAATAGTTTACAAACTTTGGGGATGGGTCCCATACACCAAAACAAGAAAAAAGTCCATGTAAACGTATGTCCAAAAATCCTTCATTTTTCTGATTATTATGGAAAGTTGAGTTGAATGGCTTTGCAGTACAACCCAACTACTTCATTTACCTACGCTTCCATTTGAATTTTATACCTAGATGGTGTTGTGCTACCAGGGAGACTTGTTTACATTCATAGTTTGCCTATCTCCAGTGTGTCCATTGTGTCCAAGTACTACAGGTAGTCTTACCTGGAAGAGCTCCCTTCAAACATGGCAGGACATACATTTTGTAAGTACGCATCCATGATTTTTAGTTACAACCAAGTTAGTGGCCCTTGTATGAGGCACCTATCCAAGTTCAATATGGAGGATACTTCATGAACAACTCATGTATCCATACCATCTTCAACATGTGAAGTACCTTACGCCTACCAATGGCATACCATTGGAGAACTTTTGCCAATCTGTTGTTTGTTTCTTTAGTTTTGTTTGTAGAAGAGGCAGAGTTTGGAAGTGATGGTGTAATAAATTTCCACAACCAACACATATGGGCTGATAGAGATCTTTATGGTGCAGCACAGGCTAGACATCGGCATCAGTTTAAATGTTCATGATTCGATGAGTATATGCATGTTTAGAAGGTAGACAAGTGCATTTTGAGCATTTGTTATGAGTTCTCGTGTTGATGAACTCTAGTTACCTGAATTGTGGACTTTCATCAACAACTAAAAAATGAAGGGTTTTTGGACATGTTTATATTAACTTTTTTGTTGTTTTGGTGTAAGGAACCTGTCCCCAAAGTTTGTAAAAGTATTTTTGAGGTGCCCGTATATTGTAATCAGTAATAGTCCTATAATACACCTTGGGGTATTCCAGAAATTTCCTTTACACCTGTCTATTTCATCCCGTTAACAATAACATGTTGAGTTCTGTTTCTTAGGAACTCTTGAATCAAATCATAAATCTGTCCGATACTCAGTGAGCTAGTATTTTGTTCACTGAAAAACAGTGCAGACCTGTCAGAAACCCTTCCAGAAGGCAAGGAACTCGTTATCAACCAGTGCTTCATAGAGGAGCAGATGAAGCTGTGTTTCCCAACATCTCCATTTATAGAATCCATAATGGCTTTTACAGAGGAGATTTTTTAATTTTCCATAAACATCATAAAGCGTGGTCACAGAACATGTTCCATAATTCCACAACAAATTGACATCAGCAATAAAAAGTAAAGCAGTCACCAAGCCGAAGATTGTTTTGGACACCACACTGCTTTACAGTTAGAGGGGGTTTGTCGTTGACTTACTTCCAACCTTTGTACTTGCTTACCCAGCCAATTGTAGGAGGACCGACAGTTTAACATGGATTCCGAACCACAGAGCAACTCGGCATTTTTCAAATCAACAGACATTGCCTGAGGTGGTAAGTGAGAGATAAAAATCCTAGGATTGACACGGAATCAAACCCAAGACCTTTGGATTCGTAGCCTGACACTGAGTCACACAACGTCAGCAATACAGGCCTATAATTATGGGAATGAGTTCAATGGCCCTTCTAAAAAGTGGGAATGGTGTGCTTTTTTCCTAATTGCTTGCCTTTCTTCCAGCGACCCATGATATACTACTGCTAGCAAATTCTCAACCTCATGGGTCTCTCATGTAGTCCAGATTAACAAGCATTTTCAGTTGATTTTCTATTCCACAGTCATGTATCTGAATATCCGCCGTTTTGGCATTGGCACAATGATTGAAAGGAGAAACTACATCATACTCTTCCAGTGTGAAACAATTTCAGAGTACTGAATCCAGTATTTTGGAGTTCTCTCTACAGTCTTCTGTTCTTGTGTCATTAAGGTGCCTGAGCAACCACATAGATGATTTTGATCTGCTTACTGATTTTATGTAAGTCCAAAGCTTCTTAGATTTTTAGTAGAACAGTTTGCAACATTTTTACTTTCTAATTCATTGAATGCTTCTCACATTGCTTTTCTGGTTCTCATTTTGGCTTCAGTCAGCTTTTGCTTGTGAACTTGACTTTGACTTCACTTCAATCTATGGTGAAGCTATCCTTGCTGCCATGGCAACTTTGTCACAGCTATTGTACCGCAGTTGGTTATAGCCTCTCTCATAAACTTGCCCTGCAAATACTTGTGAAAGGCATATTATACATTGCTTGTGAATTTTGTTCAGTTTTTCTTCACATCTTAGTCCTTCACAGCTGAATATTTTATAGATTTTAGTTTGTCATCATATAAAGTAATTTTGTGATAAGGAATTCAAAACAATCTCAGATGAATGCGTGTCCCTGGCACCAGTTATAATTGCATTTCACTCTCATTGTATAGCTGACAAATTGAAATTTCCCCTTATCACAATAGCATATTTGAAAACTTAACAATATTCTCCAAGATCTCTCTAGAGCACTCTGCCACTACAACTCGTGAGGCATTTTGCCTATAAAAGCATCAGATCATCCAGTTTGACCCAACTTTGATTCCCCCATATATCGTGATCTGTAAATGCCTTCAAGAACAACTTAAGGAATATGGAACAAATCAAGGTTTACGTTGACACAAGACTAAGAAGTAATAATAACGTAATCTTCATAATGAATTAATTCATGCTTTTGCTAAATTAGAGTTAATCAATAACAAAGCTGATATTTTCAGAAATGCTGCTGCTTCCTATTTTTTGCTGTATAACTGTTGTTTTTCTAATAGTAGTACCCGTGGGTGTCAGTGATTTTTATTAACAAGCTTTGTCTGTGTACCACATTTTGGCAGTCATTTTTTGTTCCTCATATTATAATGTAATTGTGTTGATAAGAGATTTAAAAATTTTACAGTGCTTTTTTTGTATAAATAAGACATTTCCACAGTGGAGCAGCAGTAAAAATAGAAGTAAGAGTAACATTGCCTGTAGATATTTTTTTTATAACTTGTTCAATCATTTGTCTTTGCGTGTTACTATTTAGTGGAGCACTAATATTTCCTTCCTACAGATTTGTTTCTCCTCCTGTGTGTAAAACTTGTATAGAATTTTGTTTTCTCTCTTGGTTTTTAAAGGTAACAGCCAAAGACTCATTAGATGTTTACATTGAGCATCGGCAAATGTTAGAACAACGCTTACGACAAACAGGTGAACAACGGAATCCACAAAACAAGTATCCTCCTGAACTAATGAGGAGATTGTAAGTATTGGGAATTTGACCAGCTATATACCCTTTCATTGTCGTCATATGTGAAAGTTATATTCGAGTATCAAACAGTGCCGCTCTTATTCATTCTTATTGAAACAGATAAATGCCATAAGTCATGTAAGTTACAATAGTAGTATTGTTACATTACATTTGGTGTTACAGTCTGTGTAAGAGGAAACTGATTCCAACAATTTTGGCACATTGTTCTTATTTCTAAACTTCTTCCTATTGTTAGAGTACGTATGGTTTGATTTTAAGCTTGTAGGATAGTACTTAAGCCCGTACCAAATCAACTACTCATCCAGCAGGGGCCAAAGTTAGGTGCTGACCTTATGCTGCACTCAATGCAACAGAGGATAGATGTCGCCATTTTGTCATACTTTCATATTGGAGATAACCAATGGCAGGATGACAAGGGGTATCAAATGATAAGCTTTTAATCAGGTGTTTGTCTGCCAGAAAATGAATTATTCGTGTTCTGTTGATGGCACTCCCTTTGCTCCAAGAATTTCTCGTATTCCTTTTTCCGTGCCCACCGTTGCCCATGCCTGCCACTTCATTTCATTAACACTTTGAGGACTGGACAGCTAGAGAGTAGTCCAGCTGGCAGGTAATGTTTTTATACCACACAGAACTGATGTCAGTTTATTGCATTTAAAAGGGGCTCATTTTTGTGTGAAATACTGCAAAGAAATTTACAGTTACATTAATGAACATGTTGTGTATTGAAATGAATGTGGATTGTTTCCACAATGGCAATGAATTAATTTTCATCCATTGTTTCCTAAATGGTGATGAATTTAGAAGTTGTTGGTACTAAAAATAAAACTACTTGAAAATTGTGTAGTTACATTTACCTTAGTATGAAAGGTCAGCTAGATCTTTAGCTAGCATTTTTCTATTTTTCATTACTATGTTGTAATGCCATCTTGAAAATAAATGTGAAGCATGTAGCAAATGACAATCGATGCTCTCTGCACAGTGAGTGGCACTTGCCAGTAAGGGAAATGTGAACACTGCAAAGCAAGTAACATACAATGTTGTCTGTATTCCTTTTCCACCAATTCAAGTGACAAGTGTTGCTGTCTGTGTTTCCTCATGGTAGTAAGAACATCATAAAGTATCTTTGTACAGGTGACAGACAGAATACGAACTTTAAAAAACATTACAGAACTGAGAAATGGCCGATGTCGTTCCTATATTGCTTGTTGTTTTGGAGTGTAATCCATGCAATGCAGGAACTATGCCGCTCCTTTCCAAAAGTGTTAAACAACACCCAGACTGTCCTCTCTGCAGTTTCTTCTCCTATCCTGTTTTTGTACTGCTAAACCACTCTGTGTGACACTTGCAGTTTCCCGTGCCTTTGACCGTGTAAGCTAACCATCCTGTTTCTCTCACCCACCTGACCCAACAATCAGACTGCAGCACCAGAACACTGTGTGTGTGTGTGTGTGTGTGTGTGTGTGTGTGTGTGTGTGTGTGTTTGGGGGAGGGGGGTTGGTGCGCATTCTTGTTGCTATCTGATTTAAATTAGTTTCCATCTGTCATTAGAGTCTGAAATTGTTATGTTGCTTCAACAAGTGCTATCTTCAGGCAGGCACGCACTGCACCACTGTCTCCGGTGATAGAAAAGCTCTTTAAAGTCTTTGTCTCCTACAAAAGTTAAGTGCCACGCGGGATTAGCCGAGCAGTCTAAGGCACTGCAGTCATGGACTGTGCGGCTGGTCCCGGCGGAGGTTCAAGTCCTCCCTCATGTG
The DNA here is from genome assembly GCF_023864345.2 of Schistocerca serialis cubense. Taxonomy (NCBI): domain Eukaryota; kingdom Metazoa; phylum Arthropoda; class Insecta; order Orthoptera; family Acrididae; genus Schistocerca; species Schistocerca serialis. Next base: position 284,278,959 of record NC_064639.1, read on the forward strand.
TGTGTGTGTGTGTGTGTGTGTGTGTGTGTGTGTGTCCGTGTCCTTAGGATAAGTTAGGTTCATACATACAATTGCATCTGGGCAGAGGGCACGTTTCCTAGATGCTGGTAGGAAGTAGCTGTCATACCCGTACCTAAGCCCGGCTGGGGCAAAAACCTTCCTTCTAGTTATCACCCCATTTCTCTCACCAGCTGTGTTTGCAAGGTGATGAAACGTATGATTCATGCCTGGCTGGTATGAGGGCTCGAGTCTCACAATTTACTAACCACTGCAGTGTGGATTTCGAGCGCGGCATTCTGCAGTTGACGATCTCATCACTGTCAACCCAAGTCATGAAAGGTTTCCTGCAGAAATACAAAACTGTGGCCGCTTTTTTTTTTTTTTTTTTTTTTTTTTTTTTTTTTTTTTTTTTTTTTTTTTTTTTTCTCAATTTGGAGGAAGCCTACAACATCTGCTGGAGTAGTGCTATCCTCCACACACTCTACATACGGGTCTTCTGTGGTCACATGCCCCGTTTCCTTCTGGAATTCTTAAAAGGTCAACTTTTCAAGGTACGTATGAGTTCTGCCTTGTCAGACACCTTTACCTGGAAAAACAGTGTGTCTCAAGGTTACATCCTGAGTGTTGTCCTCTTTGCTGTCGCCATTACCCTACTATGGCATGTCTCACACCAGGCACCTCTGGCTCCCTTTTCATTGACGATTTTGCCATCTATTGCAGTTCTCCATGGACTTGTCTCGTTGGAAGGTGTCTTCAGCGATGTCTCGATTGTCTTTACTCTTGGAGCACCGACAGCCAAATTTACTCATACCTTGATTCCAAATCAATTCAACACGGTTTCTAACTGCCCTCGCACTACATATGCATATCCTTATCATTCATGGTATAAAATAAGGTGGGCATTGCCATTCTGTTCCTGTACAGCCACCTTTACAGTATTAAATGTTTCATAATCCTAAAATTGATATTTTTAACACAGTGTCTGCGCTGGCTTCCTCGTGATGGCTGAGTGCGACTGACTCACTGCCTCCCGTCAACCGATCTCTAGGCACTAATTTGCACCGTTCACAACTATGGGGGATCACCGTAGTGATGCTGCTGTGCCTTAGCAAAGAGACACACAGTGCTACAGTAAAAAGCATAAGAGAAAGATTCGATCCATCGAATGCCAGATCAACATCTGTACTCTTACAGCTTCTGTAGTTATCTGGATAGCAAAAGTTTCTTGTAAAATGGAGACAGTTTGACTGATGAAGAAATTCTGGAGCTGCTCCAAAATTGACGATGATGGTTTTGAAATTGATGATAGCACACCTGAAAAGGCGGACTCTGCTTTTCTCCTTCGTCTTATGAGCAGGAGCTACAGAAAGAAGTCAAAAAAGTTTTAAGATTTCTAGGGTTTGCAGCATTCACTGTGGCCCGACTGGAATGGGTTAACATTGCATATATACAATACAAAATTTGGAAACTGTAATGCTTGTTATTTTAGAAAACATTTATTTTCAGTGAAATATATTTCAAGGACCTATCTGCAACCAAGCCCACTCCAATAAGAGATGTAAAGGCAGATCACATAGGAAAACTTGTAACAGTTCGTGGAATTGTTACAAGGAGTACGGAAGTGAAGCCAGTTATGACAGTTGCTACTTACAGTTGTGATCAATGTGGTGCTGAAACTTACCAACCTGTAAGTATATATATGCCTTCTCTTTCTAATGTTTATTTGTATAATGTAATTGATATAAAGCTCTCTTCATTAAAATTAAAAAAAGAAACGTTCTTAGTAGATGCTAGCATAAAAAATGTGTAAATTTCAATGATATAATAAATTTCAGAGAGGTAAAAAGTTATTAGGAACAAGTAGAAGTAGTAAAGGATACAGCAGTACTTTACTCCTCAAAATTAATATAGTCATTAAGCACTTCTGCTTCCATATGAAATCAGATCAGACAAATAGAAATAATCGAACGTACCCATGTACAGCACAAGGTTGACTAATCATCTGTGCTTTCTGATGATCAATTAGTTTTACATCTAAAGCATTGATGGGAATTCATTAATGGAAAAATATGTAAAATAAGGGAAAATTAACCATTCACCTACAGTAGACTGATGTGTGCCACATAGACAAATGTGACAAAAGCTGTTTTCGTTAAAGTGTTCACTCTTTTCTGTTATACGTCTGTATGTGCAACATGTCAGTCTGCTACAATATTAGAGAAGAAAATTTGCCACTCACCATGTAGTGGAGATGTGAGTCGCAGATAGGCACGACAAAAAGATTCTCACAATTACAGCTTTCGGCCATTAAGACCTTTGTCAACAATAGACACTCAAACGCAACTTGCACACACGACTTCAGTCTTGGGCAACTGAAACCACACTGCGAGCAGCAGCACCAGTGCTTGATGGTAGTGACGATTGGGTGGGGGTAAGGAGGAGGCTGGGGTGGGGAGGGGGAGGGATAGTATGGTGGGGGTGGCAGACAGTGAAGTGCTGCAGTTTAGTTGGAGGGCAGGGGTGGGGGAGTAGTGGAAAGGAGATAAATAAAAAGACTGGGTGAGTTGGTGAAATGACGGCTGGTTAGTTCTGGAATGGGAACAGGGAGGAGGCTGGATGAGTGAGGACAGTGACAGTCTGCTATGTATAAGTGTTTTGCCTCTCCCATAGTTTATATATAGTTTTACACAAAGGATATTTTAATTAAAATTTGTTGTGTATGGAGTAAAATTAAAATTAAAAAGGCACTAGTTTGCTTTTGTTCTACAGAACCAAGAACTGACAGAAGATTCAGGTAACAAGTAAAATTAGAGTTTGGGAACTGTCAAAGTATTGCTATTAACTGTAAAGAACCAATTAACTTTACAGAATAAATACCTTTTTAGGATGTATTGTACCTCTGCAAAATATTTGCAGCCCATATAGAAGTGCTATTGGTATAATTGCAATTACTTGTTTTTGGCAGGGTCAGATTTTTCAGGCATAAGAAAGGTATCTAAAAATGAATATAGAAACTATTCAGAAGTTATGGATTCATTGCCTTATATAAAAGTAACAGTAACTGGAGAGTCAAATACATCTCAGGGTTTTACTGCCAGTGGTTTCTTTTTTTCATAAACAGAGAAAGAATGTAAGAAGGACAAAATTTAATTAAGCTGTGAAAGTCTTTTTCTTGTTCTATCAAAATATCATGTGATTAATAACATGTTTTTAATTTACAGGTGGCAGGAATGAGCTTCATGCCAGCTAGTTTGTGCCCCAGTGATGACTGCCGTGTCAATAAGTCTGGTGGGAGGTTGTACCTACAAACCAGAGGATCAAAATTTGTGAAGTTTCAGGAACTAAAGATTCAAGAGCAGGTAAATTCTTTAATTTCATACTGTGCACTCTCCAAAGCTGCCTGTTTGGAAATAGTTTCTATTTTTACCATATTTTCTGTCTTATTCTTTCACATCCTTGCTTTCACAATCTCTATAATCAGCCATTGATTGGTGATAAATCTACAGTGAGCATCAACAGAGGCTAAGGAGTGCAAAGAAAATAACTTGCAGTGCAATGTAATTGGATAGATAAAAAATCTACTCACCAAGCAACAGCAGTGGAACACACACACAAAAAAAGGTTTTACTTTGCAAGCTTTCGGAGCTCTGTCTTCGAGCAGAAGGGTTGAAGGGGAAGGAAGAAAGGTAAAGCAAAAGAACTGGAGACGTTTAGGAATAGGGAAAGAGTTTGGAAAAGTCACCCAGAACCTAGGTCACGGGAGGCATATCAGACAGGATGAGAAGGAAGGAGCCTTTCCTTCTCATCCCATCTGGTGAGTCTCCCCAGACCCAGGTTGTGACTGTTTCCAAACTCTATCCCTTTTCCTAAACCTCTCTAATGTTTTTCCTTCACCCCTCTTCCTTCTCTTTCAACCTTTTTGCCAGAAGGTGGAGCATCTTGCTCTGAAAGCTTGCAAAGAAAAACTTTTTTTTTATGTGTGTGTTCTGCTGCCTTCGCTGGGTGAGTAGGTTTTTTTATCTGTCGAGTTACATTATACTGCCACAGATAATAAAATTGTTTTAACATTAGCAACCTATTGAAGGTCAGTCAGAAATAATTAGGTGTGAGAGAGTCTGGGTATAGGAGGAGGGGAATGATGGAGGGATTACCTTTTAAAAATACTGGCAACAGGTGATGAACAGTTGGCTGAAGCATTCCTTTAACCATTTGACTGCTACAAAAGTACTTGCGCCATTCTGTGGTGAGTGCGACTTTGCTATTGCCCTACGCAGTTATCTCAGTTATCTGTGTACGTGTCCTGCCACACAGTGTGACTCCACTGTCATGAATACTCATGGAGTGCTGGACTTGACAACTTTGTCTGCTGCTCTGGGTTTCACCATCCCCCAATAAAGAATAAATGCAATTACTCTAAAAACAACAGTTTTTGACTTTAAAACTCCTCTAGAAGCCTGTGACGAAAAATGTTTCACTTTGGATTCATCTCAGTAACTGAGTGTTCTTTCATAGTAGTAATCTTCCATAAATCTGCTGTCCTGCATGTATTCGTAACTGTAATAACTCGAGGAAAGGATGAATATATAGGTGACACACTCCAATACATTAGCGGTCTTTGGGAACTGCAGTAATAACTTTTTGGCTCCACATTTGTTCATTGCGTTTGTGAATTGTCACCACCGTGGCTGAGCAGTCATTTGGGCTCTGATTTTTAGGAAAACTACCTGTCAAAAGAATATGATTATTTCACATCGTACAGTTTGGTATCTTCACTCGATAAAGGACTGCATTCCCCCCCTCCCTAGTTACTGTGCTACATCCAATTAAATAAAACATTGAACAAAATTTTAAGATTTTGCTGAGGTAAAAACACATTGCTCAGATTTTGTGTAAAGTTCGTTTCACATAATTTATTGCTGTGTAAGAGATATAACTAACATATCGAAATTGTATTTAAAGTTGAGAGCTGAACAATGTGTGCAACCATTGTCAAGATATTGGCTTTTATATTTAAGGTCGTTTGTGCAGATTGCACAAACAGGTGCATAAATTGCTGCATGATTAATACTAAAAACTTCGTATATATCAAGATACAGATGCAACGATAACTTTTAATATCCCATGAAAAAAGAATATTGTGGCATTGCACACATTAATATTTACAATATTGCGTATGGGATATTAAGATTTAATTGAAAGCTCTTTGTTGTTATCTTACAAGATGTAATTGCTAAATAACTGAAAATTTCATTTATTTAACTTTCGATCTAGATCTTTTGTCTGTTTACAACCTTTAGAATGCAATATAACCTACATGTAATGATATCACCTTGGCAACTAGTCTCTCTAGCAACACTATTTCAATGGTTTTTATATTGATGTGTCTAATGCTCTGCTGTAGTTACTTTTATCCTGTGATGCCAAGCTCCAGGTGTGATTGCCTGCCACCAGCCTCATGATTTCTTTCTCTGTACAATAACACAAATAAGATCACAGCACCAGGTGCACACAGGCCAAACAATGGAAATCTGCTGAACACTCAGGGTGGAAAAGCGGCTAGTTGGCTATTCTAACTGACTGCTGTAGATGTTAATGTCTGTGGAGCACACAGAGACCCGAGTCGCAGGCCAATGTTATAACATCGGGAGCACAAAGACAGCAGCAAGGGAACATGTATACACACGTCTAGTCTAGAGCACCTGATGGAAGGATCAAAGGCACATGTAAAGGCATCGAGAGCACCCGAGGACAGTAGCTGTGGCGTGCATTAACACAGTCAGAGCAGTCAAAGGTTTAAGGTGCTTCCACACAGTACCTTCTTTCTGCTCACCTTTGCGCATGTCTGTTGACTCCAAAGAAAGAAGGCTGAAATATATAGATCAGAAAGAGAAGTAACATAGAATGCTACTTCTAAAGATTATTTGAATAAATATTTGAGATGTGGTGCCCTAAACATTAGGTCTTAGATAAAACATCGCTGATCATTAGTACAGTAAAAAATAAGATAATATATGTCTCCAAGTAGGAAAAAGTGAAGAAGTTGCAGCCTACAAATTCATGAAAACTGTGGACAGATATTCATTCTGTGATTTGTTTTTTTAATAGCACAACATCTGAGGAGCTTGACATCTGAACAAGAGATATTGTGGGGTAACTTTTGTGTAGCTCCTCAAAAAATTACTAAAATTTTAAGTTAAGAACTGTGATAATGCAAAAAAAAAAATACAAAATTGGAAAACACAACCTTCGTTCTAGTGGATTCTGGCATCTGTGACGTTCCCAAATTTGTCATGTCCGAGGATGTTAATCTAAATCATCATTAAAGTTGTGTAAACTTCCTTATAAAATAAAATTCAAATGACATATTGAAAGTTAATTAACTGCCACATAATGACTAAGAACATCCCTCAGGTATTTCTGTTGTAGGAGTAATTACTGAAATGTTCTGTTTTGAAATTCTTAATAAATAGTTCAGACTGATATGTAAGTCGCCAATTACCAGCTAACAAAATGTTATTGCCAACATTATCATTGCAGTTTCCCAAGCAGAAAATCTTAAAATCTAGCTGTTACCTTCTCCTGAAATTTGCAAACAAAAAGTCGTCACATTGTTTTTCTTGTTCCTTTGTTGTTTAGATAATGTTTTACATTGTTTTTCTTGTTCCTTTGTTGTTTAGATAATGTTTTACTCATTGTCCCTGAGAGAGAGAGAGAGACTGACTGTGTGTGTGTGTGTGTGTGTGTGTGTGTGTGTGTGTGTGTGTGTCACCACAGTAAACACAAACTCCCAAGCAAAGATGAAGATCCACAGCAGACTGCTTATGCATTGAGGCAATATGTGGACATGAGAATGCCTATATATATAGTTGCATTCTTTCCACAAATTTTTGTGCATGCACTTTCATTTCTGTGCATCTGCAATTGCACGCAAGGAAAGGGGCATCATATGAACACTCCATTATGGATGGTTGAATATGGAGCATCAAATGAAGTAATTGAAAAGAAATCTTGGGCAGCGTGTGCGTAGTATTTTGTTCCTTGAGAGTGATTTACGAATGGTAATGAAAAACCACAAAATAAAACCTTTAATAGGCACAACTTCCACTACTGCTGATAGGAACATTATAAACACCACGGCACCATTAGTTTCCTTAACAATAGGTTACTTCAGCAGAGAGGAAATAGCAATTGATTGTGGCAGGTTGGAAGGAGGAGGGAGGGGGCCAGATCACTCAACCCTTAGAACAGCTTTAAAACAGTCAGGAAGCATAATACAAATACTTTGTTACAAATTTAGAACAACAAAGGGGAAAATATTGTAAAGGTTATGTTGTAATGGGAGTGGCAGACTAATACAAGTTTACTCTAGGAAGGTGACAAGATCTGTATTTCATATTCATTCAGCAACCACTGGTCATATAGAAAGTATAGGTTTTGACAACTGCTCCCTTGTAGACGTACAATAACAAGATTTTATATTAAAAATTACATGTCCGGTTTAGGATATACCACACTATTATAGCATTCTTCTTCCTTAGAACTACTTCTGAAAATTAGTCTCTGACTGCTTTTTTTCCCATATAGAAGACACAGGCCTTAACTCTGTGACTTATGTAGATGAATTAATTTATTCTGCTCCACTACTTCTCAGATGCTGAGGATGTGTTTAAACACGGCCTATGGGCTTTCCTTAAGCGGTGTTGAAGTGTTTACATGTCACTTCTGTGGACGAGTTACTTCCATATCTTAGTGAATAAGAAAGTTTTGAGTATTTATCATATAACAGGAGTGCATTTTTGGATGCTATCATTTTCAGAAAATCCCCGTTACAGAATTAGGAATGCAGCTTGTGACCATATGCTAGGTATAAAAGCTGGTAACAGAATAACACCCCCAAATGAGATATCACTCTGCTCTACATTTTAAATAAAAATTCAACATCTCATCTACATTTCATATGCAGCAACATATGAACTAAAATCAACCATATGCAAATTTTATGCAATGTGTTTTTACCTCTGCAAGCTCCTTAAAATTTCATGCAATGCTTTACTTAATTTGATGCAGCACAGTAACTTTGATGCATAACGAACAGAAATTCAGACCTTTATTGAGTGAAGATGTCTGATTGTAAGATGTACAAACATAAATTTTTTTCATTGAATGGTTTTCTTAAAATCAGCTAGTATGTACCCCCTAGAGGCTGGAACACCCTCTCTCAGCTCAGGCAGCAGCATTAGGCAAGCAGTACTGCGACAACAAAGCCACACTTAGCACGGAATGCAGAGAGCATGTCTGTAGCAGTCAAAGGTTTAATATAGAGGGAATGTACATTTAGTATTTTTAGTCCTTGAAACTATGGGCGGTATGAGGATATGTTGAAAAGCATGAGTCCATTTCTGGTGTTTATGGGAACTAGTGCTGGACAGAAGGATGCAAATGTCCATCTTGTACAACAAGCTCTTAGGTTTTGTGAGCATACATATATACATCTATACTCTGCAAACCATAGTGAAGTACGTGTCAGAGAGTACATCCCGTTGTACTAGTTATTATTATTATTATTATTATTATTATTATTATTATTACTATTCCCTTTCAATTCTGGTATGGTGCACGGGGAGAGTGATTGTTTGAATGCCTCTGTGTGTGCAGTAGTTATTCTAATCTTATCCTCACTATCTCTATGAGATAGTGTGGGGTCTTGAAACTGTTCTTGGGAATGTGACCATTTGTGCTGCCCTTCTCTGTATACATTCAATACACCACGTTAGTCCCAGTTGATACAGGTCCCACACACTTAAGCAATAATCTGGAACTGGTCACACACATTTTATGTAAGCAATTTCCTTTGTAGATTGATTGCAATTCCCCAGTGTTCTACCAATAAACTGAAGTCTACCACCTGCTTTATCGACAACTGGGCCTATGTGATCATTCTATTTCATATCACTACAAAGTGTTACATCCAGGTATTTGTATGAGTTGGTCGATTCCAACAGTGACTCACTGATATGGTAGTCATAGGATACTATCTTGGTGTTTTTTGTGAAGTGCACAATTTTAAATTTATGAACATTTAAAGCATGTAGGCAATCTTTGAACTGCTTTGAAATCTTATCAAGATCTGACTGAATATTTATGCAGCTTCTTTCAGACTGTACTTCATCATAGATAACTGCAAAATGTCTGAAGTTACAGTTAATATTGTCTGCAAGGTCATTGATACACAACATGAACAGCAAGGGTCCCAACACATTTTCGTGGGGCACACCTGAACTTACTTGTACATCAGACAATGAGTCCTCGGTCCAATTACAAATTTCACTTGTTATCCGACATGTTCATACTTTTGACAATAAGCATAGGTATGGTACTGAGTCTAATGCTTTTTGGAAATCGAGAAGTAATGCATCTAGATGATTGACTTGATCCAAAGCTTTCAGTATGTCTTGTGAGAGAAGTGTGTTGAGTTTCACATGATCGATATTTTTGGAAACCACGCTGGTTGGCATTGAGGAGGTTATATTGTACAAAAGACGTCATTTTTGAGCTCAGAATATGTTCTAAGATTCTACAACAAACCAATATCAAGGATATTCAATGTTTGTGGATCACTTCTACTACCCTTCTCGTAGGTGGGTGTGACCTGTGCTTTTTCCAAGGAATGGGAATGATTTTTTGTTCAAGGGATCTACCATACATGATAGTTACTAGAGGGGCTAAATCAGCCACAAATTCAGTACACAATCTGATAAGGATTGCATCGGGTCCTGGAGCTTTGTTCAAATTTAACAATTTCAGCTGCTTCTCAACATCACTGTCACAAATACTTCTTTTCAGTGGTACAAGGACTAAATTGGGGCATTTCTCCTGCATTTTCTTTTGTAAGGGAACATTTGAATATGGAGTTAAGCATTACAGGTTTTGCTTTGCTACCCTAAGTTTCACTTGCTGTTTTATTCACGAGGGACTGGACACTAACTTTGGTGCTGCTAACAGCCTTTACATATGACCAGAATTTCTTTGGGTTCTGTGAATTATAATTTGACAGTATTCTGCTATGGTAGTCACAGAAGGCATCACGCATTTCTCTCTTGACAGCCAAATGCGTTTCATTCAGCATGTCTCTATCTATAGCCCCGCACTTGATTTTACGTCTATTATGCAATAATCTCCCATTCTTCAGAAGTTTCTTTACTGTAACTGTATACCCTGGATGGTCCTTCCAATTACGGACTATTAGTCTGGGTACATATCTATCCAGTATGTGGTAAACTATTCTTTAAAACTTGAGTCGTAGTTCCCCTACATTCTCTTGTCCTGTGCTGAAAGTTTCAAGTTCCTCATCTGAGGTATGACCCAACTGACTTTCCATTTAGTTTGCTGAACATATATATCTTTATGCTTGTTTTAGTTGTTCTTTGTGCTTTGATAATCACTGTTGCCACAACCGCATCATGGTCACTGATACCAGTTTCGATGTGGACATCCTCAAAGAGCTCAAGTCGTGCCATTAGATCCAATATATTTTCATGTGTGAGGTTCCTAACTGTCTGTTCTAGGTGGTCTCCAGAGAAGGCATTTAGTAAAGCTTCACCAGATATCTTATCACCCCCACCACCAACAAAACTGCAAGTTTCCCAATTAATTGTTAGATGATTAAAGTCTTCACCGATGATTACAGTATGATCGCAGAACTTAATAATGAACTTAGGTTTTCTCTAAAGTTTTCGGTTACATCAGAGGATGAGTCTGGTGGGCGATAACAAAGATCCCATTATTTTATACCTACCCCTGATACTGAGTCTTGCCCAAACAATCTCACACGCAGCTTCAATTTCTATCTTGGTGATTTGAGTTTCTTGTCTACTGTGCCAAATACGCCATCTCCATTTCACATTTGCCTGTTCTTTCCGTATACACTCATTTATGACATTCCCAGTGACTGGATATTGGATGTCTCAAAGCTGGTAGTTTGTATATGTTCTCCCAGTTTCATAGTGAAAACTCCCCTGGAGAAAACATGGCTGCTTTTGCATCAACCATCTATTGGGTACTGTACAATTTGCTATGCAGCATGATTCAAGACCTGAGTATCTGCTGTATGGCAAGAACCATTTCGATTCTACCAACCACTACCATTTCCTCCAAATTCCAGAGGTGGGCACTTGATCACTAAAATACTCTCTCAGCCCACTGTCGCCCCCCTTACAATGGCACCACCTGAGTAGGCGTAGCTGATTTTGAGGTATCTTCTGGTTTTACAATTTATTGATCGGGTCCCAGTTGAATAAAGGATGTGCTGTGTGTGGCTTTGTGACACCATTGTTGTGAGGCTAATGTATGGAGCTATTCGTATGAGTCTTGCTCACAATTATATGGCTGTGGTTTATAGTGTCCCATCACTAAGCCTGAAAACAGTTATTCGTAAACTACACAGTAACACTCGCTTAGATGCCAAGCCAACCGTGTCACAAATTTCTTTCTTAAAACAGAACAATATAAACCATTTATGAACTAGCCCAGGGTCAGCAGACTGGCTTAGTTGGGGGATATTAAAAATGACCTTCCAACTTCTTCTTCAGCTGTACTCTGCATGCTCCCTCTCTGTTGTCTCCATGGCATGTAGGTCACGTCCACACATTTCAAGGGCCAAATGGGAATACAGATCCAACAGTTTGCTGACAACTTTTCTCGCCCCACCCACCCACCCACCCACCCAGAAGCACTGAAGATTGAAAAATATCTGTATTGGTGGCTCCTGGACCAACAACTTAATTGGCTTTGCATTGTAACAATGAACTCTACTGAATTTATTTAGCATGTTCTTTGCAGAGCTTTGGACCATTGCCAAGGTCCAGTACCACATTAGAACTCAGAACAGTAAGAACTTCCTATTGTTTTACAATGCATTGAACAGCCTCCTTACAATTGGCCATTGTTACCCACAGGATGCACTGCCATTTAACATCAAAGATCTGTTGACAGAGATTCATGGCGCTGACATCTCCATCAAGTTTGTTTGAAATCCAGGCCATTTGGACATCCTAGGAAAGGAGCCTGTTTTTCAGTAGGCCAAGATAGTTGCAACACAAGAACCACTTGACCTCAGAACACCAGTTACCAATGACCAATTTTCAATAAATTATTTATTCATGAGGGTCTGCAGCGTCAAATAGATAACAAAAATGCTAACAAATTCAAACTGATCAGTGAAACCCCTGATGATGCATGGAAAAAGTCCCTACAAGCCTCTCAAAGAATCTGTCAAACTATGCAGACTGCACATTAGTCACACCAGGCCCACCCAAGGTTTTATCTTGAAGTTCTAAGTTGGTATTGGAAATGGAAGTTCTTGTAGTTTCAGTCCAAAGCTGCTGTCATAGAGCTCCTTTCCCTGCACTGACGCGCTCAACAAAGTCAGGTAACCCTCTGTAGTGTTCATCACTTGCTCTTTCTCCACCCTTCTTTATTTTAAGTGTCACTACAAATAGGTGGACAATTTTCTCTGATGCTTGGATTAGCAATGCCTGTGCCTCTCCGCATAGACTCAGCCTAGATGTGCATCCAGCCGTGACTTCCCCATACTTCCAAACAGAATGACGTCACTCTTAGTAGCGGAGAGCATAAAAATGTTGTCCTACTTCTCACCTTACTCACTGAAACTCTTTAATATTGTCCCATTGGAATGGTTATTTGGAAACGAGAGACTATTCTGCCTTCACTTGATTGACATTAGTAGCAGCTAAACTTCAACACTTTGAACATTACTGTCTGGTCTTTTATAACCTCACCACCATTCTCGATTTGTGCTAGTTTAAGCCCCTCACTTTTCTTTGTCCATAGGTCTTTGGTAGAATTTTTATTAACCTGTTTATCTCTCCCTATGGAGCCACTCTGTTGCTCTTTTTATTACAAATCATTTTTATTATTCTTTTCGCTTGCTGTTTTCCTTATGTCTTTTATTTCATATTTAAGATCTCACTTTATCTGTCCATTCTGTAATCTTTGAACTGAAACTGGAATAGTGCTTAGGCCCTTATTACACTGTAAAAGATCTTTGTCAAAAATTTTGTCATACATCTTTGGCCAATCTACTTCACTTGGGGTTTATACAGGGTGGCGCAGGGAAACAGGAAATTTCGAAATAACGTTATTTCCGTGAATAAATTCATAAAACTAGTAATTTATTAACGAAAGTGAATGTATTCAGTATGCCATTATTAAGTATGTCTTTACAATCAAAATGTCTAAAAGTGTCTCTTTACTTTTTAAAGATGACATCGGAAAGATGTGCTCCCATTCGCCGTTCACACTCTAACAGCCTGTTATGAAAACTCTGGAATACGCGGTGTAGCAAATCTTGGGGAATGGCAGTGATTTCGTTTTCAATGTTCTCCTTCAGTTCATGGATTGTTGCAGGACGTGTACGGTACACCTTGCCTTTAAGATATCCCCTCAGGAAGTCGCACACACTAAGATCAGGGGATCTCGCAGGCCATGCAATGTCACCGTTACGTGAAATAATGCGTCTTCCAAACAATTGACGAACTGCTGCCATTGATTGTCGAGCAGTGTGTGACGTGGCTCCGTCTTGCTGAAACCACATGTTTTCGATGTTAAGACTAATCTCGTACAGTCTCGGTGTAAAGAATGTTTGAAGCATTTCAACATATCGAGCGGATGTTACTGTCACTGCACTACCATCCTCACGTTCAAAAAAATAAGGGCCGATAACACCATGACATGATACAGCACACTATATTGTGGCCTTGGCGCTATGTAGTGGTCGCTGGTGAAACTCACAAGGATTATCCTGTGCCCAATAATGAAAATTCTGTTTGTTCACGAATCCGTTCAGGTGGAAATGGGCTTCGTCTGATATCCATAAGTTACCAAGGAAATTCACGTCCTCATTGATTTTAGCCAATATCTGGCTACTAAACTCCATATGTGACGCTGGGTCTCGTTCATGTAAGTGTTGCACAATCTGCAACTTATAGGGATGGAAGTCTAATTCATGCAGTATTCTTTGTAAGCTTCGTCGCTTAATCCCTAGCGAAGATGCATGCTGTCGAACGGAGCGGCGAGGACTTCTCTCAATTGCAGCTCTAGCAGCTGCAATGTTCTCTGGGGTACGTACCGTTGGAATGCCACCTGGAGGTTTCTTTTTCGAGGCAGATCCTGTTTCTTCAAAATTACGCCCCCACGTTGTAATCGCATGCGCAGATGGGACACGTCCATGACCTCCAAGCTGGTCGTGCTGTCGAAATGTTCTCTGCGCGGCAGTCGCACTATCACCATTTTTGTAAAACGCTCTCACAGCTACTGCACGTTCCGAACCAGTCCAATTCTCCATGATTACTAAATGGCAATGCGTTCACATCAATTGTGCAAAGTTTCGAACATCTGCCGGCGCTACAGTGCTGCCAACTGCAATGTTCAAAATTTCCCATTCCCTTGCGCCACCCTGTACTATTGTAAAAGTTTTCCTCATAGTGGGTCAGGAATGGATGCTGTACAGTTAATTGCCTGTACAGCAGCATTCGTTGATAGCAAGCGCATTGCTTGAAAAGAAAAATGAAAACGATTGTGTGTGATATCGGGGGTAGCAGGAAGAGAAGCTCAAGGTGTTCAGCAGAATTTGCTCCGTACTCGAAGTGGAGGACATAAAGAACGACAAAAATTGTTTGAGAATGGACGAACAAACATTTCACTTTGTCCTCGTGAAAGTAGTCCCTCATATTTGCAGATATGATACTCATTCTTAATTTAATTCATCATCATCAATGTTTTTGGAAAGCCTGCATCTGTGTCATTCATGATTTAAATAATGAAACATTACACCAGTTATGTACATTCTCATGCTTAATGTGTTGCATTTTGAGAATTTATTCTCATTATCAAGAGGAAATATTACATAGGTAATTTATGTGGTGACTGTATGTGTGTTGTACTTTCTTGTCCTGCAGTTATGTTTTTGTGGCTTATTGCAGTCAGGCAGATATTACCTTTTGTTAATTTAATTATTTGTCCGATTTTCCAAAACATCACATATAATACCTTTGTACATATTTACACTTGATAATGAGAATAAAGTCTTGCAAAAAATATGTAACTGGTGCAGTCTTGCATTATTTAAACCATGCATTCCACTTCTGCTCGAGATTGTCTCATGGTGAGGTTAAGATTTGTAGCAACAGATGAAAGCTGTTCCTGCTTGCAATATAGTACTCATATCCCACAATGTACCATTTTACGTATTATTCCAGGAATGTAAACAAATACATAAATCACTTAAGTATTACTTTATGAAGGTTAGTTTACTGTACAGATAAATACATTTATTTTACTTATGTACATTTAGACGACACTTGGATTCCACATATCGTCTTGTTCCAAATCCTTTCTTTCTATATGTCAGCTTAACATCATCCACAGTGCAGCCACTTTGTATGCAACTGATTTCTGTAGCTATTTTTTAAAAGATTCTAATCACACATTGCAGTTTTTCTAGACAGAATGCTTTGTGTTATTAAGAATTTCCTATTCTTCCTACTTTGTAAAGATCACTGTGCCGGTAGCCACACACCAGATGTACTTCGACATCATTTTGTAGGTTAAAGGCACTGAAACAAGTGAAGCAACATGCATACAATGACAAACTTTGATCAAAGCTATGTCCTCGCTATAACTTTTAAAGATCTTTGATAAATGCTTGCCTAGTTCTCTATCAAGTATTTGACCAAAGGACTTTGATAAAAGATCTGGTCAGTGATCTTTTAAAGTCTAATGTGGGCGTTAGTGATATTCTATATTTTACTACCTGCTCCTTCATCTAAGCTTCTCTTCGCCCTTATTCAGGGTGGGGTCCCTCAGAACTGCTGGAGTTTGAGTTCCCTGTAATGCCTGTGCCATTTCCCCAACTGTGTCATCTTTTCTTCCCTGAACAAGGAGCCTGTTGTTCTGAATGTTTGGAGTGCTTCGTTTTATCTTATGTATTTTTGCTTGCGGGGCTGGAAGTTGCACCTTGTGTAGTTATGTGCTGCCAGCCTTTTCATCTCTTTATTATTTCAACAATTTTCTTAAATGAATTTTCGTTCTTGCACTAAGCAAGGTAGTTATTAATAGTACATACTTCCGCTGTGTGAAATATTCGGGAGAATGGTATTTATCATACACGTGCTTCTAAAATGTGTGAAGTCTTCAGGTTATTAATACTTCCGTTGTTTATAGGACAATAACCATATGCTATTACTTCATTGTTAATAGGAAAGTAATTTATTAACTGTGAATGACCAGTTACAGTTGCCAAGAGATATTGTGCTTATATTTATTTGTATTCCCTGTTTAGCCAGTCAGATTTCAGTTTCCATAATTCACATAAATTCCAGTACTTGGTAGTGGCCAATTTCCTTCCTTGTACTTAAAACAATTGAACGGCAGCTCAGTCTCCTATGACTATGAGATACACAGACGTTAAACTGTAACGTTCCTCCTTTGTGTAAAAACAAACTGCTGTTCTAATTTCTACTCTAGTTATTTATATACCAGTGCAAGCTGCCACATAAGCATGTAACGATCAGTATTTATAAAAGAAAATTATTCTATTTTGTAAATGGTAATATGATGATGCTAACATCATATAACTTAAGCAAAATAATCCTACGAAGTATACCTGGAAAGAGGTCCAGACATATAGGGAACACAGTAGAAAGAAAAATAAGGTAGATCAAGGAAAACTAGTAGGACGCAAAGTTGAGAGGAGTGGGTGTGTGCTCTCCAAGTGGAAGAGAGAGAGAGAGAGAGAGAGAATGTTAGCCAAGTGACAGTCTTCAACTTAGATACATGTCTGTACACTGCTCTGCACTTACTATCATACAGTGTGCTTGTCTGCTCATCAAATTCTTTAATGCAAATGAATTGACTCAGGTGATGGATACCGTTGAAGGTGGTGATTAGTGCAGTGCTTGTGTTGCTGCTCTACGAGATGACTATATCAAGTACTGAAAATCCTTCTGTTTCAGAGTGACCAAGTTCCAGTGGGCAATATTCCTCGCAGTTTAACTGTTTTCTGTAGAGGAGAAATTACACGACAAGCCATGCCTGGTGATCATGTCACTGTGACAGGCATATTCCTTCCACTCCATCGCACAGGCTTTAAGCAAATCGTACAAGGGTTGTTGTCGGAGACATACTTGGATGCACATGTAAGTAATAAATTATTCATAATGTATTTTAAAATTTTTGTTAATGATTCAGTGGTATTCACACTTAGTTTTGGTGGCTCCATTGGAAAGATACCTCGTACACAACCTCTTAGCTTATATTGCTTTAATACTGTGAAATACTGTTGTACAGATTCAGGCTTGTCCTGATTTTACTATAAAGTGTATTTCAATCAATCTTACATAAGTTGCTAAACAATTTTTGTGTGTGCAGTGACCAAAATAAAGTTTATAGTTTAATGTAATGTGCTCCCTAATACTTTCTGCCCGTAACAAGGAAAATATGAAAAGGGATCTTCCCAGCTTCATTTCAAAGGGCTGTGTTTATTCTCTAGCTTGTAATTATATTGTCATTTTATAATGACACTCAAATCCTAACCGAAAGTAGTGTCTTTAGTGAGATACAAGACTTAGTATTGAGAACATTTTTATCATGAACACCAGTGTACAGCCAGAGCAGAATTGCTGCTGTTTATACAAACGTTGCAGTTCCAGAATATATAAACTTTAGAAATTTTGAGTAACTTCCAGAAATTATAAATACTAAATAACAGAATAATTTCTGACAGGTGGGTTTGAACTGGCGACCTACAGGACACTAGCTAGTGACACTAACCACTACATCACACTGCACGCTCAACAGTTAACAATATCAGTATATTATCATCACCCTTGTTCAGCCATACGACATTCCTATACCATTATGCCAAGGTTTCCACTGTTGTAATCGCTCCTGTTTCACAATCTGCCCCGTGCATCCACATAGTGCCATTTATTCCATCCATGCACAGGTAAACTGTGCAGCATAAAAGACAGAGTGACATGTGAAACCACATGTTGTTTACCAACTCGTGTGTTCACTGCTCGTTGTTTTTTGTAAGAATGACCACTGTCAAACTGGCTGAGAGCATGAGTGGACATACAATAATGGTCTATATTTGGCACACTTAATACGCGGTTGGTAATTATTTTCTGCAGTATGACTCAAGGAACCAAACTGCCTGCTACTCCACGTAGGATATTTGGATTCTCCCACCTGATAATTATTTCTCTGACCTCCAGACATAGGAACTCTTAAGCATATGGTCGCATCCTGCCACCCTCCTGGACTTAACTTATGTTAATATACAATTCTTCACTCATTTTTCTAATTATATATTGTATTTATTCCTTGTTATCAACATTACACCTTCCCTCCCTCCCTCCTTCCTTTCTTCCTTCCTTCCTTCCCTCCCTTCCTCTATCCCTTCTCCCCTTTACCAAAGTAACACCTTCGATTTCCTAGTTTCTCTGACACCTCCTTCTTCATCTTGTTTTTCCTTGCCCTCGTAGCAAGTGGGTCACACTCATCTTTGGGCTTGGATCATTAACTACTCCTTTCTAGCCTTCCCAAACCTACCCCTCTTTATTCCCTCAGAAAGAAACTAGTAACTCTGAAAGCCATTGATATTTTTTCTCTTTGAAATGTGCTTATTGGCAATAATGGAATTTCACTTCTTGAAGATAAGTACTGGCCAACCATTCTGTGGCTTTGTAATTTTATAGTCTTTTTTTATTTATTTATTTATTTATTTTTAAGTGAATTTTCCTTTTGATACAGCCGATTGCATTGATCACTTTTTTGTCTTTTCTGTATATCTGTAATTCTTGCCTATCAGCGTTTTTTCATTATCCCCCTCCCCGGCGTTCTTCCATCGGTGCTGAGCAGTCTATTGTTATTGTTGGGCGAACTAAAAACTTTGTTTGATGATTTACTTTCATCATTGAACAATGTTCTCTCTCTGTTCAACAATCATTTTCCAGTGTTGGGTATCAACAGTTTTGTCTTGTTTGGCCACTTTTTTTCTCTATTTCCGTGCTGTTATTTGCTTTCACTAGTCTAATGACTGTTTTGTGTGTCTTATTTTCTGCACAGACTTTTCAGTGTCCAATTTGCCTGACATAGAGACTTCATCTTGTCTTTTTTCCTCTTTCAAGTGGTCCTTCACTAGTCTGTCATCTCATATTTTTCACCAATCTTTTAATCTTCCCATACCCAAATTCAGTGGTAAATGCCCTAGTCAGAATGTCTCCTTATTCACCCTTAACCTTAATTGTAAATATCACATCACCATTCAATCACGACTTACAACCAACAGAGTGAACACCAAACCCTGCGTAGAACAGTTCTAACTCAAATCCCAAAGGTATCCTTCTCCTCTTCCCAAAAAATCATCTGCTTAAGGTAATCCATCCCTATCTCCCAATCTTTCCTGAAAAATATCACCGAAACCTCAAATCAGACCTGTCCAAGAACTGAAGGAAGACCAGTCCGTCGTCATACTCTCTGCAGGCAAAATCTCCACTTCACCACAATGAGTATATGGTCCAGGGGCTTCAGAGCTCTTGAACACCTCAACATACAAAAACTGCTCTTCATGACCACATTGCTTCCATACAGACAGAGCTGCAGTAAATCCTTACAATCCTAGGCTACTCACAAGGGTTCACAGTCACACATGTAGAAGTCGTTCCCTCTCGTAACCCTCACACCTTGACCTTCTGCCTTCTTCCCAAATTACACTAAAAAACCATACCACTGTAGCTGGCATCAAAGCCCGTATTCAATGTGTCTCAGGCCTTGTAGACCAACATCTGTAACCAATCTCCCTCAGCCTCTCATCCTACAGAGAAAACCACAATCACATCAAATATTGTCTTAAATCCATTTCCTTCCACCTGGAACCCTCCTTGTCACTTCTGATGTGATCCTATTCTACACAAACATCCCACATGCATACAGCCACTTAGCCATAGAATGCTCTCTCTTCCAAAAAGCATCTGAGAGTCTCCCTAAAACCTCATTTATTGTAATTCTAGCTAAATTCATCCTTATCCTAAAGTACTTCCCATTTTCAAGGGCCAAAGCTACAAACAACAAGGGGCCAAAATAGGAGTCAAGACGACCAAGTCCTGCACTAACCTTTTAATAGTTCGCATGGAAGAGGCATTCCTCGAAACACGGTAGCTGGGTTCCTGGCTTTGTGTAGACTTGTGGAGGACATCTTTGTGATCAGTTTGCAGAATAAGAGAACTTTCAGTGAAGAAAAACTGGTTTGCTTTTGTTCTACAATATTACTTTCATTGTGTTAACCAGTTTTCGGCTTACAAGGCCATCTTCAGACATTTACTGAGTATTGTCACCAAAGAAGTTATGTAACTTCTTTGGTGACAATACGCAGTAAATGTCTGAAGAGGGCCTTGTAAGCCAAAAACTGGTTAACACAATAAAAGTAATATTGTAGAACGAAAGCAAACTGGTGCTTTTCATTTAATATAATGTTGTTCTACCAAGAACAGACGGAAGATTCTATTAACATTAAGAAAAAACCCCCAGTTCCTTGACTCATTTTTACCAACTCAAATTTACCTGGTCCTTTTTAGGATTCTGAACCTCAATCAGTGAAAACGGAACCCTTATGGTATCACTTTCATTGTTCATCTGTCTTGTCTGTCTGTCTGAATGTTAAAAACCCTTTTTCTAAGGAATGAGTGGACAAGGTATGTTGAAATTTCTCAGTTACTAAGATCTGTGTCTTCTTGGTGAAGTAAAAGTTGCTCAAAAGATATGGCCATGTAGGTCCCATATTTTGGTACTCGCAAACTCACTCATCAAACCTGTAGGGTACTTCCTGTTGATCTAGAATTATATCACACACAAAAAATTTTGCTATCCAATGTCAAATTTTAGATTATAACATTCTCGAAAGCCTTGGAATTCCAGGGACCGATATCATGCCAGTATCAGTTTCAATAACAGGCATAAATTGTCGATTTTCAATTGCCAGAATGGATTCACTGTCTATATACATACTTGAGTTTATACGGAACTCTCAGTTAGTGAGGCCTACTAGCATTTGGCTAATTTTTTAAAATATAAAGCCACCTTCCTGAATGGGACCTTCATCACATTGAAGCCTACATCCAAACCTCAGTCACTCTAAAACCTACAAATAAGCAAAAATATCTGCACTTTTAACAGCTACCATACTTTCCACATCAAACGCTCACCTCCCCACAAGCTAGGTGTCTGGCAGATGTATCTGCTTCACTGTTAAGTCCCCCAGTACTTAAACCAACAACTACTCTCAGGCTTTCCTCACTCACAACCACCACACAGATCGTATCCACAAACAAATCTCCTGAGCAGTATCCTCCACTCACCCTCTTCAACTTTTATATTAAACTTAGTGTTTTTTTATTGTTAAATCATGTGCTGTGAATAAGGATGGAGAACATGAATAGTTGCTCCAGTGCCCAATTTTCTGAGGCATTTTCATCTTTCGTGGCCTTATTAATAGCCGTAATTCAATTTGGGGTTCAGATATCCATCCATGTTGTCATTTCACTCTCTTCTTCATTCTAGCTTACAATCGTGTAATTGGGACCTTATTTATTATTAGGATATGCGCACATCACATAATCCATTGGGTATATTTGAACTGTATTCTATGCTACAAGTAATGTACTCATTACTCATATGCAGTTTTCCAACTGAGTGCCCTGCTATGGTATTGAAGGTTATCCTACTGAACTTTACATAAAAAGGACATTGTGTAACCTGTTCACACCAGCATGCGCAGTCAGTGGCTCACACTTGACTCTATCAATTATGTTACTGGCAATACTTCAACATATGCTGTATTAAAACTTTTACGCAGCATGGATGTGGAATACTTTGGCTGTGATGACAAAATGTGTCATGGTGTATTTCCTATCAGCCAGGTGCAATGAATAGTTGAGAATACAATTTTGTATAACCCTTCAATAAGAGAGCTTTCTGAGCAAATGGTACATCACATAATAAGTGCTTTAGTGAAAAATTATTTTGTGAGACCCTAGTATTCATGGTGAGTAACTTCTAGCTGTTTCTTTGACTATGAAGATCCTGTTTTGTAGACGTAGTTGTGCTACTCGCACTCACCATTTTTACAGTTTTAATTGTTGAATGTGGTTGTATGTGACCTTCATAGATTCATAATGCTTTCTAAGTTTTCTGATATTTTAACAAATAATACTGTTCATATGGGTGATTAATTTTCCTTTTCTAGAGAGTTGTTTGTGTGAATAAAGCTGAGGACAATGAAGTACCAGATGGTGATCTGACTGAAGAAGAAATTCAGCAACTGACGGAAGAGGAATTCTATAGCAAGTTAGCAGGAAGCATTGCACCTGAGATTTACGGCCATGAGGATGTTAAGAAGGCTTTGTTATTGCTTCTTGTTGGTGGTGTAGACCGCTGTCCAAATGGCATGAAGATTAGAGGTTAGTTTTATGCGAGTTCTGTTGCTTTGTGTCACTGCACATTACTCTTGTCTCTGTGCAGGGAAAGTTTACAGGAAATCTCAAATTAGTGTTCGTAATTTTACTTAAAATTAAATGTTGATATCCAAAATTTGTCTTCATTTTGATTAGTAAACAAGCATTTGTTTTTCTCAGGCAATATCAATATATGCTTAATGGGAGATCCTGGTGTGGCCAAATCACAGCTACTATCATACATAGATCGATTAGCTCCAAGAAGTCAGTATACAACTGGCCGTGGATCATCAGGTGTTGGTCTCACTGCCTCTGTCACCAAAGACCCTTTGACTGGCGAAATGATGTTAGAAGGTGGAGCCCTTGTGTTGGCAGACCAGGGAATATGCTGTATAGATGAATTTGATAAGATGGCTGAATATGATCGTACTGCCATTCATGAAGTCATGGAACAGCAGACAATTTCTATCGCAAAGGTGAGTGTAAAGAAGAATGGACTTAACATTTCTTTTTGTGTGTTCCTGAAGGTTTCAAAACTTAAATTTTGCTCAAAACAACTTGTTCCCTGGATGAATAGGGCAGAATTAATATCAGCAAAAACCTCTACATGAAAAGATTAGGCTTACTTCTGGGATCATAAAATGGAGATGTTTAAAATGAAATGGGCTCAGGTGTAAGGTAACTGGTAAGTTGAAGATGGGCCTCAGAAAGATATCAAAGAAACATCAGTCTAGTTAATAGTGTTTGCTAACAGAATAAAGTACTGAAGCAGGAGTCACTTCATTCTTAATTGATGAAGGAAACAAAAAGGGTTACTGGGTTGTGGTCTTTGCCCCAAAAACAGGTATTTAATAAAAGGATGATTACAGTTTCTACATGTGGAGCAATAAACAAGTTGCTGAAATTAAATATGTTCATTTGCATGATCCTCAGCAGCAGAAGCTGTTATCATAAATTATCATTGGTTTCTCTCTCTTAAGCTTACTGCAATTAGAGATAATTTTATACCAGACGCTTTTTGATTTTATTTACAACTCATCTTCTGTGCCCATTCTGGAAATATGAATATACAGGGCTATTACAAATGATTGAAGCGATTTCATAAATTCACTGTAGCTCCATTCATTGACATATGGTCACGACACACTACAGATATGTAGAAAAACTCATAAAGTTTTGTTCGGCTGAAGCCGCACTTCAGGTTTCTACCGCCAGAGCGCTCGAGAGCGCAGTGAGACAAAATGGCGACAGGAGCCGAGAAAGCGTATGTCGTGCTTGAAATGCACTCACATCAGTCAGTCATAACAGTGAAACGACACTTCAGGACGAAGTTCAACAAAGATCCACCAACTGCTAACACCATTCGACGATGGTATGCGTAGTTTAAAGCTTCTGGATGCCTCTGTAAGAGGAAATCAACGGGTCGGCCTGCAGTGAGTGAAGAAACGGTTGAACGCGTGCGGGCAAGTTTCACGCGTAGCCCGCGGAAGTCGACGAATAGATCAAGCAGGGAGCTAAACGTACCACAGCCGACGGTTTGGAAAACCTTACAGAAAAGGCTAAAGCTGAAGCCTTACCGTTTAAATTGCTACAAGCCCTGACACCCGATGACAAAGTCAAACGCTTTGAATTTTCGGCGCGGTTGCAACAGCTCATGGAAGAGGATGCGTTCAGTGCGAAACTTGTTTTCAGTGATAAAGCAACATTTTTTCTTAATGGTGAAGTGAACAGACACAGTGTGCGAATCTGGGCGGTAGAGAATCCTCACGCATTCGTGCAGCAAATTCGCAATTCACCGAAAGTTAACACGTTTTGTGCAATCTCACGGTTTAAAGTTTACGGCCCCTTTTTCTTCTGCGAAAAAAACGTTACAGGACACGTGTATCTGGACATGCTGGAAAATTGGCTCATGCCACAACTGGAGACCGACAGCGCCGACTTCATCTTTCAACAGGATGGTGCTCCACCGCACTTCCATCATGATGTTCGGCATTTCTTAAACAGGAGATTGGAAAACCAATGGATCGGTCGTGGTGGAGATCATGATCAGCAATTCATGTCATGGCCTCCACACTCTCCCGACTTAACCCCATGCGATTTCTTTCTGTGGGGTTATGTGAAAGATTCAGTGTTTAAACCACCTCTACCAAGAAACGCGCCAGAACTGCGAGCTCGCATCAACGATGCTTTCGAACTCATTGATGGGGACATGCTGCGCCGAGTGTGGGAGGAACTTGATTATCGGCTTGATGTCTGCCGAATCACTAAAGGGGCACATATCGAACATTTGCGAATGCCTAAAAAAACTTTTTGAGTTTTTGTATGTGTGTGCAAAGCATTGTGAAAATATCTCAAATAATAAAGTTATTGTAGAGCTGTGAAATCGCTTCAATCATTTGTAATAACCCTGTATAATATGTTGGTATATTTTGGTTTGTATAGATTAAAAACCGCATTTCTTTATAAATCCATCGTGCATCTTACAGTGTTTAGATAGTTCACATATTCTGCAAACCACTCCCTTTCTTCGTTGCACACTCGGCACATTATTATTACATTTTATGCCTTTTCATTAGTTTTTCCTGTAGGTTGTGAGTGTTGCCAACCTTCGAAATTATTATTATTAGATTGGTGGGGAGCAGAGACAAAAGTTTGTGTGCATGTGTGTAAATTAGCATTTATGTATTACATGCTCTGCAGAGATAAGAATAGGAGAGAGGGGGTTGATTATAGAGAAAGTAACGCGGAGGAGATCTTAAGTGTGACTTGTTCAACATGGTTCCACCAGTGGGATTCCTAGTAGTATGTGGAACCATAGCAAACATATTTATGGGCCATGCAAAACAAGTCATTTTTAACAAAATATTGTCAGATAGGTTTAACATCATATACTGGATCAGGTATATGGGTAATATCTTGTGCCTGATATGAGGCAGTCAAAAAGTTTCTGTTTGAAGAATATTTATACCTATCAGGCAAAATCACCGTGGGCTGAGCCAATCAGTCCACCGACACTTCAGGTTGAAGATACTGATTGCGTAAAACACCGTGTCCTTCTGTGTGAAGAGGTCCATAACTGCATGCTGCCCATCCTACAGGAATTGTCGGCCCATCAAAGTGTGATAATCATATGGGGAGAGATCAGGACTATGGGGCAGGTGCTAGAGTATCTCCCGCTTGTCCATAATGGATGTGGCTAGCCTCCCAGATTGACCAACTTCTTGTGTTGAATTGCAACCAACACAGAATTTGATGCACCATTTCACAATGGTGGTTTTCAACAGGCATGCAGCCCCCAACACATTCTTCAGTGGATGTCTAGTGCCGTTTGTCTGTTTGGATACATTTAGTAATGAAGTAGCCTTAGTTCAAATTTCCGCATTTGCTGCACACGTTGGAAAGACACAAATGCCACACTAATCCCGTGCGTACATGTCAGTGTTTATATATCAGCAGCACATTCACACTGTTGCATATACGCTGCAACAGTGCTCTGAAACTGAAACTTTCATGATCATCCCTTATGGGTAAAACAAACACTAAAATTGACCAGTAACATACAGAAATAAATTCTGTTCATGGTGGATACATTTTGCAATAGAAAAAGAGCGACTTAGGCAGTTAAATTTCTTGGACATTACCACAAAGGATCAGAAAAGCCTACACACATTTGAGACAAATGCATTAATACACCAGGCATCAAATTGCCCAAACTCTCACAAACAAGGAGCACTCACATGCACCACTGAGCAAACATAGTACCATTAGACACAGGCAGCTATAAAAAATTAATACCATAGTACATATAACCACAAGCAAGGGGTGAAAAGAACATTTAGTAAAAAGCTGAATAATAAAATCAAGAACAGGAAAGTGCAAACATCCAGCCATCACCAATGCAAGTACAGAATTCCACACGAACATACATACGAGACACAAGAACAGGAATGACACAAAAGGAGAAAGAAAGAGAAAACAAAAGATGGTGTACAGTGATGTACAACCACAAATACAGAATATCCAGTATTTTCAAAAAACAAGGCAAAAAATACCCCACCAAACTAACAATTCAATTCAAAGGTACGTCCAAAAAAAAGATGGGGGAAAAGATATCTATATCAGAAATCAGGAGTATACCAACTGAAATGTAATACATGTGGTGGAAGATACATAGTCAAATCAAGAGAACATTTGACACCAGATATAAAGAGTATGGAAGCTTAGGACAAATCATTCAACTTTTGCAGAACACTTGCACCGCCATAAAATTACCATCAAAGTCATGCACGGAACACCTTCCTACACTACAACAAAACAACCGCATTTTGAAAACCGTAACAGAAAAAAAAAAAAATCATAAATAATAACATCGTCAGTGGAAGCAGGAGGCCATCTTATATCTTTGAGAGCCTAGTATTCTTTCAGAACCCTTCATTGCTGAACTGGCTGAAATTGGTTATCTGTGAAACGAACTTACGATCTAGGCAGTACAGTGTTCTAAAAGGATACTTGACTTTCGGCACTCAACATGACATTAAATATAGATGTTCACCACCCCCTACACAATGTCACCCACTCACTGCGTCCCACCCACACCACCTTCCACACACACATTCAAATACATAAAAAAAACTTTCATGCATTGGCAAAGCTCACAACCTACATGAAAAACAACATGAACATTTTAATATGGTGCTGAGTGTGGAACACATGCAACTGCAGTTCTATTCACAAAGTGAGTTGAAGTGGAAGTAATGAAAATGCAATGTAAGAAAAAGTGCCTTCAAAAAAAGCAAACTTTGCCACCAAGTGTGAATGCACAAGCAAGTTTCTTTCAACCTCAAACACCCCCCCCCCACACACACACACACACACACACACACACACACACACACACACACACAGTGAAGGAAGAATCATGGGTTTGCAGAATATGTAAACAAGAGGCAGGAACATCGTAAGCTTAAGACAGAGAAACCAGTGATACTTGCTGAAGTTTATTTGTGTTTCCTAATATTTTGTTTTTTGTCCTACTTCAGTATGTGCCAAACATTTTCTACAGGACGATTGCTCTTCTTCAGTTGCATATGTCTAAATAAACCCTTTGAGGCAGACAAGTGGTTGCTTTCTTCTTTAAGTGTAAGTAAGGATAGTACCGCCGGTGAACACATAGCAATTTGTGTGCGCATGGGGGGGGGGGGGGGGGCAGATAAAAAGCCTAAAGGATTCATATACTATACAAGCACAAGCACTTTCACATTTCCAGTTTGCTTTTCATGAATCCAACTCTCTTCTTTTTCTCAACAGAAAAAATTTTCTTTGGATAGAAATTTAATTTTGATTCTTAACCCCTTAACAGCTGAAGACAAGTAAACTTTACATACTCTGCCCTTCCACAGGTGCTGAAGGAGTGTTTAAATGCAGTACCTGTGTTTTCGTGAAGTGCCATTGACGTGTTTACTGGTCGTGTTCCATTGACCCCTCACTGCTGCGGACAAGTTACTTCCGTATCTCGGCAAATAAAAACATTTTGAGTATTTTTCATACAATATACATGCCTCATTGCATGCTGTCAAGTGCAGAAAATCTTGTTTCACTATTATGAACCATTTATGAAACATGTTATGACAACATGATTTGCAATGCACAAGGACAGAAATTGGCACAATAAATGGGACTGGCCTCCTGATGTAAAACTCGATAACTTACAGAACGAAATAAGATACTGTTCTGCTCTCAGTTTTAAATAAAATTTCATTATCTTATCTACATTTGATACACTGTAATATATGAGCTAAAATCAGTGCGTTTCTAATTCTGCAAACTCATTACAAATTTTTTGAGTGAGTGATAAGTGTCTCACAGTAGTGGCAACCCCAGATTGCAGCAGTCGACGATCCTACTGCCATAACAAACCCACTTCCAGCATGGAATGCAGAGATCATGTTGGTAGCAGAAAAAGGGTTAACTTAAATGAGTGTCAGGGGAACTTTGCTTTTGAATGTAAGAAATGATTATGTAATCACATTGACAAATGTGTTGAGGTTAAATATCTGCTGTGTCTGTTGGACATTTAATTATATATGTATTATAATTACTGTCTCAATTTTTTTTAATTAACATGTAGCATGTTTGCCTTTTTGCCGGCCGCGGTGGCCATGCTGTTCTAGGCGCCTCAGTCCGGAACCGCGTGACTGCTATGGTCGCAGGTTCGAATCCTGCCTCGGGCATGGATGTGTGTGATGTGCTTACGTTACTTAGGTTTAAGTAGTTCTAAGTTTTAGGGGACTGATCACTTAAGATGTTAAGTCCCATAGTGCTCAGAGCCATTTGAACCATTTTTGCCTTTTTTTCCTTTTTCAGGCTGGTATAATGACAAGTCTGAATGCACGTGTGAGTATTCTTGCTGCAGCAAATCCAGCATATGGTCGTTACAATCCTAAACGCTCTGTGGAACAAAATATCCAGCTACCTGCAGCCCTTTTGTCACGATTTGACCTACTCTGGTTAATTCAGGACAAGCCGGACAGGGATAATGATCTCAGGTACATGTAGAAACAAAATATTAATTGCTTAAAAGTATCATTTTTAGGTCCTTACATATCTGGATAGATTTTCTTGGTTAAGAAATAATTAAAATGTAATTACTGACAATCAATATGCAATTAATTTTAAGGTTTTGCACAATAACCAGACAAGTGACATTTTTTTGGGAAGCTCGTTCATGGCCTGAGGTTGTACTATCTGATGCCAACGTATCATTCTGTGCAAGATGCAGCCAAAATAGTTTATTATTTCTCTGGTACGGCAAACTGGAAGTTAGCTGTTACCTCATTGATACATTTGTTTTGGAATTTCCTTAATAGATTAGTTCAGCATGTGTCCAGATAATAAAGGCAATAATAATGTATCTGAACAACTGTGGAATTCCTGGTTTAGGACCAAAAGATAGGTTGTACTGAGATGACAAGTTACATAGTATTCATCTTAGTGCAGCCAACACTGTAGATTTAGTTAGAAAATTATGTGGAGAAGAAAGTTTGACCAGTTGTATGTCTGTCACATGTTGGTAGTTACAGACTTGATCAGATGAAAGCTATGGGAAGCTTCTCTAGTGTTGTGTTTGTGTGTGTGGGTGCGTGGGGAGTGGGAGATTTTCATTTCTTATAGGCAAAAAGTAATAAAGATGTCAACATGGCAAGTAATATAAAGTTTCCTTTGTTTTGTTTCTTACACAGGCTGGCTCATCACATTGCTTATGTTCACCAACATTGCAAACAACCACCGATGACATTCAAATCAATGGACATGCAGTTAATGCGGCGTTACATTGCATTATGCAAGAAAAAGAATCCTGTTATTCCTGAAGAACTGTCAGATTACATTGTTGGTAAGTTGGACTGTTACTGCTAATTCTATTTCTAGTTACAAGTATAATGAAGAAATGTCTTTTGCTTCTTCTGGAGCTTATCTGTAATTGTGGTTGTTGGCGCCCTCTTTTTCCACGAGCTCTCTCTGATGTAAATATACATATACTTATATAACGCGATTATGATTACTTGTATACGACGATGTCAAGTAAATGGGTTGGTTGTTGTTCATTAAGTGCAGTGTAGTAAACCAGAATTTCACCAAAAATTTTCCCTTGTGTATAATGTGACTTCCACTTCTGATAAAATGAATATGTATGAAAAATATACAGATGTCACTGTTTTGAATTCAATAGCACATTGTAGATTCTCCTGCAGCTGGCTAGGATAAGTCAGGGGGAGGGGAAGGACCATGTCAGGCATAACATTCCATAGCAAGCTGCAGGTTAATTATTTTCTTATTTTGCTCTGGTTTGAAGAAGCAATTTAAGTGAAGGTTTCCAATTTCATTTAGTTGCCTGTACTCTATTTAGTATATAATTCGGAGACTGTTGTTCAGAATTGTTGGAATAGGTCATGTTGAAATAATTTTAAAAAATTAATGCTTGACAAAATGTTTATTAATGAAGTTTTGCAGGTCTACCTAGTTTCACCAGTCAAAAGTTCTGGATGGAATACAAAGAATGGAAGGTGTAAAAAAAATGCCTCTCACCATTCAATTGAGCAGTCAAAAGGAATGAAAACAAAATTAAATTGTCAGTAAACGTTTGGACAATTTCCTCCTCTCAAGCTAACAGACAGACAAAACAAATACACACTGCTACATTGTCCTGGTGTGGTAGCTGTACTGGGTAGAGAAGTGGGCAAGAGGAGCAAGGAGAACGCTCCTAGTGATGTTACTTTTACCCAATTATTTTCAGGAAGCTTTTGCCATCAATGAGTTACTTCTATAATGTATTACAATATTGTCAGTGATGTGTTTCATAATGCAGCATGTAGTTTGATTTATTTTGCTTGACTGTCAGGCCCACAACACGTAGTTTCACTTGCTTTGGTTGTTTGCAAGGCCCGTAAACCCTGCCTTATTTTCTGCAGTTGCAAACGAATGAGGAGTGTGGAATACAAAGATTTATCATTAACAAGAAAACAGAGCCTCAAAGGGAAAAATAATTAAGATTAAACTCCTCATACATAACATGTTAAGAAAGAAAAAGTCTCTGAAATCTGGTGGAGCTAAGCTATGCTGAATAATGTCACTAGTCATTTTTTCATGCCACAGCTGACCTCTCCATCTGACTGGTTTCTACTTGTCATAGAGGGTTTTAAACACTCGAATCTACCTGGATAATGCTACACAGGTTTAGCTGGGATACAGTGTTTCGGACATCTTGAAGGAAGTTCGAAGTTCTTGGGTGAGCAGTAGGTTGTTGAAATATAGTCTGCTTCACTGCATTAAGGATGCTAACAGAACAGTTGTCACTTTGAAGTACTATTCTGTGAGGAAGACACACAGTTTTCGTAAACTAAAATTGCCCTGGAATACACAATCATGTGATGAGGTGGACATTATTGGTATTAAACTGCTGTTCTACCTGCTGTATGTTCTGAGTACAGTGCCAAGTATTACTTAACCTGGAAAATAAATCAGACAAATGTTTATATTGGTAAGAGAAATATGGCAAAACACCTGGTATTGCCCGCAACATATTGTGGAGAGCTGCTTGCTGCTGCTATTACTGCGATAGGAGCATCACAGTGATGACCCATCCAGATAACCAAGCACTTTGAAACATCTGCTTCTGGGACACAGGGAGGCAGACTGGTCTAATATCGAAATCTGCCTCACAGATAAAACGGTTGCTGGTATGCCATCCATCATGTCTGTTGTTTAGACAGTTTTCCACATCCACTTAGGTAAATACCAGGATGGTTCCCGCATCCCACTTCACATTCACAATGTGCAAACACATCTAGACACAGACAGAAGGGATAAATGGATTTAACTTTTTAACATGTCACATGTCTGTAGGAAACAGTGATTTCTCGACTTAATTCTTTGAAGTAGTTGCCACAGGTGAAACTTGTTATAGGAGGACACTCCCAATAGGTCCTGTGTATTGGAGTTCCGTGAATCCTTGGCTGGATCCTGCCTTTGCTACTGCTGTGTGATTAAAAAGATCTGTGAGCCTGAGTTACCAGAACATGCTAATCATTGTCAATCCTGAGATAAGGTTGATGACATGGACTAGGAAGTGGGGGGGGGGGGGGGGGGCATTTCTGGCCAGAGTGCAGAGACTTTCCTTCTGTAGGCAGTGTCTCATGATGCAGCTTTTGCACTAATTACATGTAACACCACTTTATGCTTCAGTTACTAGTCATGACTTAAGCAAATGGGCCATTTGCAGTCAGAGCAAAGGAGCAACTGTAAAACTTTGTGTGTAGTGACCTGTACTGCTAAATATTACATGTTGTAATCATTTAAAATAGAATACTATGAGTTACCCTCATCTGAACAGGGGTATCACTATTATAGCAGTTGTTTTTCTTTATTTTGAATTTTTAATTAACATCCAAATTGAAATTGTAATCTTTGGTTTAAGAATGTATGTGATCCTGAGTATCTTGCTGCTGAGATTGTTTGAGTGACATACAGATCATAACACAACAGAATGTGTGTCAACCATAGTTGGTAATATTGCCATATCTGGAACTGCCTAATATGTAATAATCATTTTTCTTTCAGGTTCATACGTGGAAATGAGAAGAGAAGCACGCAACAGCAAGGATGTCACGTTTACATCTGCAAGAAATCTGTTGGCGATTCTTCGCTTGTCAACAGCTTTGGTAAGCTGAACATAAGACATTGCACTATTACCACTATTGTCCCACAGCAAACTGAACTTGTCATGAGGTTGTTTCCTGCGCAATTGTTCTGATTTATGCTGTCATTAAATCAGTAATGCTGACTGTGTGCTTAAACTTAAAATTATGTTTAAATAGATTTTTCTCTTTGGTCATCAGAACAAAGAACTACAATAGAATTATTCAATCTTGTGCCGCAAGACAACTTTTTACTAGGACAATGCAGTAATTTCAGTTTATATGTGGGTTGGTTTCTTACAAAAAACTAGGTTATTGAAAGCAAATTGTTGGCAAATAGAATAAATTTCAACTTGCATGTGAGTTTTTGAACAATTAAGTGCTGTGTGTGGATTGTGCTGTTTTGCAATCAAATATTTCTGTGTGGATACAAATGAGTAGGAACCTTAAAATATTGCCTCTGTTTTTGGCGAAATCGGTATGTGCCTGCTTGAGCAGCTACTGGTGGTACAAATTTGAAAGGTTGCCATGCTGTGTGCCCAATAACAAAGTATTGGTGCTTTGAAATTGTCATAAAAAGAGAGTGGTGGTGGTGGTGGTGGTGGTGGTGGTGGTGGTGGTGGTGATAACAATGATGATGTAACAAGAGCTTCTTGACTGGAGTGTTGCTTGTGCAAAAACTTCAACAGTTTTTTCCTTCCTGAAATAGTCTATGCTTGTTTTCTTCTTTTGACTTTATTTGAGCTTTAAACAAAGGAGTTTCTGTGCTGTGGAAGAGTTACTCGAAGCCTCTGATGGACCGTGATTGGTCTTTTCACTCATTCAAAAATAAGAAAATAAAATAATGAGCTATGCACAATGCAAAAGAAAGTGGAGTACATAAAGCATATGGAAACAGCTACTGCTCAGTTGAGTGCCGAGACTTATCACCCAGCCATAATACAAAATGGCTCCCCACTTCAAACTGCCATATTAAAATGCCCATGTAACACCGACTTCAGCTACAGACAGATGAACGTGTTTCTTCGTCCTAAGATGCTAGGTCCCATGGCAAAGTCGTACATTGCAATAAATGGTGTGTATACTATACAAGGTGGGTAATGCAACCAATTTCTTTCTTATGCAGTAATACACTGCAGCACATGCTAAGCTGCTGGATTAGGTGGAGGGAGGTGTTAGATTTAAAACATGGCTGTGTTGTTACATAAAATGGCACAATGGGTTGTTCTGTGAAGCAACAGTATGCTATCAAATTTTGTGTTAAATTTAGGAAGTCCACAACCGTAATATTTCCGTTAATTCAGCAAGCCTTT
The DNA here is from genome assembly GCF_023864345.2 of Schistocerca serialis cubense. NCBI lineage: Eukaryota > Metazoa > Arthropoda > Insecta > Orthoptera > Acrididae > Schistocerca > Schistocerca serialis. The sequence goes on from NC_064639.1 coordinate 284,312,991, forward strand.
TTGGGAGCGATTGCTTGTCCACATCTCAAGTTCTCTCGTGGCACAAGTCGTTCAAGGAGGGCCAAGAGGTGGCCACCAATGAACCTCACAACGGACATCCATCAACCTGCTGAACTGATGAAAATGTCAGAGACATTGTCCACTAAGAATTTGTGCCTACCGGGACCACAGTACCTACCGGGACCACTGTGAATGCAGCTTTCTGTTTGGGAGTGCTAAAAAAAACTGAAAAGGACAATTGCACCTTGCCTAAGCAATATTAAGGACTAATGGAACCTGCCTTGTGACAACCCTCCCAAGCCACAGTGTCTTCATTGACAACGAATTCCTGGAGAGGACCCACACTCCATTGCTTCTGTATTCTCCATGCAGTCCTGACCTGGCTCCCCCAGACTTGTTTTGTTTCCTTGCTTAAAAGGAAGTCTGAAGGGGAAACATTGAGATATGATTGAAAACATCCAGGCTCATGTTACATCAGCTCTGAGGACATCAAGGATAAGGCTTTCCAGATCTGGAAACACTGCCTCTAGAATTGTGTTGAAACAGGTGAGTGCTATTTCAATAAAATTTGACTAATCGTACGATTTTTATTGTCAACAACTGAGTTGCCTTACAAATGCAGTCCAAGAAAGAGACCAGGAATGCTGCGTGAAATGGTGCCAATCCATGGTAACGCCTGCCCACATTCTGATAGACTGACAAAAAACGCTATTCAGGAGTTGGGTTCAGAAATCGTTCCGCAACCACCTTATTCACCTATCTTGCACCCTCAGATTTTCACGTTTTCTGCTCTCTGTCGAACATATTTCAAGGAACTTGCTTTCCAGATGATAATGTGCTCCAAATATGGTTCAGTGAGTGCTTTGCCTCAAAACCACGTGATTTCTACAGTCATGAAATCGAAAAATTACCGCAGCATTGGCAGAATGTTGTAAATAGTGAAGGAGAATATATTACTGATGATTAAAGTCTCTGTTATTTGTACCTGTTGTGTTTATTAAACTTGTGGAAAAACACTACGAACTTAGGCATCAACATAACGGTAAGGATTGTACTGACAAATTCACCCATGGGAGTGTGTAGTGAATTGTGTGGTAGGAAATGGTGTCAGTATCGTGAGTATGTAATTTAGATTATTTTTTATATTTTCCAATACATTAGGACCCAGGGAGATGTCTGATTATGTAAGACTCTAGAGAAATCAAAGGTAACGACAATTGATAAACCTGCCTAGGTAACTCACAAGATGTACTGTAGAATTGTTCAACCTGTGTGCTTCACATCACTATCATACAGAAGACCCCTTTGTTGTTTAGAAACAAGGAGGACAGACATGACAAAAGTCTGAAAAAAAAAAAAAAAAAAACTTTAAAAGAGCCAGCTACAAAGATATGTGTGGCAAACTGAATCTCTGAACAGAATAATTTCTTGTCCAGCATATGGAGCAGTTTTCTGCAACTGTATTATTGATTTTGAATAAAATGCCAGCACCACCAGCACTTTTTATTTTAAAAAACCACAACCAGTTTTGGCCCTCAAGGCCATTATCCAGTGGTGTCTACATGGTCCTGAACAACGAAGTACAACAGAATTACTCAAATGGAGCAGTAGGTACCATCAACAAAAAGATGTAGTACGTAAATGTTCAAAACCACTTGTCCACACACTTCATAGAAGCAGCAAATTAAAAAGTAGTGTGATGTGTACTCGTATTAAAATATATGTGATGTAAAAAAAAATGGAATGCCTACAAACATCTTAAAATATCATAACAACATAAATATTGTATGAAATTGTTATGTTATAGAAAATTGATATGTTACATGTACTTCACAGAGGTGTGTAAAAAAAGTAATGAGACTGACAACACTGCAACTGATGAGGCAACAGCCCCCCGTGATTTTTGAGAGCTCTATCAGTGAAGTTGTGTTTTTATTGTGTGTTATGAACATGTAAAAGTGGAATGTAAAGCAGTGTTGTGTCATCAAGTTTTATGTTAAACTTGGAGGATATGCGAGTGTGACCTTTGAAAAGTTGGAACAGGCCTATGGGAATCATTCCTGACCAAGAGCACAAGTTTTTCTGTGGCACAAATCATTTTTGGAAGGCCGAGAACACACTGGAGATGTAGCTCGCTCAGGGAGACCTTCAACTTCAAAAATCAATGAAAATGTTGAATGTTTGCTTGCTCTTGTGAGATCAGATCGACATTTAACAATATGGATTATGGATGACCTGTTAAACACTTTGACCATAAATCAAATTTTGACTTAAATTTAGCACATGCAGAAGGTTTGTGCCAAAAAAACTCTACTGAGCAGAAGGACAATTGAAGAAACGTGCATTGATCTTCTTTAGAGGATTGTCAATTACCACAAATGTCTCACTCATGTGAACACAGGTGATGAATCCTGGTTTTTTGACTATGATCCTGAGACAAAGTGGTAAAGTGAGAAGAGATACCTCCTCGAATGAGCAAATCAAAGATCAAAATATGCTGATTTGCTTTTTTACAGTAAGAGTATTGTGCATAAAGACTTTGTTCCTTCAGAACAAACTGTCAACCAAGTGTTTTACAAAGATATCTTTGAAATGCTCAGGAAAAAGTGAATGGAGTGAGATGGGTCATTGCAGACAAGTGGATGTTGCATCATGACAATGACCCATGTCACACAGCCACTTCCATCACAAATTTTTTTACCTGGTAACATATTCCCGTTGTTCCACAGCCCCACTATTCACCTGATCCGAGTCCTTGTGACTTTTTTCTTTTCCCGCCATTGAAAAATGTCTTGAAAGGAAATCGTTTTGGGACTCTGGAGAACAATCAAAAGAATGTGACTACCATATTAAAGGCCCAACCAGTTGAAGCTTTTCAGCGCTGCCACCTTGATAGGGAACGACAACTCCACCAGTGTATACCTGTTGAAGCGAAATACATACTTTGAAGGATATGGTACTGTTGTTTGAAACAAATAAAAGCTTTGGTAGATGAAAAAATCAATCTCGTTACTATTCTTGCACGCATCACACATCTAAATCATTCTGAGAGATACAAAACAACTGCTGATACATGCCAGGACGTGGCACTTAAACAGGGAGGTCCTGCAGGTGGCCAGGTATGTAAGCACGTGACTAGATAAGAGTTGATGAACTTCTTTAAAAGTAAAACAAAGTAAAGTACAGAATGATATCCAAACATAGGTTAACATGGAGCCATTAAAAAAGATAGTAAAGAGTATTATTACAAAAAGAGAAAGGATAACGCCTGACACTCAGAGACCATACAATGAGCGAAAAGTCCAACTACAAAACCAACAAAATGTTAATATGACAGATAGCCATGAGTATTTGGGCGTGATCTGTTGTTCATAATAAATGGTCCTACCATACTACATAATGAAATACATGCTGAAATTACATTACATCCCAGATCACACAAGAAACAGATTGGCCAAGCACTTGCTCTGACAGGCAACCCTCATCAGGAAACAGCTACCAGGCAGTGGAAGCGTCACACCCTTACTTGCAGCATCAACCATTAGGTGACACTCCCTTCGGCAACATTTATGGCAACCTTGCCTGACTGCTAAGCAGTCACAAGCCACTTTCCACCAGCTGGCAGCTGTGAAGTACAGTTGTTTCTGAGATATTGTTGCTAGAGGACCGAGTCATCTTGACGAGTGCGTGTGAGTACATTAACTGTGGAAGGAGCAGACAGACAATTCCTGAACAAACAATGTTCAGATTTCCCATCAAAGATGAAGAAAGGCAGTGGATTTTGAATTCAGATGAATGAATTAATAGTTACAAGTACGAACTAATGAGAGTCCCAAGCACTTGATACTGTCCAAATTTTAAAATTTACGTGTTTACATAATGCGGCAACTGAGCCTCCCACACAGAAGCCATATGGTACTTTTAAATGAAATCATTATCACTATTTGGCATGTATTTATTTATTTCACTATCGTGATTTCGGCTGTAGAGCCATTTTCAACTGCAAGGTAATTGAAGCCTGTAAAACACATGGATAAAAAAGTGCAAGGCATAATGTGATATTATTTCATAAGCAACGCAACTTGAGAATCAGTACTTAGTTGTGGCCTCGCACTTGAAAATAAGTCCACATCTGAAACTGCGATAATGAAATAAACGAATAATAGAATCTGACAGTCTAATGACAGCAGTGATTTCATTTGAAAAGCATATTATGACTAGAAACCAGATTATACGTATTTGCATGTTGCATATGCATTTTCATATTTGGCTCCTTTTCACCGGTTATTGCACACTTTAACAAAAAACTAGTGATGTTGCATATTTTCACCCTATGTTTACAGTATTTTAAAAATTTAGATGGGCGGTCTCTAACTCGATCTAGTTTTGATGTCTCGTAGATTAACCATGACCTAGAACCAGAACACTAACCGAGAGGCCACTGCTAGTGAAATCATTACAGAAGAGGAAAAGGAACAGGAACAGGCAGGCAGAGTCAATGCTCCTGTGCCCGTGATCCCTGTTAATCCTCTCTGCTGTCATTCCGTACGCGTTGGCAACAATTAAATTAAACTACACAAGCTTTTAGTTACACGTCCATTGTTTCAGTTTAGCTTTCTATTTACTTGTTCACAGTTGAACATGTTTACGACGTGTAATGTGTAACATGTTGCGCGCCATACCGCACGAAAAAAGAAATGTCGTTTTGTGGATAGCTGACCATCCTGGAGCATTTACATATGATGCAATTGTTTTATATTTTTGAGCATGTGAGAAAAACATTTCATGCAAAAAAAAAAAAATGTTTCAAATAGACCAGTGTGTCAAGAGAAATCTTCATATTGCAGGAATGCAGAAGAAAGGATCTTGACGACAACTTTTGACAACAGCAAGTTGCAGTAGCAGGGATTTGTCAAAAAAATTGGTTTAACATGGACCTATGTGAAGCATTCATTGCAAGCAATATTCCTCTTCACAAACTTACAAACCCTTTCCTCAGAGTCTTCCTGAGCAAATATTACTTAAATCAAAATACACCAGATGAATCAACATTGCGTAAAAACTACATACCGACAATTTACGTAAATGTTCTGAAAGAAATACACAATGAACTCAAGGACAGCGTTATCTGGATTTCAGTTGACAAAACTACAGACACTTGTGGCCGTTACATTGCAAATTTAATTGTTAGTGCTTTAAAAGAAGAGCCATCTTCTTCATATTTAGTGGGACGCAAAGAAGTTGAAAATCATTCTACGATTGCCAGATTTGTGAATGAGGGTATTGAAATATTTCCAGAATCTTCTGCTGATGAAAGATTGTTTGTGTTTATTTGAGATGCTGCTCCCTATATGTCAAAGCAGGAAAAGCCCTCCGAGTGTTTTATCCCAATTAGATTCATGTGACGTGCTTTGCTCGTGGAGTACATTGCCTTGCTGAAGAAGTATGTTCCTTATTGTTGATTATAAATAAACTGATTTCATTCACAGAGATAGTGTTTCTAAAGGCTCCTGCTCGCATCAAGACCCATAAAGAAAAACTACAAATGTGCCTTTACCTACAAATGTGCAGTGGTAACTCATTGGGGTATGTGTGTCGAAGCTGTGTTGTTTTACAATGTGTTCAAGCTATGTTATTTTACAATGAACATTTCGAGGCCATTAGAGGGGTAGTAAATGACTTTGATAGTGCAGAGATTTTGGCAGTTTGCCAATGCAAGGAAGCTTTTAATGATTCCAGTATTAAAAAAGACATTGCTATGATCAGCACTCATTTTTCCCATATACCTGCAAGTACTAAAAAGTTTGAAACTCGAGGTTTGGCGTTGAATGAATCTATTCAGTTAATGAATAAAATTATTCTAGTGAATTCCTGATTGCTGGAGGTATTACCAAGAAAACTTAAAGAAAAGTTTGAAAACATTTTAAACAATAACTCAAGCTTTGAACCCTTGTGCCAAATTCATAGTTTTATTAATGGGATGGGTGAAGTTTTACCAGAAACAATAAGTGGCAACATAGCACCCAAATTCAATTACTGCCCAGTTATGTCAGCTGAAGAAGAATGGTCCTTTTCTGCTTATAAAAATGTTTTGAATGATCGAAGACACTCAACTTACTACCAAACATTTGGAACCGTACTTGGTCATTTATGTTTACAACAGTAGAAAAATGTGAAATAAATTGTAAATGATGCTTTGGTCCAATAGTGTTAATTAAAAGTTAATGCTGTTCAAAAAATTCAGGATTGTATGCTTTTCTAAATATTACGGAGCTTTTGAGCGTGCCCCTCTGCATGCGATATTTCTTGAAGTTGATCCTGTACATATTGATTATTTCGCTGTGACTCACTCGCTATCCACTTGTTACCAACAACAGCAGCAAAGAAGGAACAATTCTTGAAATAGGATATGTGTCCCCATTTTGCAAATTTTTAGAAAATAATCCCAGAAAGGACCCCTTCCTAACCTCTACCTGCAAGTATTCAGGAAATGATATCAGCATTCTAAATGTACCAATTTTTCACGTGGCCAGCACTCATCCTCATAACTGATATGCACAGGTTTGACTTCCAGATACAATTCACGCAATAGCTACAACGTTTTTTTATTATTTCATCTTACATATTTCGACACTTTTGATGCATTTTTAAACATTTTTCGTGCATATTTTAATATTTTTATAATGGATATAATCCCGTCTCTAATTATGACTATAGACCCCAACCAAGTAAAAATAATCGTACAATATCATTTCCATGTTCTAAAGCCTTGTACACACTGCATCGAACTTGAGTGAACTAGTGTAACGCCTTGTATACACCACAGCAAATTGAAGTGAACACAAGCGAAAAAGCATTCAAAATATTTACCAGTGATCACTACAGTTTGTTTGTACCTGTCAACAAACGGTTGGAGAGAACACGAAAGAACGAGCATAGTGAGCCAGCTCTGCTAACACTATATGATCTTAGGGTTCCATACCACATTCAGTAAAAACGAAACCCTTTTAAGATCAGTTTGTTGTCTGTCTGCCTGCCTGTTTGTCTGTTTAAAACTGTTTTTCTCATAAATGTATTGTCGTATCTAGTTGAAATTTATGTCACATACTGAAATCTATGGTCCTTGGCGGTGTAAAACATTAAAGTTTCTACATCAATGCAATCAAAAGTTACAGCCAATTAGGTCACATATTTTGATAGTCGCAGACTCACACATCTAAACTTATAGGGTACTTCCAGTAGGCCTAGAATCATGAAAGTTAGCAAGAAGAAAGGTTTCACAGTACAAGTACAGAAAAAAACTAAAACCACTAATTTATAATAATATCACATGAAAAAAATTGTTCTTTTTTCTGCATTCAGGCTGTCTGGGTCACAATGGTTTGTCAGACATCAAGCTAGGGATGATTTTAATGCTCATATGACACATTTCAGAATTTATCAATCGTCAGATAAGTTTGGACAAGATAACAACCACTGTGGATGAGGTAAATTTTATGATTCCTAATGCTGGAAAATCTTCTTTAAGTGCTGAGACAGAGGTTAGTTGTTAATGATGATGATGATGATGATATGGAAAGCATGATGTTTGATGCTTCCAGATGCTGAGACTAAGAAGTAGGTTACGATTTTGCTCATTTTGAAATTGTACCTGTCAGTTTGTGGAGGGGAGAGGGGATTTTTAGTTTTGCTGTTTAGTACATTCCTCTGAATAATAAAACTGAATTAACTTTTATTACTGAATGAACTTCACTTTTATGTTTTCTCTTTATGTTGTAGGCTCGTCTGAGACTGGCTGATGTTGTTGTTAAGGAAGATGTTGCTGAAGCTATGAGGCTTATGGAAATGTCAAAGGATTCTCTAAATCACACAGAGGAGAGACTAGGGAGGTTAGTTTTCTATAGAAGTAATATGTATTATTATTATTATTATTATTATGCTGGGCATGTGAGGAAGGAAGCAACAGAGGAACACCAGTAGAGGTCTACAAATTATACTTCAGTTAGTTACATCAACAGTGCAGTTTATCCTTGTAAGAGTTACCTGAAGAAATTCATTATCAGTGTGTAACATCTTGAGCAAACATCATTTCTGCACATAGTTCAAGTAACGCTGTTTATCTTCTTGCCCTGATTTTAACTGTTAAAACTGTGGTTGACCACACGTGTTACCAAGGTCATGTCAACTTTACTGCAGAAGTTTTGCTGGGAAGCCCTTACACATCCTCCATGAAATCCCACTCTCCTCCCATGCAATTTCCAAATTTTTCGACTCCTGAAGAAAGATGTGTTCATGGCCATTGATTTGCTTTGCACCAAGAGGTGCATGCCCAGGTACAATCACAACTTCATAGGTAACCATAGACATTTTTCTATGAAGGAATTGACTGTCATGTATTACAGTGAAGTAAATATATTAACATTTACGATGATTACTTTTGAAATAATAAACAGTTTACTTACTTTGATCTGTCTGACTTGTGTACATTTGACTGCTCACTATAGATAAAAAATAAAGACGAACTCAATATAGGTAAAAATCAAGTACTGCATCAAAGGAGGAGAAGCGGTTTCCTGTTCCATCTCATAGATGTGACCTGTTGAGCAATAGCAATGAATATAAGAATTTGAGTTGCTACCACAATGTCAGCAAATAAACAACCACATAATGATATAGATACGAGCATAACAAAGCACATGGTTTCATTACTAGAGCAAAAAAATACATAAAATAAAACATTTGACGATATCCAATATCGCAAAAACAATATAGCACATAGTTTACAAAATAAACAGTAACTGACATTGTAACTTCTCACGCCACATTTTATAATGACAATGATCATGACAGTGATGCAATAAATAACAGATATTTGTAGCCTTGTACTCACCAGTTTACTGGACAACAGCGCAATTCCATTCAGCTCCCCTTCGTCACTGTTAGAATCAGCACCAAAAGCATCTTTGTCATCACCAAGACAAATCGTTAGTTATTCATGTTATACCTTCCATTTTCTGTGCTGCTCAGACAAGTTTTTTGACATGCTCGGCCGTTCTCCTCCACAAGGCTGCGTCCAAAATCGCAAAAGCTTCATGCAACAGCCTTTCCAATTCTGTTATTGTTCCTTATGTGTGTCTTCACATTACTCCATACGAAACCAATAGGGTCGAAAAGGCAGTGATACGGTGGCAGCCTTATTCCAGTATTATGCTGCTCCTCAGCAACTTAGTCTGCTACATATGTAGCCGTCATAGGCTTATTTTCTTTAACAAGTGAGTATAACAGGAGCTCCATGATACTCATATCAGCAGTAATATTTTGCGACTGTAAACATTGCACCTTAATTTCTTTATGATTGTTTGTGGTTGAGCTTTACTCAGTATCACTGAATGATATGGAGCATTGTCCCTCAACAAATCATGTATGGTACATGTCTTCATGGTAATCAACTGTCTTTTTGGATTGAAAAACTAAAAGTGCATCAGAAGCAGAACCACTGGAAGAGCCTACAAGGACCGCAATTAATCTAGCTCTTCTAGCTGTCTACTGATGACTGCTGCTGCTTAGAGTGTCATGCATCCAACATTCACTCATGCATCCAACATTCACTGACACCTTACTCAGCATTAACCCGTGTTTTTTCTAGCCATATTAGTGAATGTATGTCTTTGCCAACCCAATTTTTTGCAAGAACTGGCTTTCCCCCATGACAATAGATACTTTTTCTAACAGGCTTTTGCATCCATCTAGCACTTTGTAACGGAAACGCATACTTTTCAGCACAATTTTTAGTGGCTTTTTCCCATCTTCAAAAGTTCAGTTTCTTTTAGCGCACTAGTAACTTTGCTAAGATAGGATACTCTTTCTTGCTTTAGTAAGCATAAATTTGCCTGCAAATTGCACCAGTTTGGGAACAATTTAAGTCAGTGACAAGGTAAAGCTGCCTTTTCCAATTTCCTGAGGTTGCTATAAATATTTTACTTGATCCATGTGGATCAGAATTGTTACAGTTCACATCTACTTTTTTCAACTTTTGCAATAATGCTCTCCTTCGTATTACTGTTCTCGCATTAATTCCAAGAGTTTTTGATGTTCATTCCACAACTTTATCAGCAAGAATTTTTGGCTGACCAATGAATACTTACATATACTTTCTTCTTCTCATAAAGCCCACGAGTTCTCTGTAGTAACTCGTACCTGGAGTTTAGCAGCACACCTCATTGCAAAGGATTGTCACTAGGTGAACAGTGTCTTTCATTGGCTTTTTCCAAGTATTAGTGAAACAAAGCCCAGTACAATGCAAACACACGGTAGTAACCACACACAACACACACTGTTTATATCCATTCAGACAAAACTGGCAATGAGGGAGCTTCGACATCATGATCGGCATTGATTACTATGCTGGGATTGGTTTGCGTGCCACATGTAGTTTATTTACACGGCAGGTTCTGTAGGACCAAATTGAGGAGCAAATCTCAAAGGTTGTGGAACGTGTCAGCACATGAAATTACAACATAAAAGTAATAACAGATAAAAATAAAATGTTTATGAACCCAGAAAAAGTCAAGCCAATCACAGTGTAACTTAAGAATAAGCTTAGTATTTCAAGGAACTCCTTAACAGTATAGAAGGAGTGACCCATGATGGCCGGCCAGAGTGGCCGAACGGTTCTAGGCGCTTCAGTCTGGAACCGCGCGACCGCTACGGTCCCAGGTTCAAATCCTGCCTTGGGCATGGATGTGTGCAATGTCCTTAGGTTAGTTAGGTTTAAGTAGTTCTGAGTTCTAGGGGACTGATGACTTCAGATGTTAAGTCCCATAGTGCTCAGAGCCATTTGAACCAGTTTTTGACCCATGATGAAACTCCGATTTCGATTTGAAAGCGCATGGATTACTGCTAAGATTTTTTAATTCCTGTAGTAGCTTACTGAAAATGGATGCAGCAGTATACTGTACACCTTTCTGCACAAGAGTTAAGGAAGTCCGATCCAAATGCAGGTTGGATTTCTGCCGAGTATTAACTGAGTGAAAGCTGCTTGTTCTTGTAAATAAGCTGGTATGACAGTAAAGAATATATATATTGAGAGGCCAATGTCAAAATACCCAGGCTCGCGAACAGGGGTTGACTAGAGGTTCATGAACATTCACCAATTATTGCTTTAACTGCCTGTTTCTGAGTCAAAACTATCATTTTAGAATTGGAAGAGTTACCCCAAAATATAATACCATACAACATAAGCAAATGAAAATAAGCAAACTTCTGATACCATTCGAATAGTAAAAATCACAGCATTAAGTCTTTAAACAAGATCCTGAATGTGGGCTTTCCACAACAGTTTACTGTCTGTCTGAACATCTAGAAATTTGAATTGTTCAGTTGCAATAATCATTTGCCCATTCTGTGAAAATGAAAAGTCGGGTTTTGTCGAATTGTGTGTTACAAAATGTAAACACTTAGATCATGAACTATTTGAAACCAAACCAGTGTTGCACACCACATCCTTTATTACCAAGCTAGTGTCATCAGCAAACAGAAATATTTTAGAGTTACCCCTAATACTAGAGGGGGTATCATTTGTATAAATAAGGAACAGGAGTGGCCCCAACACTGATCCCTGGGGCAACCCCATTTGACCGTACCTCCCACATAACAGTCATTCTCAACACTGTGAATAAAGACCTTTTGCTGTCTTTTGTTAAAGTAAGAGGTGAACCAATTGTGAGCTACTCCTCATATTTCGTAATAGTCCAACTTCTGGAGCAATATTTTGTGATCAACATTATCAAACGCCTTAGTTAAATTAAAAAATGTGCCTAACACTCAAAGCCTTATGTTTAACCCATCCAGTACCTCACAGAGAAAAGAAAATGTTGCATTTTTAGTTGTTAAATGACTTCTAAAGCCGAACTGTACATGTGATAGCAAATTATGTGATATAATATGATCAATTTTCCTTACAAACACAGCCTTTTCAATAACTTTAGCAAACATTGATGGCATAGAAATAGGTTTAAAATTGTCTAAATTAGCTCTTCCTCCCATTTTATAAAGTGTCTTCACTACTGAGTGAGAGCCTCGCACTTCTCATTCTTCACATGTTAAAATGTTAGGCTACCAACCTGAAACACACATGTCAAGTGCAAAGTTTAAGCAGCCTGGATACAGGTGTGGTTGATATCTTTCTGCAGCTTTATCGCACTGGCGCCATCATAGAAGTAGCCGCTTGGTGGCTTGTTTTTGTGTGGCTCATGTAATAGAAAATTCTTTAAAGCCTCTTACGTCATGTTTACTGAACACATCTTTGTCGAAATGTAGAACACAAAATAAGAGCTTATGGCAACTGTGTTGTCGTAGAGAATCTTTCCAGAGTAAGCTGTTCCACCCGGCACACATGCCTGAAAGCTGCCAGCCAGGTGCACAGCCTGTTTTGTAGCTGTAGTGTGCATGATCATAGTCCACTTTCCGAGCTGAGGTGACCAAGCAGGCAGCGTGTGCACAGAAACACAAGCAATCAGACTGTCCGTCTGGTTGCCCACACCAGCTGTGACTACCTCCGTGTGAGCTGAATGGTGCTTGCGGGTGCCATGCCCAATGGGACATCCTGCCCTAGAATATCTGGAAACAGGCTGCATACGTAGCAAAAATTGTCAACTTCTTATTTGCCCAACAGTGCAGAAAGTCCAAGTTGCTGTATCATTAGGGAGAGAGTAACAAGGCAGTATGTTGTTGTGGTCTTCAGTCCTGAGACTGGTTTGATGCAGCTCTCCATGCTACTCTATCCTGTGCAAGCTTCTTCATCTCCCAATACCTACTGCAACCTACATCCTTCTGAATCAGCTTAGTGTATTCATCTCTTGGTCTCCCTCTACGATTTTAACCCTACACGCTGCCCTCCAATACTAAATTGGTGATCCCGTGATGCCTCAGAACATGTCCTACCAACCGATCCCTTCTTCTAGTCAAGTTGTGCCACAGACTTCTCTTCTCCCCAATCCTATTCAACACCTCCTCATTAGTTATGTGATCTAACCGTCTAATCTTCAGCATTTTTCTGTTGCACCACATTTCGAAAGCTTATATTCTCTTCTTGTCCAAACTATTTATCGACCATGTTTCACTTCCATACATGGCTACAGTCCATACAAATATTTTCAGAAACAACTTCCTAACACTTAAATCAATACTCCATGTTAACAAATTTCTCTTCTTCAGAAACGCTTTACTTGCCATTGCCAGTCTACATTTTATATCCTCTCTACTTCAACCATCATCAGTTATTTTGCTACCCAAATAGCAAAACTCCTTTACTACTTTAAGTGTCTCATTTCCTAATCTAATACCCTCAACATCACCCGACTTAATTCGACTACATTCCATGATCCTCGTTTTGCTTTTGTTGATGTTCATCTTATATCCTCCCTTCAAGACACCATCCATTCCGTTCAACTGTGTCTCCAAGTCCTTTGCTGTCTCTGACAGAATTACAATATCATCGGCAAACCTCAAAGTTTCCATGGATTTTAATACCTACACCGAATTTTTCTTTTGTTTCCTTCACTGCTTGCTCAATATACAGATTGAACAACATCGGGGAGAGGCTACAACCTAGTCTCACTCCCTTCCCAACCACTGCTTCCCTTACATGCCCCTCAACTCTTATAACTGCCATTTGGTTTCTATACAAATTGTAAATAGCCTTTCGCTCCCTATATTTTACCCCTGCCACCTTCAGAATTTGAAAGAGAGTATTCCAGTCAACATTGTCAAAAGCTTTCTCTAAGTCTACAAATGCTAGAAATGTAGGTTTGCCTTTTCTTAATCTAGCTTCTAAAATAAGCCGTAGGGTCAGTATTGCCTCACGTGTTCCAATATTTCTACGGAATCCAAACTGATCTTCCCCAAGGTCGGCTTCTACTAGTTTTTCCATTCGTCTGTAAAGAATTCGCGTTAGTATTTTGCAGACGTGACTTATTAAACTGATAGTTTGGTAATTTTCACATCTGTCAACAGCTGCTTTCTATGGGATTGGGATTATTATATTCTTCTTGAAGTCTGAGGTATTTCGCCTGTCTCATACATTTTGCTCACCAGATGGTAGAGTTTTGTCAGGACTGGCTCTTCCAAGGCCATCAGTAGTTCTAATGGAATGTTGTCTACTCCGGGGGCCTTGTTTCGACTCAGCTCTTTCAGTGCTCTGTCGAACTCTTCATGCAGTATCATATCTCCCATTTCATCTTCATCTATATCCTCTTCCGTTTCCATAATGTTGCTCTCAAGTACATCGCCCTTGTATAGACCCTCTATATACTCCTTCCACCTTTCTGCTTTCCCTTCTTTGCTTGGAACTGGGTTTCCATCTGAACTCTAAAGGCAGTATACAGTCTTTAAATTGATGGCCACAATAAGAAGTGTGGCTAATGACTGTCCTAATTCTACAAGATTGGCTCTGATTATGAGTGTGGTACAGTGATGCTCTCTAAAGGGTAGTATCCATTGATTCTGTAGTCCTGTCTTCATCAGTATCCAGAGCTACTGCATATTTTGTCCAGAGGATGGCAGTTTTTTGTGTAGAGATAAGTTACGTTGATTGAGGAAGATGAAAAAGTATATCATCTTGTTCATCCAGTTCTCTTGTGGGTATTCAGAAAACAGTAGAGGTTTATGTGTGGGATTAATTTAAAAATAAAAATGTTCTGTTATTCATGGTGCCTAGAAGTTGTGCGTAAATTTATTTATTACTAATTTTTCTTGTAGTGTGATGGGGTTGTTTCACCAATGAAATGGGTACTTCAGTTTTGTCACTGTTTAAATCAGTTGCCGGTTACAAAAAAAATGTTAAATTCAACATTTTCAGCTACTGAAAGTAATTTTTTCTGTAATATATTAGTGAACGCTGTGATTAGATTGTAAATTGCGGAGGAAGGGTTTCCAGCAAATCGTCGCCGTTGTGGTTATGAAATAAGTTTATTTCCCTTTATCAGTTTTGGGAGTTTTCACACCCATCTATAGAAGGTGCACAACTAGTTTTATTACATAAAACAAATAGCAGGTCTGATATTTGTTCTGAACACACATTATTCTTTCATTTCGTAAATGTTACTACTTAAATATTTTAACACAGTGAACTGTAAATACAGTTTGAAGGTCTCTCTCACACACATGTTTATGACATAACAACATACAAGTTATCTGACAGGGATTGGAGATTACAATCAATTTTCTTAGGGCTTCAATGTGCACAGTTTATAAATAGATCCTGTTTCTTTAAGTACAGTACTATGTCTCACATTCACTAACATTACAGATTATCTAAAATTAATATCCACATTTATATTGCACATTAATCAGGTAATGGCAAATACTAATTTTGAAGATCTATTATGCCGGCCGCTGTGGCCGAGTGGTTATAGGCGCTTCAGTCTATAACCGCGCGACTGCTACGGTCACAGGTTCGAATCCTGTGTCAGGCATGGATGTGTGTGATGTCCTTAGGTTAGTTAGGTTTAACTAGTTCTAAGTTCTAGGGGACTGATGACCACAGATGTTAAGTCCCATAGTGCTCAGAGCCATTTGAACCATTTTAAAATCTATTATGACATTATTGACATGCACATTATGGATCCACAATTTTTTTCTGCAGACAGCAGCAAATATTATATTTTATATCAGGTATTATGAAATCAATTCAACATTTACTTATTTTGTATCCTGTTTTGAGGCAGGAGTAATAGTTGTATTTATTTGCAATGGTCATTTTATGAGCCAGTCTGGGCATTCTTTCTTGCAGGTGTTGAAAGAAAGGTGTAGTAGATATCTCTTCATTATTATAAATTGTAATTATTTTGATCACAATAAAATACAATTATAACTAGATGATAATCAGTTTGCTGTTGACTAGTAACAGTCCTCAGGTCATGTTTTCTTTATCAACAATAGATATCAGTACATATAATAGTGCTAAAGTCTAAAACAAATTGTTCCTTTTCAGGGCACAAACTGTTGTTGACAGAATATTTTCAGTTATTCGTGAACTTGCTGGTGACTCTAAAACGGTAAAATTATCTGAAATAAGAGAGCATTGTACTGGCAAGGGCTTCAAGCCAGACCAAATAGATGAATGCATTGAAGAGTATGAAGAATTAAACGTTTGGCACGTAAATCAGGCACGAACAAAGATAACATTTGTGTGAAGTTGGACTTCATTACAATTACATGTTGGTAGATATACTTTTTAAAATATTCTGCAGTAAAAACTGATAGAATTTAATTTCACAATAAACAACACTGTTTTTGTTGTTGGTTTTTGTAAATATATTGCTAAGCACGTGAAACTAAATCTCTTAATTGTGTATGTGTGTGAAATCTCTTAACGATGTTTATCACTGCTGGGATACTATATTTTTATACAGATTTTAATGTATGAAGATGATAAATAAAGTTGAGAGCATAAATAGCTCTCTTGTACTAAAATGTGCTGGCTATTATTTTCAGCCCCTTCCACAACCTAGTTTTACCTGTCCTGTGCGTCATTATCACCACAGTACTTAGATATGTTTTTTCTCTATAAAAAACACTTCCTCATGGGTCATAGCTTCACTGCTATAACACAACACTCATTACCAATTTCACAAACACCATATATCCAAAAATTAGTAACTCTGACATAATAAATATATGTAATTAATATTATGTTGTATATAGTTCTCCAACATGAACTCTTTCACTGCTGTGAGCGTGTATACACATCCTGCTATACCATTCCCCGAGTGATGTGGATGTCTATATATGCGCCACTGACCTCTCACTGCTGTGGACAAGTTACTTCCATATGTTGGTGAATAAAAAAGTTCTAGAGTATTTATGGTACACTGTACACACCTCATTGCATGCTATCATCTGTAAAAAAAAAAGAAAAGGGCGTGTCGCATGCAATCATCCTTCAAATATAAAACCCATATTTATATTAAATTTTGATGTCTTATCTACATTTCTTTCGCTGCAAAGCATCAGCTTAGATCAACCTTACGCAATGTATTTTTGCCTCTGCCAAATTATTAAAATTGCTGCAACCCAGTAAGTATGACGGATATTGAAAAGAAATTCAGTTAACTCTAGCTACCCAAACACACACGTCAGCATGGTGTGTGCTTAGTCAATAACAGCACAGGACACACGACTGAAGGCAAACAGCACTGTCATCACATATGAGAGACAAAAGAATTTAAATCATGCTGCATAAGTAGAATGATAGATTCTTATTTAATTGGTTCATCCAATCCATTATCTTTTAACCTAACTTACAACTCTGACTACGCAAACTTTATTCACAATTTAAGGTGTGCAAAAATAAAATTTTTTAACCTAATAGTTTTTCAAAAATCTGATAAGTATTTCATATCGACCAGAATGCTGTCTCAGCACAGGCATCAGCATTTGGCAAGCAGTTCAGCCGTAACAAAAACCACCTCAACACAGAATGCAGAGAGCACATCCGTAACAGCAAATGAGTTAAGGTACAGTAACAATATACCAGTCATACAACCATTACAATATATTTGAAAATAATTTAAATAAAATCTCAATGAATCTACCATATTTGTTTAGTATGGATAGGAAAAATGGTTTTATTTTTTGGCCATTTTCGATATTAGATTCTTGAGGGCTTATTTTTTAAATACTGTGGTTTTTTTGCCTTATTTCATTGTTTTACAGTGTTACATTGAAAACCGAAATATGTCTTATCAGTAACATTATATTTATTGACATTAACAATACATTTACTTACATTATAAAAAATTATTAAATCTAATAATATTATGAAAAGGAAAGTTGCTACTTACCATATAGTGGAGATGCTGAGGCACTGATAGGCACTACAAAAGACTGTCACACAAAAAGCTTTCGGCCAGTAAGGCTTTCGTCAAAATTAGATCACACACACACTCATGCAAATGCAACTCACACACTCGACTCAAGTGTCGTGTATGTGAGTTGCGTTTGCATGAGAGTGAGTCCTCCACCCATACTTTGCTCTTCCTGCCCCATCTCCTCCTTTTTCACACGATCCAGATTGCTTCTCCCATTATTCACAGTTGCTCACAGTCTGGCCTAGGTAGCCAGAGACAGTGGCTGTGGGTGTATTCATTTGAATGTGTGTGTGTATGTTGTCAATTTCAGAAGGTCTTCTGGCCAAAAGCTTACGTGTTTAGTAGTCTTTGTGTTGTGCCTGTCTCAGCAAATATGTTATATTGTGAGTAGCAATCTATCCTTTTCATAATATTGTCATAAACTGAATATATTAGTTTTACGTACATAAATTGAACTAATGGTATTTAAATTTTATAATTAATTGCTTAGCAATGGAATGTAACAATTTTCACCTAAGAGATTACAATGCAATCACTCTTGACAGTTAATCATTTGTGGCGTGCATTGTGAAATGCAGGTTTTAGTATACATTTCATACCCAATGAAATAAATTTTTTAAAAATTATAGTAGCAGCAGGAAGTGAAAATGAGCTGACAAATTACCAGTTGGTGCATTTGACCAATTGGCTATTGTGCCAATTTGTGAAGTGCTACTCAAAAATCCCTCATCTCTATGCATAAATCTTAAGTGTGTGTTCTACCTTTCCTACGGCCTACTCAGGTGAAAAATTCTAGAAACAAAGGGGCATCTACCTGGTTCCAATCACATAGTTTGAGCCTCATCCCATGCCCTTCTGTTATCAATTTGCATTTTGGAGTAGATTATCTAATTTTTATAAATCTCACTTTCTTCTCCAGACATCTGCTGGAAAAGGACCTCATTAGCAGGTCACCTACAGAAACACTTTCACACTAAATTTCTTTGTATACGCACCTTTCTTACCACCATATCTAGTCTTTAGACTTTTTGTTGGTATCCAGCAGGACTTCCTCAAACATTCTGATTTTTCTTTCTCTTTCATATTTATAATTTTCAGTTTCAAAGTAACATTATTGGAGTACGACTAAATTATTTTTGTGAATATTTTCAATCTGTATTTCATTTTTGTCGTATACCCTGGATTTAATCATGTGAGCATATAATTTCTGAATGTTGAATCAAAAAGATGGCAACCATATTCATATTAATACGTAAAAGGATGTGCCTTACATGTCTTTGAAATATGCTTACTGGTAAGGTACGAAAGTAATCAGCCTAAAAAATACAGAGTAGGTAAGTATCAATCTTTTGACAAATAGTAAGTGTTGTGTACTTCTTGTCAAATTTAGTTACTGGGGCATGGCAGGTTTTCAAACTCACCAAATCAGTTGTAATAAAACTAGCAAGTTTTGAATCTTTAACCTCTTAGGAAAATTCCTGTGAACATCCATTATTCATTCTACTCGCTTAATTTTTCAGGTCCTTGCTGGCTGTGACAGAATTAATGTCATCAGCAAACCTTAAAAGTTGTTATTTCTTCTCCCTGACTTAATTCACTTTCCAAATTGCTCCTTGGCTGCCTTCAGAGCTTGCTCAATGAACGTATAAAATATCATCGGGAATAGGAGACAACCCTGACTCATTCACTTGTCAGTTACTGCTTCTCTGTCATCTCCTTCAACTCTTATAATTATAGTCCTGTTTCGTCAAGTTAAAGATAGCCTTTCTCTCCACGCATTTTATCTCTGCTATTTTCTTTAAGTTCAGAGACTGTAGTCTAGACAACAGTTTCAACCTCTCAGGATACTCGTAAAGTTAGTCTTGCCTCAAGTGCTCTTTTTTTTTTTTCCCCTCAATGTTGTTCTTCACCAGCTTTTCCGTTGTTCTGAAAATATTTGTGTCAGTATTTTGCAACCATGACATTAAAACTGAATGTGATATTCACTCTTATCAACATCTGCCTTTTTTTTTAAATTTGAGTTGTTATAGTCTTCTTGAAGTTTGATGGTATTTCACCTGTCTGATATGTTAGTATCTTCTTCACCAGGTGGAATAATTCTGTCAAAGATGGTCGTAACAAAAACCTCAGTAATCCGACAATGTCATCTATGCCAGGAGCCTTGTTTTGACTTAGGTCTTCAGTTCTGCGTCAAATTAATCACATGGTATCATATCTCCCATCTTATCTTCATTTACTTCTGTTTCTATCTTTGTCTTCTTTCAAAAGGCAAATCCTTGCCTCTACAGCCACAGCTTCCTCTCTTCAGCAGCCCTGATCTTTGCCGTGTATGAAGAACATCCCATCTCACTCTATCATTTAGTTTGAATAGAATGTTCTCAGTGATCCCTTTGTTTTCTTCCCTATGATCTTTCCTTTTAAAAATTTTTGTAAAAGTATTTTTAAGGCTTCAATGAGTTCCGCTTTGTTGGCCTTTCGCTTTCCGTAGTTCTCTCTTCTCTCCTATTTTTTTTAGAACCACATCATTAGTTTTTCTAACAGTCCAGCTGCTACTTGTAATTCTCCTGCAGAATCACATTCTGATAGCTTCGAGGTGAGCTTCCTCCTGCTGTGCAAACATTCAGGTTCCAACTCCGTGTGTTAGGACACTCTATACAAAGGTACTTACAAATCTTTTTCTTACTACAGAAGCTGATGTGCTTGTGCAACAGACGGTTCTTCTTATTTTTCTAAAACACTTTCGGCCAGATCTATCTGTCTCTTGATTTCCTTGAGAAATGTATTGTTTCTTCCATGTTGCTACCAAGATAGCAAAGTTCAGTTACTTTCTCTCACTATAATGTTGTCTTAAAGTTCTTTTCTACACATTCCTTCCACCTTTCAGCCTTCCTTCCTTTAATACTGGCTTGACATCTGAGATCTTGATATTCAAATAGCTGCTTCTCTTTGATGTTCCTGCAGGCACTATTTATCTTCCCCTACTCATTAATGTTGCTGTAACTTTTCATTTGTTCTATAACCATAACTTCTTAGCCATTTTGCCCTTTGTCTCAATTAAATTTTTTGCCCTCTGTATACCATTTTGCCTGTTTCATTTTCTGCATTTTTGTATTTTCTCCTTTACCCAACTAAATTCTGTAGCTCATGTGTTATCAAAGACTTTCTACAGGGTTTTGTCTTTCTCCCTGTTTTATCCTCCGGTGGTCTTACCATTTCGTCTGTCAGAGCTACTCATTCTTCTTCAGTTGCATTTATTACTTCTTTTTCTATCAATCAGTGCCTAACACTACCTGGGAATTTCCCAATGGCTTCTGGTTCCTTGAGTTTATCCAGGTCCTATGTCCTTAATTTCCTACCATAAGTCGGTGGTTCATTACTGGTAAATTATGGTCAGAGTTCGCATCTACATATGGAAATGTTTTGCAGTTTTAAATCTGATTTTGAAATCTCCAACTTAACATTACACAATGTATTATTACATTATATTATTATATCTGAAACCTTCTTATGCCTCCAACTCTCTTCCACGTAAATAACGATCCTTCATCATTCTTGAACCACATGTTAGCAATGACTAAATTAGGCTCTGTGCAAAATTCTACCAGCTGGAATGTCAGATCCCTTAAGCGGGCAGGTAGGTTAGAAAATGTAAAAAGGGAAATGGATAGGTTAAAGTTGGATATAGTGGGAATTAGTGAAGTTCGGTGGCAGGAGGAGCAAGACTTTTGGTCAGGTGAATACAGGGTTACAAATACAAAATCAAATAGGGGTAATGCAGGAGTAGGTTTAATAATGAATAAAACAATAGGAATGCGGGTAAGCTACTACAAACAGCACAGCGAACGCATTGTTGTGGCCAAGATAGACACGAAGCCTACACCTTTCATTCCTTTAACTCAGTCCCATGTTCTCGTACTATTTTTGTTTTTTGTCCTGTTCCTACTGTCTAGTTCCAGGCTCACAAGCCAAATTTTCATTTCCCTTAATTATCTGAGGAATTTCTTTTACCCCAACTTACATTGTTTCAGTCTCTTCATCTGTGAAGGTAGTAGACATGTGAACTTCTACTACTGTAGTCAGTGTTGATGTAATGTCTACCTTGGCTACCATAATGTGTTCACTATGCTATTCATGTTAGTTTAGCCGTATTCCTGTTTTCTTATTCATTATTAAGACCTGCTCCTGCAATACCCCTCTATGTTTTTGTATTTATAACCCTGTCGTTATCAGGAGAAAGAAAACTGGCGTTCTACGGATCGGAGCGTGGAATGTCAGATCCCTTAAGCGGGCAGGTAGGTTAGAAAATGTAAAAAGGGAAATGGATAGGTTAAAGTTGGATATAGTGGGAATTAGTGAAGTTCGGTGGCAGGAGGAGCAAGACTTTTGGTCAGGTGAATACAGGGTTACAAATACAAAATCAAATAGGGGTAATGCAGGAGTAGGTTTAATAATGAATAAAACAATAGGAATGCGGGTAAGCTACTACAAACAGCACAGCGAACGCATTGTTGTGGCCAAGATAGACACGAAGCCTACACCTACAACAGTAGTACAAGTCAATATGCCAACTAGCTCTGCAGATGACGAAGAAATTGAAGAAATGTATGATGAAATAAAAGAAATTACTCATAGTGAAGAGAGACGAAAATTTAAGTCATGGGTGACTGGAATTCGGTAGTAGGAAAAGGGAGAGAAGGAAATGTAGTAGGTGAATATGGCTTGGGGGTAAGAAATGAAACAGGAAGCCGCCTGGTGGAATTTTGCACGGAGCACAAATTAATCATAGCTAGCACTTGGTTCAAGAATCATAAAAGAAGGTTGTATACATGGAAGAAGCCTGGAGATACTGACAGGTTTCAGATAGATTATATAATGGTAAGACAGAGATTTAGGAACCAGGTTTTAAATTGTAAGACATTTCCAGAGGCAGATGTGGACTCTGACCACAATCTATTGGTTATGAACTGTAGATTAAAACTGAATAAACTGCAAAAAGGTGGGAATTTACGGAGATGGGACCTGGATAAACTGACTAAACCAGAGGTTGTACAGAGTTTCAGGGAGAGCATAAGGGAACAATTGACAAGAATGGGGGAAAGAAATACAGTAGAAGAAGAATGGGTAGCTTTGAGGGATGAAGTAGTGAAGGCAGCAGAGGATCAAGTAGGTAAAAATACGAGGGCTAGTAGAAATCCTTGGGTGACAGAAGAAATATTGAATTTAATTGATGAAAGGAGAAAATATAATAATGCAGTAAATGAAGCAGGCAAAAAGGAATACAAACGTCTCAAAAATGAGATCGACAGGAAGTGCAAAATGGCTAAGCAGGCATGGCTAGAGGACAAATGTAAGGATGTAGAAGCTTATCTCACTAGAGGTAAGATAGATACTGCCTACAGGAAAATTAAAGAGACCTTTGGAGAAAAGAGAACGACTTGTATGAATATCAAGAGCTCAGATGGAAACCCAGTTCTAAGCAAAGAAGGAAAAGCAGAAAGGTGGAAGGAGTATATAGAGGGTCTATACAAGGGCGATGTACTTGAGGACAATATTATGGAAATGGAAGAGGATGCAGATGAAGAGAAAATGGGAGATATGATACTGCGTGAAGAGTTTGACGGAGCACTGAAAGACCTGAGTCTGGGAGTAGACAACATACCATTAGAACTACTGACAGCCTTGGGAGAGCTAGTCCCGACAAAACTCTACCATCTGGTGAGCAAAATGTATGATACAGGCGAAATACCCTCAGACTTCAAGAAGAATATAATAATTCCAATCCCAAAGAAAGCAGGCGTTGACAGATGTGAAAATTACCGAACTATCAGTTTAATAAGTCACAGCTGCAAAATACTAACACGAATTCTTTACAGACGAATGGAAAAACTGGTAGAAGCCGGCCTTGGGGAAGATCAGTTTGGATTCCGTAGAAATATGGGAACACGTGAGGCAATACTGGCCTTACGACTTATTTTAGGAGCTAGATTAAGAAAAGGCAAACCTACGTTTCTAGCTTTTGTAGACTTAGAGAAAGCTTTTGACAATGTTGACTGGAATACTCTCTTTCAAATTCTGTAGGTGGCAGGGGTAAAATACAGGGAGCAAAAGGCTATTTACAATTTGTACAGAAACCAGATGGCAGTTACAAGAGCCGAGGGACATGATAGGGAAGCTGTGGTTGGGAAGGGAGTGAGTCAGGGTTGTAGCCTCTCCCCGATGTTGTTCAATCTGTATATTGAGCAAGCAGTGAAGGAAACAAAAGAAAAATTCGATGTAGGTATTAAAATCTATGGAGAAGAAATAAAAATTTTGAGGTTCGCCGATGACATTGTAATTCTGTCAGAGACAGCAAAGGATTTGGAAAAACAGTTGAACGGAATGGGTGGTGTCTTGAAGGGAGGATATAAGATGAACATCAACAAAAGCAAAACGAGGATCATGGAATGTAGTCGAATTAAGTTGGGTGACGTTGAGGGTATTAGATTAGGAAATGAGACACTTAAAGTAGTAAAGGAGTTTTGCTATTTGGGGAGCAAAATAACTGATGATGGTTGAAGTAGAGAGGATATAAAATGTAGACTGGCAATGGCAAGGAAAGCGTTTCTGAAGAAGAGAAATTTCTTAACATCGAGTATTGATTTAAGTGTTAGGAAGTCGTTTCTGAAAGTATTTGTATGGAAGTGAAACATGGACGATAAATAGTTTAGGCAAGAAGAGAATAGAAGCTTTCGAAATGTGGTGCTACAGAAGAATGCTGAAGATTAGATGGGTAGATCACATAACTAATGAGGAGATATTGGATAGAATTAGGGAGAAGAGGAGATTGTGGCCCAACCTGACTAGAAGAAGGGATCGGTTGGTAGGACATGTTCTGAGGCATCAAAGGATCACCAATTTAGTATTGGAGGAAAGCGTGGAGGGTAAAAATCGTAGAGGAAGACCAAGAGATGAATACACTAAGCTGATACAGAAGGATATAGGTTGCAGTAGGTACTGGGAGATGAAGAAGCTTGCACTGGATAGAGTAGTGTGGAGAGCTGCATCAAACCAGTCTCAGGACTGAAGACCACAACAACCACCACCACTACATTTAACTTCAACCGACTCCATTTCCCTTTTTGAATTCTCTAACCTACTGCTCATTAGAAATGTAACAATCCGAACCATAGAATACTAGTTATTCTATAATGATAATTTCCTGAGTGTTTCCTGCCTGGAGATCTGAGTAGAAGTCAATTTTCATCCAGAGGATGCCATCATCATTAAGCCATGACCGTAGTGCTGCATGTCCTTATGAAGAATAACGGCTTTTGTTTCCACTTTCTTTCAGCCATTTACAACTTAACAGATAGGGTATCGATTAAAAGGGACCCTAAACAGGGGAACACATTGAAAAGTTTGGGACCTAAAACAACCTTTTGGAGCATTCTGGATGTCTCGGACCACATATTTCATTGCTACTTGAAAAAACTCCTAAAGCGTGCCAATTTAAGCATGGACTAAAACATATTTTGTGATTATCATTGTATAAATTTATCAGCAGTGAAGTATGATTATTATGTATTATATCATAACCTTTTTGTAGGGAAGAATCAGGGAAAAATAATATGTATAGAACATAAGAAGTTATATACTATATTTATACTATATTTAGATCAGTTTAAAAACAGTTGATAAATTCCAGTAACTGACATTGCAATAGTAAAATTGAGTAAATTGGAATACATTTTGTAATAAACATTTACTTACTATTGCCTTGAACTCTCTTCATAGTAAATCTTCTTGACTCATGCACTGACTACAAGTTTATTATTATACCAACACCAGACTAAGTGATTGTTGTGTGATATTCAGTTGTTAGCCATCTATCTCCTGGCCACTCCTCCTACGAACTTATAGCAAAACCAAGCAGATTTTGGCTCCCTTCATCACTCTTACTTGTAGCAACACACTTCATTAAAACTTGGAATATTGTCTTTTTAGTGAAAATGTAAGTGGTTTGATTTACTGGGACATTAATCAAACCACCAATTCTCACTGCACAATAGCTTTTAGTATGTGTAATTAGTTGAGATTGGATATGTTCTTTCAGTGCTGTCATTTTTTGTCAACTAAGACCCAAAAACTTGAAATTACTTTTCAAAATATATTGGGGGAGGGGGGTCATATACCTCCCTGCCCATGCTCCCCTAGCAGTGACACCCATGCACTGTACCAACATAGCTAAGTGTTACAAGGCCAGATCAGTAAATCATCCAGGCTGCTGCTCCTGCAACTACTGAAAAGTTGCGGCATCTCTACAGAAACAACTGTTTTTCCTGGCCTCTTCACAGATAGCCCTCTGCTGAGATTGCACCTGCAGTTACAGCACTAAGGCACACAAGCCACCCTACCTCTGTCAGGTCCATTGTTTAAAAAGCTCAGATACTTGTGAACAGAGTTGACCAACAGTTTTCATTAGTCTGCACATTTGTGTGATTGTTTCAATGTTTTTAAAACTATTAATGGATAATGATCCAGACGTGCTAAAAGGATTATTTATTCTTACCTTTGATTGTAACAGTGAAATATAATTACTGGTTTTAGTCAGTCATTATCTGTAGACTTGTACTCATGGTAGCAAAATGCAGAAGCAGCAATCAGTGCCATTGTATATGATAAACAGTCACATAGGACCAATACATACATTGTTACTTGCACTCAGAAACTAGAATTAAGACGACTGTGCAGCATGAAAAGGTTGGAGATAAAAATTAGAGCCAGTTCAGTAACCGAAATTCAGCTGTGCATAAGTGAAACAATGTTTATATCCATCCTCCCCATTTGCAGTAATTTTTGAAGGAACAAAAGTTGACAATTCTAGGAGCACATTGAAAGTGATAATCAGAATTTATTATATCACCAGTTAAGATTTTTCTAGGAACAATTATAAGGAAGTACTCGGACTCATAAAACATTCATTGAAATTATTTGTTACTTTATTCATGTAAGTAGTGTGCATTATACACGCACAACTACTAAACTCCTAGTTACTTCAACAATTTGTTCCTTCCTCAAGCAGGAAAGAAGGATAACTTGGGGAAGGTTAGAAAGGATGAAGAGAAACTCTCCTATTGTAAGCACCTGGGGAGAAAAGGAGAGACCAATTGACTGACATGACAACATCCAGCATAAACCACTGTTCCTAGAAACACGAAATTTGATGGGGGCATTATTATTTAGTTTCAGGTGATGACAGCTGGTACAATCTAAGAACCAATTCTTAACGTGAACCATTGGTTCTAGAGACCTGACATTTGCTTGGGCTGTTCCTTGTATGAAATAGAAAGGATTTGCCAAACTTCAGAACCCAGGAGAGGCATATTAATGATTATTTTAAACTATTGTACTAAAATATGAAATTGCTAAGAAACATCCTTTTTGTAATGTAGGCACCCAGTAAGAAAGGGAGGTTATTGCCAAGTTTAGCATCAAGGGAAAGAAAATGGTATGAATTTTTTTGCAGTTGGACAGCCAGTCTAAACCATTCTTTCTAGATGTTTATTATTTGTAGGTAACTTATATTGTACGCTTAGAACTTTTTTTTTTTTTCAAAATTCAGCTTTTAAGAAGAAAATTGGATATGAAATGCATACTAAAACTTCATGCCACAAATCATTAACTGACAATAACAGTTGCATTGTAGTCTCTTAGATGAAAATTGGTTACATCCAGTGAATGCGAACAGTGGTGGTCAGTTAACATGTGCTACAGCACACAGTAAACATCAGGCTAAAAATTTTGCAACTTCTCATCGAATGTGAGCCGGAAATCACTAAAATTACACCGTTTCTCTTTGCACGTGGGCTGGTATGCAAATAAAACAAACAAAAACATGCATTATAGCATTTTTTCCACAAAAACTAGAAATTAGTGTTGAGTGCTGGAAGGATGGTCAGCCATGCTACAATCAACTCACAGAAGGGATGCAGGTGCCTATTTTTGACTGCGCATGCTCTGATGTGACGTCATTCCTTCCAGCACTGTGAGTGTTATGTTGCTCACAGCATGAGGTCAACATTTTTCTTTGAAAGTGCGTGTAACATGTGTAGGTGTTGAGTATGAGGGATTTTTGTGGAGCCATTGCAGTAAAAGTGTAATGGCGGAGTGATCAGATGCACTGACTGTCATTTTATTGGCTTAGGTTCAGTTTCCATTGCTACCATCCTTTTTTTTCATTCTGTACAATGTTAAACTGTTAATTATTAAATTTAAATGGTTCAGTTTATATATATAAAATTAATATGTAAAACACTGTAAAACCCGAGGATGGGATGTAACAATATTATGAAAAGGATTGTTGTACTCACCATATAGTGGAAACGATGAGTCACAGGTAGCAAAAAGGCTATCAGAAAGTGAGCTTTCGGCCAACAAGGTGTTTGTTGAAAATTGACAACAGACACACTCACTCAAATGCAACTCTCACACACATGACTGCAGTCTCTGGCAGTCGCAGTAAGACTAACTGAAGTAGTCAATTTAGTTACATTTACTACAGCTTGTAAGTTGAAAGACTAGAAATGGTGGTAAAAAAGGTGTGTATACTAAGAAATTTAGTGTGAAAGTGTTTCTGTAGATGATTTGCTAATGAGGTCCTTTTCCAGCAGATGTTTGGAGGAGAAAGTGAGATTTATAAAAATTAGATAATCTACTCCAAAATGCAAATCTGATAACAGAAAAGCATGGGATGAGGCTCAATGATTTGGCTCAAACTACGTGAATGGAACCAGGTAGATGGCCCCCTTTGTTCCTATAATATTTCACCTGAGTGCGCTGTGGGAAAGGTAGACACACACGAAAGATTTATGCATAGAGGGTGATGTATTTTTGAGCAGCACTTCACACATCGGCACAATAGCCAAGTGGTCAAGTGCACCAACTGGCAATTCGTCAGCTCATTTTCACTTCCCACTGCTACTATAATTTTATTTTATTTATTTATTTTATTTCATTGGGTATGAAATGCATACTAAAACTTGCATTCCACAACACAACAAATGATTAACTGACAACAGTTGTTGTAGTCTCTTAGATGAAAATTAGTTACAGTGCTAAACAATTAATTTAAATTGAACTTTGAAAAGGCATTTCCAAAAGACTGCATGTCTGTATAAGCATCTCTCAAAAACAGCAGGTATTAAGAAGTCCTCCCAAACACTTAAACACCTCAGTTCCATGAAAAAAATTTGCAATGATCCAGAATTCTTAAATTTCTATCTTCTATAGGAAGATGCTGCAAAAAAGTCATTTAATGACAAAAACATTTATAATGCAGAGAATAAAGGCAAAGCAGTCTGGGATGTTATAAAAAAGGAAACGGGAAGAGGCAAACAAACACAGAATAACATACTGCTAAGGGAGGAGGATAAGGTAATAATTGATCCACAACACTTATCAAACTGTGTAAACGAGCATTTTTCAAGTATTGCAGAGAAGTTACAGCAAAAATTCCCCGAAACAAATATAACACCTGTAAATAATGTTGCACTAAATACAATGATGTTACTTCCAACCACAGAGAATGAAGTCAATAAAACTGGTCAAAAACTAAAAAATAAAAAGTCGATAGGCTTAAATGAAGTACCAGTGTGTGTACTGAAACAATGCAGAGGGATTATACAAGGTCCCTTAACAAATATAATAAATGAATCCTTCACATCAGAGACATTTCCAGAGCAGCTAAAACAGGCAAGAGTTGTACCTTTTCTTAAGAAAGGTAACGTAGAAGACATAGGAAATTACTGGCCCATTTCCCTGCTGTCAGCATTCTCAAAAATAACAGAAGTAATTATGAAAGACAGATTAATGAATTGCCTGAGTAAATACAATATTTTAAGCGAATCACAGTTTGGTTTCCGAAGTGGCAAACATACGAAGTCAGTCATAGTTGAATTCACAAAAGTTGTACTTGATGCTCTTGATAAAGATGAGTGTGTCACAGACATATTTTTGGATCTTTCTAAGTCGTTTGATACAATCGACCACAAGATTCTATAAAATAAATTAGAAGCATTAGGAATAAGCGGGGTAGCTAATGACTGATTTCGATCATACCTAGCAGATAGGGTACAAAGAGTAGAGATAACAAACACTTCCAATAGATTCAAACATTTGGTAAAACACTTATCTGAACCAAAATACTTTAATATAGGGGTTCCGCAAGGTAGGATATTAGGACCAATACTATTCCTGATATACATCAATGACTTTTCCAGTAGTGTTATTCATGGTGGAAAAATTCTCTTTGCTGATGACAGCAATATTATAGTCAATGAGAAAACAAGAGAACTCCTTGCCGAGAAAGCAAATGAAACTCTCAAGGAAGTTTACGATTGGTCAATAAACAATAAGGTGACATCGAACATTAAGAAAACTAATGCCATGAATTTCAGTTTGAAGAGGAAAAATGGCAATGTTAAATTAAATGTAGATGGCATCTCTATAGACTGTGTAACAAGTGCAAAATTTCCAGGAATGAAAATTGATTCTCAGTTGAAGTGGTGTGAACACACAAAGGTACTTGCAAACAGAATGTCATCAGCATGTTATGCCCTTAGAAACCTATCATCAATGTGTAACATTCAGTGTCTTTCAGTTACATATTATTCATACATACACTCAATTCTTAGCTATGGCATTCTTTTTTGGGGAATAAACACACAAAACATGAACACAATTTTTAAGCTCCAGAAAAGAGCCATAAGAATAATAACCAAAAATATTAGTTGAGCTCGTTGTAAAGATCTGTTCAAAACACGGGATTTTAACTGCTCTGTGTGAATACATTTACCAGTCAGTTGTACACATCAAAAATAACATTGGTTACTGCACAAACAGCTTTGCCCATGACCATGCAACAAGAGATTGACTCAACTTACACTTACCAAGAAAAAATAAGTATAAAACTCAAAACAGCATTTTTTACCAAGGAATAAAACTGTACAATAAATTACCAAAAGAAATTGCAAAAATACACTTATTTAAAAAGACAGCTAAAAAGTATCTGTTACACAACACATTTTATACATTGAAGGATTACTTAGATAAAATAGAGTAGGGGTTTGGTTTAAAAAAATGTTATACAAATAAATAAATACTAATAATGATTACAAAACACCCAACATTCCGCGTAACACCTTCACTTTATATTTTTTTCCTTTCTAGAAACACTCTCCCCTCAAGCAATGCATAACACAATACTAACACCTCTTTGTCTTTCTGAGCTCAACATCTCACTCATTATGGAGGGATACTGACTCAGTTTTTCAGGATAGCAAATGGGAAGTTGCGGTACAGAAAATGACTCACTGACAGTGAGTTACTTGTAAAAAAAGTATTGTATACCAGGAGTGAAATCTAATGATTGTCTCTAACTAGAAGTCTGTAAACATTTGTGTGTACGAATTATCTTATTTTAAATTGGTCCAAATTTGTAAATACTTCGACATGTCCTATACCCTTGTAAAAAGATATCTATGGATGAATAAAGCTACTACTACTACTACTACTACTACTACTAATTATAAAATTTAAATAGCAGTAGTTCAATTTATGTACGTAAAACTAATACATTCAGTTTATGACAATATTATGAAAAGGATAGATTGCTACTCACAATATAACAGATATGCCGAGACAGGCACAACAAAAAGACTACTAAACATTTAAGCTTTTGGCCAGAAGGCCTTCTTCTAAATAGACAACATACACTCACACATTCACATGAATACACACACACAGCCACTGTCTCTGGCTGCCTAGGCCAGAATGTGAGCAACTGTGAATAATGGGAGAAGCAATCTGGATGGCGGGGATAAGGAGGAAACAGGGGCAGGGAGAGCAAGGTACGGGTGGAGGACGGTAAAGTGCTGTTTGTGGAAGCATACAGGGACGAGCTCGAAAGAGGGTAGGGCAGCTAGCTGCAGTCAGGAGGTTAGACAGAGGGTGGGGGGTATTGTTATTATTACACCAGGATTTTCCATTGTTTGGTATATTCAGTTTAGTTGTGATTACTAGCCAAAAGGTTGTAGGCCATCACAGTGTAACACGTCAGAAAAATTTATACAAACTACAAGAAATAACAGAATAAAGAGAAAAAACTCTTTCAAAAAGTAAGGAACATTTTCACAATGAAATATTGCAAAAAGTCTAACATATGAAGTAGTACTTAGATATGCTAATGTGTGTGTGTTGTAGTTTGATTTACATTCAGCACCTTCTGCTTTATCTCCCTTCTGATAAGAAAACTTTAGCCCTCTGATGCAGGTAGGACTAATTAGAGGAGATAGAGAAGATCCAACAAAGAGCGGTGCATTTTGTCACGGGATCGTTTAGATGGCGAGAGAGTGTTACGGAGATGCTAAACAAACTCCACTGGCAGACATTACAAGAAAAACGTTTTATATCACGGAGAGATTTACTATTGAAATTTCAGGACAGCACTTTTCAGGAGGAGTCAGACAACATATTATTAAACTTCCTGGCAGATTAAAACTGTGTGCCCGACCGAGACTCGAACTCGGGACCTTTGCCTTTCACGGGCAAGTGCTCTACCATCTGAGCTACCGAAGCACAAGTCATGCCCGGTACTCACAGCTTTACTTCTGCCAGTACCTCGTCTCCTACCTTCCAAACTTATCCTTTTTTTCAGGAGTGCTAGTTCTGCAAGGTTCGCAGGTGAGCTTCTGTAGGATTCGATCTACCACACAAGACCTAGACTACCCTCAACAGAATCCGTACTGGCCATGCCAATGCAGGGATTCTCTCTTTAAGTGGAATAAGCTGCCTAATCCAGCCTGTGACTGGGGGGCTCCATACCAGACTGTTTACCACATTGTCAGTGAATGCAAGATTCAAGCCTATCATGGTGCTGAAGAGGACTTCCTGTTAGCAATTGTGTCATTATCACAGCACTGGGGCACTGCCGTTTTGGGCAGAGGAACAAGATTCATAACGAAACAAAGGCAAATCCTAGTAAAGATAAGAAGAATGCAAAGTTCAACATTAAGCTCCTCAGACAGATAACCATGCTAGAGTTAGAGTTAATAGACCATCACTGACAGACTGGGCAGAGGCTTCTCCTGCAAGCAAGTAAGTGACAAATGAAGGGAGAAGACTTATGCAAAGCTCTTGGAGGAGAAGATCAAGGGGCAAGGAAGAGAGGCGAGATGAGCATAAGGAAAGTAACTTGGAGGATCCAGAGCCACATCCAGCTGTAGAGGCACCATCTGTACAATCAGTTACAGACTGTGAAAAGTTCTTCTATTGACACTCAAGCACTCCCCAAGAGCCTCAACCAGAAGGCTCCCCCTTAAATGTATATATAACTTTCCTTAATCCTCTTTTAATGAGCCACTAGAGTTGTAACACTGCTGTACGCTTTGGCAGACTATCACAAGTAAGTGTCGACCACTGCAGTTTTCCTAACGGCTTTGGTCAGTCAAGATCGCAACTGCATTACCTGTACATGAAGTGTGTTGCATACCTATCGGGTATTACTTTATTTTGATGACTTTGTGTGTGTGTGCAATCAGTGTCTTACTAGATTCCCCTGGAAACGAGAAGTGGTGAATGATCTAGAAACAGAATAATTGTATATAAAGGGCCACATATCCTTTGGAACATCTACGTTGTTATCCTCCTGTGTGTTGTTTATAAATAAACAGTATTTATAGCAAAATTGAAATTGTCAATATTTAATTCCGGTTTTATTCATAAATTGTTCATTTGTAATGTGAAATAGAGGGATGTTGTAGCAAAAATAAAAAAAACTATACAGATTTAGCATACAGCGCTGTAAAATGAAATTTGCTCAAAAAGAAAGTAGTATTAAAAAAACACAAAACAAAAGCATGTCAAAACTGCTTCAGTACTTCATCAAGCTTATACAGGACATGTTTCTGTTCTTCATAAACAACTTCCACACTTATCAATAATAACAAGAGACTTTTGACTTTGATCGTGGTGAAGAATATACTGTTGAGTAAAAATTAATAACAATAATTACAAGGGAGAATAAAATAAATTAGTTATGCTTCCAAGTAATGGCCATTTATTAAACAACATACACATAGGCAACACAGCTCTGACAATGTACAATTTAAATTCACGTTTCCACATAGCCTCCAAGAGACTGTAAACATTTCTTGGAACGGGTAAGCAGCTTTTTGTTTATGGATGCATAGAAATCACCTGCAGCACTGTGCAACCACCTGGATAAAGCTGCTTTCACCTCCTCATTGTTTCAGAATTGTCATTCACTTGCAACCACCTGGATAAAGCTGCTTTCACCACCTCATTGTTTCAGAATTGTCATTCACTGAAATCCTCTTTCATCTTGTCGAACACATGATAATCGCGTGATGTTAGGTCTGGACTGTATGGAGGGTGTTGCCATACTTCCCACTTGAATCACTGCAGCAGTTCTGATGTTTGATGGGACAAATGCAGTGTTGCATTATTATGCAACAAAATCACACCGGCACTCTATTGTCCCTGACTCTTTTCTGTAACGGACTTATGCAACCAGTGCAACATTGGACAATATGAAGCAGAGTTGACTGTCGTGCCTTTTGGCATAAATTCCATATGCATCATACCCTCCTTGTCAAAAAACACGGTCACCATCACCTTTCATGCTGAAAGTTGAACCTGGGCCTTCTTTCATAGTGGTGATGTGGTGTGCACCATTTCATCGATGTTCTCTTTGTTTTAGGGATGAAGCAGGTGGACTCACATTTCATCATCTGTGATGATTCACTGCAGTAACTTGTTGTCCTCCACAGAATACCGTTCCAAAAATGCCAGTGACGATTGGATACATTGCCCTATTGAACATTGATGAGCAGCCATGGGACCCATGTGGCACACAGTTTATGATATCTGAGGTGCCGGTAAACAGTGGATAACACACTGCCATACAAAAAGTTCAGCATTGTGGCACTTTCCTCTCTAATCTTCACATCCACAGGGTCAACATTTGCAGTTGTACTGAACATTTGCCCTCATACATGAACTTTTTGCATGTAAACTGTACTTGCATCAGAAGTAATTGCATTGGTTACATAACAATGCAGAAGTTTCATGGATAACTTTTTTACAAAATGGATTTTATATTTTGTAAGAATATAAAACACACGAAGGACTAATAGTGAATGATGTCCAGTGTGCAAAACAAACAAAGAGAAAACATTGGCTCCCAGTTTTTTCCCACAGATTTATTTATGTTCCTTTCCCTACCAATGCCACCAATACTACCAGTAATTCTACCATTTACTGTTTCATTTATGTACTGTACCAAAAATACGAAACATAGCTGTGGCAGACTACAATGTACAAGCCACAGATGGCAAAGATATTAAAAATATTGACAATACAATATTATTAATATATTAAAATGTTTTATATAATTTTTTACAATCATGCTTTGCACTTCACTTCAACATAATTTCTAAGAAATTGCAATTGAGCACTCCAGTTGCAAAATGCATAATTTTCAAAAATATGAAAAATGAGATTGTGGTAACCATTTCTTCAGTTCTCTATTGGCTACAGAAGGAACAACACTTCCTTTTCCAAAACCAGCTCTAACACTTTTGAAATTAAAGCAGAAATTTGTAGACTGTTGCAAAACTTGCTAGATGTTAGATGGTCAAGGATACAAGACTTTGTAAGTGCACAAAGCCATTTTTACTTTTGCAATACCTGCTAAAACCATTAAGGCAATATGGTCCACCTTACAGTTATAGATGCAAAAGCTGCTATTTCAAGCTCCATAAGGAATACTTTCGGCATACAAAAAAAAATTATGTAAATGGATAGATAAAAAATCAACTCACCAAGCAGTGGCAGGGGAACATACACACAGAAGCATTTAACTTTTACAAGCTTTTCAAGTCAGTGGCTCCTTCTTCTGGCAGAAGAGTTGAATGGGAAGGTCAGAAGGGTGAAGGAAAAGGACTGGAGAGGTTTAGGGAAAGGGGTACAGTTCATGAAAGTCATCCAGAGCCCCGAGTCAGGGGAGACTTACCAGACAGGATGAGAAGGAAAGACTGATTGTTGGGGACTGCACTGGATGGGATTCGAAAACCTGAGAGCTTAAAGATGGAAGACAGGGTAATATGCAAGGCAGGGATTACTACTAAAACGTCATGCATGAGTTAATAAGTGCGCAGAGTTAAGTGCATTTTGTGTAATAGGGGTGGGAGGAACAACGGCAAAAAATAGACAGGTCAGAAAATGAAAAACATAGAAAACTAAAACTGAGTGAAGAAAGGAGTACTTACTGTGAATAATGCTGAGTCAGAAGGAATTAACATAAATTAAGACTAAGTGGATGGCAAGGACCAAGGACATGTTGTAGTGCTAGTTCCCACCTGCGGAGTTCTGAGAAACTGGTGTCTTGGGGGAAGAATCCAGATGGCACATGTGGTGAAACAGGCACCAAGATCATGACTGTCATGTTGTGCAGCATGCTCTGCAACAGAATATTGTATGTTGCCTGTATATACCCTCTACCTATGCCCATTCATCCTGACTGATAACTGATTAGTAGTCATACCAATGTAAAAGGCCAAGCAGTGTTTACATAACAGCTGGTATATGACATGTCATTTCACAGGTAGCTCTCCCTTTGATGATAGTATATGTTTTGCCAGAGACAGGGCTGGAATAGGTGGTGGCAGGAGGGTGCATAGGGCAAGTCTTGCAGCAGGAACAGTCACAGTAGTAGGAGCCATGGAGTAGGGAGATGGGTGCAGAAGGTGCATAGGGTCTGACAAGGATATTGCGGAGATCAGGAAGGTGATGAAATGCTGTTCTAGGTGTGGTCAGCAAAATCTCAGACAGAATGGATCTCATTTCAGGGCATGATTTTAGAAAGTCATGGCCTTGTCAGAGTAGCCGACTTCCTAAAATCATGCCCTGAAATGAGATACATTCTGTCTGCACCCTCCTACCACCACCTATTCCAGCCCTGTAACTACTACTTTCTTCACTCGGTTTTAGTTTTCTACAGTTTTCAATTTTCTAACCTGTCTATTTTTTGCCATCCCCACTCCCACCTCTGTTACACACAAAGCACTTAGCTTTTCACACTTATTAACTCATGCACGATGTTGTAGTAGTAATCTCTGTCTCGCGTATTACCATATCTTCCACCTTTAAGCTCTCAACTGGTGCAGCCCACAACAGTCTTTCCTTCTCATCCCATCAGGTAAGTCTCCCCTGACCGGGGGTTCTGGGCGATTTTTCTGAACTTTATCCCTTTCCCTAAACCTCTCCAGTCCTCTTCTTTCACCCCTCTTCCTTCCCCTTCAACTCCTCTGCCAAAAGGAGGAGCCACTGACTCCAGAAGCTTGTACAAGTTAAAGCTTTTTGTATGTGTGTGTGTCCCCCTGCCGCCACCTGGTGAGTAGAGTTTTTATCTACTTGTTTACGTTAGATAGTCAATAATTGATTCTTTTCATTGTTATGTAAAAACAATACATGGTACATTACTGCATGTGGTATTTACTCATGGACTTGAGTTAGTCACACTGCTTCCTTTGGGAAATAAGTGGATCAATTTTTCCTGCTATTTATCAAGGAATTCTATCCTTTTAGTTGGGAATGTTGCCATCTGGAAGTGGTTACTATGTGTCTCCTTCAGTTTTTGTGAATTCCACTGAAATGTATGAAAATGAATATGGTGAATCCAGTGGGCATAACAAAAGTGTTGTGAGGGAAGGTACAATTAATCAAGAGAGTGGCCTCAGAAAAAAAAGAAGTTATTCTTGATAGGGTTGTTGATAAAATATTGATGTATCAATATTTTTTGGAAAATAAAGTGTGATATTTTTTTCTGCACTGTATTGATAAATCGATATTGAAATGGCATTATTGAGTGCCAATATTTTTATTTTACACAATATTTTTTTGGAATTTTAGGTAAATATTTGAAATTGTTTCTCTGAAATTGCAGTAGAAGATAATTTTACTTTCACTGTGTGAAGGAGTTGTACTGCTTTTTGAACTATCATCACATCCAGTCCTACTCTTTGACTGTGTGAAGCATAGATCTGTACAGTGGCAATATTCCAAAATTCTAACGTATGTTAATGGGGAGCACTGCAGCGACATTTTAAACAGATGAATATTGAATAAAGAATGCAGCTTCTTGAATTTGTATAGCCTTCTCTCCTGTCAACAATATTCCTTAACAAAGAGTTGGCCAACTCGAACAATGGGATTTTAGTCTTGTAGACGAGGGCATTGCCACAGCTAGAATTACACTTGCTTGTATTTTTCTTAATTCAGTGGTATATGTGCTCCTAACTCAATAAATTTTGCCCTGCAGTTCAGATACTGTCAAACCATCTATGTTATGATCGCTCATGAAGGTCTCAACGGCAGCATTATGTTGCTTACTTTTGTAATCAGCATCACTGAAATCCCACAAACACCTATGCAAAGCTTAGATATCCAAAAAGCGAACACTACTCTCCGTTCCCCACTTCATATTTCAGTTTGTCTACACTCTGCGAACACACATAAAGAG
Source organism: Schistocerca serialis cubense (assembly GCF_023864345.2). Taxonomy (NCBI): domain Eukaryota; kingdom Metazoa; phylum Arthropoda; class Insecta; order Orthoptera; family Acrididae; genus Schistocerca; species Schistocerca serialis. Next base: position 284,351,439 of record NC_064639.1, read on the forward strand.
CCTACTAGCCAAGTTTACCTGACGACACTAGATTGCTGGCAACTGCGCTACCGGCCACTGCGCATGCACAACTCATCGGTGAAACTAAACGCTTTCAGCGTGTCCCAACTTAGGCGACACTAGTTGCATGAGTTTTGAGGTTATATGTGTTCGCAGAGTGTAGACAAACTGAAATATGAAGTGGGGAACGGAGAATAAGGTTCACTTTTTGGATATCTATACTTTGCATAGGTATTTGTGGGATTTCAGTGATGCTGATTACAAAAATAAGCAACATATTGCTGCTCCTGAGACCATCATGTGCAATCAGAACACAGATAGTTTGACAATATCTGAGCTGCAGGGCAAAATTTACTGAATTAGGAGCACATATACAACTGAATTAAGAAAAATACAGGCAAGTGTAATTATAGATGTGGAAATGCTCTCATCTACAAGACTAAAATCCAATCATTCAAACCATGAACCATGGACCTTGCCGTTGGTGGGGAGGCTTGCGTGCCTCAGCGATACAGATGGCCGTACCGTAGGTGCAACCACAACGGAGGGGTATCTGTTGAGAGGCCAGACAAATGTGTGGTTTCTGAAGAGGGGTAGCAGCCTTTTCAGTAGTTGCAGGGGCAACAGTCTGGATGATTGACTGACCTGGCCTTGCAAAATTAACCAAAACAGCCTTGCTGTGCTGCTACTGCAAACGGCTGAAAGCAAGGGGAAACTACGGCCGTAATTTTTCCCTAGGGCATTCAGCTTTATTGTATGGATAAATGATGATGGCGTCCTCTTGGGTAAAATATTCCGGAGGTATAATAGTCCCCCATTCAGATCTCCGGGCGGGGACTACTCAAGAGGACATCATTATCAGGAAAAAGAAAACTGGCATTCTACAGATCGGAGCGTGGAATGTCAGATCTCTTAACCGGGCAGGTAAGTTAGAAAATTTAAAAAGGGAAATGGATAGGTCAAAGTTAGATATAGTGGGAATTAGTGAAGTTCGGTGGCAGAAGGAACAAGACTTTTGGTCAGGTGAATACAGGGTTATAAACACAAAATCAAATAGGGGTAATGCAGGAGTAGGTTTAATAATGAATAAAAAAATAGGAGTGTGGGTAAGCTACTACAAACAGCATAGTGAACGCATTATTGTGGCCAAGATAGACATGAAGCCCATGCCTACTGCAGTAGCACAAGTTTATATGCCAACTAGCTCTGCAGATGATGAAGAAATTGAAAAAATGTATGATGAGATAAAAGAAATTATTCAGATAGTGAAGGGCGACGAAAATTTAATAGTCACGGGTGACTGGAATTCGAGAGTAGGAAAAGGGAGAGAAGGAAACATAGTAGGTGAATATGGATTGGGGCTAAGAAATGAAAGAGGAAGCCGCCTGGTAGAGTTTTGCACAGAGCATAACTTAATCATAGCTAACACTTGGTTCAAGAATCATTAAAGGAGGTTGTATACATGGAAGAATCCTGGAGATACTAGAAGGTATCAGATAGATTATATAATGGTAAGACAGAGATTTAGGAACCAGGTTTTAAATTGTAAGACATTTCCAGGGGCAGATGTGGACTCTGACCACAATCTATTGGTTATGAACTGTAGATTAAAACTGAAGAAACTGGAAAAAGGTGGGAATTTAAGGAGATGGGACCTGGATAAACTGAAAGAACCAGAGGTTGTACAGAGTTTCAGGGAAAGCATAAGGGAACAATTGACAGGAATGGGGGAAAGAAGTACACTAGAAGAAGAATGGGTAGCTCTGAGGGATGAAGTAGTGAAGGCGGCAGAGGATCAAGTAGGTAAAAAGACGAGGGCTAGTAGAACTCCTTGGGTAACAGAAGAAATATTTAACTTAATTGACGAAAGGAGAAAATATAAAAATGCAGTAAATGATGCAGGCAAAAAGGAATACAGACGTCTCAAAAATTAGATCGACAGGAAGTGCAAAATGACTAAGCAGGGATGGCTAGAGGATAAATGTAAGCATGTAGAGGCTAATCTCACTAGGGGTAAGATAGATACTGCCTACAGGAAAATTAAAGAGACCTTTGGAGAAAAGAGAACCACTTGTATGAATATCAAGAGCTCAGATGGAAACCCAGTTCTAAGCAAAGAAGGGAAAGCAGAAAGGTGGAAGGAGTATATAGAGGGTCTATACAAGGGTGATGTACTTGAGGACAATATTATGGAAGAGGATGTAGATGAAGATGAAATGGGAGATACGATACTGCGTGAAGAGTTTGACAGAGCACTGAAAGACCTGAGTCGAAACAAGGCCCCGGGAGTAGACAACATTCCATTAGAACTACTGTTGGCCTTGGGAGAGCCAGTCCCGACAAAACTCTACCATCTGGTGAGCAAGATGTATGAGACAGGCGAAATACCCTCGACTTCAAGAAGAATATAATAATTCCAATCCCAAAGAAAGCAAGCGTTGACAGATGTGAAAATTACCGAACTCTCAGTTTAATAAGTCACAGCTGCAAAATACTAATGCGAATTCTTTACAGACGAATGGAAAAACTAGTAGAAGACGACCTCGGGGAAGATCAGTTTGGATTCCGAAGAAATATTGGAACATGTGAGGCAGTACTGACCTTATGACTTATCTTAGAAGAAAGATTAAGGAAAGGCAAACCTACGTTTCTAGCAATTGTAGACTTAGAGAAAGCTTTTGACAGTGTTGACTGGAATACTCTCTTTCAAATTCTGAAGGTGGCAGGGGTAAAATACAGGGAGCAAAAGGCTATTTACAATTTGTACAGAAACCAGATGGCAATTATAAGAGTCAAGGGGCATGAAAGGGAAGCAGTGGTTGGGAAGGGAGTGAGACTAGGTTGTAGCCTCTCCCCGATGTTGTTCAATTTGTATATTGAGCAAGCAGTGAAGGAAACAAAAGAAAAATTCGGAGTAGGTATTAAAATCCATGGAGAAGAAATAAAATCTTTAAGGTTCACCGATGACATTGTAATTGTGTCAGAGACAGCAAAGGACTTGGAAGAGCAGTTGAATGGAATGGACAGTGTCTTGAAAGGGGGATATAAGATGAACATCAACAAAAGCAAAACGAGGGTAATGGAATGTAGTTGAATTAAGTTGGGTGATGCTGAAGGAATTAGATTAGGAAATGAGACACTTAAAGTAGTAAAGGAGTTTTGCTATTTGGGTAGCAAAATAACTGATGATGGTCGAAGTAGAGAGGATATAAAATGTAGACTGGCAATGGGAAGGAAAGCGTTACTAAAGAAGAGAAATTTATTAACATCGAGAATACATTTAAGTGTCAGGAGGTTGTTTCTGAAAGTATTTGTATGGAGTGTACATGTGACTCGCTGTATCATAATACGATACGTCGGCAATCGTTTCTTTCTGAGTACTATGCATATAACGCCACACGGTGGTTTTCGATTTGTATCGTAATGTCTTAGCTTACGAAAGTTCATGTTTGTTTTGATTGCATCTCTTGTTTATTTCAGCATGTCAGAAAAGAGAATTTTCTTATTAATAGGAACCTTGAGCTCACAGAAATAATTTGAATGTATGATGTTCCAGTATATCATACAGTCGCACTTGAGTTGCGCGCGGTACAACGAACGACTTTACAAGACATCAGAGAGTTCTATTTTCTTTTAGCGCGTATCGTCTGCTGCTACGCATGCGCGCTAGGTATCTCCCGCGTGGATGGTGTAATAGGTGGGAAGTGAACCAGTCAGTAGTTACAGGTATGCACGTTAGGGGCGCTGGTGCATAGGTGTTCGGGTTAGGCGCATCGTGTAATAAGTGGTTTAATATGTGAGTGAACTCCACAGATGGCATGCGCAACATGCTTACATACTGGCCACAAGGTTGGTAGAGAGTTCTTATAGTTAGGCGTTCCATACTTCCACCAGCGCGGCTGAAAACAGCTAGATTGTCGTTGGTGCATGTGAACTTGCTGTAATACGTCTCCCCAGTGCATGCTACAAGTGCTCTATGAGATTTAAATCGGAAGAATGGGGAAGGCCAGTCCGTTGGTCGAATATTTTCTCTATACCTACTTGTGTATTAGTAACGAAGAATCTCGTTCTTACAGGTGAAACAACAGAAGGTGAAAGGCAGTTGGTTGATGGTAGTCTTTAGATTTGAACGGCCTCCCTTCTTTTTCGGACAAATAATCGTTCTAAGAAGTAATTTCAGTGTCCTGTATGTCATTTACAACTTTATCTAGGAAAAAGTCTGAAGGGGGATATGTCTCCATAAACTTGTGATCTTATATGTCCTCCAGGATTACAGTACCAGTTTCATAAATTGAGATACATTCCTCTTTGTTGGTCTTTGCTTCTGGCCACTTACCATGTATCAGATAAGATGGAATAGCTTGTATTTTGAAAGCTTATCATGGTTTTCTTGTACTGCTTTATTTTTCCAACGAATTACAAATCTTCATTGCACTTGTAGAACAGCCGTTTTGGTTTCGTCTCGGCCTTTGTTAAATACTCATTATAGTTTCCAGAATGAGATTTTCACTCTGCAGCGGAGTGTGCGCTGATATGACACTTCCTGGCAGATTAAAACTGTGGCCAGATCGAGACTCGCACTCGGGACCTTTGCCTTGGTGCTTGGGTAGCTCAGATGGTAGAGCACATGCCCGCAAAAGGCAGAGGTCCCGAGTTCGAGTCTCGGTCCAGCACACAGTTTAAATCTGCCAGGAAGTTTCATATCAGCACACACTCCGCTGCAGAGTGAAAATCTCATTCTGGAAACATCCCCCAGGCCTCGGCTAAGCCATGTCTCCGGAATATCCTTCCTTCCAGGAGCACTAGTTCTGGAAGGTCCGCAGAAGAGCTTCTGTGAAGTTTGGAAGGTAGGAGACGAGGTACTGGCAGAAGTAAAGCTGTGAGGACGGGGCATGAGTCGTGCTTGGGTAGCTTAGATGGTAGAGCACTTGCCCGCAAAAGGCAAAGGCCCCGAGGTCGAGTCTCGGTCCGGCACACAGTTTTGATCTGCCAGGAAGTTTCACTCATTATAGTTCTTCAGAGTGTTTCAGGGTGTGAAATGTCATCATCTCCATTTGCTTTCAAATGCCCTTCAATGAAATTCACCCTTGCAGATACCTCATCATAATTTGGTCATTCAGTGCTACTGTGAATTGCAACATCAGATTTGAAAAACATTTCGCTCAGTTACCATGGTACCTACCTTCAGTAACAAGAACATCATCATTGTGCCCTACTCGAAATTTTACTTGAGTACCCCAATAATTATTCCATTTTGTCACCATTCCCATTATACATTTTGAAAATGTCTTGGTAACGTCACAACCAACATGAAACAATATCGGTTTCTGCACTTAGTTTCCCGTGTAATTCTGTGATACTTCTTTACCACAAAAAAAACTTGTAACACCACACCCACCACTTAGCTGGTTTTGGCGTGTGTTCACCCCACATAATTGACTAACAGATCAACAGAGAGTGCAAAACTGCCGCATTGTCAGATAACGCAAAGAAAGTAATAAGGCCCTGTGACTCCTGATTGAACTGCGGTGGCAGTGTTGACATTGATTGATTCAGAATTGATCCCTTTTAACTAAAAAGGGGTGGACATTGATGTTATATTCAGCTATTGAACACCAGATGCAAATGTTGAACATAAAATTAATTAAGAAAGTGACTTGGGATTTCAACTACTTGATTGAAAACAGATGCAGTCGATTAGCACAGATTTATTTTAACTCACGACCTTCAATCATCACATTACATGACTCTCCTAACAGACAGTGGTAATAAATTGCGTTTGCGTGGAGTAAAGCACGATAAATCAAAAGTAATTCCTATCGACTGACCCAGGCGTAATGCGAAGTGCGAGAAGAATTCTATAATACACGGCCCATGAAACCCTCGTGGAAACTTTGCCGATGTGATCCAACAAATTAATCAGTGGCCGGAGCGGGCGCAATATCACCGAATTCAGCGTGGCGGAGCGGCGTTGTTGTGTGGACGTCGGCGGACCTCATGGTGCTGCAAGGCTGTGGTCGTCTTTTCACTCCTAGCTATCTTGCTCAGCACATAGCTGAACCAAAACTTCCTACCTCCAAGCTCAATCGTTCCCTTTGCTAAGTCCTAAACTGCAGAGATGCTCACTCTTTCTCAGGCAAGCTGAGTCAAGAACGCCACGTCTGCACTCTAGGCAAGCTGGGAACAGAAGACTGCTACAGAGACTTCTCACAGTCGGCTCTTCGCCTCGGTTTCCCCTCCAGCAAAATCACTTATGCCAATTGCAGCGCAAGTCCCGTTAATTATGCGTCGCTTCCCAGTGCTGACCAATGCCTGCTCTGGGAAGTGAACAAATTCCCACAAAATTTCCCTTCCTCTCAACTTCTATTTTGCTCCTCCCAGGCCACCCATCAAGGTTAGCATCTGCACAAACACCAAGTTTTCCGGAATTCTGACTCCCAGGAGAGTACTTCAAATTTCTTGGTCCTACGTTCCCATCAGAGGCCAGCGTATTTCATTCTGTCGCTCTTCACCTGATTTTCTTCAGACTCTGCGGACCGTGAATTCAGCGTGAAGTTGCTATAGTCACGAACATGCATATTTTGACCTCTGTTGACCGCTCCACCGCAGCTTTGTGCAGCTTTCTCGTTCTCTGTCTGTTTCCCAGTACACCAGCATGGAGTCGGGGTCAACCACCCACTCACTGTCACTCATCTTAAGGCGGCTGGAGGCCGCGCCACATTACCGCTTTCTCAGAGCTTGAGCCGCCATAAGCTGCCTATTGTCGCTTGCCTTTGCTGTTCCCCAGCCGGCCACGGTCAACTCTAAATGCTTCCCAGGGGTAAACTAGCGTCCAGTAAATCGACTCATTTCCACAAAGTTTTCATGTCGTGTGAATTACTTTAAAACCATCACCCGACATTATTAATTCCAATACGTCCATACTATACCCTCTACAAGATGCAGTGTGCCTTGTCAATCATTTTGTTCAGCCCTACTGTTCACTCAATGTGAGTTAGGTGATCTTTAATGACTTCATGTAAGGGGCATAGTTCTTGCCATCTTACAAACTGTTTCTTTTAAGATAAAATTTTTGAACTGATGGTCAATAAATGTGGGACTCATTTTCCACTGTACCCGTTCTAGCACAACAATGCTTTTAATAAAGTTTCCTGCACTTTTCATGAACAGCACCGCTGTAGTTCACTGTAATAACATGTTTACCTCCTTTCTTCTCTTAATCCCTTAATATATTTTTGTATGCCTTTTTCCTTCACTATCAGATCCACCCCGTCCACCACAAATAAAATTTTGAGACCTTGTGCCGACTTTCACTGACATACGTAATCAAACAATGTCAGTTGACAACTGATGCCTCCTCCAGAGCCAAAATTCAGCAGTGGTTAATAAAATACTTGGCAGATAGCATATGTTTTCGTCAGCAGAGCAATAAATAAAGAGAATAACTGTACCGATAAACAAAAGAAAAAACAAAAGTGAACATTGCAAAAAGCCACTGAATACACAGGAAAAAATTGACGGTCATTAACCACGCTATTTCCATAAAACTAATAAATGGCGATATTTATTAACCAATGAAGTTTTTCGAAGCTTTCTTTGACTTTTTGGAAAGATATTTTAATGCTCTACAACTTTTCTCCTAGAAATGTTTTCGTCAAATTGACCATTTCTCAGATATTGCACGTTTTATGGCTACGAAACAGGTGCTCATCGAAAGGTGAAGAACCATTGCGCCACCTCGCTCGGCCTCACATTCGGAAGACCCGAGTTCAATCCCAGAGCTGCCATCAAGATTTGGGTTTTCCTTGGCTTCGCTGTTCACTCTATGCGAATGCCGGGATGATACCTTGAAATGACCACGTCGTTTCCTTCACCACCAGTATTTGAAAATCGGAGTAATGCTCCAGTGACCATAGCTGCTGACGAGACCTAAAACACTGATCTTACTTTCTTATTTCATCCATAGCAGACGAAGAGGAAATCGTGCGTGTGTTGTCAGCACTGAGCAAGATGGAAATTCTTTTCCACATACTTCTCCTCTCTTCGTGGCGGTATGCTGCTACCCCTACTCACTAAGTCGTTATTGTTTGAAACCGTACCACTCGTTGAAAAGACGTGGAATGCCGATATGTACGCGCAAATGTTCACCGCCATCTCTAAACATTTACTGCCATACAGAAACACATCTCCATGGAGATACCATCGACAAAAGAATTTTACTGACTGATTTCCGCTTGATAACAAATTTTATAATTTGCTAGCTAAATGACCCACAATCACTTAAATTTTGTACATACATTATATTGTACCGTTTGTTTTCTTTTACAGTTCTACTTTATAACGATGACCATTTGTTGAAAACCTTCCATGGAAATCAAACCCCGGCTACGCCTACATGCCACACAATATAATAAGCTTTTTTCGGGAAAGGAATAAATTCAGAAAACGGAACACTGTAGAATATCTATAAAGGTTTAGTATCTTACAGAACCTCTACTTGGAAAATATGATTGACCAATGCTCATTAGATGACAAAGGCGTAGAAATTGGAGGAAGAAGAGTAGGGTGTTTGAGGTTTGCTGATGACATGGTCCTTCTAGCCACAAGGGAAAAAGAATTACAGGATTTGGTGGACACCATTGAAACTAACGGAAAAAATATGAAATGAAAATTAACACAAATAAAACAAAAGTATTGGCACTAGGAGGAAATAAGGAAATAAAAATTATGCTGAATGGAGAAATACTAGAACAGGTGCAAAATTTTAAGTATCTTGGAAGCAGGATAGACACCGACTGGATGTGCACCACAGAAATTGAAACAAGGACAGCAATGGCAAAAGAGCCGTTTTATAAGAAAAGGAGAATTTTCTGCAGCGGTCTGGACAGAGAATTCAGGAAGAGACTCATAAAATGTCTTGTATGGAGTGTTCTTCTATATGGCGCTGAAGCATGGACTATGAGGAAGAAAGACAGAGAGAGGCTGGAGGCTTTTGGGATCTGGACATGGCGGAGGATGGAAAGAATAAGTTGGATGGACAGAGTAAAAAATGAAGAGGTACTGAGAAGAGTGGGAGAGAAAAGACAGTTACTAGATGTAATAAAGAGAATAAAAAGAAATTGGGTTGGGCATATATTAAGAAAGAATGACGGACTAATAAAAACAGTTTTAGAAGGTTATATAGAAGGGAAAAGGAAGCGAAGAAGGAAGAGATTCCAGATACTGGATGACATGATGGACGGTACAACATACAGCAGCCTTAAGAAGGAAGCAATGGATCGCAGAAAATGGAGAGGCAAAGGACCTGCTAATATAGCAGGTCCATCATGATGATGATGATCTTACAGAACACCATCACATGATATGTGTACAAATGCAGAAAAATACCTATAAAGTGTAATGAGAGATAAAGCATACGAAATTATTCGTAAATTTTAGTTCAACACAAGGACTGATTATCTGTGCTATGAAATAAGAAACGACATCTATTGCTGGTTGTCTATGAAGTAGCCAACGGATGGAAGATATATTTTCAGCAACTGTTCAGAGAAAAAGGCGTATTATAGAGGGAGAATCATCAAAGAAGCAGAAGAAATGTAACCAAATGAAATAGTTCCTGCAATCATGAAAACGAAATTTGCACCAGCACTCAAAGAACTGAGACCAAAGAAAGCCCCAGAAGCTGATGAGCAGACAGCTGATACGAGAACTACTTTTCTTTTCAACCCCCGATCGGCCTGAAAAATTAAAATCACAATGAAAAAATTCCGTGAAGCTTTGCGCAAATGTGTCGCGTTGTGTCTCTAGTATGCCCGTGTCACGCCACACACAGCGCAAGTGAGCGCGTAAAGATGCCTAGAAAAGAATATCTCCCGCCAAGTGTGACGTGTCTTCTCACAGATTTCACCTAATTTCATGCAGCTCACATAACTGTCACAAGTCTTCCATGACAATTCTCGGTCGCACACTGCAAACGGCCCGGAATTGGCTCCCTCTGACTTTCATCTCTTCGATCACACGAACCACTGGCCATGACAGCATTTTGGCACAGACAACGGATTAGAGACCAGCATAGGGAATTGGCGTTAATCATTAGCCTCCTATGAAGAGGATATTGGAAAACTGGTACCACTTTACAAAAAATGTCTAAGTCAGAGCAATGACTGCGTCGAGAAGTACACTTATGCTCATAAATTAAGAATAATTGCAGAATGTGGTGCCACACAACGTGGCACTACACAAAACTGGCGCTAATAGCATAGGCACATAGGGAACACACATGACACAGATCTGTAAGTCCACGGTATTGGTCATAAGTTGAAAAAACCGTCTCGAAACACAGGTGCTACAAAAGACAGTTTCCTGCGCATGTACCCCGACATCAACATGGGATATGATCACCATGCACACGTACACAGGCCGCACAACGGGTTGGCATACCCTGGATCAGGTGGCCTAGCAGCTGCTGGGGTGTAGCCTCCCATTCTTGCACCAGTGCCTGTCGGATCTCTTGAAGTGTCGTAGGGGTTTGAAGACGTGCAGCGATACGTTGACCTAGAGCATCCCAGACGTGCTCGATGGGGTTTAGGTCTGGAGAATAGGCAGGCCACTCCATTCGCCTGGTATCTTCTGTTTCAAGGTACTCCTCCGCGGACGCAGCTCGGTGGGGCCGTGAGTTATCGTCCATCAGGAGGAAGGTGGGACCCACTGCACCCCTGAAAAGGCGGACATAGTGGTTCAAAATGACGTCCTGATACGCCTGACCTGTTACAGTTCCTCTGCCAAAGACATGGACCAATCATAATCCCACCCCACACCATCAAACCACGACCTCCATACAGGTCCCTTTCAAGGACATTAAGGGTTTGGTTTCTGGTTCCTGGTTCACACCAGATGAAAACCCGGCGAGAATCACTGTTCAGACTATACCTGGACTATTCTGTGAACATAACCTGGAACCACAGTTCCAATGACCATGTATCGTGTTCTTGACACCAGGCTTTACAGGTTATCCTGTGACCAGGGGTCAGTGGAATGCACCTTGCAGGTCTCCAGGAGAATAAACCATGTCTGTTCAGTCTTCTGTAGACTGTGTGTCTGGAGACAACTGTTCCAGTGGCTGCGGTAAGGTCCTAAGCAAGGCTACATGCAGTACTCCTTGGCCCGTCTGCGGGCACGGATGGTGAGATATTGGTCTTCTTGTGGTGTTGTACACTGTGGACGTCCCGTACTGTAGCGCTTGGACACATTTTCTGTCTGCTAGAATCGTTGTCATAATCGTGAAATCACACTTTGTGGCACACGGAGGGCCCGTGCTACGACCTGATGTGTTTGACTAGCCTCCAGTCGCCCTAGTGTTCTACCCCTCATAACGTCATCAATATGTGTTCTTTGAGTCATTTTGAACACACAGTCACCTTTAGCACGTCTGAAAACGTCTGCACACTTACTCGCTGCACCGTACTCTGACATGCACCGACACATCTCTGCGTATGTGGACTGCTGCCGGGGCCACCGTGCGACGACCGCAGGTCAGATGCACCGCATGTTCATGCACCGAGGTGATTTAAACCCGCAATCCGCCCACCAGTGCGTCGTTTCACCATGTATCAGCACTATCCTTAATTTATGAGCATGAGTGTAGATAGAAGGTGTATACGTAACCCACACGGGAAGAGGTCAGGACTGTGTGGAGGATGTATAAGGGCTTCTCAGAGAAACTTCTGCAGCGTAGTCGAAACAACCTTGGCAACAGGCAGGCCCGCCCACTAATTAGACTCCATAATTTGATATCATTCAGGTTTTTTTGCCAATTACAATCAAGAATCCACATCCTGTTATCTGCACTGTAAGCACCCAGCTGATGACAAGAATACAGCCGTGTCTTTCTTCTGTGCCATTTCCCCTCTTCTTTGTTTCAATCAGCCCCACACTTTCCATATCAACCTTTTCTATTCCCTTGCACCCTTCCTCAACTTTTGTGATGGTTCGTTGGATGGCCCATTGCAAGCGGTCTGCTAAAGTGCCGAAATGCTATCTAACTGAGAATATTGTTCTGAAATACACTTACGTCAAGTCTTGGTATCTGTTGCGCCGCCTATGCTGGTTGATGCCTGTTGAGATAATTACATGAAGCTGATTTCACTGACATACGTAACGTTCACAATTTCCAAAGAAAGCACCGCGAAACTCGGGCATTTCTATACGGCCAATCACCTAAAACACACACCCCTTTTATTTCGTGATTAATGCAAGATATCTAAACGAAACGAACTCTTGTTAAGCAATGATTTTAGGCAGAGGACCCAAATTTTTGTTGACTGTGTATACTATTAACCATTGTATCAACGAAGATACTGAGGCAAATATGCTCACGGTGAGCCTACACCATGGGGTCAACTGTGTTTGTTTACCACAGCTTTATTGAATATTTACGTCTTTTGTCGACGCCTGTCTTGGTTGAAAGTTTTTTTTATGTTTCATATACTACTTCAAAGTGACAGACTTATCTGACTATGGTCATGTAGATCGAAACTGGCCATAAAATAAAGGAAAAAAATACGCGACCAAAGGCTGTTTTCTATTTGCTTCTATATCTCGGTTGGTACAAGAATTACGAGGATTACCCATGTAACAAAATTATCTGCCCCTCTGTCTACTACCATCTATCAAAAATGTGATTTCGTTATCTTGAACCGTTGACGAGATAAAAGGGATGCATGTTTCAGGTATGCGCTCTGGCTTTATTTAAGCATCCGCGCCATAGATTGAAACGTGACACTGTATAAATGAATAATAGTTGTTGCATCATCTCCAGCATTCCCTAGCGCGTCAATGCGTAAAAAAAAAAGAAAAAATGCATTCCCACCAGATAGTGTCTCGACCCACAGGCATTTCCACGCTCAAACCCACGCTGGCCAAGAGCTTCCATACTTCGACGCAGGGATGCGTTCCCGAGTCTTTGGCGCCAGAGATCGTGTACAAAATTCCTCTTCATTCTATGGAGTAATGGTTCCATGATCAGGCGATGAAAGGTGACAAACACTGTAAAAATACAAAAAAAAAAGCCGTCCAGCATGCCAAAATAGACAGCTTTTACGCTGTACCAATATGCATTGTAATTTTCCCATACCATTTTCTGGTTACCACATGATCCGTCTCGTTCCGAGGCTGCTACGGGAAATTTTGTAGTGGGTGAGCTTTTCATGGTGACTGAGTGTAGGCCGGAAGCTCCAACCCCTAACTTGGAGAACCAAGAAAATTTTACATCATGATTGTCTTGTGTTAGACAGATTGCGTTATCGGGATGTGGAATTCTGTCGAATGTTTAAGCTTGGACTGGAACAAGAATGGGAATCGGAGAATGAGGGTCACTACGAGACATACTTTGTCTGGCCTTACCGCCAAGGACTAACCACTAGGTGTGGCTCTGATTCTGATGGTGGCTACACTACCGCTGCCGTAGCCCTTGGCTTCACTGAAGCACAAAGCTCCTTGCATATGAGAGGTACAATGAAGTTTGCACGATCAAGACTGAGTGTGTAAACATGGAGTTAAATAATTATCAGCTGGTCCACTAAAAAGAGATTTAAATGCACTGATAACACACGTTGAGCATGAAGTCTGTCCCTTATTATAGAATTTTATTTCTAAGGACCTATACTAGATACAGCAATGCGATTTGTTTCAAATGGTACCTTAACGCATCACGTTTTTCATGGATACCCTTCCACATGTTCTCCGTTCGTCACCAACACTCCCACATTCTAATCCTTTCATCGGCAATGGGAAGATTCCTTCCCACATACTTTAACGTTCTCCATGGATCAAGGTAGTCAACATTGCCACGTTTAGATGGTATTGCCACCTGTACATTAGAATTTCTTTTTGTATATCTGCCTATAGAGGCATTTGTAATTAACTCTATGATACTTATTTGATACTTAATGCAATGTTCTTGATATTAAAGCAGGAAAGAAAAATTTTAATCCATCCTAACACATCAAAAACAATTACAAATATGTGGAAATATTTACTCACACTGTCCAAGTTGGCCATGCGTCTAGCACTCTTCCCCACTTCTAGTGCAGACAACAAGCCTGTTTATAGAGGTGTTATTAGGCATATTCACTTAATTTAGGTATTTCACACTACAGAATTACTTTCCCACAGAGGAAGACGTGCTAGAGTATCTCTTCTCACTTACTGAGGATGAGGCAGTTTCCGACGTTGATGTTTCAACAGATGAGGAACATAATATTCTGAACATCCACCCACTTTCTTCTGCTTCTTTTCAACAAAAATTGCGCTCAGTAGTAGACAATATTACAGCCCGTGGAACAAGTTCAGTCTCTGCAGATTCTCCCACAGAGTCGACAAGAATTCTAGTCTCGAATGATAATGATGAGGTCTCTGAAATTGATTGGGGTGAAACATTGCCTCACTGTTTAGACATATATTCTGTTACAGGTAGTTGAGCATTGTCAAAGAAAGCATTCTCTAAAATGAACCGTTCGTACGAGTACTTTCTAGATAATTTCAATGAAAAGATCATTCGGAATAGTGTTGAACAAACAAACTTTTATGCCTTTCAAGAGCAACAAAATTTTCAATCTAGCCTTGAAACTCCTGTGGCAACGAAGAAGTGGGTGGACACAAAAATGAAATCAAAGGATTTATTGGTTTGCTCATCGTTAAGGGCATCCACAAATTGTCACATTTATCAAATTACTGGACTTCAGACGCTTTTTTGCATTTCATTCACTTTTTTGCATGTTAAATCAGTGTCGAAAGTGACGACGCTAAAAAGTGTCAAAGAAATTTAGAAAGCATTCATCGCAACGATAATGCAAAAGCTGTGGGAAACGGTGTTCTTGGATATGATAAATTAGCTTAACGCCCGCTCCTTCGCCCGCGTAGTCCACACAGATACTCTTTTTTTTTCTTTTCTTTAATCGAATTTTTGTGTTGTGCACTTCTTGCAATACCTTCTAAATTTTTCACGCTAATTAAGACATTATAAGCATGGTCTTTTCCAAATGTACTTCTGACCAAAAAATGTGATTCTAGTAGCTAGAGTCCAAGGTTTTTGCTAATCATGCCTTTTTGCGTTCTTGTGGTGATATTTTCATAGAAAATTCCTTCCCCTAACACATGTATGATATGTAACTGTGAAGTGAAATCCAATTTTCGTAGAATTAGTTTTAAATTTTTTATTGAAACGAAATATTTTCTTAACAATTATCATCCTCTATTTCACCCCTTTGGTGTCTAATTTTAAAAAATCGTGAAACTAGTATTTTTTATATCTAACCGAAATGTCAATTTTCATTTGTATAGCTATAAAAAGGCTTTAGTAGGTCTTTGATAATGACTTAATTTTTTAAAAAGTTCACCCAGTATTTTACCCCTTTAGTGGCTGAATTTCCAGAAATGATGAAACACATATTTTTGCCTTTCTAAAGAGAAACGAAATACCAATTTTCATGGTTCTAGCTTCAAAATACTGACCCTACAGCTTCTCATAGAAGATAGGTTAAGGAAAGGAAATCTACGTTTATAGCATTTGTAGGCTTAGAGAAAGCTTTTGACAATGTTGACCGGAGTACTGTCTTTCAAATTCTAATGTAGCAGGAGTAAAATACAGGGAGCAAAAGGCTATCTACAATTTGTACAGAAAACAGATGTCAGCTATAAGAGTCGAAAGGCAAGAAAGGGAAGCAGTGATTGAGAAAGGAATGAGAGAGGATTGTAGCCTATCCCCGATGTTATCCAATCTGTATATTCACCAAGCAGTGTAGGTAGGAAACAAAAGAAAAATTTAGAATAGGAATTAAAATCTATGGACAAGAAATAAAAACTTTGAGATTTGCTGATGACATTGCAGTTCTGTCAGACACACCAAAGGACTTGGAAGAGCGGTTGAACCGAATGGACAGTGCCTTGAAAAGAGGATACAAGATGAACATCAATAAAAGCAAAACGAGGATGATGTTGCTGAGGGAATTAGATAAGGAAATGAGACACCTAAAGTAGTAAATGAGTTTTTCTATTTGGGCAGCAAAATAGCTGACGATGGTCGAAGAAGGGAGGATATAAAATGTGAACTGGCAATGACAAGAAAAACTTTTCTGAAGAAGATAAATTTGCTAACGTCGAGTATAGATCTAACTGTCAGGAAGTCCTTTCTGAAAGTATTTGTATGCAGTGTAGCCATTTACGGAAGTGAAACATGGACGATAAACAGTTTAGACAAGAAGTGATGAGGAGCTTTCGAAATGTGGTGCTACATAAGAATTCTGAAGATTAGATGAGTAGATCATGTAACTATTGAGGATGTACTGAATAGAATTGGGGAGAAGACGAAAGCAGTTTCTCGGATATGAAGAGGCTTGCACAGGACAAAGTAGCAGGGAGAGCTGGATCAAACCAGTCTTTGGACTGAAGACCACAACAACAAAAGCTTCAAAATTGTCTTAATGGCGACATATTTCCAAAGCCTTTCATTCCCTTCGAACAGTCTCTTAAGGACGCCTGCAGTAGAAGATCAATACCCTCTGCAACTTTGAAGTTTTTATTCTTGGCGGTTGGGCTGAGCGATGATGACTCAGTGAATCAGTGTGGCCCTATTTCACCCCCTTAAGGGTTGAATTTCCAGAAACAGTGAAATGCGAATTTTTTTTTTAATTTGTGACAGGGAAGCCAAATATGAATTTACGTTGATTTAACTTAAAAAATGCTTGCATAATGAAATATTTCCATATAAAGTTTAATCCCCTATTTCGCCCCCATAGGGGTTGAATTTCCAAAAACAGTGAAATACTATTTCTTTTATTACTAGCCGAGAAGCCAGATACAAATATTCATAGATTTAGCTTTAAAAATGCTTTCATTAGCAAATATTTTCCTAAAATATTTCATCCCCTGTTTCACTCTACTTAAAAAAATGGTTCAAATGGCTCTGAGCACTATGGGACTTAACATCTGTGGTCATCAGTCCCCTAGAACTTAGAACTACTTAAACCTAACTAACCTAAGGACATCACACACATCCATGCCCGAGGCAGGATTCGAACCTGCGACCGTAGCAGTCGCGCGGCTCCGGACTGAGCGCCTAGAACCGCGAGACCACCGCGGCCGGCCACCCTACTTAGAGGTTGAATTTCAAAAACATTAAAAGCATGTATTTTTTATTTCTAACCGTGAAGTCAAGTGCCAATTTTCATAGATGTAGCTTTAAAATTACCTTGGTAGTTTTTTAATAAAGATTTATTTAAGAAAAAAGTTTGCACCCACTATTGCAGCCCAGTTAGGTTAATTTCCAAAAATTGTGATACACTTATTTCTTAATTTGTGATCAAGAAACTAAATACCAATTTTCGTAGGTCTAGCTTCAAGATTACCTTAATAATGACCTATTTTCACAAAGCCATTCATCCCCTGTTTCAGCCCCTTACGTATGGGCTATCGGAAAATCCCGTCTTAAATGACGTCTACATTATAAGGGCGACGCCCTGTGCAATTTTAGGTGTATATCCTTAGTGTTTTGGGCTGGGCGATGATGAGTCAGTGAGAGAGTCAGTCGGTTGGGACATTGCCTTTATATAAAGAGGTTATAAAAAGTGAGGCCACTAACTGACATCCTAAATGCTAATTTCTTAGATGCGTGTAATACTATCCATTCACGAAGCTGTGGCGCCTTTCAAGGAAAGATCGAGAAAAAAGCACTACATGTCCATGAGGCCCATAAAAAGAGCAAACGAATAGAAGGTCTGGTGTCTGGCTGATGCTAAGACCTGCTATTTACTGAAGTTCCAGATCTGTTGTGGATAGTGGGAAAACAATAATGCTAATACTCTCTTGTCGAAAGGATTGTGAATGAATCGTGTTCACCTCTGAAAAACTATTACATTTGGAAAAATGACGTTTTGCCATTCGTGCACCCAGGTTCGTCGTCCAGTACACCATCGCAGGCGCTCCTGTCTGTGATGCAGCGTCAAGGGTAACCGCAGCCATGGTCTCCGAGCCGATAGTCCATGCTGCTGCAAACGTCGTCGAACTGTTCGTGCAGATGGTTGTTGTCTTGCAAACGTCCCCATCTGTTGACTCAGGGATCGAGATGTAGCTGCACGATCCGTTACAGCCATGCGGATAAGATGACTGTCATCTCAACTGCTAGTGATACGAGGCCGTTGGGATCCAGCACTGCGTTCCGTATTACCCTCCTGAACCCACCGATTCCATATTCTGCTGAAGTCATTGGATCACGACCAACGCGAACAGCAATGTAGCGATACGATAAACCGCAATCCGATAGGCTACAATCTGACCTTTATCAAAGTCGGAAACGTGATGGTACGCATTTCTCCTCCTCACACGAGGCATCACAACAACGTTTCACCAGGCAACGTCGGTCAACTGCTGTTTGTGTATGAGAAATCGGTTGGAAACTTTCCCAATGCCAGCACTTTGTAGGTGTCGTCACCGGCGCCAATCTTGTGTGAATGCTCTGAAAAGCTAATGATTTACATATCACAGCATCTTCTTCCTGTCGGTTAAATTTCGCCTCTGTAGCACGTCATCTTCGTGGTGTAGCAATTTTAATGGCCAGTAGTGTATTTCACTTCGTACACTCTAATGAAAACGCTTCTTGATAATGGAATATATCCTTTGTAGGTACTATCTGAGCCAACATAAAAAGTCTTTTGGAATGATGAAAAAAACGACAAATTTTCGCTGGCGAGTTCAAGGCGCAGATAAGAGATTCAGTCGCTGCGATAAAGAGCCAAGACACACGGACAGTAACACTTCTGTTTCAAGCAACACCTTCTAAAGACGTAATATTTGTTTCCAGAAAAGGAAGAGATGGTGGTATGTGCAGCAAAGCTTGACCAAGTGCCAAAAGTTTATACAGTAGTGCAATAGTTGGAGTAGAACTCTGATGAGGAGTGGAACGGTATGTAATTGGAGGGCGATCTACAAAAAGGCAGCACCGAATTTTTTGTTTTTCACTAATAGTTGATACTGAGACGGAGAATGTATTTATAACGGACGCGTCAGCCACAGGACGTGGGGAGAGCAGCTAACTTTACGTTTAAGCTCAGAAAGATTCTCATCGTTCATTAAGGGAATGACGTAGTCATCCACAAGTATCCATTTCAGTAAAATACAGTAGACAGCTTTGGCGTTCCCGGTGAACTCAGACTATCAAATGTGTCTGAACACCTACCAAAGACAACTGAAATACAAACGTTGTCATGCGTTCAGCACAAGAAAAGATAAAAAAGAACAAGAAAAATTTGCTCAGATTGCAATGGCGCTTTGTGTGTAGACACATGTTTCAGACTGTTCCATAAAATCCAGTAATTAAATTATTGTTAAGATTTTGTGACTGAAAGATCATCTACCAATCACTTACATTTCTTAATTCGTTTTGCGGTGTCAGTTTTTGTAAGAATAAACTCCTAAAAAGTTTTGTTACAATCATCTCCCATTGCGTAGAAGCCATCTTCTCACATAAATTTTTCAAACAAATGGGTATTCAATAATTTTTTCTTTCTGCATAGTATGGCGTAGACGGTTCTTAGCAAGTTGTTGAATCCCCAACTGCTACTTGTAATTAAACTATGAAAAATGTTGCCTCGAATCAAACTTTTCGTAAAATCCTTTTATGTACTTCACACCTGGCGCGTCTCGACCATTGGCAGTTCGGAAATGTCGCTGAACTGTTAACAGGCGACCGCATTCACGAAACCACAAGACACATTGCGCTTTCTCCTGCTTAGAGACCATTGGGAGACAGCATTCCTGTAACAAGAGGGAGTGAGAAAGGAAATCAATTACTGTCAGAGCACATGTAGACATGTATCCATAAAAACTTTAAAAGTTGAGCTAAAATTTTCAAAAAACAGCATAGACAAATAGAAGTGTATCCATAACAAACTGTATGATGTAAGCTATCATTTGCAACAAACCACATGGTTGTATATAGTATAATTCCTTAGAAATAAATTTTTGTAGTCAGGGGAAGGATACATGCCCCACATGGTCACCTTGTATGTCTATTAAGGGGTTATGCGCTGGCTGAAGAACACTATACTGCAAACAAACTGCACTTATCCTGTTCCTTCTTTTTCAACTATAAGACGGCGTTAGTTGAGTAATTCCCTCCGACCAGTCAGTTTTGCCGGAGCAAAATTTGAAAGCCTTGCGTAATTACGTAATGAGAACGGCAGATGGAAGCCCATACTTGTTAAAAAAAAAAAAAAAAGGAAAAAAACTGCTTAAAATGTAAGCTCCTGCACTGCTAATGTTGTTATCTGAAGATTACAAATAGCCACATTTACTTCAGTGAATAAAGTAATATTTATATATACATAAAAATATTAGCCTCTTGCCGTGACCAGGACTCGAACCTGGGTTCTTGTGGCCACAACACAATGTCCTAACCACTTTCTTTTTTTTTCTTTTTTTTTATCTCATTTTGTTCGCTTTTGTACGTTGCATGTGCTCGGGGCGGACGTCGTAAGACGTCCATTGAGGTTCGTTGTTGATCGATTAACTCAGTTTTTTTATTGCAGAGGGCACCTAACCCTCTGACCGAACACGCTGAGCTACCGTGCCGGCTGATAACGGTCTGAACTTAAATGTGTGAACAAACAATGAATCGAAACTTCCTGGCAGATTAAAACTGTGTGCCCGACCGGGACTCGAACTCGGGACCTGATCAGGACAACACAACACCCAGTCCCTGAGCGGAGAAAATCTCCGACCCAGCCGGGAATCGAACCCGTGCCCTTTGGAACCACTAGACTATCACGGCTGGTTGCTAAGCAGCCGCCAAGCTGTAATCTGTTGTTCGCGGCCCAGAAACCGCTGACGTGCTGCCTACGTCACACAGTACCGCTGAGGCGTCGCTCCAGCTTTCTCTATCGCCACGTCGGAGACGAAAGTAAGTTCTCATCGCTAGACAACGTCGTTACAAGGTTTTATATTGCAGCCTGTGTTATTGATGTTGTCTTCTGTCAAGAGGCTGGTTCGATGCACCTCTACATCCCAGCCTATCCTGTGGTAATGTGTTAATCTCCGCATAAACACTGCAGCCTCCATCCATCTGAACATACTTGCCGTAGCCGAGACTTAGTCTATCTCTACAACTTTTAACCCCGCACACCTCTCTTGATAACCAAACAAGACTTCCTTGTCGCCTCGCGAAGTATCCTGTTAATCTACCCCTTCTTTTCATTAAATCATCCCATAAAGATATTTTCTCCCTGACTCTATTCAGTATCTCTTCATTCGTCATCTGATCTCTTATCTAATTTTCAACGTTCTTCTCTAACACCAAATTTTAACTAGTTTCTTACTCTTCGTGTCTGCACTACTTAAAATCCACGTATTACTTCCAAATAAGCTCCCACTACAAAGAAATAATTTCAGAAAAGGCTTCCCAATACTTAAAATTTATATTCGATGTTAGTAAATTCCCATTTTTCCAGAAGAGCATATCCTGTTATTACTAGTTTACATTTTACATTCTTTTTATTCTACAGCAACAGTTATTTTGATGCCCAAATCGCAAAATCTTCGCCTACTTTTAGCGTCTCATTTTCTAATCTAATTTTCTCATCATTGTCCCATACCTACATGAAGGAAAGACGAAGTTTGGTGCAGACATAGCAATTTTTCATTTTCTGTACAATGTAATTTCATTATTCATGTTTTCTCATTTCACCATAAACAGATTTCATGAGTTGGGTTGATTTGGGGGAGGAGACCAAACCGCTAGGTCATCGGTCTCATCGGGTTAGGGAAGGATGGGGAAGGAAGTCGGCCGTGCCCTTTCGAAGGAACCATCCCGGCATTTGCCTGAAGCGATTTAGGGAAATCACGGAAAACCTAAACTAGGATGGTTGGACGCGGGATTGAACCGTCGTCATCCCGAATGCGAGTACAGTGTGCTAACCACTGCGTCCCCTCGCTCGGTAGATTTCATGACCACCGTTCATAATTGTTCACCATCTCCTAACACACTGAAACAATATACGGTAAAAGAGATTATTCAGATAGTTTAAGCGAGACAAAAATTTAATATGCGATACGGTAGCAGGTACAGGAAAACAGTAAGAACACAAAGGCTTGGGGGAAGGGATGAAAGTGGAAGCCACCTGATAGAATTTCGCACAGAGCATGATGTAATCATCGCCAACACCTTGCTTAAGAATCATGAAAGAATAATACATATTTGGAACAGAGGTTTCGAAACCAGATTTTAAATTGTAAGACATTTCCCGGTGCAAACGCAAACCGACAATAATTTATTGGTTACGAGCTGCAGTTTACAACTAAAGAGACAGTAAACGGTAGCAAATTAAGGAGATGGAACTTGAATAAGTCAAGACCCACAGTTTTTCGATAATCTTAAAGTTACCGTAATGCAACGACTGACGGAAACAGAGGAAGTAATCCGCTACAATAGGAATAGATATCTTTGAGAGAAGAAATGGTGAATTCAGCAGAATATGTGAACGGCAAAAAGGTACAGTAGAAATCGTTGGATAAAACGTTATATATTAAATTTAATTGACAAGAGAGAAAAATATAAAAATTCAGCAAATAAAGTAGGCCTTGGAAAACAGAAATGTCTAAACATGACGTTGAGAGGGAGTCCAAAAACTCGTTGGAGAATGAAAATGAGAAAGAAGAAAGAAATCTTTGCTCAAAGGAGAAGCAACTGTCAAGAACTCCTTTGGCAAGCCAGAATTAAGCAAATAGGATAAGGCTAGAAAGTGGAACGAATATGTAGAGAGGAGAGGGGAAGGGTTTATACAAACTAACATAAGTACAATGTTAGATTCCTGTGAAATGTCTGAACACGCAAAGCAATACTGATCCTACCACTTAGCTAAGTAGACAGACTGAAGAACTGCAAAACTGTGTTTAGAGCATTTGTATGTTTAGAGAAACGTTTTGACAATCTTAATTGCAAACCACCTTTGAACCTCTGGAGATGTCATCCGTAAAACACAGGGACACGATATTATCTACAACTTGAACAGAAACCAAACTGCATTTCTAAGACTTCAATGACTCGAAAGGGAAGCAATAATTGAGAAGGCAGAAGTGGAGAGGATATAAAATGAAGACTGTCAATAGCAAGAAAAGCGTTCTGAAAAAGAAAATTTGTTCACATCGAATATAAATTTTAATGGTTGGGTACTATTTTACAAAGGTATTTGTGTAGAATGTAGCGTTGTATGCACGAGTGAAACGTGGACGATGAACAGTTCTGTCAAAAAGACAATGGACGCTTTCAAAACGTGGTGATAGATAAAAATGCTGAAGATTAGATACGAAGATCGTGTAACTAAAGAAGAGGTACTAAATTAAATAGAGGAGGAAGAGGAAATTATGGCACAACTTGACTACAAGAGGAGTTAATTGACAGCACGTATTATGAGGCATCAAAGAATCGTCAGTTTGGTATTGAAGGCTAAATGGTAGAGTGAGATCAAGGCTTACCAACGGTAAGCAGATTAGAATGGATGTAGGATGCAGTAGTTAGGTAGATATGAAGAGGCCTGCAGAGGATAGACTACTGTGGAACACTGTATCAACATACAGACGAATTGTATTTCTTGTTAATGCAACCCAAAAGCAAATAACATCACTTTTCATTAGGTAGGTCAGTTGCGAATTTGTTGCCAGAATATTTGTTTAATGTAGCTTCTAGCCCATATATTTGTGAAGTATTTGTATATACATCTCTATTAGTCTCTGCAAACAGCCTTATGTTAGGGAAAAGTTACAACTTGAATGCAGTTTTCTTATGGCGAATGTCAGCAAATGATGAAGTTTAATTACTGTTATGGCCGCTCTGCCATTTGTAGCATTTTCCATAAGACATTTATTCCTTCATGAAACAACAACCAATGACAGGTTACGTGTTATCCATGACTTTCGAATGCAATGGCAGTTCTCAAACTGTGTAGAAGTCATCAGTGGCAAATGTATCGTAGTGCACTTTTACATATGCTGCCACACGTTTTTTGTGCAGTGGAGGCTTTTCCGCTGACTTCAGATATCATGTGACCATTCTCAGGCATATTAAAGAAAGCATGAACGTCATATGAAATTATTTTGAATTGCCGTTTTCGTCGGGGAAAGCAGGTTAATCAAAAAATAAATACGGTATTTTGGTCACCAAATATGGTTCGGCAATTGGATTATAAAGTGGTAACTGTGAAAGCAATTATTATGACTGGTCCTTCGTAACTACTTGCAACACTGTGATCAGTGAGACTTAATGGATATTGAAAACGATTCACATACACTCCTGGAAATTGAAATAAGAACACCGTGAATTCATTGTCCCAGGAAGGGGAAACTTTATTGACACATTCCTGGGGTCAGATACATCACATGATCACACTGACAGAACCACAGGCACATAGACACAGGCAACAGAGCATGCACAATGTCGGCACTAGTACAGTGTGTATCCACCTTTCGCAGCAATGCAGGCTGCTATTCTCCCATGGAGACGATCGTAGAGATGCTGGATGTAGTCCTGTGGAACGGCTTGCCATGCCATTTCCACCTGGTTGGACCAGCGTTCGTGCTGGACGTGCAGACCGCGTGAGACGACGCTTCATCCAGTCCCAAACATGCTCAATGGGGGACAGATCCGGAGATCTTGCTGGCCAGGGTAGTTGACTTACACCTTCTAGAGCACGGTGAGTGGCACGTGATACATGCGGACGTGCATTGTCCTGTTGGAAAAGCAAGTTCCCTTGCCGGTCTAGGAATGGTAGAACGATGGGTTCGATGACGGTTTGGATGTACCGTGCACTATTCAGTGTCCCCTCGACGATCACCAGTGGTGTACGGCCAGTGTAGGAGATCGCTCCCCACACCATGATTCCGGGTGTTGGCCCTGTGTGCCTCGGTCGTATGCAGTCCTGATTGTGGCGCTCACCTGCACGGCGCCAAACACGCATACGACCATCATTGGCACCAAGGCAGAAGCGACTCTCATCGCTGAAGACGACACGTCTCAATTCGTCCCTCCATTCACGCCTGTCGCGACACCACTGGAGGCGGGCTGCACGATGTTGGGGCGTGAGCGGAAGACGGCCTAACGGTGTGCGGGACCGTAGCCCAGCTTCATGGAGACGGTTGCGAATGGTCCTCGCCGATACCCCAGGAGCAACAGTGTCCCTAATTTGCTGGGAAGTGGCGGTGCGGTCCCCTACGGCACTGCGTAGGATCCTACGGTCTTGGCGTGCATCCGTGCGTCGCTGCGGTCCGGTCCCAGGTCGACGGGCACGTGCACCTTCCGCCGACCACTGGCGACAACATCGATGAACTGTGGAGACCTCACGCCCCACGTGTTGAGCAATTCGGCGGTACGTCCACCCGGCCTCCCGCATGCCCACTATACGCCCTCGCTCAAAGTCCGTCAACTGCACATACGGTTCACGTCCACGCTGTCGCGGCATGCTACCAGTGTTAGAGACTGCGATGGTGCTCCGTATGCCACGGCAAACTGGCTGACACTGACGGCGGCGGTGCACAAATGCTGCACAGCTAGCGCCATTCGACGGCCAACACCGCGGTTCCTGGTGTGTCCGCTGTGCCGTGCGTGTGATCATTGCTTGTACAGCCCTCTCGCAGTGTCCGGATCAAGTATGGTGGGTCTGACACACCGGTGTCAATGTGTTCTTTTTTCCATTTCCAGGAGTGTATTATATTAAATTGGTACTTTATGCCAAGGTGTTTGACACAAAGATTCTATCAGGGACGTAAAATCTTTCGGTAAAAGAAATCTACTTATCAAAGACTATACATTTGATTGTAAAGACTGTTTTAGCGATGCTGGAAAGAGTAATTGGCAATCAGGTGTTATTGCATGTAATTATAAAGTATTCTAAACGTTGTAAATAAACAAAATGTCTTAAGGCAAAATGAAATAAGAAATCTGTCTACGTGGCCATCACCTGCAGCAAGCACAGAAATATACGTTTTGTAAGTAACAAACGCCATTTTCTTCCTGTGATGTATTTTATTTGTTCTATACGCTTTTCGCCTTTTACTTTAAGGCACTTCCAGTGGAACCTTTGTGTTATTTGTAGATTATGAAACACTTCAGATCTTTTTTTACGTGAATAAGTGGTTACTGACAGTTAATCGAATTTTTGGCTGGTGTCTGCGTTTTACTCTCATTTGGTCGCAGGCTGTAGATCACACTATAAAATCACTTACGAGATGTAAGCACATTAATTTCACGTTGCAGAATTTTTCCTTCACAATTTTATGTTGTTTGGGGTAATTGGTGTGGAGCACAATTATTTTTCTGTCACTAGCTGCGAATATTTTATCAAAAACTGATTTAGAGTCGTAACTACAGTGTGTTCAATTTCTGTCTCTTCTTATTTGGTTTATGTACACGTTGCCAACCTAACGAAGCATATGCTGAAAACTAAAGTATGGTCATTTTGTTTTCTTTATGTCTGTTTATGTGTGCGTGTAGTTAGGCTGAGCTGAAGATTTGAATGTGAATGTAATATATGACAGAACGTAGTTGAAAGTTTTCGTGTTCAGCTGATTCGAGTGTTGATTTAATTATCTTGTGGAGGAGTTCATGTAAGAGAGGACAAAGGGGTTGGGTGCTAGTATCCTGACAATAATCATCTGTTGAAATGCTATTCTACTATTTTATCTATTAATGTAAGCAGTGAATTTACTCTTACATGAACTCCTCCACAAAACATTTAAACCAAAACTGAAATCAGCTGAACACCAAACCTTTGAATCACTGTCTGACAAATACTGCATTCACTCTCAACTTTCTATAACTGTCACTGGCTAGCCACACACACACATGCAGATGTAATGAGAACAGAAATAAACAAACGTTAGCTTTCAGCATATAATTCTTTAGGTTGGCAACATGTACATAAACAAACCAAACAGGGAGGGACATTAGGTGAACATACTGTAGTTACGACTTGAAATCAGACTTTCCGGTAAAATTTGTACAGCTAGTGACAGAAGAAAAAAGAGCGAACATGAAACTGTGCTTATGTTCCATAAGCTAAGTTTTAGTCCAAACTCCAGCATGTGACTACGTGAGGCGAACCGCAGATGTCCGCCAAAAACTCGATTAACTGTAAGTAATCATTTATTCACGCAAAAAAAGATGTGAACTGTTTTATAATCTGCAACTATCACATATCAAAACAGAACTGAAACATTCTAGATTCCACCGAAGATGCCTTAAAGCAAAAGGCGAAAAGCATATAGAACAAATAAAATACGTCACAGGAAGGAAATGGCTTTTGTTACTTACAAAACGTTTATTTCTCTTTCTTGAACAAATAAAGTACACTGGAGCAAGAAAAAAAAAAGTTTGTTACTTACCAAAGAAAATAATCAATAGCTGTAGATACTTAGCAAATTACATTTTATATATACCAGCAAATTAGTTACGGTTTAATTTCAGAGGACAAATGTAAGGATGTAGAGGCTTATCTCACTAGGGGTAAGATAGATACTGCCTACAGGAAAATTAAAGAGACCTTTGGAGAAAGGAGAAACACTTGCATGAATATCAAGAGCTTTGATGGAAACCCAGTTCTAAGCACAGAAGAGAAAGCAGAAAGGTGGAAGGAGTATAAAGAGGGGCTATACAAGGGCGATGTACTTGAGGACAATATTATGGAAATGGTAGAGGATGTAGATGAAGATGAAATGGGAGATATGATACTGCGTGAAGAGTTTGACAGAGCACTGAAAGACCTGAGTCGAAAAAAGGCTCCCGGAGTAGACAACATTCCATTAGAACTACTGACAGCCTTGGGAGAGCCAGCTCTGACAAAACTCTACCATCTGGTGAGCAAGATGTATGAGACAGGCGAAATACCCTCAGACTTCAAGAAGAATATAATAATTCCAATCCCAAAGAAAGCAGGTGTTGACAGATGTGAAAATTACCGAACTATCAGTTAAATAAGTCACAGCTGCAAAATACTAATGCGAATTCTTTACAGAAGAATGGAAAAACTGATAGAAGCCGACCTCGGGGAAGAACAGTTTGGTTCCGTAGAAATGTTGGAACACGTGAGGCGGTACTGACCCTACGACTTATCTTAGAAGAAAGGTTAAGGAAAGGCAAATCTACGTTTCTAGCATTTGTAGACATAGAGAGAGCTTTTGACGACTTTGAGTGGAATACTCTCTTTCAAATTCTGAAGGTGGCAGGTGTAAAATACGGGGAGCGAAACGCTATTTGCAATTTGTACAGAAAGCAGATGGCAGTTATAATAGTCGATGGGTATGAAAGGGAGGCAGTGGTTGGGAAGGGAGTGAGACAGGGTTGTAGCCTCTCCCCGATGTTACTCAATCTGCATATTGAGCAAGCAATAAAGGAAACAAAAGAAAAGTTCGGAGTAGGTATTAAAATCCATGGAGAAGAAATAAAAACTTTGAGGTTCGCCGATGACATTGTAATTCTGTCAGAGACAGCAAAGGACCTGGAAGAGCAGCTGAACGGAATGGACAGTGTCTTGAAACTAGGGTATAAGATGAACATCAACAAAAGCAAAACGAGGATAATGGAATGTAGTCGAATTAAGTCGGGTGATGCTGAGGGAATTAGATTAAGAAATGAGACACTTAAAGTAGTAAAGGAGTTTTGCTATTTGGGTAGCAAAATAACTGATGATGGTCGAAGTAGAGAGGATATAAAATGTAGACTGGCAATGGCAAGGTAAGCGTTACTGAAGAAGAAAAATTTGTTAACATCGAGTATAGATGTAAATGTTAGGAAGTCGTTTCTGAAAGTATTTGTATGGATTCGGTGTAGCCAGGTATGGAAGTGAAACGTGGACAATAAATAGTTTAGACAAGAAGAGAATAGAAGCTTTCGAAATGTGGTGCTACAGAAGAATGCTGAAGATTAGATGGGTAGATCACGTATCTAATGAGGAGGTATTGAATAGAATTGGGGAGAAGAGGAGCTTGTGGCACAACTTGACTAGAAGAAGGGATCGGTTGGTAGGACATGTTCTGAGACATCGAGGGATCACCAATTTAGGTTCAAATGGCTCTGTGCACTATGGGACTCAACTGCTGTGGTCATAAGTCCCCTAGAACTTAGAACTACTTAAATCTAACTTAAAGACATCACACACATCCATGCCCGAGGCAGGATTCGAACCTGCCAACGTAGCGACCAATTTAGTATTGGAGGGCAGCGTGGAGGGTAAAAATCGTAGAGGGAGACCAAGAGATGAATACACTAAGCAGATTCAGAAGGATGTAGGCTGCAGTAGGTACTGGGAGATGAAGAAGCTTGCACAGGATAGAGTAGCATGGAGAGCTGCATCAAACCAGTCTCAGGACTGAAGACCACAACAACAACAACAACAAGCCTATATAGAATATTGTAAATATTAAGGTGGTCCATGTCACTGTAATTCTCATTCCACTTGCTATTAAATACCGTTTCAAAAAAATTCATCGATCAATTCTGAAAAACTGTAATTACTTTCATATCTCGGTAGTTATATAGATTTTGGTTATTTATCATAAGACGAAATACAAGTTATCATTTGCAAAAAAAAACACGTTTCGATTTCTTGAACCGTTTACGAATTTTGCGGCTGATACAACCACATGGTTTACGACGAGCAGGACGAAGCATCGGTCGCATCGCGAGCGACCCGCGCCCGACCAACGCACAGCTCGTCCGCCAACATATCATTCAATATTTTGAGAACGGTGATACCTATCGTTCTGCTCTCAGCTTTAAAAACTATTTCGATATATTGACTAAATTTCATACGCGATAATGTATTACCTAAAATGAACTGTACGCAAATTCCACGCAATGCGTTTTTACTTCTGCACACTCATTAAAATTTCGTGTAATGGTTTACGTAAATGCGATACAGCAAGTAACCACGACGAATAACGAAAATAAATTTGGTCCTTTATCGAGAGAAGATATCAGGCTGTAACATGCACAAGAATCAAATTTTTATATCGAATAGTTTCCTTGAAATCGGATGATAAGTATTTCATAACTGCCGCCGGGTCCGTTCCAGCGGTACGGCCAGAGTTCGTGTGGCTCTGGTTTCAGTACCTGACGTCACGCTCAGCGCGTTCTGTGATTGGCGGCGCGGACCTGCAGCGCGGCGCGCGGCAGCGGCTGCGGTTCGACATGGGCAAACGGCGACGGAGAGGCCGCTATGCCGCGCCGCTGACGGCGTTTCCATGGCAACGGGCCTTTATGCACACGACAGCAGCCTCTGAACGACCGCTTTCTCGGACGCACAATCTTTAATAACAAAGTTATGAATTAATTTAGAATCTGCATAATTTTTGCCTGCATTCTGGTAATTATTTGAAATCACAGAAAAAGTTTCAGCTCGCTTGAATAAAAACTTTACTTTCTAGAATTTTTAAAGTGGAACTAACGGCAGATTGTTACCACTGAACTATAACTTTAATAGATCTTATATTGTTTGTTATTAACACTACAATTCTAAAATTTGTTATGGATCTATTATTTAGTAGATTTTATCATAAACTGAAACCAACATTTTCTATCATTAAAATTACAGGTACTTAATTTACTACAAATGGGTATATTTTAGTTACAAATTTATTTTTTACTAAATTGATCAAAAACTATAAGAGGTAGCCTAACTTGGTCTCTTAGTTATTATTTTTAGGTTGACCTGAAGCATAATAGAAATTTTTACGTTTTTATGTCTAATATTTAGTGTCTCTAATTTTTCTTTAAAATGTGGATTCTGGCTGTAATTTTAAATCTATAATTTTGAAACTTGCATCACTTATTTATTACCTCCATAGGCCCATTCTGACCAAATTCTGGCTTTCTAGCTTTATTACTTAGCACTACTTATTTTTTTCTTAAAATGTGGTTTTACGTAAACTATTGATTTAATTACTTTTAAGACTTGACTTTTAAAACGTTATTACATTAAAGCATATGTTAACAAAGTTTGAATATAAAATTTTGACTTTTAATTTTATACTTAATTATGGTGCAATACTTGTGCACTACATGCAGGCGCGTCAACGCGACACGGCGCTACTAACATTGAACTGGGGTAAGTCCCAGCACACTTGCTCGCCTCTGTAACTCACACACAAAACAGCGCTTGTTTCACTTCACGATGAGCTTCACTTCTCTTTGTTTCCTTTTTGAAGTCCTTCTCAAGGTGGTTCCACTGCTGTTGTTCTTCATGTACGCGTACATCCCAAACCTCTTTTATCTTGCGCCATTTGGTTAATAGGAATATTGTCCCATACTTGGGCATCGATATCCCTACGTTTTCTATTGTAAAAATGATAATTCAGTGCCCCTGACAATCTACTGGCAGCAGAGTTAAGTGAAATGTGTGTATGGCAATGTTGGCTGTGACTCACCTAGTGGGGACTTCGGCAGCCTGGAGAAAGTCTCTTTTTTTTAAAATATGATGCGGCTTTGGCTATTTGTGTGTCCATGATTGTGAAACAATGAGGACAACACACACACACACACACAGTCCCGAGCGGAGAAAATTCCCGAGCCTGCTGGGAATCGAAACCTGGCCCCGTCATCAACTCAGCATCGCTAACCACAAGACCATGAACTGCAGACAGAGTTGAATGACTTTCATCCTTCGGTATCTTTTCCAGCTCTGCCCTGTTCAAGTTATGCAGCCCTTCCCTTTCTGTTCGGTTAACTTGCAATGAAGCACTGCAGTCACAGATAGCATGTCTCCCTGTTCAGTAGGAGGAGTAATGACCATTCCCTTAACCTGTCTGCTCACGGGACATGAAAACGCAAGTGTGGGAGGAGCTGGTGACGTCATAGCGTGGAATTCCACGTTGCACTACACTGCAGAGCGTTAAATAAAGGATCCGAGCCTCGTGTAGAGGAACGTGGCCAATAGGATGTGACAGTCTTTTACGCCACAAGCGGAACACACGAGCCACCATATTGTATGGCTTTAAGCATCATATTTGGTAGGTTTTGTTTCTAATATTGAATGCAATATGAATATAAAATGTCCCAGAGTATCAGTAGATTGAGGATCTCTCGAAAACGCGTCCTTCTAGCAACTATTTGTTACAACCAACGACAGGAAACTACAGGGTTATTACAAATGATTGAAGCGATTTCACAGCTCTACAATAACTTTATTATTTGAGATATTTTCAGAATGCTTTGCACACACGTACAAAAACTCAAAAAGTTTTTTAGGCATTCACAAATGTGATTCGGCAGACATCAAGCCGATAATCAAGTTCCTGCCACACTCGGCGCAGCATGTCCCCATCAATGAGTTCGAAAGCATCGTTGATGCGAGCTCGCAGTTCTGGCACGTTTCTTGGTAGAGGAGGTTTAAACACTGAATCTTTCACATAACCCCGCGGAAAGAAATCGCATGGCGTTAACTCGGGAGAGCGTGGAGGCCATAACATGAATTGCTGATCATGATCTCCACCACGACCGTCCATCGGTTTTCCAATCTCTTTGTCATCGGGTGTCAGGGCTTGTAGCAATTGTAAACGGTAAGGCTTCTGCTTTAGCCTTTTCCGTAAGATTTTCCAAACCGTCGGCTGTGGTACATTTAGCTCCCTGCTTGCTTTATTTGTCGACTTCCGCGGGCTACGCGTGAAACTTGCCCGCACGCGTTCAACCGTTTCTTCACTCACTGCAGGCCGACCCGTTGATTTCCCCTTACAGAGGCATTCAGAAGCTTTAAACTGCGCATACCATCGCCGAATGGAGTTAGCAGTTGGTGGATCTTTGTTAAACTTCGTCCTGAAGTGTCGTTGCACTATTATGACCAACGAGTTAAAATTTCATAGAGTAGCTGAGATACTAGTTACAGCGCTCCTAGCGGCAACCAACGCTAACTCGGCCGCCATGTTCTCCTTAGTCAAAACATTAGGAAAGCGTTACTGTTGTTTGTGTTGGAAGTGTGTCAGCTGTTGTGATATTACTGCAATATTTAACTTTTCTAGTTGACTTTTTTGTTACGAAATATGAAGTCAACATGCCTGCAGTGTGTTCAGCGTTCAACTGCACAAATCGCAGCGATAAAACAACAAATATTTCTTATTACAAGTAAGTATATTAGTACCGAAATACGACACACGTTTTTTAATGTTTATTACAGAGTCATTTGCATTGGAACTGTAATTATGCTTAAGACAAATGCAGGAAGTAATTTATTTATCGTTGATTACAGATTTCCTTTAAAAGATAAGGAAATTACGAAAAGATGGGTTATAAATATGAAGCGAGAAAACTGGTTTCCTACTACAGCCAGTTACCTCTGTTCAGCTCATTTTGAAGAGAAATATATGTACCACACAAATGTCCAGAGGCGCCTTTTGTCAAAACCAGTACCTACTATCTTTAACTTTCCACCACATTTACAAATGCAAGATAAAGTATTACGACCACAAACCAGAAAGCGATCTTTCGACAATTTGCAAGATAGTGCTATTACAGTGACATCATTAGCACAAAGTAAGTCAATAATTTAATTTTACTCCGTGTTCTTATTACTTTGAATTACATACTTTAAATTATAATCTTATGGTGTAACTCTGTTACAAACTTATGATGTAACTACATTCTTTCAGTGCCTGTATGACCCACATCTGTTTCTGCTGACCACAATTACTGTCTACCAAGCCCTAAGAAGTTGAAAACACAATATAACAGAGTACAAGCAGAGAATGTGCGACTAAAGAAGCGGATAAAGCAAATGAAGCAACTTAGTGTACAACACAAAAGAAGAA
This sequence comes from Schistocerca serialis cubense, assembly GCF_023864345.2. Classification (NCBI taxonomy): domain Eukaryota; kingdom Metazoa; phylum Arthropoda; class Insecta; order Orthoptera; family Acrididae; genus Schistocerca; species Schistocerca serialis. The sequence goes on from NC_064639.1 coordinate 284,385,270, forward strand.
TAGTGCAGTTACAGACTTTAGTTGCTGGTTTGAGAAGAAGGCTATGTAGTTCAGTTTCTGATATGTTAAACAGTGAACATGTAGTTGGTTTGTTGAAGGAGCTATTGGAACTTCAGTGCAGTGCTAAAGTATGCCATTATTCTCAGCAAATAAGGAAATTTGCCCTGACCCTACACTTTTATTCTGCCAAGGCATAGCGACAGAAATATCGCATTTCTGCGCCCGTTACTGTTTCTAATAGTTAACCACAGCATGTTTAGAAGTTTCACCGTAATATTCTGGTGGTACCTGCTCTAATTGCATTAATTTATGGGCAACAAGTAACGTTATAGTGGATGGACAGACTTATTTGAGTTGTCTTGTAGTGTTATCTACATCGAAAAGTTTAGCCATATTTCGACAAAAACATCCCTTTTTGCTGTCAGTGTACACTGAAATCACTGCTGTCTATTGCTTTTTTTAGAAAAAATAAAGCTAGTATGGGCTATTTCAAGTAAGTCAAACGCAGTTACAAGGGGGCGGGACACAGCAGACGAATGCCTTGACTAAAGAAAACATGGCGGCCAGAACTTCAATTTGCTTCAAACATGGCGGACCTATAGCCACTCTATGAAATTTTAACTCGTTGATTATGACAGACTGATGTGAGTGCATTTCAAACCCAACATACGCTTTCTCGGCTCCTGTCGCCATTTTGTCTCACTGCGCTCTCAGAGCGCTCTGGCGGCAGAAACCTGAAGTGCGGCTTCAGCCGAACAAAACTTTTATGAGTTTTTCTACGTATCTGTAGTGTGTCGTAACCATATGTCAATGAATGGAGCTACAGTGAATTTATGAAATCGCTTCAATCATTTGTAATAGCCCTGTACATATCGGTAAGTACAGACTTCCTGTAGTTAAATGATTTTACTGTTATAACTTGTATGGTGCGAAAGTATACCGTTTCAATGCTATGGCGCATCGTTGATCTGTAAAAAGCGCATGTTTTGGGTAGTGCTCTCATTTAAATACCAAATAATGGCATTTGTGGGTACTCTTTACATAGTGTATGTCGTATAAAGAAAGTTGGATGCTATGTTGTAACAGGGGTATAGTTAGCCAGCCGGAGTGGCCGTGCGGTTCTAGGCGCTACAGTCTGGAGCCGGGCGACCGCTACGGTCGCAGGTTCGAATCCTGCTTCGGGCATGGATGTGTCTGATGTCCTTAGGTTCGTTGGGTTTAATTAGTTTTAAGTTCTAGGTGACTGATGACCTGAGAAGTTAAGTCATATAGTGCTCAGAGCCATTTGAGCCATTTTTTTTGGGTACAGTTGATAGTGTTGTAGACTGTGTTGTAGAGTAATAGATAGCAAGATAATATTTTTTCACCTTTTGTTTTCTAAAATATTCTGAGTCTTTATTATTCATTTAATAGAAGTATTACGTGAAAAGTCGATGTTATTTATTATACATAATGTATTTGCAGCAATTCTCGTTGCGAAGGCCAACGACTCGAATATCTTCCCAGTGGCCAGAAAGCTTGACAGCCAGTCTATGTTTGAAGTCTGAAAATAAACACAAGTTATACTCTGGGAATTTAGGGACCGATGACCGTAGCAGCCTGGTCCCTTTAATCCCACAAACCAACCAACAAACTCTGAGAATTTATGCTATTACGGAAACTTTGTGTAAAATATGTTTATGGACTGGCTCATGTTTGCATATTGCCGCTAAATACCAGTATCTTTTATAACAATTGCGAGCAGTTTGAAAACAAACTCCTCTTCCATTCGAATGAGTTTACGAAACAAATCTCGATCTTGAAGTCTTTTTGATGAAGTACATTATTTTAGGTGGTTGGTAGGCCATGCCGCATCGAGAACATGGTTTACGCACGCACAGACTGATGTTAGATACTATACCCAATTTAAAATTAAAAATGAGATGAAAATTTAATTGAGTTAACGAATAACTCCTGCCAGTGTGTATCTCAGATCGTTGTACAGCGTTATACACTGGTCCTCTACCAGAAATTCGCTGTTCAAGCCATCGTCGTGTCCAGAATCTTCTTCGCAATTTTCTCCGTTCTTGTCCAACAATCGCAGAGTGGACGCATCCATTTTCGTAAAGAAACTGCGTGGTTTTCAAGGCGAATAAAGCCGACAACGGCTGCTGGAGAGCGCGAAGAGCGCAAATCACCTTAACCAACTGTGCCGTATGCCGGCGGCACTGTGCCTCGTCGCAGGTCGAGGTCGAATGTCCCGCCCGCGTCCACGTTAAAGTTAGATGATTCGTCGCATATGGGAACAGCTTTAAGATGGGTCATCCAGGGGCGATCCCAGTCTCTCTTTGGCTCCCCGCAGATGCCGGCACCGTAGCTCAGCGTGTTCGGGCAGAGGGTTAGCTACTCTCTATAACAAAAAACTGAGTGAACGGATCAACAAAGAACCTAAACGGGTGTCATCGGACGTCCGTCCCGAAAAAATTCCACGAATAATATTGAACAAAATGAGATCAACCAAAAAAAAAAAAAAGAGAGAGAGTGGTCAACGCGGCGGAATGCCACGCCAAGGAGCCCGGGTTCGATTCCCGGCTGGGGCAGAAGATTTTCTACGCTCAGGGACTGGGTGTTGTGTTGTACTCATCATTATTTCATCTCCATCTCCGACGTGCAAGTCACCCAGTGTGGCGTCGAATGCAGTAAGTACTTGCCCTCGGCGTCTGAACTTCCCCGAATGGGGGACTCCCGGCCCACAATGCCGCACGGTCATTTCCGCTACCAGTCATCTATTCTCCGAGTCCCGGGATCGAATGCTGTTACTGATATTTAACAATGTAATCACTTGCGATCAGTCGAGTGTACTTCAAAATGGTTCAAATGGCTCTGAGCACTATGGGACTTAACATCTAAGGTCATCAGTCCCCTAGAACTTAGAACTACTTAAACCTAACTAACATAAGGACATCACACACATCCATGCCCGAGGTATCCGACCGTAGCAGTCACGCAGTTCCAGACCGTAGCGCCTAGAAACGCTCGGCCACTCCGGCCGGCCGAGTCTACTTCGATTTAACCACTAGCCCCCTACTCTATATGGGCCTGATCCGCAGTATTTCTAGTATAACCTCTGCAGGTGTTGTACCGAAGACGCCAGTAAGCCTGAGGAGTACGCTCCTCTGCGCTCGTCCAAAGAAGGACCTGCAGTTCTCGAACCGCAGCCGATGCTGCGATATGCTACGGCGAGAAACTTAACATAAGGATTGATGGGCAGGAAGTAGATGAAGTTAAGGAATTTTGCTACCTCGACTGTAAAATAACCAATGATGGACGGAGCATCTCTGCGCTCGTCCAAAGAAGGACCTGCAGTTCTCGAACCGCAGCCGATGCTGCGATATGCTACGGCGAGAAACTTAACATAAGGATTGATGGGCAGGAAGTAGATGAAGTTAAGGAATTTTGCTACCTCGACTGTAAAATAACCAATGATGGACGGAGCATCAAAAGCAGATTAGCATTGGCAAAAAGGGCATTCCTAGCCAAGAGAAGTTTATGAGTGTCAAACATAGACCGCCTGAGGAATAACTTCCTGAGAAAATACGTCTGGAGCACAGCATTGTATGGTAGTGAAACATGGACTGTGGGGAAACCGGAACAGAAGAGAATCGAAGCATTTGAGATGTGCTGCTACAGACAAATGTTGAAAATTAGGTGGACTGTTAAGGTAAGGAATGAGGAGGTTCCACGCAGAATCGGAGAGGAGAGGAATATGTGGAAAACACTTGATGATAGGTCATCTGTTAAGACATCAGGGACTGACTTCAAGAGGGAGCTGCACAGGGCAAAAACTGAGAGGAAGGTAGAGATTGCAATACATCCAGCGTTTGAAAAGTCCGTGCGAAGTCCGAGAGATGGCACCACCGGCGTGTATCGAAATCATGTTTAGTTAGTAGCATCTTTGGAAAGAACGCACACCAAGTTTCATCCATATTGGTCTATTTCTTCGTGTTTGGCGTTCGTGTGAATCAAGGAAGTCGAGCGATTGTCAAAAAACGGACGAACAAGAATTTCGTGTGGTGATTAAACATTACTTTATGAAAGGCAAAACGCCTCAGAAGACTAAAGAGAAGCTTGATAAACATTACGGTGACTCTGCACGTTCGATTAGAACAATTTATAAGCGGTGTCAAAATTTTCGGAGTGGCAATATGGGCACAAGTGATGCTGAACGTTCTGGACTACCTGTAGAGGTTATGACTCCAGAAATCATTGATAAAATCCATGATATAGTGATGGATGACAGAAGAGTTAAGGTGCGTGAGATTGCTAGTGCTGTGGACATTTCGAATTAACTGGTTCATAATATTTTGCATAAACATTTGGACATGGTTCAAATGGCTCTGAGCACTATGGGACTTAACATCTGAGGTCATCAGTTCCCTAGAATTTAGAACTACTTCAACCTAACTAACCTAAGGACATCACACACACTCTTGCCGGAGGCAGGATTCGAACCTGCGACCATAGTGGTCTCGCGGTTCCAGACTTAAGCGCCTACAACCGCTCGGCCACACCGAGCATCCGGGAAATATCATTGTTATTGACCGTCTAGAGTCCGCTTCAGATAATTGGCCTTTGAGTAGCGTGTAAGTAGTTCTGTATGTTGCTATGGCTAATTTACTGCTCGAACATCGCTGTCGCATGTGTTGGAGGTCATCACTAACGCTTTCCTCCAGCTTTGTTCAAGAGCCCGCAGATTTAATACCAGTGCAGAAAAACCACGAAACAGGCACACCTTTTATGATTTATTTCACCGTAACACATCAGACGGCAGTAAAGATGTTCCGTGCAAATTTCACGTTTTTGTCTTGACACATTACAGCACAGATGTCTGCTTCGTTGATATGTCACATATTGAAACCTGTGGTAGATTTATTCTGTTGTTGTTGTCCCTCGACTCTTATAACTGCCATGTGCTTTCTGTACAAATTGTAAATAGCCTTTCGCTCCCTGTATTTTACTTCTGCCACCTTTATTCTATGGTTATGAAATATTGAAATTTACGAAAACAGTCGCGACTTTCTCGAATCATCATGGATAAAATAATGTGATCGTGTAAAAACTGGCTCACTGGGGGGAGTACGATGATATGCAAGTCCGTGACGAATAAAATTCAATATTGAGATGTTTCTGTGGGTGGCGGTGATCGGATGACATTCAGAAACGTTATAGCCTTCCTTTATTCTCCACGGCGTCGCATTCCACTCGCGGCTCGGAAGTAACCGAATTCTATTTTGATGCAAATGATGGAACTCGTGCCGCAAGTAGTTGAAATTCGTGCCGCCAGGTGGCCGCAGCAGCGCGCGGCTCGAATGCCGCGCAGCAGATGCCAATGTTGGTCGGTAGATGTCGCTCGCGACGCGGCCAGCGTCCCATGAATGTGTGTATCGGCGTAGTGGGGGTGGGTAGGCGGGCAGAGAGCGTGCTTGGGAGACGTGCAAGCATGCGGTAGGTCGCATCAGCTGAGTAGTTTGCCAGCGTCCGTGCCGGCATCAGCTAGTAACTTACTGTGTGGCAGTGTGCTAGTGCGCGCTGCGAGCTGAACGGAGCGTGTGGCGCGGAATAAAGCGCATGTCCGCGCACGTGTGAATACCGCCAGATTCGTATTTAGTTCCAGCCTTCGCGCGTAGCTGTGAATGCGCATTCCAGCTACCGGTCGTCTCCAGTGAATGCTCCGTTTTCTCCCGCCGGCATTGTCGTGTAGTGTTTCTTCCCGAGTTTTTATTTCGGTAGACACCGGCCGGAGAAAATGGCGAAAAGAGAGTTGTGTTCCGTGACAGTGTTGTCATTTCTGTGCATGTGTACCTATGTCGTGTTTGGGAACGCACTCGCGGGTACTGGACAAACGCCCGAAAATGTGGTGACGTCTTGCGCGGCTGTGAAACCGCTCTTCGAAATGAAGAATATATCGGTTGACATACCGGACAAGCCCATAAATGGTAAGTTTCTGCACTGCATTCTTTTGCCTTTTTCGCAACAAGCGCTGACAGTAACGGACAAATTAGCGAAATGCGTCTCATTCCTGACCAGCTGTAGTTCGCAAAGCCGTTAGCATCCCAACAATGAACTAAAGGTGGAGGATTGTTCAAGTACCGGATTTGTATATCCCACTTAGTTCATATATTTTTAATTACATCTTTTTCTGTCAGAGATTATGAAAGAATTCTAACGTCTGTGTATGGACCATTATGTCTTCCATTTCGCCTAAAAGCCACCGTTACCGGCGTTTTGAAGTACGTATATGATGGACGCTTCACGTTGTCTGGAAAACGAAGTGTGTCAGCTTTATTAATATTTATACTGTTGAAATATTTTTGTAAACTCACAGTCATAGCGAAACTACGCAGTCAAGAGACATAGCTGGCTAAAGTTTTAGCAGCGTCTGTCGAAGATTTTTCGTATAAATTACAGTAGTTCAAAGGAAAATGCCCTTTGCATGCTGCTCCTTAAGTTTTTTTTTTTTTATTTTTCTCGTGCAGCCAATTGCGTACAACCATAGTTACTAGGCATCTTCAGTGGATCAGGCGAAACGTGTCTGGGTGCACCAAAAAAAAAAAAAACACTGAATGTGCAACATGCAAAATGCGTTTTCTTTCGCTCTGGTGTAATTTACATACAGCTGCTGCGAAATTGGCCAACGCTTGTTATTTTTCGTTTTTTGTAGACGACGACAGCTTTGCACACATTTTGACAGGTTGTCAAGAAATGCGCTACAAGCTTTGTACGGTTGTTCGCTCTGTAGGAAATGCCATTTGTAGCCTTATTTTTTTGTCCAGTTGCGCACGAGTTGTATCTGATTTTACCAAAGTTTTGTAATCTGGCAAAAATTGCCTTTAACAGAGTGAAACAAGGTTTTAAGCGCCCTTCAAGGTGAGATGTCAGATTTAGTGCTGTATTTAGCATTTTTGTGGTTTATGTCACTGCGATGTTACCAGGAGGTAAACAGAATCTGCTGTTTTGCTGAGAAAATTGCAAAGGACATATGAATTTCATCAGCCTTTCGCGCCTAATGTTCACCGTAAATCGTTCTACACTACGGTTTCCTTTGCAATCTCTTGCAGGTGTCCCCGTGCATTAAGCAGCAGACGGCGTGTCTTCTGTAGCAGGCACACCTGCTCATTCATACAGCAGCAGCTGTCGATGCAACGCACGCAGCGGCTGTGCGAATGCCGCTCTCAGAGCATACCGGCGACCGCACGAGTTAAGCAAGCGGCCATCTGCTAACTCTGAACTGAACTGCTAACCTCGGCTATTTCTTGACCTCGCCCAGCCCGCCGGCCTTCGGCGTTGATTAGCGGAACTTTGGTCTCGCTCGTTTGACCGATATGGATGAAAGACCACCGTCGCCTCGGTTAACGGAAAATGCTTCGACGGGCCGTGCTTCAAACGCGCTATTCAGTTACTGCCTGCACAGGGCACGAACGTTCGTTAACTGTTTGGCAACACGACACCGGCAATTTTGAATGATGCTGTAAAATGTCATTGGAATTGTACAACAACACCATAAAAACTACAAGTTTTTCTGGCTGCCATGACCTACTTCTATGAGTTTGAAAATTAAAAGCAGGTAGAATATTTTATGGCATACGATCTTTTTGATGTAATGGCACGAACTTCAATGCTTGCACCTCGCGTAAACCTTTTCACCTCTTTTAGCGAACTTGTTTGCTTGATCATGGTGCCTTAAACAGTAGAGATAAATTGCTATTCTAGACCAGTCGCCCGGTTTCAAATATTTTATACTCGTCTTCACCGACACATTATTTTCAAGCTCGTAAAAATCTTCTCACTATTCTCAGTCATTTTTTAGGCCGCATAGTAATTTTAATGTAACTGCTAAGTGAAATTAGTTTTAAATGCTTTTGCCGCCTGTAAGCAACAAACGAAATCAGCAGTCTTTTGCGGGGCAAGGCTACATAAAACAAGCGTGTTTCGCAACATTTAGCATCCAATGCGCAGATATTTACGTTAATGTACGTGGAAGGTGAAAGACTAACCTACAACATGCAATGATAAAGGAACTACAAGGCAGAGTTGCAACTGTTCGTGAAAGGGACTTTTCTATTTTACATATCTCCAGTTTTAATTTTTTCTCCCTTTTTTTTGTGTGCTTACGTGCGAAATCGAAAATCCTGTAAGCTATTTTCGATATATTTACCGATAGGAAACTTTTATCATTCATTCAGTGTCTCTTCGTTTTCTCTGAGCAGTATCTACAAGAAGGGTCCACACGATCGAAGATAGCTCGCAGTTACTGTAGCATTACAAAGAAGCGGACGTAGCAGCTGTGACAATTTTTTTTTTTTAATATAAGAGCCTGTTATGGCGAGCAAATTCCGTAAGTATAAGATTAAAGTTAGTGATAAATGAAGTTCTTGTGTTTATTTTTCATCTGAAAAAACATACACCCAGGATCGTGTCAATTTTCATAGAGGGAAAAGAAAAAGTTGAAGAAATTAGTTTTGCCGTTCAGGGTGTAATAACACCTTACACTTGTTACAGTTATCTCAAACCGAGACACCCGCGTATTGCATGGTCCTTCGGTACACCTTACACTTCTTAGTACATCTCAAACCGAGACACCCGAGTGTCGAATGGTCCTACGGTATATTCGTTTTGGATAACCATGAAAAGTAAGTTTCCCACTTAAATAGAGCTAAATTATTGTATCTTCCTCATGTTTCGCAGAGATTAATTGTAAGGAAAACATTTCTAGCATGCCCTTAAGAGCCGCTCATGGACGGCTGGAACAAAGTTAGGTGCACACTTTCAATCAGGCACTGCCAGCCACTATCGACAGTGACACCTTTAGATTAAATTTTTTCAGTTTTCTTGTGGCGATGGTTAAGTGAGAACGGCGTCGAAAACTTTAAGTTCGCAGTGAAGCACGTCAGGACAAGAAAATGGAGAAAATTTTATCCAAGTATGCTGTCGCCAGAAACTGCTTTTCCATTGACAGCCACAGCACTGTTGACAAAATAAACTTTACGCTGAATATGACGCGGAGTTAGCCCCGTTTCCTTGCTCTCTTGCGTGACTAACTGGCCCTATGTGACTATAAGACAAAAAAATGGCTCTGAGCACAATGGGACTTAACTTCTGAGGTCATCAGTCCCCTAGAACTTAGAACTACTTAAACCTAACTAACCTCAGGACATCACACACATCCATGCCCGAGGCAGGATTCGAACCTGCGACCGTAGCGGTCGCGCGGTTCCAGACTGTAGCGCGTAGAACCGCTCGGCCACACCGGTCGGTGCTATCCCACGCACCCTGACCGCAATTTTGTACGTCAATCTGGTGATTCAACCTGCTGTGCTGCCATTCATGAGCAGCATTCCAGGAATGTTTTCCAACAGGATAACGCTCGTCCACATGCCGTTGATGTAACGCAACATGCACACATAGTGTTGACATTGAGCCTTGGCTTGCTCGATCAGCATATCTGCCGTCAGTCGAGCACGCATGGGACAGCGTTAACCGTCCCTGTATTGACAAAGTGCAACAGGCATAGAATTCCATCCCACAAACTGACATCCAACACCTGCATTACACAAAGCATACATATTTACATGCGTGCGTTCATCATTCTGGCGGTTATACCACTCATTAATGTACAAGCATTTCACGTTTGCAATGCCTTATGTTGCGCTTACATTAAACTGTGATCTTGCAATATTAATCACTTCAGAATATTACCTAGACAAATGTATTCCCGAAATTTCTTCACTCTACTTTAATTTTTTTGGTGTTGCGATTTTTTCTCGCCAGTGTATATAGAAAACTGGGAGCATGGAACAGGCAACCTGCGGTGCGAACAGAACAACTGAACGTATACCGTTCCGTACCAACCGTATACCACACATTTTCGCATTAAAAAAAAGGAAAAGGAAAGAAAAAAAATGGCGAAGAGCAAGTAGGACTCGCCCTCTGAGGGTTGCATACAGACTTGATTATATATACTGATAGTTCCTCAGTCCTGGTAATCGAAAAGCTCGACAATTTTTGCCTGCTATCACTATCGATACTGGCAACATACCGGTCCCCGGAACTCCAACACTATATGAAAATCTCTACAGTAGTTCCTGAGACTAGCCAGGAAATACCAAAAGAAGCTAGTGGGGTCTTAAGTTTATACATATGAACAGACAAGACCTAATGACTTATATTTATTTACATTCTAAAACGTGACTACAACTTATATTTTATGTTTGCATGCAGTAATAATTTGCTATTATGTTTTTGACGGAAGATGAATAAAATGTAAGTTCTAAAGGCAAAAATACACTCCTGGAAATGGAAAAAAGAACACATTGACACCGGTGTGTCAGACCCACCATACTTGCTCTGGACACTGCGAGAGGGCTGTACAAGCAATGATCACACGCACGGCACAGCGGACACACCAGGAACCGCGGTGTTGGCCGTCGAATGGCGCTAGCTGCGCAGCATTTGTGCACCGCCGCCGTCGGTGTCAGCCAGTTTGCCGTGGCATACGGAGCTCCATCGCAGTCTTTAACACTGGTAGCATGCCGCGACAGCGTGGACGTGAACCGTATGTGCAGTTGACGGACTTTGAGCGAGGGCGTATAGTGGGCATGCGGGAGGCCGGGTGGACGTACCGCCGAACTGCTCAACACGTGGGGCGTGAGGTCACCACAGTACATCGATGTTGTCGCCAGTGGTCGGCGGAAGGTGCACGTGCCCGTCGACCTGGGACCGGACCGCAGCGACGCACGGATGCACGCCAAGACCGTAGGATCCTACGCAGTGCCGTAGGGGACCGCACCGCCACTTCCCAGCAAATTAGGGACACTGTTGCTCCTGGGGTATCGGCGAGGACCATTCGCAACCGTCTCCATGAAGCTGGGCTTCGGTCCCGCACACCGTTAGGCCGTCTTCCTCTCACGCCCCAACATCGTGCAGCCCGCCTCCAGTGGTGTCGCGACAGGCGTGAATGGAGGGACGAATGGAGACGTGTTGTCTTCAGCGATGAGAGTCGCTTCTGCCTTGGTGCCAATGATGGTCGTATGCGTGTTTGGCGCCGTGCAGATGAGCGCCACAATCAGGACTGCATACGACCGAGGCACACAGGGCCAACACCCGGCATCATGGTGTGGGGAGCGATCTCCTACACTGGCCGTACACCACTGGTGATCGTCGAGGGGACACTGAATAGTGCACGGTACATCCAAACCGTCATCGAACCCATCGTTCTACCATTCCTAGACCGGCAAGGGAACTTGCTGTTCCAACAGGACAATGCACGTCCGCATGTATCCCGTGCCACCCAACGTGCTTTAGAAGGTGTAAGTCAACTACCCTGGCCAGCAAGATCTCCGGATCTGTCCCCCATTGAGCATGTTTGGGACTGGATGAAGCGTCGTCTCACGCGGTCTGCACGTCCAGCACGAACGCTGGTCCAACTGAGGCGCCAGGTGGAAATGGCATGGCAAGCCGTTCCACAGGACTACATCCGGCATCTCTACGATCGTCTCCATGGGAGAATAGCAGCTTGCATTGCTGCGAAAGGTGGATATACACTGTACTAGTGCCGACATTGTGCATGCTCTGTTGCCTGTGTCTATGTGCCTATGTGCCTGTGGTTCTGTCAGTGTGATCATGTGATGTATCTGACCCCAGGAATGTGTCAATAAAGTTTCCCCTTCCTGGGACAATGAATTCACGGTGTTCTTATTTCAATTTCCAGGAGTGTATATTTTTATGTGAAATAATTAACAATTTTTCCCTTACTTTTTCCCCTACTTGCACTGAGCTTCTTACCAAATTTCATGATTTTACGTGAGCGGGACATACGTAAAGGTTTTAATGAGTGAGTTGGCGAGTATCGATATATGTGACGTAAATGGCTCGTATGTTTTACACCGCCAAGGGACCGTGACATAAATTTGAACTTGATACGCATACCCGTTCTCGAGAAAAAAGAGCTCTTAATAGAGGGACAGACAGACAGGCGGATGAGAAACGACAAAAAATAATTTTCGGATTTCTTCGTGTACGTATGCTGTGAAACCTTGCTTCTTACCAAATTTCATGTGTCGAGTTCAACGGGAAGTACCCTATAGGTTTTGATGAGTGAGTTTGCGAGTGTCAAAAGATATCTTTTGATTGCATTGACTTAGAAGCTACCGTTTCTTATACCGCCAAGGGATCATAGGCCTTAGTTTGTGACGTAAATTTCAACTTGATACATCTACCCGTTTGTGAGACAAAGGGTTTTAACAGTCGGACAGACAGATAGACAACAACAAAGCAATCCTAAAGGGTCCCATTTTTATCGATTGAGGTACGGAACCCTAAAATTGAAATCTGAGTTAATGAGGGCCGGACAAAGGAGGTCCTGGTATATCTTCGCTTTGACAGTATTCACTTCCAGTTGCCTGTCGTTATGATTCTCACAAGCAAAAACTTACCCACCAGAAGGGACAAGTTTAGCAGTATCGGCAGACGCTAACATTCGGTAGCTGTGCCCAGACAGAGGATTTCGAGTTGTAAACAACACATTCACAGAACAGTAGTGGAAGCTGACACATCTGTTTGCTGAAGAAAGATACAGGCGATTTGACGCATCAGGATGCTGAGTGTCTGCAGATAAGATGCTGCGGATGCCGCGACACTGAGCTCACATCCTGATGGACTGCGGCGGCGAGTTTTGAAGTGCGATGAGCCAGCCACGAACGGTTGGCACCGCTGAGCAACCAGCAACCTTCAGGCAGACACCGTCTCCATTCAGTAATCTTCTAGCAACGTAGCGAATGCTTGCTGTTTCGCCAAGAAAATTGTTACACAGATACAATAGTACGGTAGTACACAATAGTTAAAAGTTTCTTCCACTTCATCTACATCCACATCTGTGCTCTACAAAATACCTTACGGTGTGTGGTTGAGGATGCTTACAGTACAATTTCCATTTCGCCCATACCTTGTTACATTCGAGTATGGTGCGTGGGAAGAATTATGGCTAGCAAGATTCCACGTGCGCTCTACTTTCTCTGATTTTCTCGCCGCTGTTCGTTCGCGAGACATATGTGGACTTCCTGGAACGTGCGCTCTGGCAATTTTAACAGTAGTGCTCTCCGTGATTGCAAAGCGCCTCTCTTGTAATGTCTGCCACCGTGATGAACATCTCCGCCAGACTGTCGCGCCTACTAAACGTGTTGCTCTTCGGGCATTTCTCTGTTTCATCTGTTAAAGGTCCTTTGGTGATGAGCAGTCGTGACATTGCGCTTGATAGTGGAGGCAAGACAAGAAAAATCAAGAAACGCTCAAAGGGTTTGTCAACCTAGAAGAAGCGTTCGACAATGTAAAATACTGTAAGATGTTCAAAATCCTGAGAAAAATAGGAGTAAGCTATAGGGAAAGACGGGTAATATGCTATATGTACAAGAACCAAGAGAGAACAAGAAGAAAGTATTCGGATTAAAAACGGTTTAAGACAGGTATGCAGTATTTCACAGCTATTGTTTAATGTACACATCGAAGAACCCGTGATGGAAATAAAATTCAAGGTGGAAGGATGACATTGCTATCCTCAGTGAAAGTGGAGAAGAATTACGGAATGTATTGAGTGGAATGAACAGTCTAATGAGTACAAAGTATGGATTGAGAGTAAACCGGAAGAAAACAAAAGTAACGAGAACAGCAAAAAATTGATCATCAAAATTGCTGATCACTATGTAGACAAGTTCATTCTTCTACCTCAAAGCAAAATAACCCATGACGAACGAAGCAAGGAGGACATAAAAAGCAGACCAACAGAGACAAAGAGATTATTAAAGACCAAGAGAAATCTACCGGTGACAAACATAGGCCTCTATTTGAGGAATAAATTTTTCAGAAAGTATGTTTAGAACACAGCATTTTATGGTACTGGATTATGGACTGTGATAAAATCAGAACATAAGAAAAAGGAAGCGTTTGAGACTGGGTGCTGCAGAAGAATATTGAAAACTAAGTGGGATGATAAGGTAAGAGTAGGTATGTAGGAAGTATTCAGGCACACAAAGTGTGTCATCGATGACATAGTAGGATTTCCTCACCCACCATCCCCTCCTCTGTCTGACAAAGGCCAATTACTCGGTGCATAAAATGGCGTGAAATTCAGATTTCGGTGGCAAATTAAAAATAGCTCAGCTGTGCTAATGATGTTCCTATGGAAGCAGGACTGATGTCCTAGGTATGAATTGGTGGAAATGCAAGATGGTGCATTGTCGTGCTGGCTGACTTGGAGAACTGGATCTGGCTCTATGATGTCAAATCCAAGGCTTGTAGTACTGGCACAGTCCTAGTATGACATCAGATCCAAGGTGGTGGACCTGGAATACAAGACGGTGATCGAATTTCGCAACCAGGGCGTAATGACACTGCTTTATGATGTCAGAATCCAAGACTTGGAATATTGGCACTACCTCTATGACGTCACTATCCAGCTCAGACCTACAGAGGTATTTATGACAATGTAAGATTCTGGCATTCTGGCCCAGTCTTGACATAATGGGACAGGTTCTCTGACACCAGAATCTAAGTTCTGAAATCCTGGCACTATGCCATCAGAGACAAGGAATGTCTTTGCTGGTCCACTTGAGGTAATTTGCAAAGCTATTATTCAGTGAGAGGTGTATCATCACTGCTTCTCCTGTCTCTAAGTTCAGATCTCTCCACTTTAAGCAAACATCTGTGAAGGTACCCTACGGACACGTTGTCGCCCGAGGTAGCTGACCGTGTCCGAGCTAACACTTAACTGGACGCCGACGGACCGTGGCGGCAATGAGCTAACCCCATTTTCGTGATGGCGAAGTTCTTGACCGCCATACCGTTTGAGAATTCCGCTATACCCACTTTTTGTAGAGGAAGGCAATGTAATAGTTCTGACATTGCATAGCTGGAACAGTCTTGATGGTGCCGCACCGCATGACCTAAGTTAAAGTGACAGGAAACGTGAAACCTGCACGTATGTTCCGCTTAGAAATTGAAAATCAAGAGATATGCATTACTTATTTAATGTATCCGTTGCAGACAGATGTGTCTACCTATTGTAAAAAAAAAATCGAACGCTTTATGTAGATGTGTGTGTCTGCACGAATGTGTCCATAGTGTGACCTGAGGTAAAATGGAAGGGAAATTTCAAATGCAAACACCGCACGTAATTAGACGCTTTACATGCAAAATTCATCACAAAAAACGAGTGTTCGGGATGGATGACTCGCTGTTAAAACAAGCAGTAAGATATATTGCTCACGGCAAAGCTCCAGTTTTGGCATGGAATCCTCATTCTTCCGTTTGAGAAGTCTGCTGTAGCACGCTAAAATAACCTATAACCCACGTGTGACTGACTTCCATAGTTGGAGCAGCCCTGAAGGCTGCAGCACACGACTTAATTTAAAATGATGGGAACCACGAAACCTGCCACATACGGAAATAGAAATATCAAGAGGTGTGCAGTACTCATCCTAGCGTTGGACACTTGTGAGGTGGTTCAGAGGCCATAAAGTTAGGTTCAGGTACTATGCTTGTAAAATTCATTACAAAAAAATTTGTGGAATGGGTAGCGGCTATTTCATCGGCAGGAAAATAGTCATCCGCCACAGAACCATGAATTACAAGAACTTGTACTTACCAGACATGTAGAAATAAAATTTGAGAGCTAATCACGTTTATATGAAGTAACAATCAAAATTGCAAAATCGCGGTAAATACATAAGACAGAGAAGAATGGTACTTTTTACGAGAGTATCGGTCTCTAACCATTTTGCGCGACATATTTCATGACGAAAAAACTCAACTACCTTTAGAACAGACTCCACCGCCAACTGACGGTAGATGACTGTAGCTATCGACGACGACACAGCACAGACCACCACCACCATCAGGTAGAGGGAATATGAGAAACAGGATAGGAACAGTTCCACCTTTATTTAAACAAACGTCACTGCAACCGCAGCTGTAGCTGTCGTCAGTTGATCGACGTGTCGCCCGACGCTGGGATGACGCCGCCACCCCCAGAGGCCATACCGCACTATCACACCATCTCCATCATCAAAATGTTGACAAACACCTTCATTTGAATGTCGTGGGGCGCCGCTTTCTCCTGCGAGAGACTGTTCTGCAGCATCCAGCGCCACTTCGCAGAACTAAGAATGCAGACTGGTGTTTGCCAGTGTCTTGTTGCCTGTACGGACTGGTACCTTGACACATCACGCTACATTATTTGTCACTTAAGAACTGTACGACGTCCAATTTCGCTTCACGGTCTTTACGACCTGCAGGCTACCACCTTGAGTGCCTTCAATGCTCTGCGGTCCCGTCTCGGCACGCTTTCACCATCAACATTACCACACAGTGCATCTATGTGAGATTCTTGAGCGTTTGAGGCATCCACTGTTTACCGTTGCCCGCAGTCCAGATGTGTGTGGCTAGTGTAAAAATTAATCATTTTATGCAGATGTCGATCTGCGTCATACTGCTGGAGATGGCAGTTCACCTCCCGCGTCCCCTCCTCCAGGTGACGTTTCATCAGTTCAGTGAAGTGTAATTGCGTCCATTCTTGTAGAGAGAACATGTCAATGCACAAGTCTCAGCCTATTGTAAAAAATGAACACTTTATGCGGATGTACGCGCTTCTGTAGAGTAAAACTGAAGTGAGAAAGCCTCTCACCGATTTGTGCAATCCAGATATACATGGCTTCTGTAAAAACTGATGACTTTATGCAGATATGTGTCTACGTTGTATAGGGCTGAAGATGAACGTTCACACCTCATAAAGCCTACAAGAGATGCACAACCTGACGTCATCCTTACAGCAAACACGTATTTAAATAGCATCACCCATTCACCTTTACTTTAAAAGACTTTGTAACGCACATACGCTACTTAAACATGTAAGCTATAATGGTAGTATAGTATTGCAACAGTTAATATGTTATCACAATGTATGGTGTACAAAACATAACCCTACAACGACGTAAAACATGAAGAGCCGCTAACATTAATCATACAATAGAAAAAAAGTTAATCTTCGATGTAAATGTGGTGATATCATTATAGAGATTGAATACGGAAACTAAGTACAACAGATGTAAAAATAACATAGATTTATTGTTAAATAGTTTACAGTTACATTCCAAATCTTACTACATCTTTTGCAGTCCGCAGCTCGTGGTCTCGCGGTCGCTTTCTCGCTCCCCAAGCACGGGTTCCCGGGCCGGAGATTTTCACCTGCCTCAGGATGACTGGGTGTTTGTGTTGTCCTCATCATTTCATCATTCATGAAAGTGGCGAGATTGGGCGGAGCAAAGGTTGGGAATTTGTTCGGGCGTTGATAACCCCGCAGGTGAGCGTCCCACAAACCAAACATCATCATCATCATCATCATACAACTTTTGCATCTAAAACTGATGTATCGTCTTCATCATTAGAATGTGCAACAACATGTGAAATGATTAGATCAAACCTAGAGCCAACTAGTTACTCAGATAATAACATTGCACGAAAACATCTACAAATCGGCAGCAGTGCGCATAATGACGTGCTTAACAAACCAGGGTGTGAATGCTTACACAGCACTTAAAAATACACACCTCTGGCAGAATATTTCACTCTATACTCACAGTGTCGTGCTGCATCATCCTCATCGGACGATATGGTGGTGATGTTTCCATCATCATAACGGTTCTCATCAGATGATCTCTAGATGAGGTGTCCATCATCGTAATCGTCTGCAGCTGTGTTCAAAATGGTTCAAATGGCTCTGAGAACTATGGGACTTAACTGCTGAGGTCATCAGTCCCCTAGAACTTAGAACTACTTAAACCTAACTAACCTAAGGACATCACACACATCCATGCCCGAGGCAGGATTCGAACCTGCTATCGAAGCGGTGGCGCGGTTCCAGACCGTAGCGCCTAGAACCGCTCGGCCACCCCGGCCGGCCTGCAACTGTGTGGATACATTTAAAAAATGAACAGTAACACCCACTTCGTCACCAATTGCACATATAAATAAATACACACTTTAACAACTGCGATATCAAATGTATATATACACACTGCTCACTAAAAACATACTTACCTTGTGGTGGTGGCATGTAAGCTTATCATTTCAGCATCCTCTAATGTTGCACTCTCCGCTCACCGTCACTCTTCAAATGATATCCCGCTCACAAATGCACTTACATCAGTTATGGAGATAACGAAACGATATCTCATCAAAAATTCACATGTAACTTCATCATAATTAACAGCAACGACGTAGGTAAATAAATAATAAACATAAACACTCCTGATATCAAGCAAACTCAACACTCACGATGCATTTCCTGATCATAGTCTGACATGTCAAAAAAATGATCCAAGTCCCCAAGTACCTCAGCCGCGCGGGCTTTGCAACGCCTGCCTCCAGCGGCCGCGCTGTTGGGTCTCAGCATTGTCTTCATTTTTCAAAGACGACTGAATGAACAGAGCTTGAGCTCGAGACTTATATACATGCACAACTAAGGGGTGAGACGTAATCTTACGATCCATAACACTCAGCTCAGGTCATGCTGTCCGATACACTCCCAAAACCTTTTTGACATAATATTTCTAACCAACGGACACAATACTTCCACATCGCACTAGGCCCACTTTACCATACTTTGGCACAACGCTACACTCTTACACAATGATAAAATCAGAAAGCTCTCCACGACAGGTGATGTCGAACAAATCTTCCAAACCCCGTACACTAACGTAAGCAACAAAAGGATACCTAAACATTCTTCAGGCACTGGTTACTAGGTTCACGTAAGCTTCACACCCCATTGGGAGCCACTGACCCTCTTAACACGGTGATAAATTCACAAAGCCACACGTTCAACACGCCAGGTAATGCTGCAGAAACTTTCCAAACAACGTTACGCTATCGTACAGAGCATAATCAGATATCCCTCTTAGAACAGAGGTTTCCTGAGAACCCTCCAATACTATCGTAGTAACGCTACGTAGAGAAATTCCGAAACAGACTTTTATCAATAAGTATATGAAACCAAACGTCTAAGTGATAGATTTCTGGTACAACTTCATCCAACACCTCACTCATAAATGCTAGAAAGGCTACAATATTTCTGCATGAAGCTTACGATGGCAGGCAGGAAGGTCACATGTGTAGGCGAATCAATTTTGCAGCGCCTCCTTCTGATTTATCTGGCATGGTATTAGCGGTTCTTGTAGCAGTACACTGATTGCATAGATTCAAATAGCAGGTCCCATCGCGAATCCGGAGAGCAGATTCTTACTAGAGGTTGCAATAGGTTTCCAAAAAGCTGTTGCAGAAGAACATTCATAACCATGGATACTGAGCTACACTATCACACCCTCTTTTGACGGGTGTGAGTATTGTTCTTTAACTAATACTGATTTTCACTGTAGGTGATCTAGGGTGTCTTTGACTAGTAATCAAAACGTCCTCGGGCCCAGGTTCGACCCTCGCAATGCTTAAATTTTGAATAAAAATTATTAGTAACGGCGGCCGAAGACTTCTGGCATAAGAAATCACCCTCATTCTGCCAACGGTCTTGTCAAAGAGGGGAGGAGCGGACAGAGGTTGGGGGCACTCTCTTGCCATTAGTGGGGGAAACTGCCTCTAAAGGCGGAAGAATCTACAATGATCAACGGCATGGGGATACAGCAGGCAATGGAAGCAATGCGTTAAAAACACATCGTGTGTATGCACAGGACTCGTGGCCTGTATTTGAAAAAGTGTGAAGATGATTTCTCTACAGGCAAAAGATTCCGAAATAATCCCTCATTCGAATCTCTTCGGAGGGGACTGCCAAGAGGGAGATGACCATGAGAAAAAGACTGAATAACCAACGAAAGTATAACATTCTGCAAGTCGGGGCGTGGAATTTCAGAATGTGGCAGGGAAGGTAGAAAATACGAAAAGGAAATGCAAAGGCTCAATTTGAAGACGAAAAGGTAAAAAAGTATATAAGGATACTGAACGGGGAATTCAGCACGTAAAGGGAAATGTAAATCTAGTAGCTATGGGGGCTGGAATGCGGTTGTAGGGGAAGGAGTAAAAGAAACGGTTACGAGAGAATATGGGCTTATGACTAGGAATGAGAGAGGAGAGAGACTGATTGAGTTATGCAATAAATTTCAGCTAGTAATAGCGAATACCCTGTTCAAGAATCACAAGAGGAAGAGAGATATTTGTAAAAGGAGAAGTTGGAAAGGAAAATTTAGGTACAAAGAAGGCAACTGCGAAGAAACCACGAGTAACAGAAGAAATATTTCAGCTGATCGATGAAAGAAGGAAGTACAAAAATGTTCAGTGAAACTGAGAATGCAGAAATACAAGTAGCTTAATAATGAAATGAATAGGAAATACATGGAAGCCGGCCGGAGTGGCCGAGCGGTTCTGGGCGCTACAGTCTGGAGCCGAGCGACCGCTACGGTCGCAGATTCGAATCCTGCCTCGGGCATGGATGTGTGTGATGTCCTTAGGTTAGTTAGGTTTAAGTAGCTCTAAGTTCTAGGCGACTGATGACCTTAGAAGTTAAGTCGCATAGTGCTCAGAGCCAGCCAAATACATGGAAGCTAAGGTGAAATGGCCTCATAAAAAATGTGAAGAAATCGAAAAAGAAATGATTGTTGGAAGGACTTACTCATCATATAGGTAAGGCAAAACAGTCTTCAGTGAAATTAAAAGCAAAGATGGTAATATTAAGAGTGCAATGGGAATTCCACTGTCAAATGCAGAGGAGAGAGCGGGAAGTGGGAAGAGTACACTGAAGGCCTCCATGATGGGAAAGATTTGTTTGATGTGGTATAAGAAATGGAGTCGACTCAGAAGAGATAGGAGATCCAGTATTAGAATCAGAATTTAGAGAGCTTTGGAAGACTTAAGATGGAATAGGGCAGAAGGGGTAGATAACATTCCATCTGAATTTCTAAAATCATTGGGGGAAATGGCAACGAAACGACTATTCACTTGGTGTGTAGAACGTATAAGTCTGGCGATGTACCATCTGACTTTCGGAAAAGTATCATCCAAACAATTCCTAAGACTGCAAGAACTGACAAGTGCGAGAATGATCTCACAATCTTCTTAACAGCTCTACATCCAAGTTGTTGGCAAGAATAATATGCAGAAGAATGGGGAAAAAATGAGGATGTGTTAGTTGACGATCAGTTTGACGTTAGGAAAGGTAAAGGCAGCAGAGAGGCAGTTCTGACGTTGCGGTTGATAATGGAAGCAAGACTAAAGATCTGACGACGTGGGAAAAGCGTTCGACAGTATCAAATGATGCGAGATGTTCGAAATTATGGGAAAATAGAGGTAAGCAATAGGGAAAGACGGGTAATACACAACATGTATAAGAACCAAGAGGGAATAATAAGAGTGGAAGACCGAGAACGAAATGCTCGTATTAAAAAGGGTATAATCATCTGTTCGCCGCGCGGTTTGAGGCGCCGTGTAACGGACTGCGCGGCCCCTCCCGTCGGAGGTTCGAGTGCTCCCTCGGGCATGAGTGTGTGTGTTATTCTTAGCATAAGTTAGTTTAAGTAGTGTGTAAGTCTAGGGACCGATGACCTCAGCAGTTAGGTCCCTTAAAAAGATAAAATAATCTGTTGAATGTAAACACCGAAAAAGCAGTGATGGAAATAAAAGGAAGAGAGGCTCAAAAATGAAACTAAAATTCAAGGTGAATGAATGTCAATGATAAGATTCGCTTATGACATTGCTATCCTCAATGAAAGTGAAGAAGTCCTTATTTTGAAGAAGAAATTTCTGAGAGTGTACCTTTGGAGCATAGCATTGTATGGTAATGAAGCAACGACAGTTGGAAAACTGGAACAGAAGAGAATCGAAGCATTTGAGATGTGGTGCTACAGAAGAATGTTGAAAAGTAGGTGGACTGATAAGGTAAGGAATGAGGAGATTTTGCACAGAATCAGAGAGGAAAGGAATATATGGAAAACACTTGCAAGATGAAGGAATATGATGATACGATGTCTGTTAAGACATCCGGGAATAACTTTGATGGTACTAGATACTGTTATAGACGGTAAAAACTGTAGAGGAAGACAGATTGGAATACATCCAGCAAATAACTGAAGACATAGATTGCAAGTGGTACTATGAAATGAAGAGGCTGCTCAGGAGAGGAATATATGACAGGCTGCATCAAACCACTCAAAAGGCTGGTGACTCAAAATAAAAATAATAACATACGTATCGTGTATTCGTAAGTGTTGTGTAAACATTCATGCTCTGGTATGTTAATACGTCGTTATCTACACTGCTGCCGCGCGGTATTAGCCGAGCGGTCTCAGGGCGCTGCAGCCATGGACTGTGCGACTGGTCTCGGCGGAGGTTCGAGTCCTGCCTCGAGCATGGGTGTGTGTGTTTCTCCTTAGGATAATTTAGGTTAAGTAGTGTGTAAGCTTAGGGACTGATGACCTTCGCAGTTCAGTCCCATAAGATTTCACACATATTTTTCTACGCTGCTGCTGGTGTTTTTGATGTGTCCCTGCTGTGTTATTGTGAATGAATGGTTGGATATAGGTTCGATGTAATCATTTTACACGTTGCAGGTTACAGTGATAATGATGACGATGACGATATATCAGCTTTAGATGCATAAGCTGTAGTAAGCTATGAAATTTAAATTTATTTAACAATAAAAGTGTGCTATATTTTACATCTCTTGTATTTAGTTTCCATATCCATTTACTATGCAGATACTACGTTTACATCGAAGCTTAACTTTTTTTTATTAGGATATGTGTGAGTATGATTGACGTTAGGGGCTTCTCAGGTGACGTTTGGTGGCCTTGCACCATTCATTGTGGTGCGATGTTATACCGCCGTTATAGCGTAAATGTTTAAACAGCGCATGTGAGTTACAGAATTTGTAAAGTAAAGGTGTCTGGATGATACTATTTGAACGTGTGTTGGCTTGTGAGGTTGAGGTCATACTTAGTGTCTCTTGTAGATTTGTGACGGGTAATTGTCATCTCCAGCCCTATACAATATAGACACACATCTGCAAAAAATGATCGATTTTGACAGTAGCTAGACACACCTGGAATGCACGCAGCGGTGAGTACCGCTTGCCTCAACGTCTCGAGAGCCAGAAATAGACGCGTTGTTATGGTACTGCTTACGGTGAAAGCGTGCCGAGATGGGAGCGCAGAGCACTGAATGAACTTGCGGTGGTAGTCTGCAGCTTGTAACGGTCGTGAAACGAAACTGAACGTCGTGCAGTTCTTAAGTGGGAAATAATTGAGCATGCAGTGGCAATGAGAGACTGGCAAACATCAGTGTGCATTCTTAACTCTGTCACATGGCTCTGGCTACTGCAGACATGTCTCCCACCGGAGAAAGCAGTGCGGACGAGCAAGATTTAAGAACTGCTCTAATAAGTGCTTTGTAAGCCACTTGTTTCGTGAATGAATTGCGTTTCCTCAAGACTGTTCTAATGACTCTCCGCCTGGCATCTGCTTTTCCTACTGATTCTTTTATACGGTCATTCCATTTTAGATCGCCCCAGACGACTCCTAGGGATTACACGGCTGCCACTGTTCCCAGTGATTTATCAGCAACTGCAGTTATAATAGTCGAAGGACATAAAAGGAAAGCAGCAAATGTGAGTGGGAGCGAGACTGTGTTTGTTGGCTCTCCCTCATATTTTTGAAGCTGTACAGTCAGCAGGAGAAAATATAAAAATGCAGTAAATGAAGCAGGCAAAAAGGAATACAAACGTCTCAAAAATGAGATCGACAGGAAGTGCAAAATGACTAAGCAGGCATGGCTAGAGGACAAATTTAAGGATGTAGAGGCCTCTCTCACAAGGCGTAAGATAGATACTGCCTACAGGAAAATTGAAGAGACGTTTGGAGAAAAGACAACCACTTGTATGAATATCAAATCTCAGATGGAAACCCAGTTCTAAGCAAAGAAGAGAAAGCAGAAAGGTGGAAGGAGTATATAGAGGGTCTATACAAGGGCGATGTACTTGAGAACAATATTATGGAAATGGAAGAGGATGTAGATCAAGATGAAATGGTAGATACGATACTGCGTGAAGAGTTTGACAGAGCACTGAAAGACCTGAATCGAAACGAGGCCCTGGGAATAGACAGCATTCCATTAGAACTACTGACGGCCTTGGGAGAGCCATTCCTGACAAAACTCTACCATCTGATGAGCAAGATGTATGAGACAGGCGAAATACCCTCAGACTTCAAGAAGAATATAATAATTTCAATCCCAAAGAAAGCAGGTGTTGACAGATGTGAAAATTACCGAACTATCAGTTTAATAAGTCACAGCTGCAAAATACTAAGGCTAATCCTTTACAGACGAATGGAAAAACTGGTAGAAGCCGACCTCGGGGAAGATCAGTTTGGATTCCGTAGAAATACTGGAACACGTGAGGCAATACTGACCTTACGACTTATCTTAGAAGAAAGATTAAGGAAGGCAAACCTACGTTTCTAGCATTTGTAGACTTAGAGAAAACTTTTGACAATGTTGACTGGAATACTCTCTTTCAAATTCTAAAGGTGGCAGGGGTGAAATACAGGGAGCGAAAGGCTATTTACAATTTGTACAGAAACCAGATGTCAGTTATAAGAGTCGAGGGGCATGAAAGGGAAGCAGTGGTTGGGAAGGGAGTGAGACATGGTTGTAGCCTCTCCCGAATTCTATTCAATCTGTATATTGAGCAAGCAGTAAAGGAAACAAAAGAAAAATTCGGAGCAGGAATTAAAATCCATGGAAAAGAAATAAAAACTTTGAGGTTCGCCGATGACATTGCAATTCTGTCAGAGACAGCAAAGGACCTGGAAGAGCAGCTGAACGGAATGGACAGTGTCTTGAAAGGAGGATATAAGATGAACATTAACAAAAGCAAAACAAGGATAATGGAATGTAGTCGAATTAAGTCGGGTGATGCTGAGGGAATTAGATTAGGAAATGAGACACTTTAAGAAGTAAAGGAGTTTTGCTATTTGGGGAGCAAAATAACTGATGATGGTCGAAGTAGAGAGGATATAAAATGTAGACTGGCAATGGCAAGGAAAGCGTTTCTGAAGAAGAGAAATTCGTTAACATCGAGTATAGATTTAAGTATCAGGAAGTCGTTTCTGAAAGTATTTGTAAGGAGTGTAGCCATGTATGGAAGTGAAACGTGGACGATAAACAGTTTGGACAAGAAGAGAATAGAAGCTTTCGTAATGTGGTGCTACAGAAAAATGCTGAACATTAGATGGGTAGATCACATAACTAATGAGGGGGTATTGAATAGAATTGGGGAGAAGAGGAGTTTGTGGCACAACTTGACAAGAAGAAAGGACCGGTTGGTAGGACATGTTCTGAAGCATCAAGGGATTACTAATTTAGCATTGGAGGGCAGCGTGGAGGGTAAAAATCGTAGAGGGAGACCAAGAGATGAATACACTAAGCAGATTCAGAAGGATGTAGGTTGTAGTAAGTACTGGGAGATGAAGTTTGCACAGGATATGGTAGCATGGAGAGCTGCATCAAACCAGTGTCAGGACTGAAGACCACAACAACAACAACAGTGAGCAAGCTGAGAAGCAAACCAATGATAAATTTGGGGAGGGTTTAAAGATCATGGAGAAGAAATGAAAATTTGGAGGTTTGATGATGACATTGTATAAAGGGCTAACAGAAATATTCCGTTTGAGGGCGTTGCCGCAGAATATATGCCACCCAGCGCGATTCCGAAACTGGTGTACAAAAATAGACATATAGGCAGGGGGTTAGTGTGGCCTTGGAAAATTCTCGTTCGCCACCCTTATAATTGTGTCAGTGACGGAGAAGGACTTGAAAGGGCAGATGAATTGTATGGGTAGTACCTTGAAAAGTGCTTAGAAGGTGAACGTCAACAAAAGCAAAACAAGATTAATGGAACGTAGTCGAATTAATTCAAAGTATGCCGAGGGAACTAAATTAAAAAATGGGACACTAAGACCAGCAGATGAGTTGTGCTATTTCACCAACAAAATAAGTGACGGTGGCCGAGGAAGAGAATGTTGAAGATTAGATGGGTATATCGAATTCTTACGAGGAAGTACTGAAACGAATCGAGGAGAAAATAAATTTGAGAGTACAAGTAAACCAAGAGAAGGGATCAGTTGATAGGACACAGTCCGCCCCAATAGCTGACCGGTCAGCGCGTTGGAATCCCACGCACGGGGCCCCGGGATCGATTCCCGGCTGGGGTGGGAGATTTTCTCCCATCAGGGACTGGGTGTTGTGCTGTCCTCATCATCATATTATCCCCGCTGTCGATAGGCAAGTCGCCCAGTGTGGCGTCGCACTCAATAAGTCTTGGCGGCCGAACTTCCCGCCTGGGAACTCCCAGCCACTGACGCCATACGATCATTTCCATTTTTTCCGATAGGACACACCGTGAGGCATCATGGACCACCTTGAGTGATGTATCATCGATGCATTCCTGGCTCGGTTGAATACATATTTTTTCTGATAAAATTCACTCGAGTTTCCAGCCGAGTCAAGTGGTTTAAGATCCACGATCTTTCGGCCAAGAACTCCCCGGCCATTGTCAAGTGATCTTTTGATTGCTGCTACGCCGCGCGGGATTAGCCGAGCGGTCTATGGCGCTGCAGTAATGGATTGTGCAGTTGGTCCCGGCGGAGGTTCGAGTCCTCCCTTGGGCATGGGTGTGTGTGTTTGTCCTTAGGATAATTTAGGTTAAGTAGTGTGTAAGCTTAGGGACTGATGGCCTTAGCAGTTAAGTCCCATAAGATTTCATACACATTTGAACATTTTTTTGACTGCTGCTACCGTCCTTATATAGCCGCACTGCCTTTTGTGACATTACTGGTGTTCGCTCCAGCGCAATATAAGGCAATGTTTTCCTTGTGCCCCCGATGGCCGGGTCGCAAGCTATGCTTAGCTGCAGGCCACCGTTTTTATTGAGGGTGTAGCCACATTTTTAAAAATCTTGATCGCTTCTTTAATTATGCTGCCCCACAAACTATTAGTCCGTGTAATAGCATATGTTTCTTCGAATGCAGTACGATGTCCGTTTTGTAGAGCTACCGCCCAACGAGTGAGCACCAGTGACGTCACAGAAGACGTGGCTATATAAGGACGACAGCAACAACCAAAAGACAGTCACCGCTTGAAAATAGCCGAGGAGTACTCGGCCGAAATATCGTGGATTTTAAGCCATTTGACACGGCTGGAAGCTCGAGAGAATTTTATCAGTACATTTCGTATATATTTTTTCTGTCTGATAAAATTACGAAAAAAAAGTCAGATTTCGTTTCTGGTTGTATCGCATGAGTGCCACTATATACTGATGAGCCAAAACGTTACGGCGACTGCTCACCCCGCGAGGGGCCTCCCGGCCAATGACGCCAAACGCTCATTTCCATTACCGCGAGACACAAGGGAAGTAAGAAAACTGCTGATATAAGCGACTTTTGGTAAATGCCGGACAGTGTTCGATTTGTGCTTTTACCAGTGGGGGGGATGTCTTAGGGGGTTAGTATAATTATATATGTTACTAGCTTGGACCGTTGCATTATCCATGGTTAAACAGTTATTTATAAATAGATGTTAATGCCGAAACTCACTATTCAGGCGTAAGCACTATCAGAAAAGCCATCCCTTGTTATATCTTTAAAAGTACATTATAGGTAAAGCTTATTTACAAAATGATCTACATACAGGTATACGAGGAGAATTCAAAAAGTAAAGGCACATTTGTGAAAAGCTGTACTTATTCTGATGATAGAAAACTGAAACATGCGTTATTTTTCTACGTAACCTCCCTGGGCTTCAATGCAGTTTTCCCGACATTTTACGAGTTTTTTTTTTATTTCATCAGAAAATACGTTTATCGGTGCATCTGTAAACAATTTTGCGCCGCAGCAATGACGTCATCATCACTTTCAAATCTTCTTCCCTGTACTGCTTCCGTTAAGGGGC
Source organism: Schistocerca serialis cubense (assembly GCF_023864345.2). Lineage (NCBI taxonomy): Eukaryota > Metazoa > Arthropoda > Insecta > Orthoptera > Acrididae > Schistocerca > Schistocerca serialis. The sequence continues at coordinate 284,413,299 of NC_064639.1, forward strand.
CAAACATGTGAAAATCGCTTGGAGCCAGGTCTGGACTGTATGGTGGATGTTCCAGCACCTCGAATCTCAACTCCTTTATTGCGTCGGCTGTCCGTTTGGCAGAATGTGGGCGAGTGTTATCTTGCTGCAGGATGACACCTCTTCACAGTTTTCCACGACGTTTGGATCTGATTGCAGGTTTTAGTTTCGTACGCAACACATCACATCCACCATACAATACAGACCTGGCTCTAAAGCCTCGTTTACGCTGGGGCGACGTCTTGCAACATTGTGGCATGCTATGGAAATGTGGCGTGCGTCGTCTTGTCGTTTAGTTCTAAATGTTTTGAAATGCTTACCTACTACATAACACTTTTTCAAAATTAATAAGCAAACATATTAATAGTATTAATAGTAAGACTGTATTAACAACTTTCAGTGTTCGGCTCCACAAATTTAAATTATATGTAAAGTTTTACTCCAGTGCGTGGGAAATAAACATCCCAGGTTGGGATGCATAAACTAAAACCAGAGGAGGGGATGGTCTGATACAGAGGGGGGGAAATCCCCCCCCCCATCCCCCCATGCAAATCGCGCACTGATGTCAGAATGTTATGTTCGGTGCCTGGGAACGTTAATCTCGCAAATGACGAAGCTGGTCGGCTGTTTTGCTACTGTCATGAGCATCTATGGAAGTGAATGAAAGGCAGTGAAATCACGAAAGGGTGAGAAGGAGTTTGAACGTCCACTTCTCACTACACAGTATGGAAGTTGGACGTTTTCCTACTCTGCAAAGCGAAATGGGTGCTGGTGCGGGCAGAATAAGTTCTGAGCACTCCGCTAAGCGCACACTGTTGAATATGGGATTCCGCAGCAGACCGCTGCTACGTGTTCCCATGGTGACCTAAGGACATCGCCACTTACCACTGCAATGAGCACGGGGTCATCGAAATTGGAGAATAGATCAATGGGAACTTGTCACATGGTTGGTTTCTTGTTCCACTCGTCTTCATGTGAAGGAATAATTTTGCCCTATAGATGTAAAAGTTAAAATGCCGTACACGGCGGTGACGTTCTGTGGTGGCGTGTAGCAAACAAAAGCGTTTCCAGAATGAGATTTTCACTCTGCAGCGGAATGTGCGCTGATATGAAACTTCCTGGCAGATTAAAACTGTGTGCCCGACCGAGACTCGAACTCGGGACCTTTGCCTTTCGCGGGCGAGTGCTCTACCATCCATTTTTTTTTTTTTTTTTTTTTTTAAATGAACCGCTGCAGGAGCAGGACGACGGGTAGGGCAGGGGTCGACACCCGAAGCCTGGCCATCCCGCCGCCACGCCCAAGCAACGTGTTCGAGGTCGAGGATCGAAGGATCAGGAAGAGGATGTAGTGGGTTTGTCGATGTTGTTTTATTTATTTATTTCTTTAAATTTTAGAATATTTTTAATTTTTTTTTAAATTTTCATTTTGTATTGTATTTATAGATTTATTTTTGTTTCATTACAAAGAAAGATCCTACAACTGCCGTAGGCGAGCGTCCGAGTCGTCTTCTCGTCTGTTGGGAGGGGTTCCCTCCTATTCCGTCCGTAGAGGATCAATATGCTCCAGGATTCTTCTTCATTTTCAGCGTCTCATATCCGGAACGCCCCAGTGAGCAGGAGGATCCGCAAATAATGAACCTAAATTATTTGCGAAACGAGTTCCATACTTCGGGTGGCGGCTGAAAGCTGCATGTGTCGTCATCAATAGGGACCAAAAGTCGAGTGTGCCTTTGGGAGCATCGCAAAATATGTAGTAAACGGCCATGCCTTTTAGCCAGTTTACGGCGTTCGTTCTGGTTGATGGAAAGTATACGCCGTCGGGGCGCAATACCTCATCAGGGGAGATAGACTCCGGCAATCGCCGCAAGAGTAACGCCAGCATGCGCTGCGTCAGTAGCCAGCACTCGCTTGTCGCGGCACAAGTCAGACGGTGTGCATCCGAGTCAACGACTGAGCATGTCGGACACAAGGGGGTCGTCCGTCAGATGTATGGAATGTAGCCTCTGACGAGTAGCGAACTTCCCATTCACAACCACGTACCACAATGAACGCAACGTCGTAGGTAGAAAAGGCGTGTGTACCGCTCGCCACACCGTGTTCCAGGCAACTTCAGAATGTCTGTGGGCGACCGTATTTACAGGTTGCCGCTGTTGATAGAGGCGATAATAGTCTTTTGTGCTGGGTTTCCGTGTCGTCGGAAGTTCTGACCGTAAGTAGCTGAAGTCAATCAAGAACTCTCTGATGTGGGTGAGTGCCGGTGAAATGTGTCCTACAGAAACCGGGGGATGCAGAGAGTGTAGTGCCACTTCCGCTATCAGGGTGCCCGTCAGAATGACGTGGGCAGAGGTCCATGTGTGACGCATAGTGTTGAGATAAAGCGATCGCGCACGGTTATATACATGAATTAAACCGATACCGCCCGCCCGCTGCGGCAGTGTCAGGGGGGCGTATCGGACTTTAAAAACCAGACCGGTGCTTACGAAATGTCCATATGCTGCTTGAAATCTGTCGGCCATCGTAGCCGTCAAGGGAAGGATATGCGCAAAATAGTTCAGTTTTGAGACAAGATAGGTGTTGACATAACGTGTTCTGAGGAGCATATCCAAGCGACGCAGTTTGTTGTCCTGCAGCAGAGCACGTGTCTGGTGTAGGGGTCGGCGGTACGTAGCCGCCGCCGTGCGGCGGACATTGCTATAGAATTGCACTCCTAAACACTTGAGTACGGGCACCTTGTCAAAGGGCACCGCCGTTGTGTGGGAAAGTCCCCCCTCCGACATCCATGTATTTTGTCTTCTTCACGTTGATGACGCTCCCAGCGACCGCCCCGTACTGGCGTAGCCACTGTAGCGCCATATGCATTTCATCCTCTGACCTGGCCAGGAACACCACGTCATCGGCGAATGCACCACAACGAAAGGTCACGTCCCGCAAGGAGATACCAGTTAATCGCTGTCGTAGACCATGTAAAGCTGGTTCAAGCGCTGCAGCAAATAATATACCCGACAGGGGGCACCCTTGTCGCACTGACCGTCCAACAACAATGTGACCAGACTGATAGCCGTTGACCATCATGCGGGAGCGCGCTCCGTGGACCAGTCGAAGGACCACCTGTACAGACTCCGGAGAGAGGCCCATGTGTTGCAAAACTGCCCGTAAGAAGCCGTGGTCGACGCGGTCGAATGCGTGGTCAAAATCTACGGCGACAAGGGCGCCTCGTATTTTGCAGGTCGTCGTCAAAGCAATTACGTCGCGGTATGCTCCTAACGCCGTATGAATGTTGCTGACACCACCTAAACATGTCTGATCGGTGTGGATGGCTTTCCCGATATCGGTGTGGAGACGCGCGCGGAGGATACGGGCGAAGATCTTGTAGTCGTTGTTGAGGAGTGAGAGTGGGCGAAAGTCCTACCACCTACAACCACCATTCGGTTTCGGTACTGGGATCAAGATGCCTTCTGTGAATTCTGTGGGGACAGTGAAATCAGGTCTTGAAACATTAGGAGCCACTTGTCGCCCATAAGGTCGTAAAAAGTGCGGTAGAATTCCAGGGGTAAACCGTCCGGTCCAGGCGACTTGTTCGGTGCTCCACGTGCCAAGGCCGATGTCAGCTCGTTTTCTGGGCCACCAAATTTAGGAGAGTGTTCCTTGTCTTCAGGCACCTTCTGGTGAATGATGCCACTGGGGTCCGTTGCAATTGTGGACGAGTCAACGAAGTCGATGTCTTCCGCCGGCTTCACATCCCTGTCCTGTTCTTCAACTGACAATCGCCTCTTCTTGTGTCGCTTGGATGATTTTTGCTTTCGGGTCCGAGATTCGACATCCACTGGAGGGCGGGGCTCGACACAGTCTCGGTCGCTAGGAATCCCTGTGTCCAATCCCGACAGTGACGGTGGCTGGGTGCCCACGACGCTGCGGTGGGCAGGGGCTGTAGGAACCTCTGCACCTTTGGGCTGCGGCGTCGTCGACGGCGCTGACTCTCCAATGGAGCTGGCAGCGGCTTGAGGAGGTAGCAGGTTTTGATCATCCATCACATCATGTCGTGCCGCCTCCACATATGTTAGTGGGAGAGAGGTCATATTGGATCGTTGGGGAAATTCATTGCGGGGCACCTGAACGAGGCGGCGCTGCAGACACTCTGTTCTAACGTGGCCCTCCTGGCCGCAGCCCGAGCAGGTCCTCGGTTGTCCATCATATATAACAATTGCGCGGCAGCCACCAACGAAAATATATGATGGAACGTGCTTCTTAAGTTCTATGCGCACTTGTCGTACCCCGTTAAGGACAGGGTACGTTTCGAATGTGTTCCATTTCTCCTCTGTGTGGCTCAGAACTGTGCCGTATGGCCGCAGCGCATCAACGACTAGGTTGGCAGGAACTTCGAACGGTAGTTCAAAGATGCGCACGGTACGCACCCCCAGACCAGCATGGTCAACTCCTACCACGCTCACATTACCGTCTGCGTGACAGAAGCGAAAGCCGTTTGCAGATCGTTGGAGTAATCTGTCGCAGGCCGCTTCGTCAATCAGTTTGAGGTACACTGTGCTGGTTACAGTAGACAGATGAATGCCTATCAGTTCTTGTGGTTCTATGTGCATGATGTCTCGTAGAAACCGTTCAATTTCATGGGCCTTCGGTCTCGTGTAAGATGCGTTGAACGTTAGTTTGATTGTAGCTCTTCGATCCCTGGCGGGTCAGTACAGGTACTACAAGGCAATACAACGACGCGACCGCGCGCTAGCGGGTAAACCACACCTGCGGAGCACTGCCCGGCGCGCCGAGCCCGTCCGCACGGTATCACGGCTGAGAGCCGGCTGTCCTCACAGCTTTACTTCTGCCAGTATCTCGTCTCCTACCTTCCAAACTTTACTACAGAAGCTCTCCTGCGAACCTTGCAGAACTAGCACTCCTGACGAGATACTGGCAGAAGTAAAGCTGTGGGGACCGGGCGTGAGTCGTGCTTCGGTAGCTCAGATGGACAGCCGGCACGGTAACTCAGCGTGTTCGGTCAGAGGGTTAGCTGCCCTCTGTAATAAAAAAACTGAGTTAATGGACCAAAGACGAACTAAAACGAACAAAATGAGATTACAAAAAAAAAGATGGTAGAGCACTTGCCCGCGAAAGGCAAAGGTCCCGAGTTCGAGTCTCGGTCGGGCATACAGTTTAAATCTGCCAGGAAGTTTCATATCAGCGCACACTCCGCTGCAGAGTGAAAATCTCATCCTGGAAACATCCCCCAGGCTGTGGCTAAGCCATGTCTCCGCAATATCCTTTCTTTCAGGAGTGCTAGTTCTGCAAGGTTCGCAGGAGAGCTTCTGTAAAATTCGGAAGGTAGGAGACGAGATACTGGCAGAAGTGAAGCTGTGAGGACCGGGCGTGAGTCGTGCTTCGGTAGCTCAGATGGTAGAGCACTTCGCCGCGAAAGGCAAAGGTCCCGAGTTCGAGTCTCGGTCGGGCACACAGTTTTAATCTGCCAGGAAGTTTCAAACAAAAGCGTGTTTCACATACCGACCGAAAATTTTCCAGTACACAGGCAGTGACCGGCGTATCAAATTAATGCCAGAACCACTACAGGTACTGGCTTCTGTGGTCACTTTGTGGCTAACTTTTTTTTTTACTGGTCATTAGTATGGATGTTTACTATTGGGAGAGGTTTCCCGAATTTTTCCCTTTATTTTTATTGGAAAAGGGAAGGGGGGAAGCGTTCATATCGATTTCGTAATTGGGGAAGAGGTGGAGCAGTTAAGCATGATTTGTTACAAAATATTTGTTTTTATTTCCGTCTTTATACTCAATGTCTGGCTTTATTTGGTACATTATATTAATTATCGAACGCCTCTCGTTTGTGTATCTATACATAGGATAGAGTGCATCACAAATTCGCTTCATTTTCTAACGTTCACCGTAAATCTCGCGTTTGGTTGACCCTTCCCTGTTTATGCAATACATTTCATTGACAAGATTATCTTATTACGTGACTATTACAATATTTCGTTATACTTCCCTCGGAACGGCGTGTAGGGCACGTTAGGCCCTCTGGCTGTTTAAATTCCTCCGACGTCTCGCCTGTGCTGCATTCTTCTAGCCGTGCCACTAGATGTCGCTGATTACTTACTATTGTTTTCATACTTCTCGTTTATTTCTGTAATTATTCTATCAACAGTATATTAATTTATTTGCTCCACGTGCTTGTTCTTTTGTATATTATTATTTTTATCTAAAGTGACCACAAAATCTTCTAAGAATCATATTATCACTTAACCATTTCCTTTGAACAATTTAAAACTCGTTATAGTAACTTATACGTTTGGCAAGCGCACTGTAGACTTTACCTGTTCTACTCTTCATATATTCTCTACAATTTTATTATTTACGAATGTGTGTAGATTTGCAGTAGCAACATCAAACGAACTTAACGTCACAAACACACATTGTTGTTACTGTACTGCAGTTTGTTATGAACGGTAGTGCTATTGATAGTACGACTCCATCGGCAGGGTGGCCTACGTTACCCCATATTTTAAATATGTGGGGTGATGCTTAGCTGATTTGTGTGTATTTTGTGATGATGACACCATGGCTTCATTATATTAGGACGTGTTATGCCTCGTCACATTTTAAGCCCATGTTTCCTCATCCATGAAAGTAATAATTTTTCGTTATGACATATTTTACTGTTTTATGATGTAACCTTTCCAGTAGTTGTATTTAATTTCCCATGTTTTCCTGCATATCTGAAGATGATTGTTGCTGGCCGAAACTGGTAGCCTTAAAGAACAAACGTTTTGTGTTCATTGACGGAAATTAAAGAAATATTTCTGCACTTTCTGGATTACTGTTTTAATCTGATACAATGTCGCAGCTTACAAAAAAAAAATAAAAATGTAAAAAAATATGTTTATTAAGTACCAAACATACTAGTGCTGCCGTTTTATAATAGGTACCTATTATTTATAATGTTCTTAACTGGGAGAGTATATTCAGAACGAATTTTCTACGCAGCTCATCTTCTACCTTCAGAACTACATAGAAGTTCTCCTGCATAACTTGCGGGACTAGCACCATGGGAGGTAGGACATTGCGGAAGTTTTGAGGGTGGGAGAAAAGAAACTAGGAATGAAGCTATGAGGACGGATGGTGACTCATGCTTGGAGAGCTTAGTCGGAAGAGCATTAGCCCGCGAAAGGCAAAGGTCACAGGTTCGAGTCCCTGTCCGACACCCAGTTTTAAACTGTGAGTGTATGATTTGTGTGAGATTCGTAGATGTCATTTTAATGCCAGATAGGTGATGCTCAGATATTAGGTTGATTTATAAGTTCGTAGCGTTTGCATGTTGGTGTTCCACTTGCTATGGGTTTATTTATCGATTGTCATTTTTTATTTGTAGTTCACTGCTGCTATTTGAGTGTACATATTGTCATTTTGTCATTTGGAGATTACGAGTGGAGCTGTGGACGCTAGAAAATGGAGTGTCAAGTGGAGAAATCGGAATATTTCCGACATATACTTCTATTTGAGTACAATAGAGGGGTGACAGCAGGGGCAGAAACATTTACACCATATATGGGGCTTATGCCACTGGACAGAGCACGGCAAAAAAATGGTTTTCTCGTTTTAAGGAGGATCGTTCAGACATTAGTGAGGCTCAAAGCTCAGGAAGATCTTTGGGATTTGATAGATCGTGTAATTGCATTAATCCACAACGATTCACCCAGTGGACTCGAAACTGGCAAAGGTGATGAACTGTTATCATTCCACCATCCCGCGACATTTGCAAGCAATGGAAAACGTTCAAAAATGTGTGCTCTAAGCCAAAATCACAAAAATCAGCGAGTGGCCATATGTGCGTCTCCCCTCGCTTGTTATCAGTTGGCTCGTGAACAACACCGACCATTCCTAACTGGCGACGAGAAGCGGTATCTTTATTCTAACATAAGGAAAGCGAAACAATGGTTGACCCCCAATCAAAGTAGTAACTCCCTGTACAAAAACCTGCGCGCATCGAGAAAAGATAATGTTCTGCATCAGATGGAACAGCGACGGTATGGTATACTACGAATTGCTGCTCACATTTATGGTCAACACCTGAGACATCTTGCAGAAGCAATCCAAGAACAACGACCAGGAATACTGAATGAAGTGATGCTACTCCACGATAAAGCCCGCTCGCATTCTGCTATGTAGGAGATGGGTTAGAAAGCCAGTTCGCACCCACTTTATTCAGCTGATCTTGCACCCTCAGATTTTCACCTTTTCCGCTCTTTATCGAACAACCTTGAAGAAACTTCCTTTCCGGATGAAAATGCATTCCGAACATGGCTCGATGCGTTCTTCGCTTCAAAAACCACGTGATTTCTACAGTTGCGGAATCGAAAAGTTAACCCAGCGTTGGCAGCCTGGTAATAGTGAAGGAGAATATGTTATTGACGGCTAAAGTATCTGTTATGTTTATCTGTTGTGTTTATTAATCGTATGGAAAAATGCTAGGAATTTATGGTTCAAATGATTCAAATGGCTCTGAGCACTATGGGACTTGACAGCTGTGGTCATCAGTCCCCTAGAACTTAGAACTACTTAAACCTAACTAACCTAAGGACATCACACACATCCATGCCCGAGGCAGGATTCGAACCTGCGACCGTAGCAGCCGCGCGGTTCCGGACTGCGCGCCTAGAACCGCGAGACCACCGCGGCCGGCTAGGAATTTATGCACCAATCTAATACATACCAATACTTTCTATAATTACATGTTAGCGGGTTTTGACATTGGCTGGTGGTTGTTGTTGTTGTTGTGGAAATCAGTCCGAAAACTGCTATGATTTATCTCTCCACGGTAATCCATCCCCTACAAGCGCCTTCATCTCCGAATCACTACTGCAACCTGAGACATCCATTTGAAACTGTTTACTATAGTCAAGTATTGTCTCCCCCTTTACTCTGTGCCTCCCATGCCCTTGCTCGGTATTCCCTTTGGGAGATCCCCGTTTCCCGAGTGCTGGTCGCCATTTCCCTTTCGACTGGAAAAGCCATTGTTCCTATCGGTCTACAGATGCTGTTGACAACCTGAAGATGGAATGAATATGTATCATTTTTTCCCCATGCATCGCACGGAACTCTTAAGGGACTATACTGCTACGTATATAATGTGTTTTACCGGTATATTGTAAGACAGTTCTGAGTAGTGTCAAATCCACTCTGAAAACGTCTCAGTCTAGAAGTGGACTCGCGGACGTTATCCGAGCGGGTATTTGCTGATAGCCTGTGTTGGTAAATGCGGCGTCCATCACAGTTCGTTATCTTGACAACAGTGTACTTTCCTCCTACTCCCCCGCGGTCTATATCTCGAAGCATTTGCCTCAAATAGATTGCTGCAATCGAGTTCTGAAGGGCCAACGACCTTTATTTCTCTCCAACGCTCCGATCCCCATCCCTCCCGCCCCTTCGTTTCTTTCACACTCACCGAGCTATATACCACGTATCATTACACACGTATCGACAGACAAGAAACGCAAATGTAGATAATATATCTATTTTCTGTAGGCGAAGAAAGAAAAAAGAATTATTTTACGCACTGCGGTAGTATGGACGGGTTTGTAGCTAGTGTCCACTTGGAAGCTTCCATTTTTTAAAATCATGGCTGTCATGTCATTGAAACCTATGATAAAACACTGGTCATGAAAAGAACTAACTGTCGTCCCAGAAGCGTAGTCTGTGTTTTTTACAGTTTTAGAAGAATATTGTTAAAGCGAGACAGTCGGATTCTTGGCGCAGCTCAACCCATTGAGCAGGCTGGATTCTGTAGGAGCTTCAGCACACTAGACCATCTTTTTGTCCTCTCGGAAGTGACAAGCACAGCAAACGAATACCATATGCCTCTATGTATAGCTTTTGTAGATTTTGAAAAGGCCTTTGACTCAATTAGCCATCCTGCTGTCGTGCAACCCTTAGCTGACCAAGGGACAGAGATAGCCTACATTAAAATCTTTGCCACATATACGAAACTGGATCCAGCTCATGAGTTTTTAATTCACAGAGGAGTGAAACAAGGGGATCCCATCTCTCCCAAGCTGTTCCCTGTCCTCCCGGAAATTGAAATGTTAGAACTGAACGGCGAACAAAAAGGAATTACAATCAGTCAGAAGATAGTTAACAACTTGAGAGATTTGTCGGCGGCATTTTGCTATTGGTAAACGAATTTGAAGGACATTGGTATCGGACCTCTCTTCGGGTTGTCAGGCAATGGCACTGAACATAAACTTTTCCAAGAATTGATTTATGCCTACTATATGGGGTACGGTGGTAAATTTGCAACTCAAAAATACACTAATGGACTCTATCAGAGAATGCATTTGTCCTGGACAACTTGTAAGTATGTCTGCAGACACAAGATCGGAGATTTTTCTACGCACCAAGATAGGCTAGCAAGCATTTTGAAGAATTCAACTATCTCCAGAAGAAACATGACAGTGAAACTGGAAGAAAATTATTTTTGGTCATTTAATACTTCTGATGTTGACAACATATTACTACCGCCCACATATATCTCGCGTAATGATCACAACGAAAAGATCCGAGAAATTAGAGCAAATGCGGAGACTTACAAGCAGTCGTTCTTTCCACGCACAATTCGTGAATGGAACAGGGAAGGGGGGATCAGATAGTGGTACAATAAGTACCCTCCGCCACACACCGTAAGGTGGCTCGCGGAGTATAGATGTAGATGTAGATGTAGACCTACGATTGTGAAACCTGAACACTTCGTGCATGTGCAAGTCGGACACTTGGAACTGCACAGCATGGCTTGAAAAGGTATGTTGGGCAGAAGACACCAGATCAGTTACCGATGTCAGAGACGACTGAAAAAAGGCACTGTGAAATGGCAATAGGCCGGCTGTGTTGGCAGAAGAAATGATGGTCCGATGAGCAAAGGCGGTACTGGAAACGGAGGCCAAGAGAAAGACCGCCAGACCGATGGGACAAAGACCTGCGGCAGATCGCCAGACTTAAATGGTTCAGTACCGCCCAAGACCGTCGCTCAATCGCACTGCTCGTGTAAACATGTAACTTCCATGTGCCCCATCTCTAGATGAGCCTAAAAAGAATCAAAAATTACTCTATCGTAATACACAAATATTTCAAAAAGTGACTGGTTACAGTTTTGTCGTTTATATTTTGTTATATCCTAGCCAGTAATGCCACCCGAGGTTTCTTAAGCGCTGGAGTCGCGAGCGCTAGGACAGTTCTGTATTCGCCGCTCAGTTGTATACTCGCCACCGAATTGTGTACTTGCTAGTCAGTTGTGTGTTCATCGCAGCAGAGTTGTTGTTTGTCGTCAGCCGACGCTGACCTAGCCGCTCCGACTCGAACTAGACAGATTTCTGTAGACACGGAGTTCACTACTGTGTTTCTGTATCTTCGTTAATAAAGATAAGTACCGACTTTTATTTAATCAGAGTGTTTGGGTTTTCATCTTTCTGTTCACTGTTCCAGCGGACCGGTCGGCCCGCTATTAAAAGTGTGGCGGTGACTTCGAAGCCGTTTCTACAGCGAATTGCTTGTCGCTACGAACGCCGCCACAAAATATTTAATACACAGTCACAAGTTATAGAACATCCATAATGCATAAGCTTAATGTGTTACGCTCAATGTTCTGGAATTCTACCACCTTCACTTCAGAATAGGAACGACAAAACAGTGAGCACAGCGTTGCTTTGCAACTGCGCAGTCCGCCAGATATTTGTATACAACAGCACAAACTGATATGATAAAGCCGTTATCAGGGTATAGGTAAGTGAACAGGAGACATCAAAAACTTATCGGAACAGCACAATTGTGCAAATTTAGCGCATCAGGTCTCGGTTGACGCAGTATCAACTGTCAGTTTTATGAGGCCATCGAATGTGATGTGTCGAACCTCGAAGTCGTGGCGCACACTCACTGCACCAATGTGGTTCAAAAGAGGTACAACATTAACTTTCGTATGCAAAAAGAACCTGATACTTGATAACGTGTCACGAAAAATGAGAGTTTCCTTCTTCAGAAAAAAGTGTTTATGTACGCCTCCCCTAATATTGTTCGCCTCCCCTAATATTGATATAGTAGGCTTTGGTAATGTGAAATTTCGTAAAATGCTTTATGTTTTTATCCGGAATTGAGTCAGTTACAGACGAAAAAAAGAGTGATCCATTCTCATATGCGAAGCTGACTGGAATAGTCAGCAATGCCTGAACCATAACACATGCTAAAACCTGGAGAGATGCAGGGCAGGGTTTCTGATTGTTGCAATTGATTTTTCATGTGTGAAGTAAAGGATTACTCAAGTGTGTATGTTGTTTATTGTGGACAGAACATCTCCATTATTGTCATGTCAATTCATCTAAATACCTCGGAATTATTTAGCTCAAACAGTCCACGGGTGTACTGCAGGTCCATAGTGTCCAACGGGCACAATATTTCGGCGATCAGACATGTCGCCATCGTCGCTGACGAACTGAGCTCCTGAGGGCGGGCGTCAGTCTTAAATAGCCTCCCTCTGCGAGGCGTTCTCTCCGCGGTCCGCGCCCGCGGCCGCGCGTCGGCGGTCGCTGAGAGGCTGGCGTCGGTGTAGTTGCCTCGTCCGCCCTGGTCGCTCGTTCGTTTTCTTTGCTGAGCCTCTTTTTAATTAGACTCAGTGCTGGTTCCCATGCCTTGCTGAGGTTATAAGACGGCCGCCTGCCAGCGGGAGCTCAGTTCGTCAGCGCACCTGACGATGGCGACATGCCTGATCGGCGAAATATTGTGCCCGTTGGACACTATGGACCGGCAGTACACCCGTGGACTTTTCGAGCAAGAAATACGCTGGGAGAAACTGAAGAATAACCTAGTAATTATAGTTAAAAAACTTAAGCTGGAACCATCATATAAGGTTATGGGGGAAGGCAAACCAAAGACTGTGTTTTACTGACCAAACTCTTAGAAGATGCAACAGGTGTATGAAAGAGTCTACCTACAATACACTGGTCCTCTGCTAGAGTACTGCTATGCAGTATGGGATCCTTACCAGCTAGGATTGGTGGAAGACATCGAAAAAGTTCAAAGAATAGCAGCTCATTTTGTATCATCGCTAAATAGGGAAGAGACAGCATCGGTGGCAATCATTAAAACAAAGGCGTTTTTCGTTGCGGCGAAATCTTTCACGAAATTTCAGTACCCAACGTTCTCCTCCGAACGAGAGAATATTTTGTTGTCACCCACCTACATAGGAGGAAATGATTATCTTTGTAAAAAATGAGAGAAATCGGAGTTGGCATGGAAAGATGCCGGGCACTTAAATGTGAATTACCGAGTAGTCATGTGATGTCGATGTAGATATAGATATAGTTTGCTGAAAACGTAGCAATACTCCCAAAAGAAGAACATAGATGGAGTCACATACTTAATAGGGAAGGAGCGCCTGGTCCCCGGCACGAATCCGCCCGGCGGATTTGTGTCGATGTCCGGTGAACCGACCAGTCTGTGGATGGTTTTTAGGCGGTTTTCCATCTGCCTCGGCGAATGCAGGCTGGTTCCCCTTACTCCGCCTCAGCAACACTATGTTTGCGCAAACAAGTTCTCCACGTACGTGTACACCACCATTACTCTACCACGCAAACATAGGGGTTACACTCGTCTGGTGTGTGCCGTTCCCTGGGGGGTACACCGGGAGCCGAACCGCACAATAACCCTGGGTTCGGTGTGGGGCGGCGGAGGGGTGAAGTGGACTACGGTAGTCGTCATGGGGTTGTGGACCACTGCGGCTGCGGCGGGGACAGAGCCTCTCCGTCGTTTCTAGGTCCTCGGTCAACATACAATGCAATACAATAGAATGCACAAACTTAATGAAAAGAAATATTTGCTAGCTGACGGCTATAATATACATGTACACAACAAAGGTGTACAGCTTCGCTGAGCAACTTTGTTGGGTCGCGTTGTGTGAATAGTTACTAGTATTCTCGTGTGCTGGTGCAAGTGTGGACACAAAATACACTCCTGGAAATTGAAATAAGAACACCGTGAATTCATTGTCCCAGGGAGGGGAAACTTTATTGACACATTCCTGGGGTCAGATACATCACATGATCACACTGACAGAACCACAGGCACATAGACACAGGCAACAGAGCATGCACAATGTCGGCACTAGTACAGTGAATATCCACCTTTCGCAGCAATGCAGGCTGCTATTCTCCCATGGAGACGATCGTAGAGATGCTGGATGTAGTCCTGTGGAACGGCTTGCCATGCCATTTCCACCTGGCGCCTCAGTTGGACCAGCGTTCGTGCTGGACCTGCAGACCGCGTGAGACGACGCTTCATCCAGTCCCAAACATGCTCAATGGGGGACAGATCCGGAGATCTTGCTGGCCAGGGTAGTTGACTTACACCTTCTAGAGTACGTTGGGTGGCACGGGATACATGCGGACGTGCATTGTCCTGTTGGAACAGCAAGTTCCCTTGCCGGTCTAGGAATGGTAGAACGATGGGTTCGATGACGGTTTGGATGTACCGTGCACTATTCAGTGTCCCCTCGACGATCACCAGTGGTGTACGGCCAGTGTAGGAGAACGCCCCCCACACCATGATGCCGGGTGTTGGCCCTGTGTGCCTCGGTCGTATGCAGTCCTGATTGTGGCGCTCACCTGCACGGCGCCAAACACGCATACGACCATCATTGGCACCAAGGCAGAAGCGACTCTCATCGCTGAAGACGACACGTCTCCATTCGTCCCTCCATTCACGCCTGTCGCGACACCACTGGAGGCGGGCTGCACGATGTTGGGGCGTGAGCGGAAGACGGCCTAACGGTGTGCGGGACCGTATCCCAGCTTCATGGAGACGGTTGCGAATGGTCCTCTCCGATACCCCAGGAGCAACAGTGTCCCTAATTTGCTGGGAAGTGGCGGTGCGGTCTCCTACGGCACTGCGTAGGATCCTGCGGTCTTGGCGTGCATCCGTGCGTCGCTGCGGTCCGGTCCCAGGTCGACGGGCACGTGCACCTTCCGCCGACCACTGGCGACAACATCGATGTACTGTGGAGACCTCACGCCCCACGTGTTGAGCAATTCGGCGGTACGTCCACCCGGCCTCCCGCATGCCCACTATACGCCCTCGCTCAAAGTCCGTCAACTGCACATACGGTTCACGTCCACGCTGTCGCGGCATGCTACCAGTGTTAAAGACTGCGATGGAGCTCCGTATGCCACGGCAAACTGGCTGACACTGACGGCGGCGGTGCACAAATGCTGCGCAGCTAGCGCCATTCGACGGCCACACACCGCGGTTCCTGGTGTGTCCGCTGTGCCGTGCGTGTGATCATTGCTTGTACAGCCCTCTCGCAGTGTCCAGAGCAAGTATGGTGGGTCTGACACACCGGTGTCAATGTGTTCTTTTTTCCATTTCCAGGAGTGTATCTTGGCCCCTACCTGCGCAGATGACGTGGTAGCAGAGGGGTCAGCGGAAGTGTTGGGCGGCTCCATTGTGAACGGCTATCGCGCACTAGGAGAGATGCAGTTCCACAGCTGAAGTGTATACTCAAACGTAAATCTTGCATAATTTATAAGCTGCAGCTAACTAGTGCGCGACCGGCCGGGGTGGCCGAGCGGTTCTAGACGCTACAGTCTGGAACCGCGCTACCGCTACGGTCGCAGGATCGAATCCTGCCTCAGGCATGGATGTGTGTGATGTCCTTAGGTTAGTTAGGTTTAAGTAGTTCTAAATTCTAGGGGGCTGATGACCTCAGAAGTTAAGTCCCATAGTGCTCAGAGCCATTTTTAACTAGTGCGCAAACAGTTGTTTTTCCAGGTTATGTCAGTGAAACTAATAATTCGATATACACTCGTAACACAAAAAATACATGGCGCGTCATGAAGAAATTATCCGAATGGGACAGAAGTCGGATGTGATTTGCATGTACAAACAGATGATTTCAGAAAAACTGGATAATTTACTCAAGAGAAAGAGCTTCTCAAATCGAGCAAGTCAATAGCGTGTCTGGCCGTTCGCAAGCATTTATTTGGCTTGGCACTCATTTATAGAGTTGTTGGATGTCGTTCTGAGGAATTGTGCCCCATTGGCGTGTTAGATCGTCAAAATCAAATGGCTCTGAGCACTATCCGACTTAACTTCTGAGGTCATCAATCGCCTAGCACTTAGAACTAATTAAACCTAACTAACCTAAGGACATCACACATATCCATGCCCGAGGCAGGATTCGAACTTTTGGCTCCCGACTGTAGCGCCTAGAACCGCACGGCCACTTCGGCCGGCTCGTCAAAATCCCAAGCTGCTTGGAGGGTATTGTCTGTAATACTACAAACGTTCCCAGTTGGGGAGACATTCGGCGACCTTACTGGCCAAGGTGGGGCTTAGAAACCACGAAGCAAGGAGCAGAAACTGTCGCCGTGCGCGGGCGGGCAGTATCTTGCTGAAATGTAAGTCCAGCGTGGTTTGCCATGAAGGGCAACAAAACGGGGCGTAGAATATCGCCGACGTCTCGCAGTGCTGTATGGGTACCACAGATGACTACCAAAGAAATGGTTTACCAGACCATCACGCCCGGTTGTTGGACTGTATGGCGGGCGACAGTTAGCTTGGTATCCTACCGCTGTCCGGGGCATTTCCAGACATGTCTTCACCCTGGACTCTCATTACTGGAGTAGAATTGTCTTCAGTGATGAGTTTCGCTTAGAACTGAATCGCAATGACTTGCTCAGTTTGTAAAACTCTGTCTCTTGAATCAGTCATCAATTTTTTTCTGTAATCGTAATCATTAACCGAGCGAGGTGGCGCAGTGGTTAGCACACTCGACTCGCATTCGGAAGGATGGCACTTCAAACCCGTCTCCGGCCATCCTGATTTAGGTGTTCCATGATTTCCCTAAATCGTTTCAGGCAGATGCCGGGATGGTTCCTTTGAAAGGACACGGCCGGTTTCCTTCGCCATCCTTTCCTAATCCGAGCTTGTGTTCCGTCTCTAATGACGTCGTTGTCGACGGGACGTTAAACGCTAATCTCCTCCTGCAATCATTAATTTGTCTGCACATGTACACCACATCTACCGATTTCCATCCCATTTGATAATTCCTTGGCAATTGCTTGTTGGGACCCTACGTCCTTCCACGAAGGCTTACTGGTCAGAATTACACAGATTTCTTGCGTACCGCATTGCCTGAGTACTTAGAAGACATGCCACTTGCATCCCGTCGATATCTGCATTTCATGCACGCATATTTCAGTCTCTCTGCCCGGAGGTACCTGGATGCGCATTTTGCTGAGTACTGCTTGCTCGGCCACCCCGTTCGTCTGACTTAAATCCTGTGGACTTTCACCTGTCAGGACACAGAAAGTCTGTCCTGTATTCAGTTACTGTTGTGGATGAACCTACTCTCCATGCGCACGGTGTGACAGCCTTTCTGACAGTACAAACTACTCGTAAATAAGGCATTTTGATTGTGTGCAAAATCAATGGGGAGATGAACAGAGGCAGAGGCCTGTGTTAAGGCAGTAGGAGATTAGTTTGAACATTTCCTCTGATACATAAGCAGAGTGTATCAGCTGGCAATACAAAGGTACAGTGCAGTTTGCAGGAGCTGAAGGTCGAATAGGTGGTGTATTTCCAGACCCATGTTGACATAACCTCATTATCTTCTTGTTTATGAGAAATCCATTCTTGAAGTCTTGTCGTATTTTGAAACACCCTGTAGAGTACTAGAAACGTAATAGTGACATAAAAAATAGATACAGCTGCTGCTACGGTATGGGGTTGTTTTACGTGATTAATGTGGCGTCCTGTTTTCGTGGTTAAGAAACCGCCAAACGTAGAAGAATATGAACAGATTCTACAACGGAGAAACAGACAGGAGACGGTGGTATGTTTGAGCATGGCAGGGCACCCTGCCTGTGAGGCAGTGGTTTGTGGACAATAACAGTCTTGAAATTGACCGGCCTGCGCAGAGTCCCGACTTGAACCGGATGGAATACCTTAGGGATGAGCTAGATCATCGGCTTCGCTCCACCCCCAAGCGTCCAACATCACTGCCTTCTCTGATTTTTGCTCTTGAGGACGAATGGGATGCCATTTCTCTACAGACAGTCAGATATCTCATTGAAAGTGTCTGCAGCAGATTTCAAGCCGTCATCAAAGCGAAGGATGTACTCCACCAGTAGTCCACCAGTAGGTGCGTTGGTACTATTGACTAGATCGTGCGTTACCACTTAAAACTGCGTATAAGATTTGTATTATATTGCTCATGCCAGAAGGCACTGCAAGTATATACGCAATCTGCAGGTGGTTTCCATCACACGTGGGAGCGATGAGACGCGAAAACTGCCCGGTTTCCGTGGACACAGGTGCAGCCAGCCTACGGCGAGGGGCGAGCAGGTTTCTGCCGGGGCGGTGCAAAACAAGACAAACAAGGATTTCCGGTGCGGCGTGGGCGCAGGTCCCAGCCTGCGGAAAGGTGGAAAGGTGGGCGCGCATTCCGCGGCGGGGCGACAAAGGCGGCCGGACCGCGCTCTGCGACAATGGATCTGCCTGCCCCTGTGCTGCGCTGAGCTGCCAGCTTCCTGCGCGAACTGCCACCTCAACGCGACGCACTGCTTCCCCATCACTGATAGCGCACTGGCGGTTCGTCAGTCGATTAACACTAACACGGGGAGGCCACAACGTTTGGAACGCGAATTTACTGCAAACTTCGTACACGAGTAGTACTCCATGAGGACAACAAAATGTGTAAGCAGTAGCGCGTACTTCTCAAGCGTTATTGAGAAAAATCGCAAGATAATTCGGTCGTCAAATATATACATGTCCGTGGCCATTTCTGCCAGGAAGCGGCGGCAGCCGAGTGATTAGCGTTCAAGCCCCGTAATCGTTGGATCTCTGGATCGAGTCCTGTTCGTCAGTTTTTTTTTTTGTTTGTTTTGTTTCTAACACGGTCATTTTCTTAACTGTTTATATTACAATTGATCTAATGGGAAAAATACGTGTAATCGGATGAACTTTTATTAAATTATCAATGCTATTTGGCAGTCTACAAATTTTTATTATCACAAATAATATAATTTCATAACTATCGACTAGTATGTAACTGACTAAACCGGTATCCTCGCCGTATCCCTCTCCGTCGCGCCTGGTTTAATTCGAGTACATTCCATTACGTTTGTTGATGTTCATCTTATAAATTCTGCCCATCCCGTTCAACTACTTTTTCAAGGCCTTTGTCGTCTCTTCAGAATTGGAATGTCGTAAGCAAACAATAAACTTTTTATTTCGTTTCCCTAAAAGTAGAGATATGTTGTCCGAACACGTCGTGAGGTTGATGTATTTAATTTGATATCGAAGAAAAATTACAAAAAGGTACGGCCAAACTTTCAGGAAACATTCCTCACACACAAAGAAAGAAAATATGTTATGTCTACATGTGTCCGGAAACGCTTACTTTCCATGTTAGAGCTCATTTTATTACTTCTCTTCAAATCACATTAATCATAAAATGGAAACACACAACAACAGAACGTACCAGCGTGACTTCAAACACTTTGTTACAGGAAATGTTCAAAATGTCCTCCGTTAGCGAGGATACATGCATCCACCCTCCGTCGCATGGAATCCCTGATGCGCTGATGCAGCCCTGGAGAATGGCGTATTGTATCACAGCCGTCCACAATACGAGCACGAAGAGTCTCTACATTTGGTACCGGGGTTCCGTAGACACGAGCTTTCAAATGCCCCCATAAATGAAAGTCAAGAGGGTTGAGATCAGGAGAGCGTAGAGGCCATGGAATTGGTCCGCCTCTACCAATCCATCGGTCACCGAATCTGTTGTTGAGAAGCGTACGAATACCTCGACTGAAATGTGCAGGAGCTCCATCGTGCATGAACCACATGTTGTGTCGTACTTGTAAAGGCACATGTTCTAGCAGCACAGGTAGAGTATCCCGTATGAAATCATGATAACGTGCTCCATTGAGCGTAGGTGGAAGAACAAGGGGGCCCAATCAAGACATCACCAACAATGCCTGCCCAAACGTTCACAGAAAATCTGTGTTGATGACGTGATTGCACAACTGCGTGTGGATTCTCGTCAGCCCACACATGTTTATTGTGAAAATTTACAATTTGATCACGTTGGAATGAAGCCTCATCCGTAAAGAGAACATTTGCACTGAAATGAGGATTGACACATTGTCGGATGAACCATTCGCACAAGTGTACCCATGGAGGCCAATCAGCTGCTGATAGTGCCTGCAAACGCTGTACATGGTACGGAAACAACTGATTCTCCCGTAGCACTCTCCATACAGTGACGTGGTCAACGTTACCTTGTACAGCACAACTTCTCTGACGCTGACATTAGGGTTATCGTCAACTGCACGAAGAATTACCTCGTCCATTGCAGGTGTCCTCGTCGTTCTAGGTCTTCCCCAGTCGCGAGTCATAGGCTGGAATGTTCCGTGCTCCCTAAGACGCCGATCAATTGCTTCGAACGTCTTCCTGTCCGGACACCTTCGTTCTGGAAATCTGTCTCGATACAAACGTACCTCGCCACAGCTATTGCCCCGTGCTAATCCACACATCAAATGGGCATCTGCCAACTCCGCATTTGTAAACATTGCACTGACTGCAAAACCACGTTCGTGATGAACACTAACCTGTTGATGCTACGTACTGATGTGCTTGATGCTAGTACTGTAGAGCAATGAGTCGCATGTCAACACAAGCACCGAAGTCAACATTACCTTCCTTCAATTGGGCCAACTGGCGGGGAATCGAGGTAGTACAGTACATACTGACGAAACTAAAATGAGCTCTAACATGGAAATTAAGCGTTTCCGGACACGTGTCCACATAACATCTTTTCTTTATTTGTGTGTGAGGAATATTTCCCGAAAGTTTGGCCGTACCTTTTTGTAACACCCTGTATATCTGTTGCCATGTGTCGGTTTGTTTACGGTTCGAAGTGACGAACCAATGTTTCATCGCCTGTGAGGATACTTGACAAGGAAGCGGCACGATCAGCCTCGTAACGCACAACCAGTCCCGCACCAATGGTCCTTCGTTGATCGTTACGAGGAACTTAGTGGGCACACTCCTGGTGGACGAGTGTGTCAGGACTACCAACAGTTGTGCAGCGAGGTGTTTGGTTGTGATCCGTCGACCGCCTTGAGAGTGTCCGCACGTTCCAACATTGCAGGAGTCACAGCCGTGTGCGGCCAGTCGGCACGCGGGGATCGAGCGGGTTTGCGCGACCTTGTTGCGATGACGACATACGTCTCGTGATGACTGGGTGTTGTGTGATATCCTTCGGTTAGTTAGGTTTAAGTAGTTCTAAGGTCTAGGGGACTGATGACCATAGATGTTAAGTACCATAGTGCTCAGAGCCATTTGAACCATTTTTGAACGACATACGTCTCGCCGTGCTTTTGTTCACTGCCACGTCTCCGTAGACATTCTGCAAGCGCCTATGAATATTGACGATGGTCTGGATTTCCGCATGGTTCGCGCGGTTCCCCCCGTCGGACGTTCGAGTCCTCCCTCGGACATAGGTGTGTGTGTTGTCCTTAGTGTAAGTTAGATTAAGTAATGTGTAAGCCCAGGACCGATGACCTCAGCAGTTTAGTCCCATAGGAACTACCCACACACATTTCCGTTACAGACGCCATTTTAAAGGCTTTGTATAGTGCCGCCACCTATTGGTACTTTGTGAAACTATAGCGGCTGAAACGGAAATATTCCACGACGTCTCACTGCAAATTCCGCATTTTTTTCAACCGAAACTGGGCGAGAAAATAATGTGTTGTATTACTTAATGAACGGCCCTCGTAGTTTCAGCGTGACCCGTTTAGCCCGATGTGATGTGTAACATCACCAACCGTAACTTTCCGAGAACTGTCGGAGGATATCTTGCAAGTCCTCGGCTTTCAAATTGCATCGGAAGACGACACAGTTGCCGCAGTATCGAAACAGAGTTAACTGCGCGTTCGAGGCAGAATTAGGTGATTCGGCCAGCTGGAACGCACCCCGACAAGCGCCCCTGTGCAGTTTGTTACTGCGACTGGCTTTTATTTATAGCGGGAATTAATGCCTGTTCGCTGTTAGCTTCGACAATCGATTTGAACGGCAGCCCGTGTGCTTGCTGGGCACAGGCGGTGTCGGTCCAGTGTCTGATTCGGTGTTATCAGGCCCGCATCGTCGACTGCAACCTGCACGCTCTACTTTATTTCCCGACATCGTCTAGCAACGCATTAATAAAGTCGATAAGTTGGGAACGATAGATTAACAATATCGAATATTCTGTACAAAATTAGCCCTTGGACAATGCTACACCTTACTGATAATGAAACTACAAGTATCATCTGTTAATCCTTGGTCCTCTTTATTTTTATTTAATTATTGCTATTATATTATGATCTGCTTTCTAGCATTTTTGTTCTAGGTCGTTTGATAAGCACGTGGCAGGCACTAAATGGTTCAAATGGCTCTTAGCACTATGCGGCTCAACATCTGAGGTCATCAGTCACCTAGAACTTAGACCAACTAAAACCTAACTAACCTAAGAACATCACACACATCCATGCCCGAGGCAGGTCGAACCTGCGACCATAGCAGCCGCGTGATTGCTGACTGAAGCAGGCAGGCACTATGCGACAATGTATTATTGTTCAAGGTACGAGCATATAGTTGTTTTTAGAGGCACAAAATGTTTAACGAACATATGAGTTCTTTAAAATGGCGTGAAATTGGCTGCTAGAAGTGGTACATTAATCTGAAAAACGACGCCATTTGCACCAGGCTGTCAGTTTAAACACGTGTACATACTGTCTAAAGTATTATTGCCAAGTTTCCATTCTGTGTTAATACTAAAGTACACAAATGGAGGTGGACATATCATACGTCTATGTATCTTTCTCGCAGGTATATAAGAAAAGTTACCTGGCATGGACAATTACGCATGACATAATCGCCGCTCGACACGACCTCAGAATAACTATTCACAAACAACACATATACGATATGTGAAAATAACCGGACTATTGCTGCGGAACTTTTTTTTCCAAAAACATACATATTTATTGTCAGTCTCAGTTTACTCCTCTCATCTGTATCTACAACGCTCCATGCTAATTTGCCATTGAGGGAAAGAATGGTCCGAGCGGTTCTAGACGCGGCGGTCCGTAAGCGCGCTGCTGCTACGGTCGCAGGTTCGAATCTTGTCTCGGACTTGGATGTGTTAGTCGCCGCAGTTAGGTTTAAGTAGTTCTAAGTCTAGGGGACCGATGACCTCGGATGTTAAGTCCCATAGTACTTAGAGCCATTTGAACCATTTTTGAAAGAATGGTGGAAGTCTTCCTCTGTGAACTTCTTGATGATGCATACATCTTTTTGTTTCACTACTTCCACGGACTGAAACCTTGTTGCTTTCAATGCAGATATGACCTTGGGGAATAAAGTCACATGGCGCTAGGTCAGGCGAATAAGGTGGGTCTCTAACACTGGGATACTGTACTTTGCTAGAAACGTCTTGACAGAAAATGTGGTATGAGTTGCTGGGTGCGCTGTGTTGATACAGAACCCATGGCTTGTTCTTCCACAATTCGGCTCGTTTTTTTCTCATTTTCCTACGGATTTGAGCATCAACCTTAGGAAAGTAATGTTGATTCAATAGTTTGACATTGAGGAACCGAGTAAAAGTGCACAATTCCATGAATACCGGAAAATCAAACAATCGTCATCGCTTTGAATCTTGATTTGCTGATTCGTGCTTTCTTCGCTCTCGGTAACGGCCCTTCCAGTGCGTGAATTGGGGCTTAGTTTCTCGATCATATGTGAAATACCAAGATTCGTTTCATGTTATCATTTTTTCTAAGCAATTAGTATTATTTTTGATGGTATTCAAACTGTAAGTACAAACATTTTCACGAGCTTCTTTTTGTTCGATCGCGAGAATTTTCGGCACCAATTTCGCGCGCAGGTTTTTCATGTTAAATAGGTCATGTAAAATTTGCCTTACGCATCTTTGTCAATTCCTACAGTTTCAGCAATCGATCGAATACTCAACCGACGGTCAGACTAGTATTTTTTCAATATTTGCATCCGTTTTTGATGTTGAAGGACGTCCCGGGCATCAGTCATCTTCAACGTCTTCTCGGCCATCTTGGAAACGCTTGAATCGCTCGGAAACTGGCATACATAATAAACAGTCTTCTCCGTACATTTCTTTTAATAAAAGATTTCAGTAGCAGTTTCCACAAGTTTTATGTGAAACATCACGACAGTTCCTTACTCTATATATTTGCACTTACAATTTTTCAAGCAAAACAAAACAGCAATTGTTATACAAACGAAGGCCACGGCCACACTCATTTCTCTACAGGTACTAGAGATGTCTCATTCAACTGAGAAAGCTTCGCGGCTGTAGGTCGATCTTAGGCGCATGTGTACTTACGTTAATACAGCATCGGTCACGTCACTGTATTGCCACACCTCGTGCAAAAGCTCCCGTGCATTGCTACTGCATGCAGTGCGACTAATTACCATAGGAAAACAATGAATCGTTTAAAACGGCCTATACCTAGGCAGCAAAATAATCAGTGACGGACAAAGCAAAGAGACAACAAAAGTAGAACAGAACTGGCAGAAGGACAACCCTGGCTAAGAGAAGTCTACTAGTATCAGACATAGGCCATAATTTCAGGAAGAAATTCTTGAGAACGTACGTCAGAGGTACAGCATTGTATGGTAGTGAAACATGGACATTGGGGAAACCGGAACAGAAGAGAATTGAAGCATTTGAGATGTGGTGCTGTAGACGAATGTTGAAAATTAGGTCGACTGATAAGGTAAGGAACTAGGAGGTTCTGCGCAGAATAGGAGGTGAAAGAAATATAGGGAAAACACTGACAAGGAGAAGGGACAGGATGATAGGACATCTGTTAAGACGACAAGGTACGTCTTCTATGGTACTAGAGGGAGCTCTAGAGGGCAAAAACTGTAGAGGAAGACAGAGCCTGGAATACATCCAGCAGATAATTGAGGACGTAGGTTGCCAGTGCTACTCTGAGATGAAGAGGTTGGCGCAGGAGAGGAATTCGTCGCGGGCCGTATCAAACCAGTCAGAAGGCAAATGACTCAAAAAAACAGTGAGAGACGCAGTTCCACCAAGTCAGCGCCCACGGTATCCATTTCGTTACGATACCTTGCTACTGGTAGTTCTTTCGAAGACCTGAAATTTCGAAGAAGTGATGGAAACTTGTCATGCAGAGGTAAATATCTATATACAGGGTGAGTCACGTAAGATGTAACATCCCTTTTATTTCCTGAACAATTCCAGATTTTCTGCAGTTGATTGCACGTTGAGGGCACGTAATGTCTCGTGTAAATAATGTTCTGCGCTCTGGTGTCAGCCGATATAATGAAACAAGTATATTTTTACGGAACCCTATACTATTCATAACTTCATTCAGTAGCTCTTGGAAAGACAATTACGGTAATATAACGCTTGTTAGTAGTCTACGAGAAATGCGTTAAAATTGGAAAGCAATGTGGCCAGACTCTGGAATACATCCAACAAATAATTGAGGACGTAGGTTGCAAGTGTTAATCTGAGATGAAGAGGTTGGTACAGGAGAGGAATTCATGGCGGGTCGCATCAAACGAGTCAGGAGACTGATGACTAAAAAAAAAGAAAAAAAGAAAAAGTGCAGAAATTGCAATAGTATACTAAAGGAAGTAAAAGAAGAGTCACACGGCGGCACGGCGAAAGGTTTTCATTTATTCATTTATGCCTGGCAGAGCCTCTCTTACATCTAAACAGACATCTTTATTGAGTAAACTTTACAATATGCATAGTACGTGATTAGTAGATAATGATACGCTACTGGCCATTGAAATTGCTACACCACGAAGATGACGTGCTACAGACGTGAAATTTAACCGACAGGAAGAAGATACTGTGATATGCAAATTACTAGCTTTTCAGAGCATTCACACAAGGTTGGCGCCGGTGGCGACACCTACAACGTGCTGACATGAGGAAAGTTTCCAACCGATTTCTCATACACAAACAGTAGTTGACTGGCGTTGCCTGGTGAAACGTTGTTGTAATGCCTCGTGTAAGGAAGGGAAATGCGTACCATCACGTTTCCGACTTTGATAAAGGTCGAATTGTAGCCTATTGCGATTGCGGTGTATCGTATAGCGACATTGCTGATCGCGTTGATCGAGATCCAGTGACTGTTAGCAGAATATGCAAACGGTGGGTTCAGGAGGGTAATACGGAACTTCGTGCTGGATCCCAACGGCCTCGTATCACAAACAGTCGAGAAGACAAGCATCTTATCCGCATGGCTGCAACGGATCCTGAAGCCACGTCACGATCCCTGAGTAAACAGATGGGGACGTTTGCAAGACAACAACCATCTGCACGAATAGTTCGACGACGTTTGCAGCAGCATGGACTATCAGCTCGGAGACCATGGCTGCGGTTACCCTTGACGCTGCATCACTGACAGGAGCGCCTACGATGGTGTACTCAACGACGAACCTGGGTGCACGAATGGCAAAACGTCATTTTTTCGGATGATTCCAGGTTCTGTTTACAGCATCATGACTGTCGCATCCGTGTTAGGCGACATCGCGGTGAACGCACATTGGAAGCGTGTATTCGTCATCGCCATACTGACATATCACCCGGCGTGATGGCATGGGGTGCCATTGGTTACACGTCTCTGTCACCTCTTGTTCGCAATGACGGCACTTTGAACAGTGGACGTTACATTTCAGATGTTTCATTCGATCCCTGCGAAACCCTACATTTCAGCAGGATAATGCACGACCGCATGTTGCAGGTCCTGTACGGGCCTTTCTGAATGCAGAAAATGTTCGACTGCTGCCCTGGCTAGCACATTCTTCAGATCTCTCACCAATTGAAAACGCCTGGTCAATGGTGGTCGACCAACTGGCTCGTCACAATACGCCAGTCACTACTCTTGGTGAACTGTGGTATCGCCATCCAAGCTCTGTTTGACTCAATGCCCAGGCGTATCAAGGCCGTTATTACGGCCAGAGCCCGCATCTCGTGGTCGTGCGGTAGCGTTCTCGCTTCCCACGCCCGGGTTCCCGGGTTCGATTCCCGGCGGGGTCAGGGATTTTCTCTGCCTCGTGATGGCTGGGTGTTGTGTGCTGTCCTTAGGTTAGTTAGGTTTAAGTAGTTCTAAGTTCTAGGGGACTGATGACCATAGATGTTAAGTCCCATAGTGCTCAGAGCCATTTGAACCATTACGGCCAGAGTTGGTTGTTCTGGGTACTGGTTTCTCAGGATCTAACCACCCAAATTGCGTGAAAATATAATCACATGTCAGTTCTAGTATAATATATTTGTCCAATGAATACCCGTTTATCATCTGCATTTCCTCTTGGTGTAGTAATTTTAATGGCCAATAGTGTAATACCAACAGTTATAAAAATAAATATGTGAAACTTACGAAAAGTGAGTTTATTGACTTTACGTTAAGCAATTTCCTCTACCTTGTCGAATGGGTGGTACAACATCTAATAGATATGTACGCCAGAAGTTTAGAGGGACTCAAATGTAGAGAAGTAATTGACCTGTCAGAGGAAGAGCGAGAAACAATAGGGTAAGGTTAACAGATGCGATGGGAGGAAGGAAACAGGGAACAGATACGGATGTGAAAAGCTCGGATGTTGTTGACAGTGTGACAGAGATATGGGTTCTGTGTTAGACAGGAGGAAAGCTGCTGGGGTATCCTAAATAGGAGGAGGAGGAGGAGGAGATTAGTGCCTAACGTCCCGTCGACATCGATTTCATTACAAACGAAGCGTAAGCTCGGATTAGGGAAGGATGGGGAAGGAAATCGGCCCTGCCTTTTCAAAGGAACTATCCCGTCATTTACTTGAAGCGATTCAGGGAAATCACGGAAAACCTAAATCAGGATGGCCGGACGCGGGTTTTAACTGTCGTCCTCCCGAATGCGAGTCCAGTGTGCTAACCACTGCGCCATCTCGCTCGGTATATGCCAATAGGCAAGCTACGAATGTGGTAACAGACAAAACTTTTTCCTCCTTGTTTTCATGGTTAGACTTACTTGTAGAATGACCGAATCAGCGGATAGAAATTGGATACCGATCAGAAAAGTGCAAAAGGTTTCAAAAATGTGTAGTAAGTTAAAATTATTTACTAAACGAGATAACATGAGAGTGAATAGAGAGTTCCAAATTTGTTAGTATAAATAAATAAATAATGACATGGGTGGAAAAAGGGCGTAAATTAAGAAATGGCGTTTTGAGATAATCTAATTTCAAATATTAGAGGATGAAAAACCTGTCATATTTCAGCAATATGATCTGCCACGAGGACTTGATTTGTCATTAGAATTCTCTTTAAATAGTTTTATAAATCTGGTAGTTGAGCTAACTAAACGCTGCCCGTACAGGCCTCGGAAGGCCCTACGGTACCGACCGACCGCCGTGACCTTAGTCGATAGGCGAGACTGGCATGCGGGTATGCTGGGGCGTGTGGTCATCATACCGCTGTCCCGGCCGTTGTCAGTTTTCGTAGCCGGAGCCGTACTTCTAAATCATGTAGCTCCTTCACCGGTCTCGCAAGGGCTGAGTGCAACCCTCTTGACAACAGCGCTCGGCAGACCTGGACGGCCACCTATCGAAGTGCTAGCCAAGCCCGACAGCGCTTAACTTCAGTGATGTGACGGGAACCGGTGTTACCACTGCGATAATGCCACTGGCATAAATTTGATAATTGTCAGCTGCTTTATGAGTTTTATTACACGTTTCTATGGGCGCATTTTGTACCAGTTTCCAAAGATGGAGCACCGCTGGAAAAAGTTCGTATAGTGCGTTAACTTTAAATTGACCGGCGAGCTCCCTAGTCGTGAATTGTGCAGTCGGAAGGCTTCGGCTGGTAGTTTTTTTGTGTTTGCTTGCTGCCGACGTCACCCAGCTGACATTACTGTGTAGCTACGATGGCTACTTGAGCCATTTTTGTCTACTATGTTACTGTTTTGTACTTCACTCTATTTCGTGAGTTCATTTCCTTTATTAAATTGTCAGTACATATGACGATATCTGTTTTAGGTTACTAATAACATTTAAAGAATTTTTACCTTCGTGCGTGACTCCTACTTTCGTGGAAGCTTGAAGCACTCATTAAAGTGGCTACACTTCTGGAGGCAAATAGTCATACTCGCCCCACACACCTCTCACCCTGAGGCTATGTGGGTAGGGGGGCTCGCTTCCTCCGCTCCCCACAACCCCCTTTGACGGTCACCAACTTCCAGTTATCACGCCGTGTGACTATTGAATCTTTTGACTGGTTTGATACAGCCCGCCACTAATTCCTCTCCTGTGTTAACCTTTTCATCTCAGAGCAGCTAGTGCAACCTACGTCCTCAATTATTTGCTGAATTATTCCAGTCTCCCTCTTCGGTTGTTACTCTCTACAGCTCACTCTACAGCTCCTAAAATATCGACATGATCCAAATGATTTCTCTCTCTCTCTCTCTCTCTCTCTCTCTCTCTCTCTCTCTCTCTTTCTCTCCCTCTCTCTCCCTCTCTCTTTCTCTCACTCCCTCCCTCCCTCTCTCTCGCTCCCTCCCTCTCTCTCCCCCCCCCCCCTCTCTCTCTCTATCTCTCTCTCTCTCTCCCACTTTTTTTAAGATATTGCCGCCGAAGGACAGCTCATCGTTGCAATTTCCGTTTTCTGCTACTTCAAGGTATCGATATTTTTGTTGCTCCGCGGAATAATATATTAGTGCAGCCGATTAATAATTAAGACGCCTTCCTTGCTTTCTCAAAAAGCATTGAAATAGAGGAGTGTTGAACAAACAAAATGGTTCAAATGGCTCTGAGCACTATGGGACTTAACATCTGACGTCATCAGTCCCCCAGAACTTAGAACTACTTAAACCTAACTAACCT
This sequence comes from Schistocerca serialis cubense, assembly GCF_023864345.2. Lineage (NCBI taxonomy): Eukaryota > Metazoa > Arthropoda > Insecta > Orthoptera > Acrididae > Schistocerca > Schistocerca serialis. Next base: position 284,443,281 of record NC_064639.1, read on the forward strand.
AAGGAGCCGGCCGGGGTGGCCGAGCGGTTCTCGGCGCTACAGTCTGGAACCGCACGACCGCTACGGTCGCAGGTTCGAATCCTGCCTCGGGCATGGATGTGTGTGATGTCTTTAGGTTAGTTAGGTTTAAGTAGTTGAAGGCTCTGAGCACTATGGGACTTAACATCTGTGGTCATCAGTCCCCTAGAACTTAGAACTACTTAAACCTAACTAACCTAAGGACAGCACACAACACCCAGCCATCACGAGGCAGAGAAAATCCCTGACCCCGCCGGGAATCGAACCCGGGAACCCGGGCATGGGAAGCGAGAACGCTACCGCACGACCACGAGATGCGGGCGTTTAAGTAGTTCTAAGTTCTAGGGGACTGATGACCTTAGAAGATAAGTCCCATAGTGCTCAGAGCCATTTGAACCATAACCTAAGGACATCACACACATCGATGCCCGAGGCAGGGTTCAGTGTTGAACAACGCCTGTGTCTAGGGCACTGAACCATCTGATGCTAATACAGCGAAAAGGCTTCGTACGAATAATATTTCCTTCATTTTGACGATCATGCACGACTGAGCAAGAATGCCGTAGGATGGGTGCAAGAGTAGCTATCCGGTACACAGGATACACCAGCCAGAGCGCCTGAAACGTAAAGTTGGGACATCAAGTGGCATTAAGGGACGATGATCTGATGGGAAAAGAAGGCCAAGTGATGTCATTGTTGCCTTACGGTAGCATGACCAACGCAGGCGAATACCACATAAACGTTGCTCATTTCCAGTCTTTCAGTCTGCAGCCGACCAGCCTGGAGGAGGGACCTATGTCACTCTGCCGTCTGCTGGTGTAGCTGTGTACGCGCTTCTATGGAACAGAAAGTCCCATCCTGGGGAATTCGACGCTGTTAGCCTCAGCGCCGTCATGCGTGCTGAGTCCGTTGGGAAGAACTTGGGCGACTTCGACCAGTGGGCAGACTTCGGTGCCGGTAACCGACTTACCTGTGTGCAATCTGCAGCGTGATAACGTGCGCTGGTCACCTACTTCCCCAAGCTGGTAGCCGTCTTAGCGCGGACACCGCCCACGCTGTGTGGAGCCGACGGCCTTGTGTCTTCGCTGAAGCCTACACCGCCGCTGCGGATGCGACTCACATCTTGATCAGCATATACCGGACGGGCGCCTTCTGCTGGGGCATTCACCAACGCTAGCTGCCTGGAATGTCGATACTGCATTTTTTTATGAACAGTAAACGGGCGTATCCAGGAGCATATATAAACGCAGGAATACAATTTAGTGATGATGAACAGTAGCCTAAAATTTGAGACTAATAAGAAAGAATCAGTGCACAAAGACGTGGATACGGAAGTACTAAGGAATGAAGAGGCGCGCTTTAAGTTCTCGGAGCCTATAGAAACTGCGATAATGAATAGCTCACTAGGCAGTTCAGTCGAACAGGAATTATATATTTTTGACATTGTGTCACCTGCTGGAGGATCAGACTACACGAGAGAGTTAAGTGAACGAGTTCGCTAGGACATCAACACATGACCTATGTTTTATATTTGTGGAATTTTGTCTTTGACATGCTAAGGTTCTTTGCTACCTTTTATTGTAAAACGACACATCATCATTATGTCACTTGCAAGTTTGTAAAGATCATGAACTTCTGTTAATGTTTTGCAAGATCCGATGACGACAGCACGGATCTGTGTAAACCGATAATCACTAAAAAAGATTTACAATTTATCTTAAAAAAGTGTACCTGATATTTTAGAATAATATGAAGAGGAATTGACATCTCTGAAAAGGACAATCATAGAAGTCGGAAAGAAAAACATAGGTACAAATAACGTAACTGCAAAGAAACCATGGGTAACACAAGAAATACTTTAGTTGATCGACAAAAGAACGAAGTAAAAATATGTTCCGGGGAATTCAGGAATACAGAAATAGACAGGAAGTGCAAGGAGGCTGAGGCGAAGTGGCTACATGAAAAATGTGAACAGATAGAAAAAGAAGTGATCGTCCGAAAGACGGAGTCAGCATGTAGAAAAGTCATAAGAATATCTGGTGAAATTAAGAGCAAGGGTGGTAACACTATGAGCGCAATGGGAATTCCACTGATAAATGCAGAGGAGAGAGCTGATAGGTGGAAAGAATACACTGAAGGCCACTATGAGGTGGAAGACGTGTCTGATGACGTGATAGTCGAAGAAACACGAGTCGACAGGGAAGAGATAGGGGAGTCAGTATTAGTCAGAATTTAAAAGAGCTTTGCACTACTTAAGACGGAATAAGGCAGAAGGGATGGAAAATATTTCATCAGAATTACCAAATTTGTTGCCGGCCGGGGTGGCCGAGCGGTTCTAGGCGCTACAGTCTGGAACCGAGCGACCGCTACGGTCGCAGATTCGAATCCTGCCTCGGGCATGGGTGAGTTATGTTCTTAGGTTAGTTAGGTTTAAGTAGTTCTAAGTTCTAGGGGACTGATGACCTCAGCAGTTAAGTCCCATGGTGCTCAGAGCCAACCAAAATTGTTGGCGCAAGAGGCAACAGTACGACTATTCAAGTTAGTCCATAAAATGTATGAGACGGCGATATACCATGACTGTCGGAAAAGATCATCCACACTGTTCCGAAGATAGCAAGAGCCGACAAGTGCGAGAATTATTCCACAATTAGCTTGAGGCTTGTGCATCCAAGTTGCTGACAAGGATGGACAATAAAATAGAGGATCTGTTAGATGAGGATAAGTTTGGCTTTAGGAAAGGCAAAAGCACCAGAGAGGCAACTGCGACGCTGCAGTTGATAACGGAAGCAGACATGAAGAAAAATCAAGACACGTTTATAAGACTGTTGATCTGGAAAAAGCGTTCGACAATGTCAAATTGTGCATAATGTTCGAAATTCTGAGAAAAACACAGGTAAGCTATGGAGAACATGTATTAGAACCAGCCGGTCGCTGTGACCGAGCTGTTCTAGGCGCTTCAGTCCGGAACCGCGCTGCTGCTACGGTCGCAGGTTCGAATCCTGCCTCGGGCATGGATGTGTGTGATGTCCTTAGGTTAGTTAGGTTTAGGTAGTTCTAAGTGTAGAGTACTGATGACCGCAGATGTTAAGTCCAATGGTGCTTAGAGCCATTTGAACTATTTTATTAGAACCGAAAGGGATCAATAAGACTGGAAGACCAATGATATGAGACCGGGATATAGCCTTTTAGCCCCAACTGTTCAATGTGTACATCGAAGAAAAAATGGGTGTGAAATCTTACGGGACTCAACTGCTAAGGTCATCAGTCCATAAGCTTACACACTACTTAACCTAAATTATCCTAAGGACAAACACGCACACCCATGTCCGAGGGAGGACTCGAACCTCCGCCAGGACCAGCTGAACAGGCCATGACTGCAGCGCCCTTACACCGCTCGGCTAATCCCGCGCGGCTGTACATCGAAGAAGGAGTGATAGAAATTAAAGAAAGGTTTAAGAGTGGGATTGAAATTCATTGTGAAAGAATATCAGTGATAAGATTCGGTGATGACTTTGGTATCCTCAGTGAAAGAGAAGGAGAGTTACAAGATCCGTTGAATCGAATGAACAGCCGAATGAGTACAGAATATGGACTGAGGGTAAATCGAAGAAATACGAAAGTAATGAGTAGTAACAGAAATGTGAAATACGAGAAGCTTAACATCAAAATTGATGATGACGAAGTAGATGAAGCTAGGGAATTCTGCTGCTACGTAAGGCAATAAAATAGCTCGTGATGAGTGGAGCAAGGAGGACATAAACACTAGAATCCGCAAAAAGGGCGTCCATTGCCGAGAGAAGTCTACTAGTATCAAAGATCAGGCCTTATTTTGAGGAAGAAATTTCTGAGAATGTACCTTTGGAGCACGGCATTATATGGCAGTGAAACATGGTGCGTGGGAAAACTGGAGTAGAAGAGAATCGAAGCCTCCGAGATGTGCTACTACAGATGAATGTTGAAAATTAGGTGGGCTTTAAGATAAGGAATGAGGAGGTGTTTCAAATGGTTCAAATGGCTCTGAGCACTATGGGACTTAACATCTGATGTCATCAGTCTCCTAGAACTCAGAACTATTTAAACCTAACTAACCTAAGAACATCACACACATCCATGCCCGAGGCAGGATTCGAACCTGCGACTGTAGCGGTCGCGCGGTTCCAGACTGTAGCGCTTAGAACCGCTCGGCCACTCCGGCCGGCGGAGGTTTTTCCACAGAATCGCTGAGGAACGGAATATATAGATAACAGTGTCAAGAAGAATGAACTGGGTGACAGGACATCTATTAAGACATGTGGGAATCACTTCCATGTTTTTTGTTTTTTTTTCATTGGGGACGACAGAGGCTGGAGCGAATTCAGCAAATAACTGAGGTTGTAGGTTGCTGTTGTTACTCTGAGGAGAAAAGTTTGTGCACAGAAGAGGAACTCGTGGCTGGCCGCATAAAACCACTGACAAGGCTGATGACGTAAAAAACAGAAATTGAGGTCTTATTTGATGTTTTAATAGTGTTTTACTAGCACCTTGCACTGGGTATTCAACAGGCGTCAACCCATTCCACACTGCAGCAGTGCAGCCCGCAACAGTAGATGTCACAAACCCGGCCTCTACTCTTTAATGAGTACAATACTTTCATTGTCATACTGCGTATAAGTATCGATATCTCTCGTTCCATACAGCGAGTCTCGGTATAGTTATGAATAAGCAGGCGCGCTGTACTAGACTCACGAACACGAGCAGTCGATTGAGACAAGAAAGTCGCTCGCGCCAAAGGGCCCTACGACACGCCAGCCAGTGACACCGAAGCAGAGAATAGCGAGGACAGAGTTGAGAGGGACAGACGCAGTGGCAGATCGACCAGCAACTCCGGCGCCAGACGATGTCGCGTCAAAGCTGGCAGGCCGCCAGGTCCCTGCTGGCAGCGAGGGCCGTGGCCCAGCGCGCGAATCCCGCTTCCACCCTCTGTCGTGTTTGGCGCGTCTCCTGTCTGAATCCATTGGCTGTAGGACAGGCGTTGATCAGAAAATACACACTGATGAGTCAAAACATTATAACTACTGCCACTGCGATATTAAGTGCTGGTTTTTGGGGTTGCGGGCGCAAGACGCGGTAAGGAAACCGGACATGTAAAACCTAAATCTGTGGTGCACTTGTGAACTGCAGTGGACAACTGTTAATGGTTGCTTCTTTGGCGTTTTCAGTCAGTCCTGAGGCTGCAAATGCAGTGCATTTGAGCTTCACAACTGACTGAAAACGCCAAAGAAGCTATCATTAACAAAAAATGGTTCAAATGGCTCTGAGCACTATGGGACTCAACTGCTGAGGTCACAAGTCCCCTAGAACTTAGAACTACTTAAACCTAACTAACCTAAGGACATCACACACATCCATGCCCGAGGCAGGATTCGAACCTGCGACCGTAGCGGTCGCGCGGTTCCAGAATGTAGCGCCCAGAACCGCTCGGCCACTCCGGCCGGCTAACATTAACAGTTGTCCACTGGTGTGGACAAGTCTACCAAAGGGTTGAGAGTGTAATAACTTTCGCATGATCTGTCACTGCCCAGTAACATAGTTCGAAGAAACTTGGACAGTACATAGAAAGAACTGCTATAGTATGGAACACAAGTTAACTGAAAGAAATATGCAATGAGATGAACAGAAATGACATTTTTATTCAAATACAATAATTACACTGAAGTTAGTGCGATATATGATGGTCACCTGTACATTACAAGAGGCAGGACATGGTTCTTAATAGGGTGTGTGAGCCGCGCGGGATTAGCCGAGCGGTCTAAGGTGCTGCAGTCATGGACTGTGCGGCTAGTCCCGGCGGAGGTTCGAGTCCTCCCTCGGGCATGGATGTGTGTGTTTATCCTTAGGATAATTTAGGTTAAGTAGTGTGTAAGCTCGGGGACTGATGACCTTAGCAGTTAAGTCCCATAAGATTACAACAGGGTGTGTGATCACAGACAGCAATGCATGCTGAAACTTCCTGGCAGACTCGAACTCGGGACGTTTGCCTTTCGCGAGCAAGTGCTCTACCAGCTGAGCTACCCAAGCACGATTTTCGCCCCGTCCTCACAGCTTTACTTCTGCCAATATCTCGTCTCCTACCTTCCAGACGTCATTGCAGCTCTCCTGCTAACCTTGCAGAACTAGCACTCCTGGAAGAAAGGATATTGCGGAGACATGGCTTAGCCACAGCCTGGAGGATGTTCCCAGTGTGAAATTTTCATTCTGCAGCGGAGTGTGCGCTGATATGAAACTTCCTGGCAGATTATAACTGTGTGCTGGACCGAGATTCGAACCCGGGACCTTTGCGAAAGGCTTCTTGGAGGAAACAACACCCACGTGTGTTGCCCTAGTGTATCCGTTAACATTTGTCCTTTACTGGGGTGCGAATGTTGTTGGCGTTAAGGTACAGGGTGTTTAAAAAAGTGCCGGTATATTTGAAACGGCAGTAAAAACTAAACGAGCAGCGATAGAAATACACCGTTTGTTGCAATATGCTTGGGACAACAGTACATTTTCAGGCAGACAAACTTTCGAAATTACAGTAGTTACAATTTTCAACAACAGATGGCGCTGCGGTCTGGGAAACTCTATTGTACTATATTTTCCACATATCTACCATGCGTAGCAATAATATGGCGTAGTCTCTGAATGAAATTACCCGAAACCTTTGACAACGTGTCTGGCGGAATGGCTTCACATGCAGATGAGATGTACTGCTTCAGCTGTTCAATTGTTTTTGGATTCTGGCGGTACACCTAGTCTTTCAAGTGTCCCCACAGAAAGAAGTCACAGGGGTTCATGTCTGGCGAATAGGGAGGCCAATCCACGCCGCCTCCTGTATGTTTCGGATAGCCCAAAGCAATCACACGATCATCGAAATATTCATTCAGGAAATTAAAGACGTCGGCCGTGCGATGTGGCCGGGCACCATCTTGCATAAACCACGAGGTGTTCGCAGTGTCGTCTAAGGCAGTTTGTACCGCCACAAATTCACGAAGAATGTCCAGATAGCGTGATGCAGTAATCGTTTCGGATCTGAAAAATGGGCCAATGATTCCTTTGGAAGAAATGGCGGCCCAGACCAGTACTTTTTGAGGATGCAGGGACGATGGGACTGCAACATGGGGCTTTTCGGTTCCCCATATGCGCCAGTTCTGTTTATTGACGAAGCTGTCCAGGTAAAAATAAGCTACCAAATGCTGCCCACATGCATATCGCCGTCATCAATCCTGTGCACTATATCGTTAGCGAATGTCTCTCGTGCAGCAATGGTAGCAGCGCTGAGGGGTTGCCGCGTTTGAATTTTGTATGGATAGAGGTGTAAACTCTGGCGCATGAGACGATACGTGGACGTTGGCGTCATTTGGACCGCAGCTGCAACACGGCGAACGGAAACCCGAGGCCGCTGTTGGACCACCTGCTGCACTAGCTGCGCGTTGCCCTCTGTGGTTGCCGTACGCGGTCGCCCTACCTTTCCAGCACGTTCATCCGTCACGTTCCCAGTCCGTTGAAATTTTTCAAACAGATCCTTTATTGTATCGCTTTTCGGTCCTTTGGTTACATTAAACCTCCGTTGAAAACTTCGTCCTGTTGCAACAACACTGTGTTCTAGGCGGTGGAATTCCAACACCAGAAAAATCCTCTGTTCTAAGGAATAAACCATGTTGTCTACAGCACACTTGCACGTTGTGAACAGCACACGCTTACAGCAGAAAGACGACGTACAGAATGGCGCACCCACAGACTGCGTTGTCTTCTATATCTTTCACATCACTTGCAGCGCCATCTGTTGTTGAAAATTGTAACTACTGTAATTTCGAAAGTTTGTCCGCCTGAAAATGTACTGTTGTCCCAAGCATATTGCAACAAACGGTGTATTTCTATCGCTGCTCGTTTAGTTTTTATTGCCGTTTCAAATATACCGGTCAGTTTTGAAACACCCTGTACCTGTGCAGTCCACTTGTGACATCGCAGTTCACTAGGTGTGCTAGGAATGGCCACGGCATCACTGTGACAGTGGACTGATTGCCGTCCAGTCACCGGGGCGGCGACACGCAAGATCACCTAGCGATCTGGGCCCGTCCGCCGCAGTGTCAGCGAGGGGCATCGGTTGGTCCTGCAACTCTCGCAACGAGTATTGTGGGACAGGTAACGCCGGTTGGCGTGCGGTAGTCCCCGCGAACGTGGGTTCATCCTGCTGCATATAGTAGCCTCTGTCTCACCTCCATGCGTTTTGTGCTTCAAGTCGACCAGTGGCAGCAGCGTGACAGGATTGGTTGCATCTAATATAGCTGAGAGTGGCTTGTTGGGGCCGACCTAGTCTTCCGGCTGCACACCTCTCTTGTGCAGCCCCAACACAGCAAAGCAGGAGGAGATGAGTGGTGGTGTGCAAACGTGTGGTGAGAATTGCCCAAACATTGGACATACCCGTGAGCACGGTGCTTAAAATAGTACTTCTTTGTTATCCATTCAAAATTAGCCATGTGCACAAGATGCTTCCTGCTGATCTGGCAGCAAGAGAGCTTTGCTTTAGAATTTCTCGCTCACGTGGAAGTGGCCACTGATAGGCCATGGAAAATTTTGTGAACAGAGAAAGCCCACTTTCATCTGACAGGATATGTCAAGGCACAGAATTGTCGAATATGGGCAATGGAAAATTCACACGCAAATCAACCATTATCACTTCATCCCGAAAAGGTCACTGTGTGGTACGGGTTTATGGCAGCATTTATCATAGGGCAGCCCTTCTTCTGTGGACAGCCACGCCTTCTTACACCATTTCGGGGACTTGTGTTTGCCTTAGCACGTCTCCGCTCGGGTCGGTATTATCCTCTTGAAGCCTCGCTTTCACGTCAAAAGAATGAATCGTCATTTTTCCTAACTCCGTTGTAATTGTGGCGTGACGGAACGGAGATGTGCTAGATCAAATATGACTGCTGTAATATAGGATCTGGGTCAGAACTTAGGCTCACCTGAGATGAGGGCCGGTTGTGGTTCAAATGGCTCTCAGCACTATGGGACTTAACTACTGTGGTCATCAGTCCCGTAGAACTTAGAACTACTTAAACCTAAGTAACGTAAGGACATCACACACATCCATGCCCGAGGCAGGATTCGAACCTGCGACCGTAGCGGTCACGCGGTTCCAGACTGTAGCGCCTATAACCGCACGGCCACTCCGGCCGGCGGCCGGTTGTGGTCAACATCTACATCATTCCTCAGCGCCTTCACATATGTGAGAGGGATACAGTCCGGGCGAGCATATGCTTCTTGTCCACAACTGGAGCAGGTCCTCGTTTGTCTGTCATAAATAACGATTGAGCGACATCCATCGTTGGACAAATATAAAGGTATATGAAGTCAAAATCTTCTGGGTTATTAGGCCGCATCATGTTTCTTCTAAAATGTTTGACGTTTCGACCCCTCTGTTGGGATCTTCCTCACGATCTTTTGGTGTCCACTACTGCTAGAACACAGATCCTGAGGATGATCCCAGCAGAGGGGTCGAAACGTCGAACATTTTAGAAGAAACATGACGCGGCCTAATAACCCGACGGATACGTCTCAAAAGTTATCTATTTTTCCTCCACATGGCTAAGAACTGTGCCATGCAGCCGTAAAGCGTTCATGACCAGAGCGGCGTTGACTTAAAGGGGAGTTCGAAAACGCGCACCATTCGAATTCACAGACCAGCATGATCAACCGCTGTCACACTCACGTTCCCATCAGAATGGAAAAAGCGTAATCCGTCGGCGGATCTGCGAAGCAACGTGTCACAAGCCGCTTCGTATATGTGCTTGAGGTAAACCGTTTTGAAGACAATGGACAGATGAGTTCCTGGCAGACCTTGTGGTTACAAATGCATCATGTCACGCAAAAAATGTTCAGTTTCATGAACTTTGGGTCGGGTGTATTGTGCGTTGAACATAAGCTTGATCATCGCCATCATGCTTCGAGTCGATCTATATAACGCTACTACATAACACCGTGCACAAGTAAACAAACAATTGCTAGCGGAGTGCGGCTCAGGGTGCTGAACGCGTCCGCCCCGCCACGCAGCCGAAGGCCTACTTCGGCGACTTGCGCGTCGATGATGATGATGATGGTGAAATTATGATGAGAACACACATCCAGTCCCCGAGCGGATAAAATCTCCACTCCAGCCGGAAGTCGAACCTGGCTCCCTGCATAGTAGTCAGCCGCGCTGACCACTCGGCTACAGAGGCGGACTAATATATTGGTTGTCTTTATTTTCTGAAATGCTTGCTACTCAATCACCTGTGACATGGAATGCTGAACTTTGTTTTTCGTCTACTTGCCCAGAGCTTTTGTTCTGACTAGAGATGGGCAAACTCGTTCATCCTTGGGAACTGGTTCCCTGGGGATCGCTCCTTTTTGGGAATCCTTCATTTTTACTCTTTCACCGTTCATAAGGGCATGGTATATGGTTCTTACGCAAAACTGAAAATTAGTAGTATAGGTGACTGAAGGTGGAGGGTGCCAAGAGGGGGCACTTGCCTCCCCTCTCGAGTACAGAGTTTTTTTTCATTACAGAATTCTCACGCACTTGTAGAAGTAATTTTCTTGATTCTGCAAAACCTCTCGTTTAGCCAACTGTAGCGTTATGTTGTTGATCGCAGTGAAGTGATATAAGGTGGCGCACGAAAAACCGGCCTCGAGTCCAGACTGCTCGCCAATTACGTACGATTTGTTGACCGCTCCGAGCAGAATAGATAAATATGTAACAATTACGCAGTAAAGAAATAACAGATAAGCTAATGCAAACAACTACTTCGAAACAATAGATGATGATTGCTAGGCAACAATGAGCAGCCTAGTACTCGGGGCAGATTTTTCGTGCGCCACCCTCTACCACTGAAATAATATTGTAGAAGTTATATTATTCTCATTACAAAATGTGACACCCGACAGTCGATTATGGAGCGCGGGCTTCATCCGGTTGTATGTCGGTATGCCTTCTATAACAATGGACATGCTGTTTTATCTTGGATCAAAAAAAGACGGAGAATGGCCATTCGTATGTGCCGTGCCGACTTCCTTTGCATGTGTAATAACAAAAAAAACTTGCTTTTTATAAGTATGTCTTCTGCTGTTTATCTAAATAGTGAAGTAAGCTGATTTGCCCTTTTGTTACCTAAAAAGATGTATGTATTACATACCACGTAATTTTTATGTAATTTACTTAATTATAAAATACATTTTAATTACCGGTCGTGGACGCTGAATAGATTACGAAAAGAACCAGAAGCCCAGAGTTTTAAAGAAAGGTTTGGAACAGGTCTAGAATTGGCGTGCGCAGCGAACGAAACGAAAACTCGATACTGAACTAGCTAGGAGCAGCGACGAGTGGTCTCGCGAAGGACGAGTCTGGCCGAGGGAGACCGAGACCGAGACAGGCGGGAACGGGTTCAAATGGCTCTGAGCACTATGGGACTTCACATCTATGGTCATCAGTCCCCTAGAACTTAGAACTACTTAAACCTAACTAACCTAACGACATCATACAACACCCAGTCATCACGAGGCAGAGAAAATCCCTGACCCCGCCGGGAATCGAACCCGGGAACCCGGGTGGGAACGGGACTGAGGCTGGAACGAGACCGGCCGACGTGCCGTTGGGGAACGAGACCGACTATTACCCGTTCCCGGGAACTAAAAGTAGAAAGCCGCGACCGAAGTGAACTATGAAAGACCGTTCCTTAGAACTCGTTCCTCGATCCTTCTTTTCATCTCGGTGAACCGTTCCTTTGGACCCGTTAGTTCGCGAACGACCCATCTCTAGTTCTGACAAGTATTGTGCAGAAATATGACGCCGCCCATGCTTCTCATTTTGTCAGTTATCCAGCCCGCTATGATAAAGGTTTGGTAAACTCTCGTCTAGGTGTACTCTGTCTATCCTGAAAAGTTGCAACCGCTGTGCTGAAACACCGTGTATATGAGGAAAAAAGTGGACCCAACTTCGATCCCTGTGGGACACCGTACAAGGTTTCTCCCCGTAGAGAACAATGCAGTGGTTGAATTACATGGGAAGGCATCAGAGTGGATAGGCTTCCGAAACCCGATTTTCGTCTTTTGCAAGGTGTACCCCATGTAATCGTGGTGTTAAGACACCAAAAATATTTGTGCCGTAAGCCTGATTTCCGTATCTGGTGACTCCACACTAGCGATCTCGGCTGCGGAAGTGGGTTCCATTCAGAGGTAGCAGCTTGGAAGTAAGTATCCAGCCAGCAGAAAGTTGCTTTCATAGACGGCAGGGCGCACCCAGGCGGTCACGGCCGTCGTTTCAAGTGACGGGCGTAGGGGTACAGGTAGGGATAAACGTCTGGCGAAGCGCCGGTGCGTTATCAATGGGCCGGGAGGTGCGCGTTAATCCTCTCGCAGGGCTGAAGAACGCCCGCAGCGCCGCGCCGCTTCCTTTTGTCGGTCCTGGCTCTTTGGCCGTTTGCCGTGGAACGCGCGTCTTGCGACAGGCGCAGACCTGCTCGCTGCCCGGCCCGAACCAAAATCCTCGGCCTCTTATTTTGTGTTCCCACCAATGATGTGCAATATTTGGCAGGTCAATGCCTGTAGCGATTCAAGTTTTGATGGCTACCTAAACATCGAGGCTATCGAATACATGCAGTGGCCAACTCTTGCTAATTCTTGCATCTACATACTCCGCTAACCACTGTGAAATGCATGGCGTAGGGTACTCCCATTGAAGCAATTATTGCGGCGTCTTTCCACTACGATCACGCATTGAGCGGGAGAAGAATGACTACTTAAGCGCCTCTGTGCACCCTGTAATTAGCCTCGTCTCGTTCTCGCGATATTTACGGGAGCAATACGGAGGGACTTGTACTATATTCTGGACCTGCAACATGCGGTCGTGCTTTATCCTGCTGAAATGTAGGCTTTCGCAGGGATCGAATGAAGGGTAGAGCCACGGGTCGTAACACATCTGAAATGTAACGTCCACTGTTCACAGTGTCGTCAATTCGAACAAGAGGTGACCAAGACGTGTAACCAATGACATCCCACACCATCACGCCGGGTGATACGCCAGTATGGCGATGACGAATACACGCTTCCAATGTGCGTTCACCGCGATGTCGCCAAACACGGACGCGACCATCCTGATGCTGTAAACAGAACCTGGATTCATCCGAAAAAATGACGTTTAGCTATTCGTGCACCCAGGGTCGTCGTTGAGCAGACCATCGCAGGCGCTCCTGTCTGTGATGCAGCCTCAAGGGTAACCGCAGCCATGGTCTCGGAGCTGATAGTCCATGCTGCTGCAAACGTCGTCGAACTGTTCGTGCTGATGTTGTTGTCTTGTAAACGTTCCCATCTGTTGACTCAGGGATCGAGATGAAATGAAATGCCGTGTGACTAGGGCCTCCCGTCGGGTAGACCGTTCGCCTGGTGCAAGTCTTTCGAGTTGACGCCACTTCGGCTACTTGCGTGTCGATGGGGATGAAATGATGATGAAAGACACACAACACCCAGTCATCACGAGGCAGAGAAAATCCCTGGCCCCGCCGGGAATCGAACCAGGGACCCCGAGCGCGGGAAGCGAGAACGCTACCGCAAGACCACGAGCTGCGGACTAGGGATCGAGATGTGGCTGCACGATCCGTTACAGCCATGCGGATAAGATGCCTGTCAGCTCGACTGCTAGTGATTCGAGGCCGTTGGGATCCAGCACGGCGTTCCGTATTACCCTCCTGAACCCACCGATTCCATATTCTGCTAACAGTCATTGGATCTCTACCAACGCGAGCAGCAATGTCGCGATACGATAAACCGCAATCGCGATAGGCTACAATCCGACCTTTATCAAAGTCGGAAACGTGATGGTACGCATTTCTCCTCCTTACACGAGGCATCACAACAACGTTTCACGAGGCAACGCCGGTCAACTGCTGTTTGTGTATGACAAATCTGTTGGAAACTTTCCTCATGTCAGTACGTTGTAGGTGTCGCCACCGGCGCCAACCTTTTGTGAATGGTCTGAAAAGCTAATCATTTGCAAATCACAGCATCTTCTTCCTGTCGGTTAAATTTCGCGTCTGTAGCACGTCATCTTCGTGGTGTAGCGCTTTTAATAACCAGTAGTGTACTTAAAATGAACACTTTTCATAACAAGCTGATTTTTTAGGACCTCAAGATGTCAGCGAAGTCTGTTGAAACTGGTTGTTTTTAATAAAGAAATGTTTTAAAATGATTTGAGGACTGTTTAGGAAGTGATGTTGGATTAGGTAGTGACAACGAAACTGAAAGTGAACATAATTGAGAGGAGGAACAGTGTGAAAGTGCAAAAGAATTTGTTTTGAGACCCGTTAATTCCTTGAAAGAAGCAGGTGACCAAGCTGATGAAGATAGAAGCGTAGAGACTAAATCTTTTGCTAAAGATTCTACCATAAAGATGTTTACTTCAAACAAATATGGCTGGTCGTCAAAGCCTCTTCCAACGATCGCCAATGGTATTATTTCTCCGCATGTTGGACATAAGTGGGGTGAATGTCTTTGTCCTTCCAGTTCCTGCGAAGACGATACTCAGGCGAACCGTTTTAATTTTTTGTAGACGCTTGCAAACTCGTTAGTGTCACCACAGATAAAAAGCGAGTAAACAAATATCGCATCCGCTGTGAACTTCGTGCAATCATTCAACGTGTTTTGGGTGTAGCACAACCAAGAGTAAAAGACGTAGAAAAATTGGAAAAACGCAAAACAGCGAAGCATGCTCCACTTGTGACCTAAAAGAGAAGAGAAAGATGCCTTATATTTCCTTTGTTGCAAGAAGCCAATCTAACTTGGTTACTCTGCAAAAATTTCCAGTGTGTGCAAAGAAAACTTCTGGGAAGGAAACTAAAAACCTGAGAAACGTTTTTTGAAGTTTTATGGGAGGTTTTTTATGTTCTTGTTATTGCATGTACATTAAACAATAAAAATAAAGCAAGAAGTACAATGTAGAGTGCAGGGTATTTGAGTTTGCATTGCATTAACGTTATCATGTAATATTACGTTCATTATGTGCAATTTTTTGTTTAAATACATTTTTTCGTAAAAATAAAGTTTAAAATTTATTTGGATATATCATTTGTGTGGTATTAATGTACCCAACCTTTCTCATAAAAACTCAACTGTTTCACTGTAATTGCTCAATGCAGTTTTTATGGCTATTTAAATATAGCGATGTGTGAGACAGCACCTGGGACAGTGTTTGACGAAGAAACGACTAGGAACCCGGTTAAGTTTTTTTTTTATTACTGTTATCATAATTTCCTACCTCCATTATTATATCATACAAATGGCAGACAAATATCTAATATTTTAAAGCAAACGAAGCATTTACTTCATTGGTATGTCACTTTGTAAAAAATATTTGCAGACGGGTTGGTGCCATTCCGCAATAGAACGAATGTCCTGCGACGACAGCGAGAACCTACCGTATAGACCGGATGGCGACAAGTCTCGCACACTGCACGTACACTCGTACACCAAGCCGCGACAGATGTAAACGAGGACATTGTTGTCTCAGCAATGCTGTATACCATGTGTTTGTTGCTCGTTTCTGCCGACATTGTTATTAAGACAGCATTGATCGGCTTTCCTACACACATAAAAAAAGTTTTACATCATTCCGGTTCCCAGAACTCCTGAAGATAGACGTTGGCTGTGGATATTGTATCAGAGACACAGTCGCTTTGACCGTTTCGAGATGTCACTAAAGCCGCCCAAAAATGTAAACAACCATGCATGAGCAGCGTCTTTTAGACGGAGGAGGTCCGACAGCCGATCAGTTCCAGTCATTCCACCAGGAAGGAGGTACACGGCTCGTGTTGTCCGTAGTTCAACCATGCCTAGACCGTCAATACTGCGGTTCGATAGCGTCCGAATTGTTACTTTGTGCCAAGAAGGGCTCTCAACAAGGGAAGTGTCCAGGCGTCTCGGAGTGAACCAAAGCGCTGTTGTTCGGACATGGAGGAGATACAGAGAGAGACAGGAACTGTCGATGACATGCCTCGCTCAGACGGCCCAAGGGCTACCACTGCAGTGGATGACCGCTACCTGCGGATTATGGCTCGAAGGAACCCTGACAGCAACGCCACCATGTTGAATAATGCTTTTCGCGCAGCCACAGGACGTCTGTTACGACTCAAACTGTGCGCAATAGGCTGCATGATGCGCAACTCCACTCCCGACGCCGGCTGGAATGGCCGAGCGGTTCTAAGCGCTACAGTCTGAAACCGAGCGACAGCTACGGTCGCGGGTTCGAATCCTGCCTCGGGCTTGGATGTGTGTGATATCCTTAGGTTAGTTAGGTTTAAGTAGTTCTAAGTTCTAGGGGACTGATGACCTCAGAAGTTAAGTCCCATAGTGCTCAGAGCCATTTGAACTACTCCCGACGTCCATGACGAGGTCTATCTCTGCAACCACGACACCATGCAGCGGAGTACAGATGGGCCCAACAACATGCCGAATGCACCGTTCCGGGTTGGCATCACGTTTTCTTCACCGATGAGTGTCTCATATGCTCTTCAACCAGGCAATCGTCGGACACGTGTTTGGAGGTAAGCGGTCAGGCTGAGCGAACGCCTTAGACACATTGTCCAGCGAGTGCAACAAGGTGAAGGTTCCCTGCTGTTTTGGGGTGGCATTACGTGAGGCCGACGTACGCCGCTGGTGGACATGGAAGGCGCCGTAACGGCTGTACGATACGTGAATACCATTCTCCGACCGATGGTGCAACCATATCGGCAGCATATTGGCGAAGCGATCGTCTTCATAGACGACAATTCGCGCCCCCATCGTGCACGTCTTGTGAATAACTTCCTTCTGAGTAACTATATCGCTCGACTATAATGGCCAGCATGTTATATAGACATGAACCCTATCAAACATGCCTGGGATAGACTGAAAAGGGCTGTTTATGAACGACGTGACCCACCAACCTCTCTGAGGGATCTACGCCGAATCGCCGTTGAGGAGTGGGACAATCTGGACCAAGAGTGCCTTGATGAACTTGTAGACAGTATGCCATGACGAATACAGGCATGCATCAATGCAAGAAGATGCGCTACTGGGTATTAGAAGTACCGGTGTGAACAGCAATCTGGACCACCACCTCTGAAGGGCTTGCTGTATGGTGGTACAACATATGATGTGTGGTTTTTGTGAGCAATAAAAGGGCGGAAATCATGTTTATGTTGCTCTCTATTCCAGTTTTCTGTATAGGTTCGGGAACTCTCGGAACCGAGGTAATGCAAAACTTTTTTTGGTGTGTAATTTTGTATAACAACGCGTTTCAAACTAATACAAATTTTACTCACTGGTCATATCGGACTCGTGAGTCCATTACCGCAGCGTATTTTCGCCATCTGTCCCTGTCTTGGGCTATTTCCTTCGATTCACCTTCAATACCTAGGCTCCTCAAATCAGCCTTCACATTGTCCTCCCATCTACGCCCCGGTCTCCCCACAGGACGTTTTCCCTCTAGGTGCCCTACCAGTACTCTGCCCGCTGCCCTGCCCTCATCCATTCGAGCTACGTGACCCGCCCATCGCAACCTACGTGATTTAATAATACTGATTATGTCAGGGCTTGAATAGAGTTCGTGAATCTCTTCGTTATGCAGTTTTCGCCACTCTCTGCTATCCCTTTTTGCTCCGAAAATTTTCCTCAAAATTTTGTTTTCTAATACTCGAAACGGCTTTTCATTTTGCACAGTGCAGTGCTAGTCTCACACCCATACAGCATAACTGGTAGAATAATAGTTTTGTATATTCTAATCTTTAAATTCTTAGACAATATCCGTAATGAAAGTAATCTATTCAGTGAGAAGTAGCACGCATTTCCCGCCCGTAATCTCTTCTTCAGTTCGGATTCAATCTCATTTCTCGAAGTGATGTCCACGCCTAGATACTTAAATGTGTTCAATTTGTGCAAATTTTACGAATAAAAATTACTCCTTTCTTATTAAAGTTTTATTTGCAAAAAAAAAAAATGTAGCTATGCTAATCGGTATTGCAGTTTATTACTCGCTTATTAGTAAAAATTATAAAGTAGCTGTTATAAGCGTGATCAAACAAATACCGAAAAATACCGGTTATTCAGAACTAAAATACCGGTTTCCTTTTTAACCGGTCGGTTTTTCCCGTCTTTGCTGCTGGATAAGAGAGTAATTCCGTTCATTGTGATACGTCACGATCCCACTTGCTAGGTCTCGTGAGTCACCTGGGGGAAGTGCAGTGGGCGGTAAACAGGCGGCGCTCAGAGTGTCGGAGGCGGAGGAGCCCTTTGTGTGGGGCAGGGCGGGGCGTGGCGGGGCCGGCAGGTAGACGGGTTAGCCGAGGAATGCAGCGCCGCCGCTGATGAAGGCCGAGTCTGCGAGCCGGTCCGCCGCCACAGGTCGCTGCCTGTCGCGGCATTCCTGCCGGTCCCGCCCCCACCCCCACCCCCGCCGGACACTGGCGCAGCCCGCAGCAGCCGCGCACGCGCCGGCAGGTCGCTGCTGTAATGTGTCCACACGTGCACGATGGCCTCCGGCGAGTGCGAGCAGTAATGACCAGCCACCTGTCTTCTTCTGACAAAGGGACCTAATCGACCGGTCCTCAGCTTTCTTCAGCCTATTTTTGCTCGATTCAGAGCCCGTGCAAAAGTACATCACATACCTGTTCATTATTACGGGATAGTGCTAAAAAAAAACCCGTACACTTAATTACAATTTCGGGAAAAATGCAACGTCCGCAATATGGGGACCTACAAGGTTCCATTTTAGGGCCCTTATTTTTTCTCGTGTATAGACTTTTGGAGAAAACCACTTGTATGAATATCAAGAGCTCAGATGGAAACCCAGTTCTGAACAAACAAGGGAAGGTAGAAAGGTGGAAGGAGTATATGGAGGCTCTATACAAGGGCGATGTACTTGAGGACAATATTATGGAAATGGTAGAGGATGTAGATGAAATGGGAGATATGATACTGTGTGAAGAGTTTCACAGAGCACTGAAAGACCTGAGTCGAAACAAGGCCCTGGCAATAGACAGCATTCCATTAGAACTACAGACGGCCTTGGGAGAGCCATTCCTGACAAAACTCTACCATCTGATGAGCAAGATGTATGAGACAGGCGAAATACCCTCAGACTTCAAGAAGAATATAATAAATCCAATCCCAAGGAAAGCAGGTGTTGACAGATGTGAAAATTACCGAACTATCAGTTTAATAAGTCACAGCTGCAAAATACTGACGCGAATTGTTTACAGACGAATGGGGAAACTGGTAGAAGCCGACCTCGGGGAAGATCAGTGTGGATTCCGTAGAAACGTTGGAACACGTGGGGCAATACTGACCTTACGACTTATCTTAGAAGAAAGATTAAGACAAGGCAAACGTACGTTTCTAGCATTTGTAGACTTAGAGAAAGCTTTTGACAATGTTGACTGGAATACTCTCTTTAAAATTCTGAAGGTGGCAGGGGTAAAATACAGGGAGCGTAAGGCTATTTACAATTTGTACAGAAACCAGATGCCAGTTATAAGAGTCGAGGGGCATGAAAGGGAAACAGTGGTTGGGAAGGGAGTGAGACAGGGGTGTAGCCTCTCCCCCATGTTATTCAATCTGTATATTGAGCAAGCAGTAAAGGAAACAAAAGAAAAGTTCGGAGTAGGTATTAATATCCATGGAGAAGAAATAAAAACTTTGAAGTTCGCCGTTGACATTGTAATTGTGTCAGAGACAGCAAAGGACTTGGAAGAGCAGTTGAACGGAATGGACAGTGTCGTGAAAGGAGGGTATAAGATGAACATCAACAAAAGCAAAACGAGGATAATGGAATGTAGTCGAATTATGTTGGGTGATGCTGCGGGAATTAGATTAGGAAATGAGGCACTTAAAGTAGTAAAGGAGTTTTGCTATTTGGGGAGCAAAATAACTGATGATGGTCGAAGTAGAGAGGATATAAAATGTAGACTGGCAATGGCAAGGGAAGCGTTTCTGAAGAAGAGAAATTTGTTAACATCGAGCATTGATTTAATTGTCAGGAAGTCGTTTCTGAAAGTATTTGTATGGAGTGTAGCCATGTATGGAAGTGGAACATGGACGATAAATAGTTTAGACAAGAAGAGAATAGAAGCTTTCGAGATGTGGTGCTACAGAAGAATGCTGAAGATTCTGGGTAAATCACATAACTAATGAGGAGGTATTGAATAAAATTGGGTAGAAGAGGAGTTTGTGGCACAACTTGACTAGAAGAAGGGATCGGTTGGTAGGACATGTTCTGAGGCATTAAGGGATCACAAATTTAGTATTGGACGGCAGCGTGGAGGGTAAAAATCGTAGAGGGAGACCAAGAGATGAATACACTAAGCAGATTCAGAAGAATGTAGGCTGCAGTACGTACTGGGAGATGAAGAGGCTTGCACAGGATGGAGTAGGATGGAGAGCTGCATCAAACCGGCCTCAGGACTGAAGACCACGACAACAACTGCTAAAAAACAGTATACGTAATTATACTTTCGGGAAAAATGCGAAGTCAGCAATGTGGGATCCAACAAGGTTCCATTTTAGGGCCCTTACTTTTTCTTGTGTATAACAATGACCTTTCATCAGCAACATTACCAGAAGCCAAATTCGTTTTGTTTGCCGACGATACAAACATTGCAATAAATAGAAAATCAAGTGTAGTCTTACAAAGGTCAGCTAATAAAATATTTGTGCACATTAATCACTGGTTCCTAGCCAATTCTTTGTCACTAGACTTGTCACTAAAAACACACTACATGCAGTTCAGAACTTGTAAGGGGTGTCCCACGAGTATATGCCTAACATACGATGACTAGCAGATAAAAGAAGTGGACAGTGTTAAATTCTTGGGATTACAGCTTGATAATAAATTAAACTGGGAGGAGCACACCACAGAACTGCTGAAGCGTCTTAACTAATCTCTATTTGCAGTACGAATTGAGTCAGACACAGGGGATATAAAAATGCTTACTTTCATTCCATAATGCTTACTTTCATTCCATAATGTCATATGGGATTATTTTTTGGGGCAATTCATCAAGCCAAGCTAAAGTTTTCCGGGCACAAAAACGTGCAGTAAGAGTTATTATATGTGGTGTGAACTCAAGAACATCCTGGAGAAGCCTGTTTAGGAAACTAGGGATACTAACTACTGCTTCCCAATATATTTATCACTTAATGAAATTTGTCATTAAAAATATATAATTTTTTTCAAACCAATAGCTCAATTCATGAAATTAACACTAGAAATAAGAATAATCTTCATAAGGATTTAAAGTCACTTAGTCCTGTACAAAAAGGTATGCATTATTCAGGAACACACATTTTCAATAACTTGCCAGTAGCCATAAAAAGCTTAACAACCAATGAAATTCAGTTTAAGAGAAGCCTAAAAGATTTATTGGTGGACAACTCTTTCTACTCCATTGATGAATTTCTCAGTAGAACCAACTGATTTGTGTATATAAGTACAATATAACTTCTGCACAATTTCAGTGCAGTAATGTGTTCATTGTAAATACGAGGTGTGGCTAGAAAAAAACCGGACTAGTACTGGTGAAACAATAAAACGAATGCAATAAGGCTGAAAGTCGCGTGGCCTGTCACGTGACTCTCGCTCCGCCTACTGCTCGAGTTTCATCTGCCTCCTACACTCAGTCTGCCCGTGGCGTCTGTTTTAAGTAGTTGACGTTTTGTCTGTGCGTCGGAAAATGTTGAGTGTACAGAAAGAAAAGCGTGTTAACATCAAATTTTGTTTCAAACTAGGAAAATCTGCAAGTGAAACGTTTGTAATGATACAACAAGTGTACGGGGATGATTGTTTATCGCGAACACAAGTGTTTGAGTGGTTTAAACGATTTAAAGATGGCCGCGAAGACACCAGTGATGACACTCGCACTGGCAGACCATTGTCAGCAAAAACTGATGCAAACATTGAAAAAATCGGTAAACTTTTTCGACAAGATCGCCGTTTAACAATCAGAGCAGTGTCTGAGTTAACAGGAGTTGACAAGGAAAGTGTTAGGCAGATTCTTCATGAAAGTTTCAACATGAACAAAGTGTGTTCAGAAATGGTTCCAAAGTGGCTCACAATTGAACAGAAGGAACGCCGAAGAATGATTTGTTCTGACATCCTGGAAAACATTGAAAGTGATCCCACCTTCTTACAAAATGTTATTACTTGCGATGAATCGTGGTGTTTTACTTACGATCCCGAAACTAAACGCCAATCGATGCATTGGAAAACTCCTGGTTCTCCACGACAAAAAAAAAGCACGAATGTCAAAATCGAAATTCAAGGCAATGATGATTGTTTTTTTTGACATGAAAGGGATTGTGCACATTGATTGGGTACCAGAGGGACAAACAGTGAATCAGCATTACTACATTAGCGTCCTGGCTACCCTACGTGAGCGAGTACGGAGAAAACGGAACGATTTGTGGAGAAAAAAGTCATGGATCCTTCACCAAGACAATGCCCCAGCTCACAGTGCGTTGTCAGTGAAGACGTTTTTGGCAAAACACAACATTCCCATCTTAGATCATCCACCCTACTCACCTGATTTGGCCCCCTGTGACTTTTTTCTTTTCCCTAAAGTCAAGTCAGCTTTGAAAGGAACTAGATTTGAGACTGTTGAAGCAGTAAAAGAAAAAGCGACGGAAGTAATGTATGGACTTACCGAAAATGATCTGCAGCATTGCTATGAACAGTGTAAAATTCGTATGGAGCGGTGTAGAGACCGAGGAGGAGAGTACATTGAAGGAGATAACATGAAATTGTAAATAATTGTAAATAAATGTTTTTTCCAGCATCAGTCCGGTTTTTTTCTAGCCGCACCTCGTAAGTGTGTGTGAGAGAGTACAATCTAGCTTCTGCACCAGTTCAGTGCAGTTATGTTTTCATTGTAAATAAGTATTTAGTAGTTTTATTACACGTTTATTACCTTATAAATAAATTTAAAAAAATTATTTTACATTGAGTGCATTTGTATTTGTAAAATGATTCTTTCAGATAGCGTTCATTTAAAAATGACGACCATGCCACTTGGGACCTGTGGAATGGTACATTAGCTTATTTGTTTAAGTTGTAAATATTTGTCATGTATTGTTGTTTTTCTGACATGTTCTACATCCTGGAGGACCTCCCCACTACGGATGAATTGGAATGAAAGTAAATCTAATCTAATCTAATCAACGACCGTGTTCAGTGGCACCAGGGTGTGATACTCCGAGATGACAGCGGTCACGGGATACCTCATAATACCGTGCCGGACCTTCTTTTGCACGGCGTAGTCCAACGACTCGACGCGGCGTCGGCTCCACAAAGTGTTGGAAGTCCCCTGCGGAAATGTTGAACCAAGCTGCCTCTATAGCCGTCCATAATTGCGAAAGTGTTGCCGGTGCAGATTTCATGAACGAATTGACCTCTCGATTATGTCCCATAAATGTTCGTTGGGATTCAGGTCAGGCGATCTGGGTGGCCAAACCATTCGTTCGAATTGTGGAGAATGTTCTTCAAACCAATCGCGAAAAATTGTGGCCCAGTGACATGGGACATTTTCATCCATAAAAATTCCATCGTTGTTTGGGAACATGAAGTGCGTGAATGGCTGCAAATGGCCTCCAAGTAACCGAACATAACAACTTTCAGTCAATGATCGGCTCAGTTTGACCACAGGACCCAGTCAATTCCATGTAAACACAGGGCACACCGTTATGGAGCCACCCCATCTTGCTCAGTGCCTTGTCGGAAACCTGCGTGCACGGCTTCATGGGGTCTGCGCCACACTCGAACCCTATCATCAGCTTTTATCAACTGAATTCGGGGCTCATCCGTACAGCTTACGGTTTTTCAGTCATCTTGGGCCCAACCTATTTGGTCACGATCGCAGAAGAGGTTCAAAAAGTGTTCAAATGTGTGTGAAATCTTATGGGACTTAACTGCTAAGGTCATCAGTCCCTAAGCTTACACACTACTTAATCTAAATTATGCTAAGGACAAACACACACACCCATGCCCGAGGGAGGACTCGAACCTCCGCCGGGACCAGCCGCACAGTCCATGACTGCAGCGCCTTGGACCGTTCAGCTAATCCCGCGCGGCGCAGAAGAGGTGCTGCAGCCGATGTCGTGCACAAAGGCACTCGCATCGGTCGTCTGCTGCCATAGCCCATTAACGCCCGATTTAACCGCATTGTCCCAACGGATACGTTCATCATACGTCCCAAATTCATTTTTCCAGTAGTTTACGTAGTTTTGCATGTCTGTTAGCAGTGACAACTCATCGCAAACACCTCTGCTCTCGGACGTTAAGTGAAAGCCATCGGTCACTGTGTTGTCCGTGTGAGAGATAATGCCTGATGGTATTCTCGGCACACTCTTGACACTGTGTATTTCGGAATAATGACTGTGCTCCAACTACCGTCCCACGTTCAAAGTTTGGTAATTCCCGTCGTGCAGCCATCATGACGTCAGATACCTTTTCATGTGATCTACCTGAGTACAAATGATAGCTCTGCCAATGCCCTGCCCTTTTATACCTTGTGTACGCGATAGTACCACCATCTGTATATGTGCATTTCCTTATCCCATGTTTTTTTGTCACCTCAGTTCTGAGGAGCTGTAGTGTTAGTGATTCGTCGCGGTTATCGGGGTCAGATGGCTCTAAGGAAACCTGTCTGTGCACTCTGTGTTTTGACTCTGCAGGCAGTAACTGTACTGAGATTAGAGTTGAACACTGTTCTTAACATTCATTCGTGGGTGCAACCATCCCCCACCGGGGAGTACGTACTCCAGTTGGATAGCTTCAGCCATTTGTACGGATTCACGTTTTGGGCCTGCGGGGAATTGGGTGGACGTATCGACGGACTGCTGCAGATAGGGACATATTGGGCACAATGTATCGGTGGTTTTTTGCTGCTTTCAACGGCGGTCGGTGGAACGTTCTCACACCTGTAGACCAGGTTGTGGCCGTCCACATACTAAAGACGCACGTCATGACCGACGAGGAGCGGTGGCCGATCGAACGTCATCCAGGGACAAAATCCGATCAATGTTGCACCTGCTGTGTCATCAGGGGCTACGAGGAACCGTCTGCTTGCAGCAAGATTAAGATTACGTGTGCCTCTGACCAGGCTATGACGGACACCAGGACACCGCCAAGCACGGTTACTCCGACGTCGTGAAAGGGTTGACAGCAGACTAGATGGCGCTCTGTTGGCTTCAGTGATGAGAGTAGGTTCTGTCGGTATACGAGTAATAGATGTATACAGGGTGGTCCATTGATAGTGACCGGGCCAAATATCTCACGAAATAAGCATCAAACGAAAAAACTACAAAGAACGAAACTCGTCTTGCTTGAAGGGGGAAACCAGATGGCGCTGCCATAGGCCAAATGGATATCAACTGCGTTTTTTTTAATAGGAGCCCCCATTTTTTATTACATATTCGTGTAGTACGTAAAGAAATATGAATGTTTTAGTTGGACCACTTTTTTCGCTTTGTGATAGATGGCGCTGCAATAGTCACAAACGTATAAGTACATGGTATCACGTAACATCCCGCCAGTGCGGACGGTATTTGCTTCGTGATACATTACCTGTGTTAAAATGGACCGTTTACCAATTGCAGGAAAGGTCGATATCGTGTTATGTATGGCTACTGTGATCAAAATTCCCAACGGGCGTGTGCTATGTGTGCTGCTCGGTATCCTGGACGACATCATCCAAGTGTCCGGACCGTTCGCCGGATAGTTACGTTATTTAAGGAAACAGCAAGTGTTCAGCCACATGTGAAACGTCAGCCACGACCTGCAACAAATGATGATGCCCAAGTAGGTGTTTTAGCTGCTGTCGCGGCTAATCCGCACATCAGCAGCAGACAAATTGCGCGAGAATCGGGAATCTCAAAAACGTCGGAGTTGAGAATGCTACATCAACATCGATTGCACCCGTACCATATTTCTATGCACCAGGAATTGCATGGCGACGACTTTGAACGTCGTGTACAGTTCTGCCATTGGGCACAAGAGAAATTACGGGACGATGACAGGTTTTTTGCACGCGTTCTATTTACCGACGAAGCGTCATTCACCAACAGCGGTAACGTAAAGCGGCATAATATGCACTATTGGGCAACGGAAAATCCACGATGGCTGCAAGTGGAACATCAGCGACCTTGGTGGGTTAATGTATGATGCGGCATTATGGGAGGAAGGATAATTGGCCCTCATTTTATCGATGGCAATCTGAATGGTGCAATGTATGCTGATTTCCTACGTAATATTCTACTGATGTTACTACAAGATGTTTCACTGCATGACAGAATGGTGATGTACTTCCAACATGATGGATGTCCGGCACATATATCGCGTGCGGTTGAAGCGGTATTGAATAGCATATTTCATGACAGGTGGATTGGTCATCGAAGCACGTTCACCGGATCTGACGTCCTCGGATTTCTTTCTGTGGGAAAGTTGAAGGATATTTGCCATCGTGATCCACCGACAACGCCTGACAACATGCGTCAGCGTATTGTCAATGCATGTACGAACATTACGGAAGGCGAACTACTCGCTGTTGAGAGGAATGTCGTTATACGTATTGCCAAATGCATTGAGGTTGACGGACATAATTTTGAGCATTTATTGCATTAATGTGCTTTTTCCAGGTAATCACGTTGTAACAGCATGCGTTGTCAGAAATGATAAGTTCACAAAGGTACATGTATCACATTGGAACAACCGAAATAAAATGTTCAAACGTACCTACGTTCTGTATTTTAATTTAAAAAACCTACCTGTTACCAAGTGTTCGTCTAAAATTGTGAGCCATATGATTGTTTCTTTACGTACTACACGAATATGTAATAAAAATGGGGGTTCCTATTTAAAAAAAAAACGCAGTTGATATCTGTTTGACCTATGGCAGCGTCATCTAGCGGACCAACCATAGCTCCATCTGGTTTCCGCCTTCAAGCTAGACAATTTTCGTTCTTTGTAGTTTTTTGTTTGACGCTTATTTCGTGAGATATTTGGCCCGCTCACGATCTATGGACCACCCCGTATACGTGTATGTTGTCGAACTGGTGAGCTGCCTATTCCAAAGTGCATTCGTTCACGACACACAGGTTCCATCGCAGGCTTCATGGTGTGGGTTTCAGCTCGCGGTCGCATCAGGTGTTTCTCCAGGATAAAATAACCATTACCCGCTACAGTGCACAGGCTGTGATCCCCGAGCTACTGTCATTTCCTCGACACGAGGGTGATGTGCTTTTACAGAGGGACAGTGACCGTCCACACAACGGCTGCTGCGACTCAACATGCTTTCCGTGATGTACAACAACCGCCTTGGCCAGCGAGAGCACCAAATCTCTCACCAGCTGAACATGGAACCCGTTCTCCAGGGCCGGCAAGAACCATTGCCGAATTGCATGTGCCATTCAGCACCTTTATGATAGTTTTCATGCGACGATAGACGCCTGTGTTGTCGCGGGAGGGGGGGGGGGGGTGGCTGTACACCGAGTACTGATGCGACTGTTATACACCCTTTACTGGGACATGTATTCTTCATTTGGTCTGAATTTTTTTTTATCAAATGGTTCAAATGGCTCTGAGCACTATGGGACTTAACATCTTAGGTCATCAGTCCCCTAGAACTTAGAACTGCTTAAACCTAACTAACCTAAGGACATCACATACATCCATGCCCGGGGCAGGATTCGAACCTGCGACCGTAGCAGTCCCGCGGTTCCGGACTGCAGCGCCTAGAACCGCACGGCCACCGCGGCCGGCATTTTTTTTTTTATCATGTAGTCCCACTATGAAGGACTGTCTGCCATCTCACTTGTGAATAAGATGCCGTTTCCCTTGAGGGTGTTGCAATTTTTTTGTCTGGCAGTGTAAAAAAGACTACTTAAATTTCTTATAATTAAATTTTCCCATAGACATTTAAGTCACATCTTTATCTACGATGAAGCAATGAATTAAAATTTGTGCCACAGCCGGAACTCGAACCCGGCCGGGTTTTCTTGATTATTTTTTATTTTTATTTTATTTATTTTATTTTTTCTTATTTTTTTATACAAATGGATAAAGGAAAGCTGTTCCTCTTCGGCTACATAAACAGAATAATAGAAAGTCGTCCCGTTACAACATAAGAATGCTCTATACTATAGCCCGCTGCGAACTTTTCGATGACTGTCGTCTCGTTGCTGTGTTGTTTCCGTTGTTTGTTCAATCTCATAAAAAAAAGAAAAGAAACTGGAAAGAGGTGCGATGGTTATCTTCTCATGTCATCGATAATCCAGCAGCGAGGCGATTTTTGGGATGACCTCCAAAGAAAATTAGAAAAATATTGCCTGTATTCAGGGTTCTTGACTATAGCACAATGTCGTTCGTTGAGGTAATACCAAAAATCGGGTACTGTCTATTCGCCAGTCCGAATAAGTAGTGAACAGCGTGGCCGCTAATCCACGTCACAGAGTTTGTTTTCGCTCTTGGGAAATACATCTCATCGGAGAAAAGAAGTGATCGGGCAGTTATCCTGTCGGGAGTCTTGCGTGTGAGAAAAGCCAATATCTGACGCACCAAATACCAAACGTCCTTAGTCGACCCGCATTCGAAACGATGTTCATCCGTGTCAATCACTTGGCATATGGCACACAAGGGTGAATCGGCGAGGTGGATGTGATGTAGGTGGGATTGGCACAACTGTTTCCCATTAACAGTTACGTACCATGGCAGATTGCACGTCAGTTTAAAGGGTGGTGGAATTCACTGCCTGCCACACAGCACGCCACTTTGTAGTGTGGTGTTTGCTTTCAATCACATTCGGAACTCTATCCACTGCACCAACTGTACAGCATTATTACTAGGCAGTAATGTTGACCATTACACCATCGTAGCACTACGGTCAACGTTGCAGAACGAATTATCCAAGTGGATTGCCCTCCCCCAATGTTGATCATTGTGGTGCGGTGGTATAATGGTTAGCACTTCTGCCTAGTAAGCAAGAAGAACCGGGTCCGAGTCCCGCCGGCACGGTAGCTCAGCGTGTTCGGTCAGAGAGCTGTTTGGTCCCTGTAGTAAAAACAGAGTCGAAGGATCAACAAACGAACTTGTACGGATGTCATGTGACGTCCGCAACGACCAAATACATCGATCAACAACGAACAAAATGAAAGAAAAAAAAAAGTCCCGACTGTGCCGTAAATTTTAATTTAGTTCTTCAGCTTCCACCATTATAGTAGACTATTTACATAGTATATGTAATTGAACAAAACAGGAGAAAACTAAATGATTTTCGAGCAGAATTGGGCAGCAGCAGTAGTTGGATAGTGTTTTCTTTCGCGCTCCAGTGTTATTTCGTGTCAGCCATGGCCTACATAGGCCACAAACGAAGTGCCTCAGGCATCTACAGTTCGGCATGCACGTAAACTGTAAGTTGTACGATAGGCCCCCTAGTCCTGAAACAGTAAGAGTTGGGAGGCCTCACCCTGCCGTCATTTGTTTCTGGTTGCAGCCAACATTACCTGGCCGATAGTAATGGGTCAGATGGCCATTGCTGTGTTAAAGCTTTGTGTTTCGGTCTATTTTGCGTTGTTTCCTTTTTTCTGTGTATTGTGGATCTTTTGAAACGCGTTAATTAATAATATGATTTCCGTTTCGCTTTAAAATGATGTTATCTCCTTGCATGACATCTGCTTTCGTGAAAGAGTGAAACACATGTTAAGAACCCGCGGTGCGGGAAGCAGTTGGAGCTTGTTCTTCGAGCACCGCTGCTCACCCCGTGGGAGTCTGTGTGGGGGTTGGGGTTTGTTTTCTCCTCTCCTCACAACCCTCTCTCTCAATCGGCCATCGTACAGTTAAGATATCAATGCACCTCAGGCAGTATCCTATGCAAATATGATGTTTCCACATCAGCCGACGGCTAGTAAGAATGGAGTGATTTCCGTGGAAAAATTAATGATTTTTGGGTCAGAGATCTCGTCATTTGCCTTCTCCACTCACTTGGTTTTTGGTCCAGAAAGTATAATGATGCACAAAAATTTTAGATGGAAAGCGGAGACATTGCACAAGAAAGAACGAAGTTTTGTGTAAATTGCACTTACTGCGTGCTGAGGACAGTAGTCTTGTAGTATTCCTTGATAAAATCTGGGTGCGACAAAACAACATGCAAAAATATCTTTTTGATCGACTTCAACGCTAATGTTGACCTGAAAGTACCTACAGATGACCTGAAAGTAAGTACAGGTACTTTTGTGCAGCGTAAATCGGCGATTTGGGGAATGGGTGCTGTGAAGAAGGATCAGTAAGAGATGCAAATAAATTTTCGAGACTTACGGAATATTCTCGATCCTATCAAGCTGACACACAAGTACTCAAACGCTGTCGTGTACGAAGTCTCTTGAAATATGATGTTTCCACATCACATTTCTGCAATTGCTTTTTTTCTGTTAGTGTAGTAGTTAGTCGTTCTCTGAATGTGTGTGTGTTTTGTGTTCCAGGTGAGTGCCGCCTCTGTGATAAGCAGCATGGTAGCAGACACGAAATACCTTTAAGGGTCTGCCCTAGGTGACCGCGTTAAATACAAAGAAGGGAAGTCTGAAAAAAAAATTATATTTCGAAGTGGATCAAGGCAAGTCTGAAAAAAAATTTATATTTCGAAGTGGATCAAGGCAAGTCTGAAAAAAATATTATATTTCGAAGTGGATAATACATACGTAGTTGTGTGACTATTAGTAAATAACTATTGATGGTATTTCAAGTGTTGTATATATTGTTGCCTTAAGTTACGAAAAAGCATCGAGACTTGTTTTAGCATAAATGAAAACTCACAGTTAACGAAGCAAAATACTCTCAAATCTTTTCCTATCTACCCCCGTATTACAAAGCAGGCTAGTGGTTTAATAGGAAACGTTCTGGTGACTGAAGCGAACTGTTGGACTGTCGTGTTACGTTTGATGAAATCCAGGTCAGATGCCCAAAATACTGTCTTTTTAATCCAAGCCACATTCTGTAATCCCATATCTCGCCTCCTGCGTAGATTGGTGTATACTCACTTAAGCAATTACTTACAACAGCGGTGTAACAAAATGTTCAGGAGGAATCAGAATGTCAGAAATGTTGCCATAATATCCAGAAACCACATCAGTGGCGCAAAAATGTCTAGTGCAAATCTGGAATCTCTAAGGTCGTGGCAAATATTATTAAACGTTTCTGTAATGAGAAAAAAATCGTGCGTTATGAGAGAAAAAATGTTGCGAGCCACTTGAAAGATAAAGCTGTAGTTATTGAAGAGTGAAGTGTGTTTGCTATTAATGAGTCTGGTATAATAAACCTGCTGGTTGTTGCGTAGTTTTGTAGGAACCGTACATATTTCAATATCGCGTTTTGAAATATAAATACCAAACTACCTGAAATTTCTTCATACGTATTTCGTTCAAACCACAATCTTTGTATAGATCACACACATATTTTAAGTCATTTTGACTGAAAGAAAACCTTACTGTAATTTTAGTTTACTGCTTGTTTCACGTCCGCGAATCTCTGTATATACGCTTTTCGTTCTTCGAACAGGAATTACACCTATCTGATTCTATTGATTTAGATGTCGTCAGGGTTTTCAATTAAACCTCCCTTCGAACGTCTGTTTGTTAGGTTATGCACGAATCAGGGCGCCTGTATGAAGGTTACAACAGTTATTTGTATGTGTATCTTGGTTCCATTCTACTTGTAAGAAATTTAGCGGAGACAGTAATTTCTTCTTCTCCCAACAGTTTACAAGAGCAAGCAAGCAAGCAGGGACTCAAAATATGAAATGTATTTCAGATCCAAAACAACGGGCGATTTTCATTACTGCAATATTTGTATATGGTCATTTTTTTCATCGGTTTACGTTTAACACATAACATGCTACGTACAGTGTATTCTGTTCTTACTAAGGAACGCAAATGTCTGTGGCTTTCGCTGTAGGGTATGAATGTCTACGGAGTGAGCATTGTGTACTCCGGATGTCGCAAACATTAAACCGTGCTTGCTGCGTGGCTTTTTTGTAATTCTGTTTTGGTTACGTTTTATGCTAAGAGCTAAACTGTAATGTTACACATATTTGCCCAATTTTTACACATTTATTTATTAGTAACAGTAGGGCGAAAAATGGTTACTGCTATTGAAGTAAATCTAATATGTCAAAGGAGGGAAACTTACTGTCTGTAACCTCCCCACCGCAATTATTATAAGAAAATATAGCAATACTTAATAGAAATGGCAACCAAGTGTAACCTCCCTACAAAAATTTTAAAAGAAAAAGGACGATACTAATTAGAAATGCTAATGGACATTGCTCTATGCGTAACCTGCCCACAATGAAATGTACTGACAATGGCAACAAATGTGAAATTCGCAATCTGACTCAATTATAAATCCTTCAAAAAATTAAAGTCCATTCAGTGACAAGAAAATTCAATTAAACCGAAATATCGGTCTTTGGCCCTGTGTAAAAACAATCAGAATTAAAGTCTTACCTCAGAATAAATGGATGTCACATATCTGCTCTTGTTGTTGCGCACCACTTGGAGGAACTGCATTGCAAATAATAATATTCTCCTTTTTTTTTTGTAATTCTAGTGAAATTTTTTTTCAAAAAGAAGTGGAATGAAATGGGAAGTGCAACGAGATCTTTAGTTCAAAAAAAATTAAACTTTTGAGAAAATGCTTTTGAAATAAAAAATTATTATTGAGAGACTTGTTGGAGAATAATTACAATAAATAAAATTTTTCATTATCTAATGATTATATTAATTAACAGTATACCTTATTCCTCATCTTGACCATTGTTGCCGACCGCGTACATCACACAACCGCACTGGGCTGCTACTACTGACCGACCGCTCTGCATGACGACTACAGACTGAGTACTGCTCTCAACTAGACAGAGCTACAGACTCGCAACGACTGACTGACTGCTACTCTGCATAGCGACAACTAACTCGCAAAGACTACTACTGACTGAGAACCGCTCGCAACACTCGCGCGGTCAAGCGCATACTCTCTGGTCACAGATGCTACAATGCCTCGCCATCGCTGCTGCGTTACATACGTGTTTCATAACCCTCCACTCGGGGGGCAAAAATTTGGCAGCGATGGTGAGTCATTTGGACTTGCCAAGCGCGGCAAAATTTTTCTTTAATTAACAAAATCCTACAACTTACAGAATATTTAAATGTTGTGCACACGCACTAAGTACAAAATATATCAGACAAGGACAAAAATGTGAATACTAAACATAGTAGCAAATCAGAAAAAAGTATATACAAACTTTTTGACAGATAAAGTGCACAGGCACTGAAAAAATTCTTTAGCATATGCAGAACAAATAAACAGACTGGCAAGAATAATTAGATGTAGTACATAAAGTAAATGTTGTGCACACGCACTAAGTACAAAATATATCAGACAAAGACAAAATGTGAGTACAAAACATAGTAGCAAATCAGAAAAGTATATACAAATTATTTGACAGATAACAAAGTGCACAGGCACTGAAAAAATTCTTTAGCATATTCAGAACAAATAAACAGACTGGCAAAAAATATTATGTTGACAAGTGTACATGCACTGAAAAATGTCTTTAGCATTTTCACAACAAATAGACATAATGGCAAAAAAAAATTCATGTCCAAAGTGCACATGCACTGAAAAATGTCTTTAGTATTTTCACAACAAATAAACATAATGGCAAAAAAAAAATTCATGTCCAAAGTGCACATGCACTGAAAAATGTCTTTAGTATTTTCACAACAAATAAACATAATGGCAAACATCATGTCGACCAGTGACATAAGTGTACTCACACTGGAGTTTAGCGAATCGAAAAATGTATAACCTATGAACATAAATGATGTTACCAAAAAAATTTTTTCTTTATGTGACAAGAATCAGGATAGGAAAGGGAAGGATTGCATCATGGTTGTAGCACTTTAGATTGCACACAGCTGCTCTGAAAGTCCATATCTTTCCACAGTAGTACAACACCAAGTGACACAACTTGAAGTTCTTTTCCCATCAGAATTTATCAGTGTAGCCAAGACACTGAACTGTCGTAGTAATGTTCCATGTTTTCATTTTGGCAGTACATTAGGTACACCAAACAGTGGGACCATAATAATGTCTTCTTCGCTCATGGTGGTGGACAGCATGTCGTGTCAACACCACACTCTTACAAGGCACACCAACGTAGAATTAGTGCAAAACCAAATATAGTGCTCCATGATCACTGGGATAAACAGGACAAATGGACATTGCAGTAATTCAGGGTAGTCAGCTTATGAGGTGAAGGACATCAAGTCACATAATATTGACAATTACAGTCTTCATTGATAGTTCGTGGCATTCATAGCCCAGTTATTGAACATTTCTGTACCAAGTATGTAGTATTACAGAAAAATGTTCATTAATTGTTTTACATAGAATCAGTAGCCTTCTTTTCCTGGTTACAAAATATTATGAAATAATCGCATTCTTTTCAGTTACAGAGTATAATTAAGAATCATTAACCTTTTCCTAATTACAGTTAATTAATCATTTGTCTTTAATTAATCATTTGTCTAATTACAGTTAATTAATCATTTGTATAATTACAGTTAATTAATCATTTGTCGTTAATTAATCATTTGTCTAATTACAGTTAATTAATTAATCATTTGTAGCCTTAATTAATTACAAAGCATTATTAAACAGTACCATAGTTAATTAATTATGTATCATTCCAATCTATTAAGAATCATTAGTCTTTTCCTAATTACAAAGCATTATGAAACAGTCACATTCATTTCCAACAACAAAGTATGAACATTGGAAACAAGAG
The DNA here is from genome assembly GCF_023864345.2 of Schistocerca serialis cubense. Classification (NCBI taxonomy): domain Eukaryota; kingdom Metazoa; phylum Arthropoda; class Insecta; order Orthoptera; family Acrididae; genus Schistocerca; species Schistocerca serialis. The sequence continues at coordinate 284,478,206 of NC_064639.1, forward strand.
TTAATTAATGGCATAATTAATAACAATTTCGTTGATTGACATTAATTATTGGCACTCAGTGGCCATCAAGTATTGAATAGAATAAAACATAGTTCATCATTCAGTATTATTCAGATCATTACAAAGTCATTATTAAAAATCAGTTAATTACAGTCAAATCATTAGTAATCACAGGCATTACAATAAACAGTGGCAGTTATTAGCTAGTGACAAAGCATTATTTTGAATATAGTCTCATTAAGAGGTCATTACTCGAGTGACATGCTATTCAGAGTTGATCAGTATTATTCAGAATTATCATAAACTAGTGACATTATGTGGGACTGGTAATACATTTTTTTGGTAGCAATGCATTGCGTTGGGATCGATAATTAATTGCTGAGGCATAATACTTTTTGCTTTTGACCTATTGCTGCAAATGAGGATAGGTAACGTCATTCGTCATGAGTCAGCTGTAGCAAGATTATGTAACAAGGCAGTACATGTGATCACATTTATAAATGATAAACACAAATGGGTAAAAAATATAAAAATGCAAGTACTAGAACAGGTATAATAAGTAACAGGTTTAGTAAGTGTCATGAAAAACTTCTCCTGGAAAAAATACAAAAACGGATTATTGACCTGAAAGAAGAAACGCACACTATGCTGAAAAGTAGTGAACTTCGAATTAACAAGTAGTGAAATGTGTATAAAATGTGTTCCATAGCTGTCCTTTCCAAAACTTTCCGTCATCCTACTATGCAATGTAACACCTGCTGTCAAAGCAAACCGCAACAAATACTTAAATAACTACGTAGCATAAAGAAAAAAAACTTCATTATCCATATCATCATAACTTCACTATTATCATCACCTGTAAAGAAAAACTTCATTATTCATAACATCATATCCTTCATCATTATTCATCAGTATTCATTATCATCTGCAAAAAATCACTTCATTACTTATTACACAACTATTCCTTATCACTAGCATATTTCATCACTAAAACTAAGATGTGTAGTTCAGTCTGACAGCCTGCATCAATCACCTTGTATTCTGAAAGAAAAAATTAGTTAAGACTGCTATTCTGTGATGAGTATAGTATAGTCTTGTTAATGCTTGTTAATCCTGATCCCTTTACTCTTCCTCATAAAGTTATTGCATCTCCTTTCGTTTATTCCGTAGGTGAAATTCCCATTTATGTTAAATTTATTTCTTAGAATCATCATTCCTTTCTGAAATTGATGAACAAAGATTAATGTCTTGCATTTAAATCCTATACCCACTAAATAATGACTGGTTTATGGTGACACAATTAACCATACAGCATAACATGACAGAAAACGTAATATGTCCAAGACATTGACAGTGTTCGGATGCGAAAAAATGTACACAGAATAATACAATGCAGTAGCAAAAAAAAAATGTGAAACAGTCACGATGTTGAGATGTCATAAGGCAAAAAAAAATGTCAAAGTCGACTGGTGTGTGTTATATCTTAACTATTTCACAGTCTATACAAACAAAACTGGAGCACAGTCATATACACAAAAAAATGGAAAATGTGCACGGTCTGATGTGTAACGACAAGAAAAGCGACCTGCTAACCTTACCTTGCCGGGCACTTGCCAAGAAAAAATACGATAATCATCAATAAGTAGTCACATAAATATAATTGCTGAAATAGTCGTAAATGTGTAAATTCATCTGGAAAATTATGCACGGTCTGATGTGTAACGACAAGAAAAGCGACCTGCTAACCTTACCTTGCCGGGCACTTGCCAAGAAAAAAAATACGATAATCATCAATAATTAGTCAGGTGAATTAATTGCATTAGTAAATGGCATCATAGTGTGTTGAATCATACAGTGGTTTCACTCAATAAACGGTTTAATGTTTGAGATATGGTGATTGCCTTTCGATTTTCTGGTTCTCAAAGTTTCGACGTGTACAACATTGGGGTGAGGGATGCTGCGAATCCGATACGGACCTGCGTATAGAAGTTCAAATTTACTGCACTTACCTTTTAATTTGCTGGATAAATAGTGTGTACGTACTAATATCTTCTGTCCAACGTGAAAGTCGCGGCGTGTACAAACCTGTTTTTGCTGTCTTCTCCGGCGCTCTGCGGCACGTTTGATGTTGTTCAGCGCAATGTCAATTATTTCGTGGTGTCGTAGGCGACGATTTTTGGGGAATTCTATTAATTCTTTAATTTTGTTCGGTGGTTCAACGTTTTTCAGTATAACAGTCGGAGATAGCATAGTGGATTCATTTGGAATGGAATTAATTACATCTTGGAATGAGAGTATGTGTGTATCCCAATCAATATGTCTTTTGTGGCAGTATATTCTGCACAGCTTACCAATTTCCTTCATTAATCTTTCACAAGGGTTCGAAGAAGCGTGGTACTTGGATATATAGATCGGAGAAATGTTTCTAGCTCGTAACATGCGTGTCCATACACTACTACGAAATTGAGATCCATTATCAGAAATTACTTTCATTACATGCCCTACATGAAATAGAAAATGTTTTACAAATGCTTTCGAAACAGTTTTAGCAGTAGCTTTGCGTAACGGAGTGAAAGTAACAAATTTTGAAGTGAGCTCAACAGCGACAAAAATGTAGCAAAAACCTCTGTTAGTTCTCGGAATCGGACCAAAAATATCTACTGCGGCCATGTGTCTTAATTTCACAGGTATAATGGGATATAAAGGAGGAATATGTGAAGTGGTGTCTGATTTAGCTTTCTGGCAAATTTTACAAGACGCTAAAACTCGTCGTATACGTTTTTCCATGTTGGTAAAATAACAGTTCTGTCTCAGTATAAGAAAACATTTTCGTGCTCCGTAATGTGCGTAACTTAAATGAGTGTACCAAATTAGTTTGTTAACCAGTTCGTCAGGAATGCATAATAACCAAATGTTGCTGTCAGGATGAGAGCGGCGAAACAGAATGTCATTGCGTACAGTGTAGTGGTTCCTAATCGTAACATTTTTCCTATCTTGCCAAAGGTGTTTAATTTCTTTCCACACATTGTCCTTATTTTGTTCTTGTGCTATGTCCTGTAGTGACGATGAAATAAAATTTTCAAAAGCAACTTGCTGAATGTACATGACACTGAAATTTGTTTTGCAAAAGTTGGTTGCTACGTCTTGCTGATTGTTGCTGAGAGAACGCGATAGTGCGTCTGCTATAACATTTTGCGTGCCGGGAATGTGAACTATTGTAAAATTAAATTCCTGCAAATACAGTTTCCATCTACTTAATCTATCGTGAGTGAATTTGGCCGAAAGTAAAAATTGTATGGCTCTATGGTCTGTGTAGACGGTGGTATGTCTGCCGTAAAGAAAGTGCCTAAATCTCGTGAAAGCCCATACAACACATAATGTTTCAAGTTCTGTGACGGAATAATTTCGTTCAGCAGGTGACAAAATGCGACTTGCAAATGCGATGTTTTTAATTACTGTAGAACCATCTTCTTCTATTTCCTGAAAAATATGTACACCTAAAGCGGTGTTAGAGCTGTCAGTGGCAATGGAAAAATTTCTGGTGAGATCTGGGTGCGATAAAAGTAGAGCATTCAATAAAGCATGTTTCAAATAACATTCTCGTGAACAAAATTCTGCGTGTCAAAAGTAATGTTTGCGTTACTGTAGTATGCAATCTGTGCTGTATCTGGTTAAATTCTATCGTACGTGTTATTATTTACGGGAGAATGTTGTGGCATATCCACTGTATGAACTGTTCTGTTATTTCATACTGACGTGTTACGCTATGGATGACACCTATTGTCTGGATCATTCATGATAATGTGTTGTTGCTAATGTTCTTGCTGCTGAAAAGATCGACTGTTATTAAATGTACGCTGAAAATTGTGCTCATCATTTTTACGTCTGTCATGATAGTAATTTCTATACGGCGCATAGCGATGCGAGTTGAAATAGAGTGTTGTCTGTACGTAGTTATTTCTTTGCTGCTGTGCGTTACTATTTGTTGGATCTGTGACTATACATGCACGCGGCGAAACATTAAAGTTTGGTTGACCTTGTAGACTGCATTGTTGGTTAGGTATGCTAAGCGGCTGACTTTCATGCTATTGTGGTGAAAAACATCTATTGTTACAAAAATATGGTTCCGACTGCTCAAAATTTTATACATACTGATGATTACGATTTTATCTGTAATTAAAATTACGGCGGTACTGGAGTGCCTACTGAAAATTGTCACATTCGGTAAAAGATTTGTCGTATCCGGTTTTCATTACATATTCTTAATCCTACGTAGAGCAATAGTTAAAGAGCAGTTTTGATAGATATAAAGGATAGTAGAAGAGAAGGCAGCAGTGCAGAAAACTAAAGATGAAACAGCACTACTACAGCTCGGGGCCCTATGCTCGCTACGGCACATATTCATTAAAGCGTAATGAATCCCCTGAGGTCTATTACGCACTGCAAATAAATTTTAGCTTTTGTGTTACAGGCAATAGCGGTAAAATTTCAAAGGCAAATTGTTGTATTCGTGCTAATTCAAATTTCTTCATTACAGGCAATGCTGTTGTAAATACAAAAATAAATTGTCGCATCTGGTTCAAAGCTAGTTTCTCCATTACCGATAATAGCGGTGAATGTACAAAGATAAATTGTCGTATACAGTGCAAATCGTGTATCTGTGTTCTGTCATTATTAAATTCTTTACATTTGCTTACAAATGCAAATTGCTCGAAATCTACGTTCTCGTCACTCAGTTTGATAGCACGTTCAGGTTTGTGTGTGAATCTGTTCGTCTGTGTCATTTCGGATTTCAAGTTGCGTAGCTTTTCAGATTTTAAGTCGCGTGGCTTTTCGGATTTTAAGTCGCGTAGTTGCTGTAAATTGCTCACATTATACACGCTGCGTGAGTCTGACACATGTTCATAAAGTGGCGTCTGTTGTGGTATGTTATTAACTGACATGTTTTTCATCTCTGTTACTTCTTGTTGTAAATTTGATAACTTCCGACGTAACGTGTTGTTAGATGAATCGATTTCATTAATTGTCAGCTGTAAATTTTGAAATTCAGGCGTTTGGATAAATGAAACCGGTGCAGTATCGTCTGATTTATTGTCATTAGTATTTTCGATGACATCAATACGGCTGGCCAATTCATCACATTTTTCAGACAGCATTTTAACCTGATCATCGGTTTTAGAATCAGACGCATTAATCTGTTTTTGCAACTTGCGCGTAGTTTCGCTCAGTTTTTTAACATCACCTTTGATAACATCACAATCCTGTGTTAGATCTAATTGTTCGAATCTATCTGTCACTGTTTGAATATTTACTGTGTGTGTATCTGTTTTTGATTTCAGGTCAGAAATTTCATCCCGTAATTCCGCGTTCAATTGTTCTATGGTATTAATTTTGTCGGACACTGTAGTAATATTATTGTCTACATACGTCTTCGCTTTCGCGAATATTTTACGTTTGTCCTCTTGTCTTTGTGCAGTGATTGTTTCCATAACCTGACGTTTGACTTTATTTTGATCTTGAATAAATTTGCGGAAACGCGTATCACTGTTCTGTATGTGCTGACTAAAGCGCTCGTTAATCTGAGTGTTCTGCTGTTCGAATTTCGCGTCTATCTTTGCGTCCATAGTGCGCGAGAGTTCTACCGTCATTGCTTTAAACTCGTCCCGTAATTGTGCAGCTTTTTCAGAGCATTGTTTAGCGACTCCGCTAATTTCGTCTCTGAGTGTTTCTGTTGCGACTGTTTGCATTTCTCTTAATTCTTGCGCAACAGATTTAATTTCTTCGCTATTTTTTTGTGAACACGCCTCAATTTCCGCGCGCAACTGTTCCTTAGTGTCATGACACTGCGCGGCAACAGCTTTAATTTGTTCACTAAGCTGCCTCGAATTGTCGTCAAATTTTTCTTTTTGTTGTCTGACCTGTTCACTAAGTTGCTTGAGGTTTTCATTCTGTTGTTTGTTATCTTCCCTAAGTTGTTTGACCTCTTCATTAAGTTTGTCTTGTTTTTCGTCATTTTTATCAAATCTTTCATTAAACTGTTTGAAATTTTGCCGCAAAAATGCCATAATTGTATCCGATTCAAAATTAGCATTTCTATTCTCAGTGCTGTTTAATGGTGGATCTGGAATTGTTTCGCTTTCTGTAACCATTTGGTTATTTTTTAGTTTACAAAAAGGTTTGCCAGTTAAACATACACTGTCAGACCCTATTTCGGAATTAAATAAATCCGTCGTACTTTCACTACACTGACCATTTTCATTCGAAAAATTTGTTTGTATGTTACTTGAATTTTCCAAATCGGGTGTGTTAAGCTGGGAAGCGCTCATTACAATAGAGTGTCCCGCGTCATCAATTGTCATCAAGTTAACAGACGAGACAATTGAGTTCGTTTGTTCATCATTAAGGTGAAAGTCATCATTAGTGGTTGGAATGCACTGATTGTTAGTGAACGCAGGATTGTCATCATTACGTTGCGTATCACAGTTACTATCGGTCACGTTGTTTAAGTCGGTAATTTCATTCACAATACTTCGCGATACACTATTCATAGTCTTTCGCGGCATTTTTACAATAGTCAAAATTTTTCACAAAACAAATCAACACAATGCAAAAGCAACACACAAATACAACAAAGCAACAAATTGCCGTTGACCTGTAGAGAGAAAGTCACAATATTATTAAAAGCGTTGCGCTAAATCCTAATTATATCTAAGCAAACAAGAGCAGATATCTGACTGTTGCTCAAAAGACTCTCAACGAAATACGATCCTGGACTGGGTGTCGCCAAGTGTAACCTCCCCACCGAAATTTTAGTAGAAATTGACAATACTTAATAGAAATGGGGGCCAAGTGTAACCTCCCTACAAAAATTTTAAAAGAAAAAGGACGATACTAATTAGAAATGCTAATGGACATTGCTCTATGCGTAACCTGCCCACAATGAAATGTACTGACAATGGCAACAAATGTGAAATTCGCAATCTGACTCAATTATAAATCCTTCAAAAAATTAAAGTCCATTCAGTGACAAGAAAATTCAATTAAACCGAAATATCGGTCTTTGGCCCTGTGTAAAAACAATCAGAATTAAAGTCTTACCTCAGAATAAATGGATGTCACATATCTGCTCTTGTTGTTGCGCACCACTTGGAGGAACTGCATTGCAAATAATAATATTCTCCTTTTTTTTTTTGTAATTCTAGTGAAATTTTTTTTCAAAAAGAAGTGGAATGAAATGGGAAGTGCAACGAGATCTTTAGTTCAAAAAAAATTAAACTTTTGAGAAAATGCTTTTGAAATAAAAAATTATTATTGAGAGACTTGTTGGAGAATAATTACAATAAATAAAATTTTTCATTATCTAATGATTATATTAATTAACAGTATACCTTATTCCTCATCTTGACCATTGTTGCCGACCGCGTACATCACACAACCGCACTGGGCTGCTACTACTGACCGACCGCTCTGCATGACGACTACAGACTGAGTACTGCTCTCAACTAGACAGAGCTACAGACTCGCAACGACTGACTGACTGCTACTCTGCATAGCGACAACTAACTCGCAAAGACTACTACTGACTGAGAACCGCTCGCAACACTCGCGCGGTCAAGCGCATACTCTCTGGTCACAGATGCTACAATGCCTCGCCATCGCTGCTGCGTTACATACGTGTTTCATGTCGTAGATACCTTCTGAGGAAATATACATCGGCGACAAAAATTCCTTTACTATGCACCTCAATGCTCACCCCATCAATATTTATACTCTGTGCCACTTGACAAATTCTAATGGAAAATTTCGCTGGGATAATATTGAAATCTCACAAAACATTAACTGTCTATTTTTGTTGCATTGTTACTGGGACAATAAGTTGAAAGGAGCAACTTTTCCATTACTTGATGGGTCCGTAAAACGAGAAGTTCTGTTAGGTACGACGACTACAGAATGAAGGTGGTCGATAACAAAGCCTTGTCGACAAGAGTGGCGGTCACGAAATTAGACGCCTCAAGGTCACAACCGCTCCTTTGAGTCCTCTGGCGCAAAGCGCTGTGATTTGCCCATCTCATAGCTTTGTTGCTGCGTGTACGATGTTAACAGCGCATTGTCACTTTCAGCTGAATGTTCTGAGCTCCGTGCGATATCGTGTGTTCACGTATGGTTTCCGTCTTCCGTGGAACTGTGCACTGTCGTGTGTTTCGTAGTGAGCGAAATGCAGGAGGATGGACCCACGAGTAGCGTTAAAAAAATGAACTTAATCTAAAACTGTCGTATCGAGTATATTGGAGATTTTTTTTTTGTTACTGATGTGGCCAGCAGCGAAGAAACCAGGAATAATATAAATTTCCTACAAGTTCATAAAATGACAACAAAACCTTGTGGTATTTTCGTATGAACAGTGTAGTAACATCAGAATCTCGAGATGTGATTCTCTAAGATGGGGATATAAATGAAAACGGAAATTGCGGAATCTGACGATTTGACAAAAAGTTCGTGCATAGAACTGTACTCCAATATCATGGCAGAGGACAATAGCCGACGGCTAGTAAGAATGGAGTGATTTCCGTGGAAAAATTAATGATTTTTGGGTCAGAGATCTCGTCATTTGCCTTCTCCACTCACCTGGTTTTTGGTCCAGAAAGTATAATGATGCACAAAAATTTTAGATGGAAAGCGGAGACATTGCACAAGAAAGAACGAAGTTTTGTGTAAATTGCACTTACTGCGTGCTGAGGACAATAGTCTTGTAGTATTCCTTGATAAAATCTGGGTGCGACAAAACAACATGCAAAAATATCTTTTTGATCGACTTCAACGCTAATGTTGACCTGAAAGTACCTACAGATGACCTGAAAGTAAGTACAGGTACTTTTGTGCAGCGTAAATCGGCGATTTGGGGAATGGGTGCTGTGAAGAAGGATCAGTAAGAGATGCAAATAAATTTTCGAGACTTACGGAATATTCTCGATCCTATCAAGCTGACACACAAGTACTCAAACGCTGTCGTGTACGAAGTCTCTTTTTTTAAAAGGAATTTCACAGGTGAAAATATACACTATGTGATCAAAAGTATCCGGACACCGCCATAAACATACGTTTTTCATATTTGGTGCACTGTGCTGCCACCTGCTGCCAGGTACTCCGTATCAGCGACCTCAGTAGTCATTAGACATCGTGAGAGAGCAGAATGGGGCGCTCCGCGAAACTCACGGGCTTCGAACGTGGTCAGGTGATTGGGTGTCACTTGTGTCATACGTCTGTACGCGAGATTTCCACGCTCCTAAACATCCCTAGGTCCACTGTTTCCGATGTGATAGTGAAGTGGAATCGTGAAGGGACACGTCCAGCACATAAGCGTACAGGCCGACCTCGTCTGTTGACAGACAGACCGCCGACATTTGAAGAGGGTCGTACTGTGTAATAGGCAGGCATCTAGCCAGACCATAACACAGGAATTCCCAACTGCATCAGGACCACTGCAAGTACTATGACACTTCGGCGGGAGATGAGAAAACTTGGATTTCATGGTCAAGTGGCTGCTCATAAGCCACACATCACGTCCGTAAATTTCCAAACGACGCCTCGCTTGGCGTAAGAAGCGTAAACATTGGACGATTGGACAGTGGAAAAACGTTGTGTGGAGTGACGAATCACGGTACACAATGTGGCGATCGGATGGCGGGGTGTGGGTATGGCGATGCCCGGTGAACGTCTTCTGCCAGCGTGTGTAGTGCCAACAGTAAAATTCGGAGGTGGTATTGTTACGGTATATCGTGTTTTTAATGGAGGGGGCTTGCACCCCTTGTTGTTTTGCGTGGCACTATCACAGCACAGGCCTACATTGATGTTTTAAGCACCTTCTTGCTTCCCGCGGTTGAAGAGCAATTCGGGGATGGCGTTTGCGTCTTTCATCACGTTCGAGCACCTGTTCACAATGCACAGCCTGTGGCGGAGTGGTTACACGACAATAACATCCCTTTAATGGACTGACCTGCACAGAGTCCTGACTTGAATCCTATAGTACTCCTCTGGGATGTTTTCGATTGTCGAATTCGTTCCAGGCCTCATCGACCGACATCGATACCTCACCTCAGTGCAGCACTGCGGGGAGAATGGGCTGCTATTCCCTAAGAAACCTTCCAGCACTTGATTGAACGTATGCTTTCGAGAGTGGAAGCTGTTATCAAGGCTAAAGGTGGGCCAACACCATAATGAATTACAGCTTTACCAATGGAGGGTGCCACCAACTTGTAAGTAATTTTCAACCAGGTGTCCGCATGGTCAATCTTTATGACGTCTCAGATGTTAGCTAAATTAATCTTACAGCCTACTTAAAATCTCTCTCACTGGAAGTTTATACAAGACTCAATAGAGCGCAAATTCATCAGTGTCAACCTTTTTCGTTACACAGACGGAACAATTTCGCTCTTGTTATGGTATTTAATTTTTTACGTTGAAATGTTTTTATGCTTTCACAATGAAATATGTGTCACATGCTTTTATAAACTTTGAGAATATTCATATATTATTTTCAGTCCAAATACTTCACTGGTTCTGTTATTGCCCACAGATTGAATAAAAAAATATTTTTCTCAAAATTTTTTATAACGTTGGTCAGCATTTTTTGTTTTTCATAGTAGCAGACAAGAATTTCCTCCATCATGTTCCAGACTAAAAATGTATATCACTAATATTTTTTTTCGTAATTTGTACTAGCATTTGAAATTATCACTAGCTGGCAGTGATGTAGGACGGTGAGATGACCTTGAGGTGCTTATTTCCCTGACGGCCGGTGCAGCGATTTCTGTTGCATCAGAAGAGACTCTCTTTGCTTAGCATGATCTTTGCGTCTGCTGCGCCGCGCCACGGCGGAACTGCTGCTTCACTTCTCGTTTTTCTCCCCTCTCTGCCGCTCCCCCTCCCACCCTCTCCCGCGGTCGAGCGTCTTCGCCGAGTTAACTTCTGCGGAATGTGCGGGTGTAGCTAATGGCCGCCCATTCACGAGGATGGCACGCCAATAAAATTCGCGTCTGGGGAAGCAGTCCTTTACGGTGCGTGCTTTCATATTCACGGTTTTGGCAACGGACAATTATACGGCGAAGAGCGTCTGGCACTAGTGTCTGGTCCGCAGATGCGTGGTAAATTATTACACACGACCGCTGCTGCGTGCTGTTGCTGCTTTCCTTTATCCACCACTTACTATTGTTGTCTTTTCTCTAAACTCTGCCGCCAACATCTGTTTATTCATTCCGTAGGTTCTACCAAGGAGGTCGACTTTCAAGGATGCTGAATGAGCCAAGGTATACATTAACAAAAGGGAAAAGTTCTGCTTGCCTATGATTGGACTCGCGGAGCGTTATCTTCCTTCCGTACAACTTGAATACTGAATGCCTATGTTGTGTTGGCAGAAGTACCAACACCGTGTTACTAGAGGAGGCCGAAATGCACGCGTTTTAGCTCACGCAGGCTGGCGTGAGGAGAGAAGGACTATAGTGACGTGAGGTCTGAAACATGACAAGGAATTAGAATTCAGAAAGCGGACGTAATTAGTTTGATACTTAACTTTAATCCATTAATGATGAACGTCGCTCTTGACCGTTCATGAGTCACAATATTACCTGTACTTATAGTAACTGAATATGGCGCCTTGCTAGGTCGAAGCAAATGACGTAGCTAAAGGCTATGCGAAACTATCGTCTCTGCAAATGAGAGCGTATGTAGTCAGTGAACCATCGCTAGCAAAGTCGGCTGTACAACTGGGGCGAGTGCTAGGGAGTCTACACTAGACCTGTCGTGTGGCGGCGCTCGGTCTGCTATCACTGATAGTGGCGACACGCGGGTCCGACGTATACTAACGAACCGCGGCCGATTTAAAGGCTACCACCTAGCAAGTGTGGTGTATGGCGGTGACACCACAGCCTACGCACACAACACGGAGTCACAACCACTATGTCAGGATTTACAGATGACATTTTTTCAAATATACCATTATACTAGGTGCAAATTATTTATTAACTGACTGGTGTTCGTGGCTATCCCATTGTCAGGAATCTTACACTGGTACTAACCACATCCAAGTTGGGAACACACAAGTATGGAGAGGGTGAACCAAACTTCTTTCACTTGGACACCATAGTGCTATTTCCTTGTATACATATATACAGTGTGTTAGCGATATAAATGCACATATTTTTATTGGTAACTGAGGACAGCGTACTGAACAGCATTATGCCAGTATTACTATGTTTGCAGACTAATAATTATAGCCATTAGGAGTAGTATGTTTTTAGATAGTTTAGTGCCCAAGCACATGTGGCGACAGCAAGCCATTAATGCTTATTTTCCGCTGAACAGTATATCACCTGTTAAAGTGTGGATCCAAATGATTAGTCTATACTGATAGGCGTAGTTCAGTTAATGGTGCAATTACGATCGTGCAGAAAACATTAGGTAGTAAATTATATTGTGTGTTTGTGGGAAGCCCGTTAGACGCAGAGAAAAAAAAAACTAACACATTTAAGTGGGCACGTAGTTTTGTATGAGTCCTGTTGTAATTGCTATTTAATGTTTAAGAAACCAGATCACGCAGTCTGAGAATATAAGAAATACACCTACACGTCTCAGACGCCAGTACTCTAATGCAAACTCTGTCCACTTTTTTTTAAATAAATCTTTTACTGAACTGAAATAAAAAGGATTGCAAGGTCCTACAAATGTTGATGCACAGCTTAACCAACACCGTGTATCCTTCAAATTATTTTCATTAAACAAGGAGTTACGCATAATAATATGTCGACGACAGTGAGAAAAGTGCTGAGTACAGCAGTGAGTATTTTGTAGCCACAGGAAAATATTTTTTAAACAAACTAAATTGTTTTTAGTTCTGTTTACAGAACATTTTCTGTATAATATATATTGTGTCATTTCGTTTACATGTGAATTAGAGAAAGTAAACGGCATGATTGTAACAATTGCTGCCGGCCGGAGTGGCCGTGCGGTTCTAGGCGCTACATGGATGTGTGTGATGTTCTGAGGTTAGTTAGTTTTAAGTAGTTCTAAGTTCTAGGGGACTGATGACCTCAGAAGTTGAGTCCCATAGTGCTCAGAGCCATTTGAACCATTTTGAACCAACAATTGCTGCAGGATGTACGTTGTTCCTAAAAGAATTCCAAAGGTATTGCAAGGAAACGCATAAGCGATATTTATGTTAACGATATGAATTGTTCGTTAAAATAATTCTGTGAATTAAAGCCATTCATTCAATTTTTGTTAGTGAAACTGACGCACTGATCGGAGATAGGAACAGACATGTTCTAAAACAATAAAGAATGGTAACACAATATTAAGAAAAATATATTCATTATCTATTACAATGAACTTGCAAGGAGGGTGCGGCCAATGAGTGGCTCGTTACATCTATAGACTGTACAAAGGATATAACGTTGAGGTCTACATCTACATCTACATCCATACTCCACAAGCCACCTGACGGTGTGTGGCGGAGGGTACCTTGAGTACTCTATCGGTTCTCCCTTCTATTCCAGTCTCGTATTGTTCGTGGAAAGAAGGATTGTCGGTATGCCTCTGTGTGGGCTCTAATCTCTCTGATTTTATCCTCATGGTCTCTTCGCGAGATATACGTAGGAGGGAGCAATATACTGCTTGACTCTTCGGTGAAGGTATGTTCTCGAAACTTTGACAAAAGCCCGTACCGAGTTACTGAGCGTCTCTCCTGCAGAGTCTTCCACTGGAGTTTATCTATCATCTCCGTAACGCTTTCGCGATTACTAAATGATCGTGTAACGAAGCGCGCTGCTCTCCGTTGGATCTTCTCTATATCTTCTATCAACCCTATCTGGTACGGATCCCACACTGCTGAGCAGTATTCAAGCAGTGGGCGAACAAGCGTACTGTAACCTACTTCCTTTGTTTTCGGATTGCATTTCCTTAGGATTCTTCCAATGAATCTCAGTCTGGCATCTGCTTTACCGACGATCAATATTATATGATCATTCCATTTTAAATCACTCCTAATGCGTACTCCCAGATAATTTATGGTATTAACTGCTTCCAGTTGCTGACCTGCTATTTTGTAGCTAAATGATAAAGGATCTATCTTTCTGTGTATTCGCAGCACATTGTATTCGCAGCACATTACACTTGTCTACATTGAGATTCAATTGCCATTCCCTGCACCATGCGTCAATTCGCTGCAGATCCTCCTGCATTTCAGTACAATTTTCCATTGTTACAACCTCTCGATACACCACAGCATCATCTGCAAAAAGCCTCAGTGAACTTCCGATGTCATCCACAAGGTCATTTATGTATATTGTGAATAGCAACGGTCCTATGACACTCCCCTGCGGCACACCTGAAATCACTCTTACTTCGGAAGACTTCTCTCCATTGAGAATGACATGCTGCGTCCTGTTATCTAGGAACTCCTCAATCCAATCACACAATTGGTCTGATAGTCCATATGCTCTTACTTTGTTCATTAAACGACTGTGGGGAACTGTATCGAACGCCTTGCGGAAGTCAAGAAACACGGCATCTACCTGGGAACCCGTGTCTATGGCCCTCTGAATCTCGTGGACGAATAGCGCGAGCTGGGTTTCACATGACTGTCTTTTTCGAAACCCATGCTGATTCCTACAGAGTAGATTTCTAGTCTCCAGAAAAGTCATTATACTTGAACACAATCCGTGTTCCAAAATTCTACAACTGATCGACGTTAGAGATATAGTTCTGCACATCTGCTCGACGTCCCTTCTTGAAAACGGGGATGACCTGTGCCCTTTTCCAATCCTTTGGAACGCTACGCTCTTCTAGAGACCTACGGTACACCGCTGCAAGATGGGGGGCAAGTTCCTTCACGTACTCTGTGTAAAATTGAACTGGTATCCCATCAGGTCCAGAGGCCTTTCCTCTTTTGAGCGATTTTAATTGTTTCTCTATACGCAGAGTTCCCTATACGCAGAGTTCTCCTGCGTGGAACACATGACAGTACTGAGTCCACTGGCCGGCCGAAGTGGCCGTGCGGTTAAAGGCGCTGCAGTCTGGAACCGCAAGACCGCTACGGTCGCAGGTTCGAATCCTGCCTCGGGCATGGATGTTTGTGATGTCCTTAGGTTAGTTAGGTTTAACTAGTTCTAAGTTCTAGGGGACTAATGACCTCAGCAGTTGAGTCCCATAGTGCTCAGAGCCATTTGAACCATTTGAACTGAGTCCACTGCAGCCTGTTGACATCTCCGTAGCGGAGAAGATAAGCTCCACAGCAATCAGACTCTCGGCTGAAGACACGGTGGCCATTCAGCTCTACGTGCGGAAGGAAACACTCGCCGGCAGCGGTGGCGCACAGATTGCTCGAAGGTGTGGTCGTGAGCGTGTCATGGTATGTCGCTCCGGCAGGCAGAGACCTTCCTCTTAGTGGTGTTGGTGGTGGCCCTTTGATATCGATGACACCACACACATGAAATTAGACGTTAGATGCAAAGCGTATCATTTCCTCTCTTACACTTAAAATAAAATTGATACTAATAATAAAACAAGCATCAAAAAAACCTATACAAATACAAAAAGTAACTCTAAACAATGATTTGTCTTGGTTGCAATGTGAATGTTATCTCGAAATAGTCTGCATTTTAAGACTGTTTTCTTTGTAAGTTAATATGATTTTTCCATCTGTCTTGTTCCATCAGTACACTTCTGACTAACGTCTAACTCTCATTGTCATTTTTGTTTCTTAACTATCTCGAGAATCATTTTCAGATAATTGTGTACCGTCAGTCCATATGTGTCTTCTGGGTGAGATTTAAGACTCCAATGTTGCAAATGACAAATTGTCGATATACTCCAACACATCAGTGTCCAACAAACCAGGCAAATGCATTGTGTTTAGCGTCAGGGAAAATTATTTTCCAATCTCATCGCAAAACTTCGTATGGGCATCACAGCCACATAGTACTGAATGAAGGTACACTATGTGATCGAAAGTATTCGGACACCTCCGTTTTTCATATTAGGTGCACTGTGCTGCCACCTACTACCAGGTACTCCATATCAGCGACCTCAGTAGTCATTAGACATCGTGGGAGAGCAGAACGGGGCGCTCCTCGGAACTCACGGACTTCGAACGTGGTCAGGTGATTGGGTTGGGTGTCACTTGTGTCACACATCTGTAAGCGAGATTTCCACACTAATAAACACCCCTATGTCCACTGTTTCCGATGTGATAGTGAAGTGGAAACGCGAAGGTTCAGATACAGCAGAAAAGCGTACAGGCCGATCTCGTCTGTTGACTGACAGAGACCGCCGGCATTTGAAGAGAGTCGTTATGTGTAATAGGCAGACATCTGTCCAGACCATCATACAGGAATTCCAAACTGCATCAGGATCCAATGCAAGTACTATGACTGGCGGGAGATGAGAAAACTTGGATTTCATGGTCGAGTGGCTGCTCATAGGCCACACAACACGCCGGTAAATGACAAACGACGCCTCGCTTGGTTAAGGAGCGTAAACATTGGTCGGTTGAACAGTGGTAAAATGCTGTATAGAGTGCTGAATCACGGTATACAATGTGACGATCCGATGGCAGGGTGTGGGTATGGCGAATGCCCGGTGAACATCATCTACCAGCGTGTGTAGTGCCAACAGTAAAATTCGGAGGCGGTGGTGTTATGGTGTAGTCATGTCTTTCATGGAGGGGGCTTGTACCCCTTGTTGTTTTGCGTGGCACTATTACAGCACAGGCTTACACTGATGTTTTAAGCACCTTGGAGCAAGGAGGACATCAAAAGCGGACTAGCACTGGAAAAAAGGGCATTCGAGGCCAAGAGAAGTCTACTAGTATCAAACGTAGGCCTTAATTTGAGGAAGAAATTTCTGAGAATGTACGTTTTGAGCACAGCATTGCATGGTAGTGAAATAGGGACTGTGGGAAAACCGCAACAGAAGAGAATCGAAGCATGTGAGATGTGGTGCTACAGACGAATGTTGAAAATTAGGTAGACTGATAGGGTAAGGAATGGGGAGGTTCTGCGCAGAATCGGAGAACATGGGGAAAACACTAACAAGGGGAAGGGACAGGATGATAGGACATCTGTTAACGCATCAAGGAATAACTTCCATGGTGCTAGAGGAAGCTGTAGGGGGCAAAAACTGTAGAGGAAGACAAAGCTTGGAATACATTCAGCAAATAATTGAGGACGAAGGTCGCAAGTGCTACTCTGAGATGAAGAGGTTAGCACAGGAGAGGAATTCGTGGCGGGCCGCTTCAAAAGTTCCTGTATTTCTAAACGACTGCAGTCGCTATAGCGCCTGTTCCTTCAGGCATGCATTGCATCTTACTTCTTAGTAACACAAGCACTGCTATTTCGCATGTTGAGAGACTGAAGTCTACACAAGCTGCCTTGGGCCGTTCGTGACTGGAGACACTCACTGCTGCTTGTCTGAGAATGCAGGTTGACTTTCACCTTCATGACACAGCAGACTGTACGTAGCATTTTCCTGTGGTCAGACGAGTATTGAGAAACAGGTTCAAAAGACTGTAAGTGAAAAAAGGAACGGACGATTATTCGACAAAGCCAACCGTAGACCAGGCCGTAACGGCAAGTAACTTGCTCACGTGGCTAGATTCAGCCATGTCCCAGTAGAAATTAGTCCGCATTGCTGAGTCACAGTACAAGCATTGAATATGGTCACGGAAGATGGCTTCACTGGCAGCGCCGCCGGTGGCATGCTGTTAACATCGCTAAATTTATGGACGATGAGAAATGGAGACCAGTGACACTGCTGAAGGAGGAGGTGACGGAACGTGCAAGATAATTGTTGAATGAGTAAACCGAAGGTGTGGAAATTACAAATTACGGCAGGAGGGACACGGTGCTAAGTGGAATGGGATTGAAGTAACTACACCGAAGAAGAAACGAAGGGCATGCAATAAATATGCCATTGATGATATGAACAGTGTATTCTTAGGCAGCAGTTTCTCAGTTATTGTGAACAATACAAGGAAATATCAACTCTGCGATAATTCGAAAGGTTACGTCGCATACCCAGCAGTCCAGAAAGTTTCGAGACGGTTGTTAAAAAACAGAGAAGTTAAGATGGTGTTTTTAATGCTTTATGGCTTCTAGACAATCTCCCCTCCTCCCCTCTTCCCCCCGTGCACGAGTATAAGGCACGGAACTGTCAACAAAGTTCATCTTCGGCGTCGCCTTCGCACCGTCAGAGACCCGTTCTGTACTGTGTAGTTTTGTGGTAGGTTCGTATTGGCAATACCAAGTCTCGTCACCCGTAATAATTTTTTCCAGAAAAGAACTGTCTGCGTTTTTCATTGCAATCATGTCGTGACTGACGTCCACGCGGCGCGTCGTTGTATTTTGTTCGGGAACGAGGTGTGCGCGGCAAACTCCGCATACGTTTTTCTTGTCTTCAGAACATTCTGGAGAATGTCTTGAACGCTTGATTCAGAAATGTTCAGTTCATTGCCCCATTGCGGTTTGTGAGCAACAACACTGACACACCATAGTTGCACGTCCTCTACCTAAAACTGCCTGCTCGGAACTGCCTGGTCTAATACACGTCTGTTGTTTGCAGTTGTTAGTAGAAGCTGCCACTCTAATTACTGCGCCGACGTCGCTTGTACGCCAGGAATAAAGTCAGCCTCTGATCTTCTTGGACGGACGGTATTTCAAAGCTAGCAAATAAACTCTGACAACAATTTGTCTGTCAACGGGCTAGATTTTAAAATGTGCCAGGACAAACCAGTCACCACATGCGGACGAATTGGCGTGGTTAAAAAAAATGATCGTTACGAAGGGTGAAGACTCAGAATTAAACCGAGCAATATTTTTTTCACGCGAAACGTGAATTCATGCTGTTCACACCGAATGAATGTTTTCAAAGGGACGTTGTGTGACTGTTGTGAATCTAACGTCCTGGTCAATTTAATTGTTGTGTTGTACAGGGTAGTGGGATGTATCTGGAAAGAAATTTCCACTCTGTAGAGGAGTGTGCGCTGAAATGAAACTTCCTGGCAATCAAAACTGTGTGCCGGACTGAGACTCGAACTCGGGACCTTTGCCTTTCGTGTGCAAGTGCTTTATCGACTAAACTACGCAAGCAGGACCCACGACCCGTTCTCACAGCTTTACTTCTGCCAATGCTTCATCTTCTACCTTCCAAACTTCACAGAAGCCGTCAAATGGTTCAAATGGCTCTGAGCACTATGCGACTTAACTTCTGAGGTCATCAGTCGCCTAGAACTTAGAACTAATTAAACCTAACTAACCTAAGGACATCACACACATCCATGCCCGAGGCAGGATTCGAACCTGCGACCGTAGCGGTCGCTCGGTTCCTGACTGCAGCGCCTAGAACCTCACGACCACTGTGGCCGGCCAGAAGCACTCCTGCGGAACTTGGAATACTAGCGCTTCTTGAAGAAGGGATAGTGCAGATATATGGCTTAGCCACAGCTTGCGGGATGTTTCCAGAATAAAATTTTCACCCTCCAGCGGAGTCTCGGTCCGGTACAAAGTTTTAATCTGCCGGGAAGTTCACACCCCGCTGCAGGATGAAAAATTCATCCTGGAAACATCCCCCAGGCTGTGGCTAAGCCATGTCTCCGCCATGTCCTTTCTTCCAGGAGTGTTGTTAGTATGCGAGTTTCGCAGGAGCATTGTTCAAATGGCTCTGAGCACTATGGGACTCAACATCTGAGGTCATCAGTCCCCTAGAACTTAGAACTACTTAAACCTAACTAACCTAAGGACATCATTCCAGACGGAAGCGCCTAGAACCGCTCGACCACTCCGGCCGGCCGTTTCGTTTCGCAGGAGAGCTTCTGTGAAGTTTGGAAGATAGCAGACGAAGTACTGACGGGAAGTAAAACTGTGAGGACGGTCGTGAGTCGTACTGGAGTAGCGTAGCCGATACAGCACTTACCTGCAAAAGGCAAAGGTCCCGAGTTCGAGTCTCGGTCCGGCACATTTTTAATGTGCCAGGAAGTTTCAGTGCGATATAGTTCATATGTACTTGTAAGAACAGTGGGAGTGTGCGCCTATAGTGCCTCCCTCCATGTTTACTGGGCGTAAACACGACGAGGCTGCTATCCACAGACTCAAAGTTTTAACGTATCCATAGTTGGAAGATCATGCCACAGAGCTGACAGATTTAAATCACCAACTTCTCACAATAGTTCACGCTCGCCAAGGAGCAGGCCAAATTCTATAAGGCAGTCGTCAAACTGGGAATTCCCCTAGCCGCAAGTTTCACGAACGGTGCCAGACATTCAGAAATCTGTGTCCATATCACAAGATATTTTCAAGCGACGGACATTCCTCTGTGAATTCCAAGTTGTGAAGGTTCACCACAGGTGCACACATCAGTCAACTGATTCCATAACATGAAACCACCTGCACTTATTTATTCATTAACGTGTTATTTGTTCAGAGTTTGTTATGCCTTAGATATGTGGTTTTTTATCTCCAGTCATGAACTCCATATAAGTATGAGCGAAAATAATCGTGAATTATAACATCCTCAGCACAAAACATATCTCACGATAAGGAAAATATAAGAATAAGAAAGTCTGTATGTTTATATGTTATTCGAAATTATTATATGTAACTAAAAAAGAGTGACATTATTCTAAACTCGACTGTAAACTTAACAAAAGAATCTGTAATTTCTAAACATATTAATCAACAATATAATTGCCTAAATAGCTGTGCTGCTATAATTCGAGTCACGGACGATGGCGGGCGAGTTCAGGATTGTTCTGCGCACCTACGTCACGTATTCTCCGACAAGCAATGAGCGTTGAGTAGCGTCGTGAGAGCTCTGCAGTAATTGTCGTAACCAGTGAGAGAATTAAACGTGATCATAGAAAGTTATTTAGTGAATTTTTATTCCACTTGTCGCCAGCTGTCATTGCTGATAGTGGTGGTAAGCCACAGATTCTACATAAGCAAACGAGAGACATAATTTTCAGGATATACGCTGTGCAAAGCGTATGAATGCTCGTACAGCAAATGTCGCTTGCAATGCCCGTCCGCGCCCCGAACTGCGCGAACCGCCATTGTTCATCACTCGGAGTTTAGTGACCAAGTAGGAGCACAAGTTATTAATTTTCCGAACAAGACTCAATGACAGCTCTCTGCTTGGAACGCACTTCCGTTATAGACGCCATTTTGTAGGCTACGACAGCGTCCACCACTTATCGGAACTCCAAGAAACTATAAGGGCTGAAGCGAGAATATTCCGTGATGTCCTACACATTTTTTCAGCGGAAATTGGCCGAGAAAAAAATCTGTTGTGTTAGTTATTGAACCCCCTCGCAATATGCAAGGCAGGAAGGTGGATCGAAACTGCTTCTGAACAGTTTAAGTACCGCACCCACAGTTTGTGCGCCCTGGGAATCATGATAGGAAAGATTATAGGCGGTTTCTCCACTTGTTGCGCAGCACGCAGCGTCGTATGCGTACCGAAAAATCCAGCTCCTCGTTAGTATTTGAGCGATGCGGTAGCAGCGTTTCCTGGCGAATGGAACATGTGTGAACGGAGGAGTGGGTTACGTGCGGCAGCTGTGCCTGGCTGTGGCATTGTGTGTGTGCTAATGAGCCAAACAAGGCCGGTAGCGGCTGCGGCGCCAGGCACGCACGTCTGTGCCATTTCTGCCAGCCAGGGCAGGCCCGGGGCAGAGTGTTCTGTTCCGGCTCAATACACAGTCCAGTAGCGGTAGGCTGCGTCCACGGTGGCACGGGCAACTGTTGCCATAGGTCGCCCGATCTCCTCCGTCAGTTTTTGGCGGGATCAAATAGGTTAGAATCTTATTTTAACCTTCACGGCCGAGATCAATGCCACGACACCTCTGTGTTTGGACACGAGTGCTGCAGTGCGGCTTTTGCTGTTAAAACGACACCGAATGCTTGTGAATAAGCAGCATCTCACGCAAAGCACGCACTGAGTACTGCACAATCATGTCTTAGTTTTTGGAATGACCAGAAAAGTCATATGAATACCTCAGACGAGCTGAGTACTCGGCGTTGCCTGGGTATGTGCACATAAGTGCCAGAGAAACTGATAGAAGCATGCGTTTTGAAATACAGAGATATGTAGACAGGCAGAATACGACGCTGCGGTCGGCAACTACTATACAGGGTGAGTCACCTAACGTTACCGCTGGATATATTTCGTAAACCACATCAAATACTGACGAACCGATTCCACAGACCGAACGTGAGGAGAGGGGCTAGTGTATTTGTTTAATACAAACCATAAAAAAACGCACGGAAGTATGTTTTTTAACACAAACCTACGTTTTTTTAAATGGAACCCCGTTAGTTTTGTTAGCACATCTGAACATATAAACAAATACGTAATCAGTGCCGTTTGTTGCATTGTAAAATGTTAATTATATCCGGAGATATTGTAACCTAAAGTTGACGCTTGAGCACCACTCCTCCGCTGTTCGATCGTGTGTATCGGAGAACACCGAATTACGTAGGGATCCAAAGGGAACGGTGATGGACCTTAGGCACAGAAGAGACTGGAACAGCACATTACGTCCTCATGCTAACACCTTTTTATTGGTCTTTTTCACTGACGCACATGTACATTACCATGAGGGGTGAGGTACATGTACACACGTGGTTTCCGTTTTCAATTACGGAGTGGAATAGAGTGTGTCCCGACATGTCAGGCCAATAGATGTTCAATGTGGTGGCCATCACTTGCTGCAGACAATTGCAATCTCTGGCGTAATGAATGTCGTACACGCCGCAGTACATCTGGTGTAATGTCGCCGCAGGCTGCCACAATACGTCGTTTCATATCCTCTGGGGTTGTAGGCACATCACGGTACACATTCTCCTTTAACGTACCCCACAGAAAGAAGTCCAGAGGTGTAAGATAAGGAGAACGGGCTGGCCAATTTATGCGTCCTCCACGTCCTATGAAACGCCCGTCGAACATCCTGTCAAGGGCCAGCCTAGTGTTAATTGCGGTATGTGCAGGTGCACCATCATGCTGATACCACATACGTCGACGCGTTTCCAGTGGGACATTTTCGAGCAACGTCGGCAGATCATTCTGTAGAAACGCGATGTGTGTTGCAGTGCTCTCCGATACACACGATCGAACAGCGGAGGAGTGGTGCTCAAGCGTCAACTTTAGGTTACAATATCTCCGGATGTAATTAACATTTTACAATGCAATAAACGGCACTGATTACGTATTTGTTTATATGTTCAGATGTGCTAACAAAACTAACGGGGTTCCATTTAAAAAAAAAGTAGGTTTGTATTAAAAAACATACTTCCGTGCATTTTTGTATGGTTTGTATTAAACAATTACACTAGCCCCTCTCCTCACGTTGGGTCTGTGGAATCGGTTCGTCAGTATTTGGTGTGGTTTACGAAATATATCCAGCGGTAACGTTAGCTGACTCACCCTGTATAAGACAACAAGTATCGGGCGCAGTTGTTAGGTCGGTTACTGCTGCTACAATTGTAGGTTATCAAGATTTAAGTGAGTTTAAACGTGGTGTTTGCGCACAAGCGATGAGACAGAGCATCTCCAAGGTAGCGACAAAGTGGGACTTACCAAGTACGACTATTTCACGAGTGTACCGTGAGTATCAGGAATGTGGTAAAGCATCAAGTCTCAGACATCACTGCGGCCGGAGAAAGATCCTGCAAGAACGGGACCAATGACGACTGAAGAGAATCGTTCAACGTGATAGAATTTCAAGACTTCCGCAAATTGCTGCAGATTTCAGTGCTGGGCCATCAAAAAGTGTCAGCGTGCGAACCATTCAACGAAATATCATCGGTATGGGCTTTCGGAGCCGAAGGTTCACTCGTGTACCCTTGATGACTGCACGACACAAAGCTTTACGCCGCGCCTGGGCCCGTCAACACCGACATTGGACTGTTGATGACTGGAAACATGTTGCCTGGTCGGACGAGTCTCGTTTCGAATTGTATCGCGCGGATGGACGTGTACGGGAATGGAGACAACCTCATGAAAGCACGAACGCTGCTTGTCAGCATGGAACTGTTCAAGCTGGTGGATGCTCTGTAATAGTGCGGGGAGCGTGCCGTTGGAGTGATATGAGACCCTTGATACGTCTAGAAACGACTCTGACAGTTGGCACGTACGTAAGCATCCTGACTGATCACCTGCATCCATTCATGTCCATTGTACATTCCGACTGACTTGGGCAGTTACAGCAGGACAATGTGACAACCCACACGTCCAGAATTGCTACAGACTGGCTCCAGGAACACTCTCCTGAACCGAAGTGGCCGCGCGGTTCTTGCGCTGCAGTCTGGAACCGCGAGACCGCTACGGTCGCAGGTTCGAATCCTGCCTCGGGCATGGATGTGTGTGATGTCCTTAGGTTAGTTAGGTTTAACTAGTTCTAAGTTCTAGGGGACTAATGACCTCTGCAGTTGAGTTCCATAGTGCTCAGAGCCATTTGAACTCTCCTGAATTTAAATACTTCCACTGGCCATCAAACTCTCCAGACATTATTGGGCATATCTGGAATGCCCTGCAACATGCTGTTCAGAAGAGATCTCCACCCCCTCGTACTCTTGCGCATTTATGACAGCCCTGCAGGATTCATGGTGTCAAATCGCTCCAGCACTACTTTAGACATTAGTCGAGTCCATATCACGTCGTGTTGCTGCACTTCTGCGTGCTGGCGGGGCCCCTGCACGATATTAGGCATGTGTGCCACTTTCTTTGGCTCTTCAGTGTATTTATTTCAGTTCTGGTAGCGTGCTCCTCCTCCCCCTCCCTGTCCACCTCACCTGTCCCCCTTTGTGTCCATCTCTTCCAACCCAAATATCTATGGTTCCGACAAGATTCAGTAACAGGTCTCTGCTTGGAACGCACCCCCTCCCCCTCTCTGTCCATCTTCCCTTTCTCTGTTCATATGGCCCTCCTTCTCTCCGTGCCCTACAATGACATAATTTTGTAGGTACATTCAGCGGCATACGTGCATACTGTCTGCTAAATGTGTTGCTCATAGAGTTGGTATCAAGGAAGTAATAAATTCAAATGATGCGGCAGTTTTTCACGCATCTCGGTGATTATGACATCATATATGCTGCTCAGCAAAAGTTTGGAATACTGTCGTAAAATATAATCTAAGATACTGCGAACCTGCGACCGTAGCAATCGCGCGGTTCCAGACTGAAGCGCCTAGAACCGCTCGGCCACCACGGCCGGCCGGACCCACTCAAAACACATGTTATTAATAACACTGACAAATTGCAGGGACTGTTTCCTGACTGGTAATGGAGGGGAGAAAAGGTCCTGTGAACATATGTCCGGAAATGGACAGTGTGTGTGTAAAGACAACAAATCGTGCAGGAGCACAGTGCAGAGCTGCATCGCATTCACTGCACATCATATGTTCGAAGTGACCTCCTTGGTTTCAAATGGCTCTGAGCACTATGGGACTTAACATCTGATGTCATCAGTCTCCTAGAACTCAGAACTACTTAAACCTAACTAACCTAAGGACATCACACACATCCATACCCGGGGCAGGATTCGAACCTGCGACCGTAGGGGTCGCGCGGTTCCAGACTTAAGCGCCTAGAAACGCTCGGCACCTCTTTGGGATGCAGTACACGCGGTCACACTAACGCACTCTTTTGCACTTTCCGGCCTCTCTCCGAATACCTCACAGGCGCCGTGAACACGCTGTTGGAGGGCCTGCACATCGGGAACTGGTTCGGCACACACAATACTTTTCAGATGCAACCAGAGGTAAAAATCCGGGGGTTAAATCCAGTGATCTAGGAGAGCCTGTCTGGGGAAGATCTTGTTTAGGTGTCGGCGAAATGTAACGCGGAAGTGGGGTGATGCCCCGACACTCAGAGACCACATAACCTGTCGTATTACCAAAGGCATATTTTCATGCAGCCCTGGCAGATTATTTCGCAGGAAGTCCAGTTACTTTCCTCTGCTGAGACGTTGTGGAATAATGGCCGGTCGAAGTGTATGGTCGCCAAGAATCCCTGCCCAATGCCGCGCGGGGTAGCCGTGCGATCTTAGGCGCGGCTGCCCCCGTCGGAGGTTCGAGTCCTCCCTTGGGCATGGGTGTGTGTGTTGTCCTTAGCGTAAATTAGTTTAAGTTAGATTAAGTAGTGTGTAAGCCTAGGGACCGATGACCTCAGCAGTTTGGTCCCATAGAACTTACCACAAATTTCCAAATTTTTCAAAATCCCTGCCCACACATTGGTGCTGAACCGATGCTGATGAGGTGCCTCAATCAATCTGCGAGGATTTCTGTAGCTCACATATGACGATTATACGTATTAATGATCCAATTCTGGTGAAGGTTGCTTCGTTGCTAAAGAGGGCTGATGTCAGAAATCCCGTAATTGTGATAGTCTGAGCAGAAACCATCTACGAAATCCTTCGCGTAAAGAGAAATCTGCTGATGATGATCTTTGCACTTATTGCAGGTGCAGGATACACATAGTCGTACTGTGGCTTACACAATGTTGGAGGGCCACTTGCCTGGAGCTTATACACTAGGGTTCGTCTCAATATCCTGCAGAAACTGGTCCTCCAAACCTGGTGTACGCACAGTCTGTCGCCTCCCTACGCGTTCGTCTCTCTGAAAGGACCCACGATCACACAAACGCCCAAAAAGTGCTTGAAATTTCTGCTAATGCGCTTGGTCTCTCTTGAGGGTATTTGTTTTCTTATAGCCATCTTGCCTTTCGACCTTTGTATCCATCTGCTTGGGTGTACACAGCCACCACCTCTCCTTGTTCCTGAATTGAGTACCAGACCAATTTGGTGTTTACAATACGCTGTGTCAATCACACAACTTGCAACACACATGGAATACACGGCACGTGGTCAGAGGAACTAACATTCGTTAGCGCCATCTACTATGGCAACGACGCGTTCCCGGAAACATGTTCATAGGACCTTTTTTCCTCCATTTCCAATCAGGAATCCGTTGCTGCAGTTTGTCGGTTTTATTAATGTTCACCCTGTATACATTTCTGCGAGAGCGCGACGGTTCCTTGACGTCTGTTGGGGGGGGGGGGGGGGGGGAGGCGGATACAGTGGTGTTCCCCGAACTCTACGGGAATCAATAATTGGAGAGTATGGGGTTAATGGACTAGGTAAGCTGTATTGCAGCGTGCGGTAAGTTGAGAATTTGGGTCAGATGGCAAGCGGGTTCGGATGGCCGAGGCGGCGGTTAAAGCAACCGTTCTAGAAAAGCGGAGGATCCGTGTCAGAGTCCCGGTCCAGAAACAATTTTTAACTTTAGCCATTACATTACCGCAATGCCCTGTCCGGCTGGAAGTCATGATTTCCCACCCATCGTTTCCCTTTATTTTCCCATTCTCTATTTCATATACCTACCAAAGTGTGTAAGATAAAATGAGACTGCGAGAGCTAATTTGCTGTAGCATGAGCAGTCACACTTTTATCATTTTTTTTAAAAGGTCTTAAGTCAACCGACACAAATTTGTGGGTAACTGAGAAAAACTGTTCAAATTGCACGATAACAGGCATCTTTATTGTCATTTATTAGCATTGCTATCCTATATGATGCAAATGTGATTGCCAGACATGAGACTAAAGCTATATTATTATATTTTGGTAGTGTAATTAATCATTAAAAGCTGGAAACTGACGAATTTAAAAAAAAATATGCGTAAAAGATGCTGAAGTCGCACACTTCTTTTTATTAACATTGACATTATCTTGATTGTATACAAAGCAGTATGTACATAAGTCCCTCAGTGCTTAGAGCCATTTGAGCCAATACGTACAGTTCTTCGTTTCTCAATAATAATGAATCATTCTACAACAATAGTTAAGTGTTTGACAGTCTATTCAGGCATCGTCTTGGCTGTCGTTCTTTACAGGCCATTTCAGAATTCCTTCATAGAAAGGTAGGTGTTCGTCAGGTACGTAGCGTTGGAGTCTTCTCAAGTGCTAGATACCACAGGGCTTAACTGGAACCTTCCCAGATGGATAAGATAGTTTTTCTTGCGCAGTCAGTGAATCACGTCGGAGGCCCAGACAAGTGTGAGTAATCACTCCATTGATCGTTGTATAAGCTGTAATACCACCCTTTCTTTTGTTATCAGAAACGAAACGTGAAAAAAGTCTGTGTTTTTTCAAAAATTCTGGTCCTGCTGTAGTACGGCTGCCACCATAACATGAAGTGTAGTATTTAATTAGCAGCAGTCTCTTTAACAAGACATTTACTTTATATGAAGATGTCCGAAAGAACAGATACCATCGGTGACGATGCAGCTCTCTTAGAATGAAATGATAATTAACTCAAGGTCTTAAGCTGTCGACAGGGATTGATATACATCAACGGGGAGAGTTCAAAATGTGTGCCCCGACCGGGACTCGAACCCAGGATCTCATCCTTGCATGGCAGACGCTCTATCCATCCTTTTTTTTCCGCTTTTAGTTCGCTGCATCTGCTCGGGGCGGACGCCGTAAGACATCCATTTAAGTTCGTTGTTGATCTGTTAACTCAGTTTTTTTTTTATTACAGAGGGCACATTACCCTCTGACCGAACACGCTGAGCTACCGTGCCGGCTGATCCATCTGAGCCACCGAGGGCACAGAGGATAGTGCTGTCCGAAAAAACAGATGCCATCTTCATATATACACTCCTGGAAATGGAAAAAAGAACACATTGACACTGGTGTGTCAGACCCACCATACTTGCTCCGTACACTGCGAGAGGGCTGTACAAGCAATGATCACACGCACGGCACAGCGGACACACCAGGAACCGCGGTGTTGGCCGTCGAATGGCGCTAGCTGCGCAGCATTTCTGTACCGCCGCCGTCAGTGTCAGCCAGTTTGCCGTGGCATACGGAGCTCCATCGCAGTCTTTAACACTGGTAGCATGCCGCGACAGCGTGGACGTGAACCGTATGTGCAGTTGACGGACTTTGAGCGAGGGCGTATAGTGGGCATGCGGAAGGCCGGGTGGACGTACCGCCGAATTGCTCAACACGTGGGGCGTGAGGTCTCCACAGTACATCGATGTTGTCGCCAGTGGTCGGCGGAAGGTGCACGTGCCCGTCGACCTGGGACCGGACCGCAGCGACGCACGGATGCACGCCAAGACCGTAGGATCCTACGCAGTGCCGTAGGGGACCGCACCGCCACTTCCCAGCAAATTAGGGACACTGTTGCTCCTGGGGTATCGGCGAGGACCATTCGCAACCGTCTCCATGAAGCTGGGCTACGGTCCCGCACACCGTTAGGCCGTCTTCCGCTCACGCCCCAACTTCGTGCAGCCCGCCTCCAGTGGTGTCGCGACAGGCGTGAATGGAGGGACGAATGGAGACGTGTCGTCTTCAGCGATGAGAGTCGCTTCTGCCTTGGTGCCAATGATGGTCGTATGCGTGTTTGGCGCCGTGCAGGTGAGCGCCACAATCAGGACTGCATACGACCGAGGCACACAGGGCCAATACCTGGCATCATGGTGTGGGGAGCGATCTCCTACACTGGCCGTACACCACTGGTGATCGTCGAGGGGACACTGAATAGTGCACGGTACATCCAAACCGTCATCGAACCCATCGTTCTACCATTCCTAGACCGGCAAGGGAACTTGCTGTTCCAACAGGACAATGCACGTCCGCATGTATCCCGTGCCACCCAACGTGCTCTAGAAGGTGTAAGTCAACTACCCTGGCCAGCAAGATCTCCGGATCTGTCCCCCATTGAGCATGTTTGGGACTGGATGAAGCGTCGTCTCACGCGGTCTGCACGTCCAGCGCGAACGCTGGACCAACTGAGGCGCCAGGTGGAAATGGCATGGCAAGCCGTTCCACGGGACTACATCCAGCATCTCTACGATCGTCTCCATGGGAGAATAGCAGCCTGCATTGCTGCGAAAGGTGGATATACACTGTACTAGTGCCGACATTGTGCATGCTCTGTTGCCTGTGTCTATGTGCCTGTGGTTCTGTCAGTGTGATCATGTGATGTATCTGACCCCAGGAATGTGTCAATAAAGTTTCCCCTTCCTGGGACAATGAATTCACGGTGTTCTTATTTCAATTTCCAGGAGTGTAGTTAAGGCTAACAGGCCATTAACCTTCTTCTTCTGTTCTGGATGCACACGTATTGCCCGAACTCTTACGGGGCTCGGTAAGATTGTCTGCCGCGGGTGAGTCTAATGGGCAGGGGCACTACGAATGTAGTGTGTGGACATTAAGTTGGGAATGTGGGTCTCACGGGGAGCGTGCAATGGATAAATCCCTGCAGTCGCACTGTCCTCTGTGCCCTCCGTGGCTCAGATGGTTAGACGGTCTGCCATGTTAAGCAGGAGATCCCGGGTTCGAGTGCCGGAAGGGGTACACATTTTCAACTGTCCCCGTTTGTGTATATCAACGCCTCTCGACAGCTTAAGGTCTTGATTTAATTATCATTTCAGACATTTACTTGGCTTCTAACCCTTAAGAATCACCTCTGTGACATCGTGCAGAGTAAAAAATTGTCCTGTTTACTTAGTTTTCTTTTTTGCAATGCCGAAATCCCTATCACAGAGCAGAAAACTGTGTCCTATTACTGGAAAATAACGCTGAAGATTGTTAAATCTTCCGGAATCGGTTCGTCACAACAAAAATCTGCTAGGAGTGTGATTCTTATCCTGAACGTAGCGAACTTAGCAGCTGTCTGAAAATAGGTGATAGTCGGTGTATTCCTGCGGTGTATCTTTGATATAATCGTATATAAATGAGCGCACTTCGTTTGGACTCCAGTGGTCTGGTGGGTGAAGGCTGTGCAGGAGGGCGCATGCAGTGATGTCTTTCAGACGGCAGCGCCGCCATGCCGCAGCCGATGACGGCGAATCTTTCCCAAGGAGGAGACATCGGCGTGCGACCTCGAGACACGCTGTCATTGTTAGGCACCGGGTCCCGCCGGAAGACGAGCGTCTGCATGCATAAACACGCTGCTTACCGGCCGTGGCGGCGCGCGCCCCGGGTCTCTAATCGTGGCCGACTAATTAGTATTGCCAGTTTTTCGCTGTGTTTGTCCGCCCTCTTGATATACTACAGCAACAACCTGTTCTCTGGGTAGATGTAGCGAGTCGTGAGGTATCTACGGTGGTGAGTGACTACTGAGTCTACACCGATGAGCCAAAACTTTATGACCCACCTGTTCAGTGGCATATTGGCCCTCTAACGCAATATGGCAGCGACCATGGCATGGTTTCGACGTGCCCTTGGTAGCTTTCCGGAAGTATGCGCTACCAGTGGACGAATTTCCCATAAGTTACACGCCGATGGTTTGTGGGTGTTGTGTACATACAGAGTGTTTCAAAAATGACCGGTATATTTGAAACGGCAATAACAACTAAACGAGCAGCGATAGAAATACACCGTTTGTTGCAATATGCTTGGGACAACAGTACATTTTCAGGCAGACAAACTTTCGAAATTACAGTAGTTACAATTTTCAACAACAGATGGCGCTGCGGTCTGGGAAACTCTATAGTACGATATTTTCCACATATCCACCATGCGTAGCAATAATATGGCGTAGTCTCTGAATGAAATTACCCGAAACCTTTGACAACGTGTCTGGCGGAATGGCTTCACATGCAGATGAGATGTACTGCTTCAGCTGTTCAATTGTTTCTGGATTCTGGCGGTACACCTGATCTTTCAAGTGTCCCCACAGAAAGAAGTCACAGGGGTTCATGTCTAGCGAATAGGGAGGCCAATCCACGCCGCCTCCTGTATGTTTCGGATAGCCCAAAGCAATCACACGATCATCGAAATATTCATTCAGGAAATTAAAGACGTCGGCCGTGCGATGTGGCCGGGCACCATCTTGCATAAACCACGAGGTGTTCGCAGTGTCGTCTAAGGCAGTTTGTACCGCCACAAATTCACGAAGAATGTCCAGATAGCGTGATGCAGTAATCGTTTCGGATCTGAAAAATGGGCCAATGATTCCTTTGGAAGAAATGGCGGCCCAGATCAGTACTTTTTGAGGATGCAGGGACGATGGGACTGCAACATGGGGCTTTTCGGTTCCCCATATGCGCCAGTTCTGTTTATTGACGAATCCGTCCAGGTAAAAATAAGCTACCAAATGCTGCCCACATGCATATCGCCCTCATCAATCCTGTGCACTATATCGTTAGCGAATGTCTCTCGTGCAGCAATGGTAGCGGCGCTGAGGGGTTGCCGCGTTTGAATTTTGTATGGATAGAGGTGTAAACTCTGGCGCATGAGACGATACGTGGACGTTGGCGTCATTTGGACCGCAGCTGCAACACGGCGAACGGAAACCCGAGGCCGCTGTTGGATCACCTGCTGCACTAGCTGCGCGTTGCCCTCTGTGGTTGCCGTACGCGGTCGCCCTACCTTTCCAGCACGTTCATCCGTCACGTTCCCAGTCCGTTGAAATTTTTCAAACAGATGCTTTATTGTATCGCTTTTCGGTCCTTTGGTTACATTAAACCTCCGTTGAAAACTTTGTCATGTTGCAACAACACTGTGTTCTAGGCGGTGGAATTCCAACACCAGAAAAATCCTCTGTTCTAAGGAATAAACCATGTTGTCTACAGCACACTTGCACGTTGTGAACAGCACACGCTTACAGCAGAAAGACGACGTACAGAATGGCGCACCCACAGACTGCGTTGTCTTCTATATCTTTCACATCACTTGCAGCGAGCGCCATCTGTTGTTGAAAATTGTAACTACTGTAATTTCGAAAGTTTGTCCGCCTGAAAATGTACTGTTGTCCCAAGCATATTGCAACAAACGGTGTATTTCTATCGCTGCTCGTTTAGTTTTTATTGCCGTTTCAAATATACCGGTCATTTTTGAAACACCCTGTAGTTCCGCGTAGTCAGCGCGTACACAACTTTCCCACTAGAGCGCGCCCCACTAAGCACAACAGCGCAGGCGCAGCGCTCGTCCGTCTCCGCACAGCGAGATGGCGCTGTCTTAGAAACGGACCAAATTCTGCTTCCGCCGATCCGCGTATTAATATGTCACGCAGCCAATGAGATTGCTGCTAACGTAGAACCTTTTCTCCTCGCGGATCACACTGGCGCAGTGATACCTGAACGCTCGAGATATTATAACGAGTGTACAGACCTCCGATTAACCAGTCTGCATTTGTCTGCACCAGTATGCATTAGTCTGTACCAGTCTATAGTCAAGTTTCAGTCTGCGGCTAATAAGATTACCATATTCCTGTACATAGCCATGAAGATAAATGTATAGACACTTTTGTCAAGTATCAGAGATATGTGAGAATAAGATTAACGTACCAATACCAAAGAAACTTCACATTGTCAATTGTAAATAGCATCCAGAATCAAGTTAAGTAATTTTATGTTGTTATTATTGTATTAAATGTGTGTGAAAATTAATCAAGTTGTGTTTAAAGTTGGTCACCGTCAATCTGCCACTCTAAGCGTGCAAGTGGCATTTCTATCGACTGACCTAACGGCAGAAGATAAACACGCCACGATAAGACCACGAGACATATTGCTGACACTCGCCTACTTCGTTAGAGCCACAAGTCAAATAATCTGATGGTGTGTGTACCGAAGGTCTTATAGTACGCACACCACAGTGGGCGTGTGTGAGTTTATCGGATCCAGACCAGGCGAATTTGGTGTTAAAACATCAACGTGAGTTGACTACCTTGCTCATGAGAACCACTGCAGCAGGTTTCTGTCGTTGTGACACACACACCCCTGGTGGGCGGTACCAGCGCCGTCGGGGTAGACGTCATTCATGAAGGGATGTAAGTGATCTGCAATAACGTTCACAGATGGCGTGATGCATTAGATTAATGGTACAGGTCCCATGCAAGACCAGCTGAACGTTCCCCGTAGCGTAAAATTGCCCCCATCGGCCTGTGTCCGTGGCGCGGTTTCGAGCAGCCGTATCCGGACGTGACTATCGACCTGGAGAAGAAATAAATCGCGCTGCTGCTACGGTCGCAGGTTCCAATCCTGGCTCCGGCATGGATGTGTGTGATGACCTTTGGTTAGTTAGATTTAAGTAGTTCTAAGTCTAGGGGACTGATGACCTCAGATGTTAAGTCCCATAGTGCTCAGAGCACCTGATGTAGCCTAGCAAGCAACACGTTTGATAGATGCACGGGCCAAACTCAATGATTCCGTGCCCACTGCAATCGTATGACGTTATCGTAGGTGGAAATGAAAAATTTTGGTCCGAGGAAGCCATGGGTATAATAAGTTGTATTTTATCTTGTTAAAATTTTGTCGTCATTACTTTTCATTTTATTTTAAGATTGGTCTCTAGTATTTTCTAAAATTAATTCACAGGTCTGAAGATGGTTATATAAATATAACCGAAACCAGTGGTTGGTAGAGGTAGCACCTTTGCTTGGGGTTGACTCAGTACTGGTCCGCACCACCCCAGGGATGAGCTGAGGAGGTATGCAAGACCTTTGCCTCTGAGGAAGCTACGTCCAAGACCGTCCGTGCGTGGTGAAGAGCCACATCCTACACGAGGTGACCCTGTTAACGCAGAACACGGCGGATCTATAGGAGAAAACCTTGAAAAAAAATCTCACATTCCAAATCCTCAATGCGTTTGTACTCGAGTCGAGCGGCAGCGAGGTCAGCGTCTGTCCATCTAGTAGGTGCGGCTGTATTATATGCTCCAGGAACTGACAATCCCTGGTTCTAAACACCCAGTGGAAACACTGGACCAAAACTTACAAGCTATCATGATTCGTGAGAGTAATGACAGAATTACCCCAGGTGGTAACCAATCCACTCGTCGACAGACGACAACTGGGTTTTCGGATTCTGGGGAACCCGGGCCATCACGATCAGAGTTCTCAAGCAAACTTCGTCCCAAGGTTCCCATGTACATTGCTACCTTTAACATTCAGACCCTAATTCAACCTGGAAAATTACACAACTTAGTAACAGAGCTAGACCAACAAAAAATTAAGATCTTAGCGTTACAAGAAACTAGATTCACGGATGAAAATACAATAGACTATGGAAACTATCGCATCTTCAAGAGCAAGACTGACAAACGAATTGCCAATGGTACGCCACTCCTGGGCATGGCATTTGCGGTGCACAGAAATATATTAGGCTCAATTAGAGAGGTCTCTTCCATAAATAATCGCCTCATGACCATGCGTATCCAGTGCGCCAACAAGAAATACACATTGATAAATGTTCATGCACCCACAAACATAGACAACAAAAAACGCCAACTACAAACTGAAAAATTCTGGACTAAACTTGAAGATGTCATGGCCAAAATTCCCCGGGATGATATCAAAATCTTAATGGGAGATTTCAATGCACAAATTGGCAGAGAGAAAGAACACCAAAAAACTGTAGGAAAATATCCAGCACACAGATTCATCAACAGAAACGGACTGAGATTTATTGAACTATGCCAACAAAATAATCTAAAAATAATGTCTATATCTTTGAGAAAAAAACCTAGAAAACAAAAGACCTGGAGGTCCCCCATACAAGAGATCGGCGAATATCAGATTGACCACATTGCCATCTCCTATTTCGTACAGAAAGAGATCCATGATGTCCAAGTCCGCAGAGGGGCGAACATTGACTCAGACCACTACTTAACACGCATTAAAGTGAAATTCACCCCAAAAAAATTCTATCCGAAGAAAACACATGATGAAATTTGACACACGAACAATCAAAGAAACCAATCTGAAGGAGGAGTGGGAAAAGGAACCAGCTGACTCTTGGGAAAAATTTCGAACAAAAATTACAAAGAAGGCAAAAGAACTGATCCCATTGAAAAAGAACACAAAACACCCCTGGTGGGACTCTGGATGTGAAAAAGCGCTGGAAGAAAGAAAGAAAGCCTTTCTGAAGTATAACAGTAAAAAATCCCCAGAAAATCTAGATCACTTCCACAACACCAGAAGACAAGTGGCAAAAAGAATCAGACAAGTCAAGAGGAAGTACCTCAAGGAACAGTGTGAGTCTATTGAAGAAAATTTCCGTAACTATAATGTACGAGACTTCTATAAGACCTTTGCTGGGAGAATCAATGGATACGGCTCACGAAATCTATGTTTCAGAAAACCAGATGGAAAACTAGCGCTCACAAATCGGGAAAATTGTGAGAAGCTGGCAAGATACTTTTCCGGACTCCTCAATTGCCCTGAACCTTCTTCAAGATTCCCTCAAGAAACTGCTATCTACACAAATCCAGAATCCCCACCACCTACACTAGAGGAGATCCAAAGACATATTCATAGACTGAAAAACAACAAGGCATCCGGAGAAGATAATATCACTGCAGAACTACTTAAAAATCTTGGACCAAATTCCCTCAAAGAACTCACTCAAATCATCACAGACATTTGGCAGACAGAAAAACTACCAGAAGATTGGAAATGCGCCCTAATTCATCCACTGCATAAAAAGGGAGACATGGCAGATATAAACAACTATCGAGGAATCTCCCTTCTCCAAGTCACTTATAAAATCCTCTCAGCTTGTCTTCTTCAACGAACACAAGAACAACTCGAACACAGTATTGGTGAATACCAAGCTGGCTTTCGCCCTCACCGATCCTGTGCAGAACAAATTTTCAATTTGAAGACAACACTAAAATACAAAGCAGTCAGAAACAGTCCGATCATTTGTTCCTTTGTTGATTTCGCAAAGGCTTATGATTCAATCGATAGGCAATCTCTCTTTATTATCCTTGAGGAGCTAGGACTCGATCCGAAAACCCTAAACCTTATCAAAGAAACGCTCACAAACACAACTTCTAAGATAAAATTCCTGGGTGAAATATCAGAGCCCTTCCTGATCAAAACCGGCGTCAGACAAGGTGACGGCTTGTCTCCACTCCTCTTCAACCTTGTCTTAGACAAAGTCATCCGAGAATGGGTAAAAGAACTGAAGAATCAAAATTACTGGAAGCCTATATAACTAGGAAGATCTAAAGATGGTATTAAAATTTCATGCTTGGCATTTGCAGATGACGTGGCCATTCTAGCAGAAAACGAGACCACAGCAATTAAACAGATAGACATTCTCAAAGAATGCGCCGAAAAAGTTGGGCTACAAATTTCCTTCCAAAAAACCAAATTCATCTGCTCAAAATTTGAAACTCAAAAACTGACTACAAAATATGGACAAATTGAGAGAGTTCCATTCTTTAAATACTTAGGCGAGGTCCTAGAACCCACAGGGGGAGAGAAAACGGCACAAAAAGTTCGACTGCAAAAACTGAAAAGAGCATACTGGAAAACCCACAACATCTACAATAAAAAGTGTCTCTCCATTCACTCAAAAATACGACACTACAATACAGTAATCAAGCCCGAAGCACTATATGCCAGCGAAACACTCACACTCCATAGAAAAGGCGACCTGGAAGGCATCCTGAAAGAGGAACGCAAAATTATCAGAAAGATTCTTGGCCCAAAAAGAACGGAAGATGGATACAGGTTACAGTCTCGGAAAACTACAGAAAAATTATCTAACCTCGCCGCAGACATCCGGAAAAGAAGACTAAAATTTTACGGTCATATCCACAGACTCCCAACACCCAGACTCTCCCACAAAATTTTAATATACATTGAAAAATTGAAAACCATACCCTGGATACAAGAAACCAAAACAGATCTAGCAAATGCACAAATAAATTCTTCAGAAGTTATAAACAGAAATGTATACAGGCAAAAAATCAATAGTTGGAAAGTACAACCCGAGAATGAAGTTTGCAGGAGACAGGGGACAAAATGGACAGAGGAAAGAAAGAGAATTCATGGGGAAAGAATGAGAGAAGTTTGGAGAATTAAAAAATTGAATCGGAAAAGCTTTGCGTGATCCGTATGGGTCCAATCGCACATAATAATAATAAATAACTGAAACCAGTCACCTATGTTATTGAGACATAAGTGTTGTGATCAAGACTGAACTTTAGTTGAAATATAGGAAATGGAGAAGGTTCCGAGCTGATTTTATTCCTTGCGTCATGTCCGACAGAACAGACATCACTCAGATATATAAATTTCTGAAAAAGAAGGTGACCGCTCCTCTACGTTTGTTTCAGTGCGGAAGCACAAATATCGTCCGAACTCCTAAGGGAATCAGTATTTGCAAGCAGAGAGTTTACTGGACAAGGGACGCTGCATTGCACTCAAGCGACAGTTTGGAAATTTGAGTCAGTCAAGGACTGTGTCAGCATGGCCGGAGCAGTTAAGGCAACCGTTCATGAGAAGCGCTAAAATCTGGGTTCATGTACCGGACCGGCGCAAAGTTTCAACTCTGCATTTTCACAATACCTTGTGCGGCTAGCTGTCACTATTTCTCACCCATCCTTTCCCTTTCCTTCCCCTTCCTACATTTCGTGTTTACATACAGGCAATTCTGTTTTGGAAAAAATCATCACAGGTATCGAGACTTGGTGTTATCAATACGGAACTATCACAAAACGACAGAGTGCAGAAACACAGATGTTGATCAACGCTTTCGTGACATAACCGTCGTTCAAGACCATGTGACGCGTCAAATGAACAACATTCCAATGAAAGATTGACCTTCTGTGCGTTGTACTCAATGGGGCGGGGGCGGGGGGAGGGGGGGGGGGGGGAAGAAGAAGACTACACACAACTTATTTTAACGCTTCTATCTCATTTTTATTAATCCGGTCTCGAAACTTTTTGGACTGACGGAGTACTTACGGTTCGTCTGCTGCGAAGCAACAATTGATGCCGAAGAGAGTGCTCAGAAACTTTTGTACATGCACCATCATTGTACAGGGTGTTTCAAAAATGACCGGTATATTTGAAACGGCAATAAAAACTAAACGAGCAGCGATAGAAATACACCGTTTGTTGCAATATGCTTGGGACAACAGTACATTTTCAGGCAGACAAACTTTCGAAATTACAGTAGTTACAATTTTCAACAACAGATGGTGCTGCGGTCTGGGAAACTCTATAGTACGATATTTTCCACATATCCACCATGCGTAGCAATAATATGGCGTAGTCTCTGAATGAAATTACCCGAAACCTTTGACAACGTGTCTGGCGGAATGGCTTCACATGCAGATGAGATGTACTGCTTCAGCTGTTCAATTGTTTCTGGATTCTGGCGGTACACCTGGTCTTTCAAGTGTCCCCACAGAAGGAAGTCACAGGGGTTCATGTCTGGCGAATAGGGAGGCCAATCCACGCCGCCTCCTGTATGTTTCGGATAGCCCAAAGCAATCACACGATCATCGAAATATTCATTCAGGAAATTAAAGACGTCGGCCGTGCGATGTGGCCGGGCACCATCTTGCATAAACCACGAGGTGTTCGCAGTGTCGTCTAAGGCAGTTTGTACCGCCACAAATTCACGAAGAATGTCCAGATAGCGTGATGCAGTAATCGTTTCGGTTCTGAAAAATGGGCCAATGATTCCTTTGGAAGAAATGGCGGCCCAGACCAGTACTTTTTGAGGATGCAGGGGCGATGGGACTGCAACATGGGGCTTTTCGGTTCCCCATATGCGCCAGTTCTGTTTATTGACGAAGCCGTCCAGGTACAAATAAGCTTCGTCAGTAAACCAAATGCTGCCCACATGCATATCGCCGCCAGCAATCCTGTGCACTATATCGTTAGCGAATGTCTCGTGCAGCAATGGTAGTGGCGCCGAGGGGTTGCCGCGTTTGACTTTTGTATGGATAGAGGTGTAAACTCTGGCGCATGAGACGATACGTGGACGTTGGCGTCATTTGGACCGCAGCTGCAACACGGCGAACGGAAACCCGAGGCCGCTGTTGGATCACCTGCTGCACTAGCTGTGCGTTGCCCTCTGTGGTTGCCGTACGCGGTCGCCCTACCTTTCCAGCACGTTCATCCGTCACGTTCCCAGTCCGTTGAAATTTTTCAAACAGATCCTTTATTGTATCGCTTTTCGGTCCTTTGGTTACATTAAACCTCCGTTGAAAACTTCGTCTTTTTGCAACAACACTGTGTTCTAGGCGGTGGAATTCCAACACCAGAAAAATCCTCTGTTGTAAGGAATAAACCATGTTGTCTACAGCACACTTGCATGTTGTGAACAGCACGCGCTTACAGCAGAAAGACGACGTACAGAATGGCGCACCAACAGACTGCGTTGTCTTCTATATCTTTCACATCACTTGCAGCGCCATCTGTTGTTGAAAATTGTAACTACTGTAATTTCGAAAGTTTGTCTGCCTGAAAATGTACTGTTGTCCCAAGCATATTGCAACAAACGGTGTATTTCTATCGCTGCTCGTTTAGTTTTTATTGCCATTTCAAATATACCGGTCCTTTTTTAAACACCCTGTACTTTGTCGTCATATCTGCCGCAGACTGCCATCTACCCTGGCTTACAGAGTGGGCAAGCTTCCAACCTCCGCGTTCTATCGTAGGCGTAAAGTCCGGCGTCTTTTCCCCCACTCATGGTTTCCCCGTACTTCAACCAGTTTCCATGGATGCCCACGACAGTAGCAAGCGAACCGCCGATCAGCTTCGCCGTTTGCGAGGTACTCGTTCCCAGGCGCCGGGATGTAACAACCTGTCCTTGATCAACGCCGCTTACGTCATTACATTAGTCGTTTGCAGCCTGTGTCGTCAATATTATCATCTCCCATTCGTCTATACTCCGCTTATATACTGGATGGTTATAATTAAACTGACGGTGTTCCGAGCACTGCAGTGCGGTCTGTATACATTGCTAGACGCTGAAACATCACAGATATGTTCATTAATCGGTATACCCGGGAAGCAAGCTGAAAAAAATATAGTTCCATTCGTGCCGCCAGGTGAAAATAGGCGCTATAGGCGGTCAGAGCGTGGTGTGGGTGCAGGAAAAGGAGAGGAACAATCAAAAACATGATAACGGCGATTCTGTCACAAGTCACAAGTTACATCATGTGTTCGATTTGGTCTCCCGAGTCAGCAACATGCTGCATCCGGAACACGGCATGGTCGATAGTTGCTCGCAGTGTATCCGGTGTAATCAGCGAGATATGTTGTCGTATGCTGTCCTTCATAGCAGGAAGACTCCGGATACATCTCTGATAGACACAATCTTTCAGATATCCCCACAACCAGAAGACACATGGATTTAAGTCTGGAGATCGGAAGGACAGACGTCATTAAATCGCCTAGAGATGATGCGGTCGTTAACGAAGGTTCTCATGGCAATTCTTTCACCTGGCAAATGTTGTAGCTCTATTTAGCATGAAAACAGTGGTGTGGATACAGATGCGTTCTTGTAAAGCTAGGATCACGTGTTACACAAGGAGTTCCTTATATGGTGCAGATATCACTGTAGTACACCTAAGAGGTCAGCGAGGTGACACCTCCTCGAAGAAAAACAGATCGAGGATGAAGGAGCTTGTGAAACTACACCACACAGTCCATCAGCTGAGTGCAGTGGATGTTCCTGCACAGCATGTGGCGGAATAGGACCCCATATGAGACAGTTCTGTGTATTCACGGCACCGTGCAAAGTAAGATATGCTTCCTCAGTCCAAAGAATACTACGCAGCCATATGTCATCCATTTCCGTGCGTGCCAAAAAGCGGAAGGCAAAGTGACGGCATGGTGGTCTATCTTGGGGCTTTATCTGCCGCACATTCTGAATCTTATAGGGATACCAGTGTAAAACGCGCTGCAACATCAGGGGAGAGACAATTCCGCGACACATCTCGACCACTGGCTGCAGAGTTTGAGGCACGTGCTGCACAGTAGGCTATAGCTACAGCAACTTCATCAACAACTGTCTTGGGAGTGGACCTCCTCCCTCTCTCTGCTGCACCATGTAATTCACATGTTTCTTCAGATTTATTCTTCGTGTTCTTAAGCCCATTTATCGACAAGGGGCCTCTTCGCAGCTGTTTATGTTGGAGAAATTCCCGCAGTGCAGCGCTTCTGTTGCTGCCGTACTGATAATAAAACAATATTACGAGCAGTGCATGGTCTTTCTTCTCAATAGCCATTGTGCTTCTTACGGAAAACTTCAACCTTATTGAACACTTTACATCAACAGTCACTTCATAAAAGAAAGCAACTCGCATCGCCAAGCGACAAATAAAACAGGAAGCATTTCACGTTCTGACGGCTTACAGCGCCATATTTTCGTCTGGTGGCAAGAAATGGAGCTATTACTTTTTCGGTATACACAGCGAGCGCGCCGATTAAGGGGAGGTTTACTATCTTAGGCCCGAAAAAAGCATGTTTTTTGCGAATTTTTTTCTCGGGATGTGTTATAGTTATCAGTGTCAAATTTGGTCAAAATGTTTATTGACATTTTTTCTACAAACTGGAATTTTTTCGACCGGAAATGTCGAAGAGCAAAGGCAGAAGTGCCGTCGGAACGAAACAAAATGTCGATGTAGACCTCCACGCGCGGTATGTCACAGGTCAGCCGGCTCATCTGCAATCAAAATTGAGTTGACGTTAGCGAAGTATATAAGATTCTTTAGGAGTTGCACCTCGCTTAAGTTATTTGGACTATAGGAAACAAAATGACGGCCATTTGAAAAAAATAGGGTTTTTTCATCGATATTTCGACTTCGTCGGCCAAGTAAAAATATTTATAGTTGTTAGATCGGAATAAAAGTGATACAACTCCTAGATAATTTAGTCAGCTTTGTCGGAAACAAAGAATCATGCCAATCGGTTCAGTAGATTTGAAGTTACCATACCGCGCGATAAAAAAAAGTCATTTAGAGAAAAACGCGTTTGAAGTTTTGACTACATATAAATGCAATATTAAGCAACGTACGGTCAGTCTGCTATTTCGGGTCCATAAACTAGTCCTTCCTCTTCCTCATAGAGGGCGTTCTGCTCGATCTGGGCCATCCTGCGCTGCTCCAGAGCCGCTAGTACGGCCGGTGACAAGCGGTTTTCGGCCGCTTGAATCCGGTGTTCGTCCGAATGCTTGGCGAACTGCGTAGAATAGAGTCCCAGGGTGACGTCCATCGTTGTCATGGTCTTCATAACTGCTGAATTCCCTTCGTTGCAGCTGCTCACTGCCAGGAAAGTCGCAATCTTCACAGTCTTCGCACCAGAATGCAAATGCTTGGGGGCTAACTTCCAAACACATGCGTTCAAACTTTCATTTGAATTTTGTGTGTTCCTCCCAAGCGCCGGTACAATAACTCGTCCTCCGAAAGAAAAAAACTGGTGCGTGAAAAAGGCCAATTTCAGGCAGATGCATTTTTTTGTTCAACCGCGAATAACAAACAGTTCCGTTCCGTATTCGGAAAAACAGTTTCAGGGGTGGATTCTAAACACTTTTATGGATCCAAAAGTTCAGTTTTAAAAAAATCGATTGTTTTGAACCAAAAGATAGTAAACCTCCCCTTAATGAAGTGACCTACGAAGTTTCGGCGTCCTGAGACGTATACAGCCTGCACTGCAGCAGTCGGAACACGGTCAGTTTAATTATAACCACCCGGTACTTAACCGCGCCACTTGCCTGCATCGCCAACAGGCGACTGTCAGTCTTAGGGCGGCCAGTGGTCACGGTGTTTTGACTCATCATTATACAGCCATTCCGTGCGGATCACTGTCAGATCCATTGCAGTGAGTATTTATTCTTGAACCTTGTACACTGCTGGTCGTTAACATTGGTTTCACGAGGAGGATGGTGTGCACAAAAGTGATGATTGGTTGGTTGAGGGAGCGGGCCAAACAGCGAAGTCATCGTCCCATCTGTTTAGGAAAGGATGGTGAAGGAAGTCGGCC
Source organism: Schistocerca serialis cubense (assembly GCF_023864345.2). Classification (NCBI taxonomy): domain Eukaryota; kingdom Metazoa; phylum Arthropoda; class Insecta; order Orthoptera; family Acrididae; genus Schistocerca; species Schistocerca serialis. Next base: position 284,521,989 of record NC_064639.1, read on the forward strand.
GTACCTTTCCAAAGGAACCATCCCAGCATTTTCCTGAAGCGATTTAGGGAAATCACAGGAAACATAAATCAGGATGGCCGCACGCGGTTTGAACCGTCGTCCACCCTAATGCGAATCCGGCGTGCT